>NC_137285.1:142515576-143156346 GCF_054371585.1 Giraffa tippelskirchi
AGTGGAATTTCAGGACGGCTAGGAAAACAGGCCTCAAGTGACATGTTCTTCCTGCAGCTGAACTGAAACCCTCATGCTTTACCTTGAGGCTTGTTTTCTCTTAAAATTCAAATAGCTTCTTGTTAGCCTGCTATCAGGAAACCAGTCACGCCCAGGAAAGTTCATTTAAAGCCACTCTAAACACAATCCTTCCATCCTTGTTCGAGACCTCACCCAACAAAAAGGGGACAGTGAGTCCCTTTGCTGTTGCCTTCACCCGTTACAGCCTGGAACCCCGATGCCTCGCTGGGACCACCTTCTAGCCTGCTGTGGCTCCTCTGGCTTCCTCTGCCCCCCGCACTGCCTGTCTTTCGTGCTTTCCACCTTCTTCATCTTCAAGGATAACTTTTGACCTCCACCCAGGCCCTTCTTGCCATGTTGCTGACTCAAACTGCCCTGAGTAAGCATATTCTTCATTTTCTCACCTCTAGACACCTCCGCTTGCCCACTTCTTGCCTCCAAGTGATAACAAGATGGTGAAGCATAACATGGGCCAAAAGGTGGGCATTTCATGAAGAACAGAGAACGGTGTAAAACCTGAAGGCCCCAGGGAAACCAAACTAGATTATCAGCCTTGTATTTAGTGTCTACCATGAACAGATGAAAATGGAAGACAAACCAGGAAGAACCACCACATCCTGTCTGCCAGTGGCAGTGTAGGTACTATAAAATTTGTGCATCTGGTGGTGTAGTAAACCTAACAATAGTAGTAATAGCAGAAACAAAGCATGCATTTTTCTTTCTATTTCACGAATCACTTTCAGTTACGGGATGCTGCTCAATGTCTCGTTCAGTTCTCCCAAGTCTACTGTGAGGTAGGGATCGTTATGCCCATTTTAGATATTTTGCAGTTGGGGTCCAGAGAAATTAAATGAATAAGGCAAAAAAAAAGTTAGGTGGCAACAGAATCAGTGGGAGTCTGCGGTCTGCCTGAGTCTACATAGAAAGGTTGATAGAGTATCCCCTGACCCTCGGCTTTGACTGTTCGCTTTGACATGAACTGAATGATGGTGATAATGGGTCAGGCCTCAGGAGCAGGGGTGTGTAGGCGCAAGACAAGGAGGGTGGAGCCCAGTCCCCTTACTTTTTCTGGCTATGTGAATTTGGTTATTTTTCATTCATACCTTTGTTTCATATTCTCTTTAATAATAATTACACCAAACTCACAGGATTCTTTTATTAAACAAGCTAATAAAGAGATTATGGCACTTGGCTCTCACTAAACAAACGTTAGCTGCTTTAATTATGCATGCTGTTGCTATTCATTAATGTGATGATGATGATGGTGATGAAACTCCTTTGAGACTCTGCTGGACTTGGGCTCTGTGAAGGAAGAATACATCCAATGCAGGGCAAGTATGGTTTTTGAGACCTGAGAGCAGTTTCAGAACTTAACCTGAGAGTTCTTTTAAAACACTAGCTTCAAGAATAATTTCTCAATGTCTCCATTGTCTTCAGCACTCTTTAACGACAGGGCCATATCCAGAAAGAAGAGCAGGGATTCCAGGTGTACCAAAGTCAATACTGTGATCAGGGATAGCAGCCTCTCCTCCATCTGAATCTTCCTGGTTCTCACATGTCTGATGTCTGATGCGTTACAGATCTGCTACCCAGTGTGGTAGCCACTGGATATACAACTTAGCAACTAAACAACAACAATAAGTAGCGAACACCTTTCATGTGCTTATTGGCCATTTGTATATCTTCTTTGGAAAGATGTCTATTTAAGTCTTTTGCCCATTTTAATATCAGAATTGTTGAGTTTTAGAAGTTCTCTATATATTCTGAATCAATCTTCTCAGGTAACACGATTTATAAATATTTTCTCCCCTCGTGAGTTGCTTTGTTACTCTGTTCCTTATCACTCTGTTGATAATGTCTTTATGCACAGAGGTTTTTTAGTTTTCCTGAAATCCAGTTTGCTCCTTCTTTGTTGTCTCTGCATTTGGTGTCAAATTGTGCCAGATTTGTTTGAAGTGCCTTATTTCATTGCTGAATATATTTTTCCTTGCTCAAGAAGGTGGATTGGTTAATTATAATAGAAAGGAACCATGATTTTTATTCCACTTACACAGTGATCTTTAACTGTGGGAAAGTAGCTTAGTTTTCCTTCCCTGGACATAAAGAGTAGAGTTAAGATCATGGTTAGCATACTGACTCTGGTAGAGTTATACTGCCAGGAGATGTGGTTCAAAATGTATCTGAGGAGTAAATTTTTAGTGTTACCCTAATCAAAGATTTAATATTGATATGTCTGCATATTCTTACATAGGTAGCTATTAAAGTTGGATATAGGAGCCAGAAAGTCCAAGGGCCCTACAAGCAAGGCTGGAATATCACTTTTGTCTCGTTCTTGTCAACTCATACAACATCAGCAAAGGAGGAACATTATGGTGGTCACCTCACACATTTAGTGGCCATAATCATTGAGAAAGCATAAGAATAAGAATGTACTGCTTTATAAGTTTAGTAATGATGACATACCACTCCAGTACTCTTGCCTGGAAAATCCCATGGATGGAGGAGCCGGGTAGGCTACAGTCCATGAGGTCGCTAAGAGTCGGACACGACTGAGCGACTTCACTTTCACTTTTCCCTTTCATGCACTGGAGAAGGAAATGGCAGCCCACTCCAGTATTCTTGCCTGGAGAATCCCAGGGACAGCGGAGCCTGATGGGCTGCCGTCTATGGGGTCGCACAGAGTCGGACACGACTGAAGCGACTTAGCAGCAGCAGCAGCAGCAATGATGACATATAGGCATAAGGCATTTTTAAAATGTTGAAGACTACTACATGCTACTCACTGTTGAACGTACATGAAATATCAGAACACAAATCAACCTAAGTCCTGGGTTTCATGGAGTTTATTATCTGAGAAGGATGGTGGACAGAGATAATGAATACATCAAGTTCAATCCAGTTGCTCATTCATGTCCGACTCTCTGACCCCATGGACTGCAGCATGCCAGGCTTCCCTGTCCATCACCAACTCCCGGAGCTTACCCAAACTCATGTCCACTGAGTCAGTGATGCCATCCAACCATCTCATCCTTTGTCTTCCCCTTCCCCTCCTGCCTTCAATCTTTCCCCACATCAGAGTCTTTTCCAATAAGTCAGTTCTTCACATCAGGTGGCCAAAATATTGGAGTTTCAGCTTCAACATCAGTCCTTCCAATGAATATTCAGGACTTATCTCCTTTTGGATTGACTGGTTTGATCTCCTTGCAGTCCAAGGGACTCTCAAGAGTCTTCTCCAGCACCACAGTTCAAAAGCATCAATTCTTCTGCGCTCAGCTTTCTTTATAGTCCAACTCTCACATCCATACATGACTACTGGAAAAACCATAGCTCTGACTAGATGGACCTTTGTCGGCAATGTCTCTGCTTTTTAATGTGCTGTCTAGGTTGGTCATAGCTTTTCATCTAAGAAGCAAGTGTCTTTTAATTTCATGGCTGCAGTCACCATCTGTAGTGATTTTGGAGCCCAAAAAAATAAAGTCTGTCACTGTTTCTATTGTTTCCCCATCTATTAACCATGAAGTGATGGGACCGGATGCCGTGATCTCAGTTTTTTGAATATTGAGCTTTAAGCCAACTTTTCTCTCTCCTTTTCCACTTTCATCAGGAGGCTCTTGAGTTCTTCTTCACTTTCTGTCATAAGGGTGGTATCATCTGCAGGTCTGATGTTATTGATATTTCTCCCAGCAATCTTGATTCCAGCTTGTGCTTCATCCAGCCCAGCATTTCACATGATGTACTCTGAATATAAGTTAAATAAGCAGAGTGACAATAAACAGCCTTGATGTACTCCTTTTCTTATTTGGAACCAGTCTGTTGTTCCATATCTGGTTCTCACTGTTGCTTCTTGACCTGCATACAGATTTATCAGGAGGCAAGTTAGGTAGTCTGATATTCCCATCTCTTTAAGATACATACACATACAGTCTCTATAGTATAATATATTATGTATATATATATATTTTTAATAAATATAATAGTCTCTATAATATATAATAAAATATAATGAACACATACAGTCTCTATAATGAGACTCGTAAAGCAGGATTGAGGGAAGTGAATGGTTGAAGGTGTGTCATTCATGAGAGCCCCTCTGATTTTTTTGTAGAGGTTATGACATTTAGGAGTATGTGTGAGCTCAAGTGCTTCAGTCATGTCCAACTCTTTGTGACCCCCATGGACTGTGGCCCACTAGGCTCCTCTGTCCATGGGGATTCTCCAGTCAAGAATACTGGAATGGGTTGCTGTGCCCTCTTCCAGGAGGTCTTCTCAGCCCAGGGATCTTCCTAACCTAGAGATCGAACCTGTGTCTCCTGTATTGCAGGCAGATTCTTTACCCATTGAACAACCTGGGTCATTCTGAGCCATGTGGGTCACTTAGGAGTAACCCATATGGATATCTGTAGGATGAATATTCCAAATGGAAGCAGTAAGTATAATACAAAGGCCTTGCAGAGACAGTTTACTGAATGCAGTAAGGCAACAGTAGAGAGGAGTGAATAAGAGAAAAAATAGAAGGAATTATAATTAAAATTTAATTGTGTTTATCACATATGAATGCCTGTCTTCATCATTAGAATTTAAAGCCTATGAAAACATGAACCATGTTTATCTTTTGTACTACTCTGTCTCCAGGGACTAAAAAGATGGTTTGCCCAAAATTTACATTAATGAGGTAAGTTTTATTTTATGCACAAATGAAAGCAAGGAAGGAGAAATAAATAAGGGATGACAGAGGGTGGCCAAGAGCTGATAGTCCGGCTTGTCCAGTTTTCCCACGAAGAGAACTTTAGGACAAGGATTTCAAGGCAACTTATGTAGGATACATAAACTGGTATAGCCAAGGAAACCTCAGGCAATGTGACAACACTTACCTTCAACTGTTTAAGTAACTTTCCAGCATAAGCCCAGTTTACACATTCAGAAGGTATAAAACACATGATTGTAGGCTGCAGTAATGACTCAATTCTTCCCCCATCCCCAGATCCATGATGGTCCTTTGCCATGAAACTGTTTAATGTTTTTTCCCTGTACACAGGATGACCTGCATTGCCTCTGGTTTTGGAGCTTGCCTGTGTGGCTTGCCTAAGAGAGAATAAGGTGAGATTGACCATGTGCCAGGTCTAAACTTGAGTTTCAAGACACATGGAACAGAACTTGAGTCACCCCAGTCATTCCAACAGAAACAAGCCAAAATCAGCAGGGCCACCTATTCAACCCACACTGAACACATATTAGTCACTCAGTTGTGTCTGACTCTGCAATCCCATGGACTGTAACCCACCAGACTCCTCTGTCCATGGAATTCTCCAGGCAAGAATACTGGAGTGGATAGTCATTCCCTTCTCCAGGGGATCTTCCCAACCCAGGGTTCTAACCCAGGTCTCCTACACTGCAGGCAGATTCTTTATCATCTGAGCCATCAGGGAAGCCCACTGAACACTTATTCATGTGTAATAAACACTTGCTGTTATATGTCACTGAGCTTATGTGGTTGTTCATTTAACATCAAAACCAAACTGATAAACACAACCTTTCAAATTCCCTCTAAAATGTTCTTCAAGCTTCTCTTTATGACAAAGAGGGACAATATAAAATTGCATTAACAGGAAGATCTTCCAGTTTAACAAGAAATGCTATGATGAGCTATTCCCACCCACCCCTGGTAGACACAGCTGCATTATTAGTCAACTCTGAAGGTCAAGTCCTTGGTTCCCTTGACATTTAAAATGTATTTTATTTTCTTCTCAAATGGCTCATACATGATCAGCTACTACTATACATTTTAAGGGAACTAAACTCATCTCTACTTTTTATACCATGGGAATGTATTTGACCAGAAGACAACAAGTATAACAACTAGAAAATAAAGTGATTTTCCTACACAGCCTGAGTTGCTATCATCAGACTCCTTAAAGCACACACAATACCCATTTCAGCAAAACTCCTAGTATTTGCAGTTGTTTCCCACCGGCTATCTAGATGTTCAACTGAGTTCTGTTCTGCTCTAATAAAAAGTGATAATGAATGTTTTTATATTTTTCAACAACTTATCTCTTATAAATTGTTTAAAGAATATATCAGCCAGGGCTCTTGCCTACAAGCAACAGAAATTTCTCTTTATTAAATTAACCAGAAATGAAGGTTTGGGGAAAAATATTTAATATTAAGCAGGTAGATGGCTTAATTCACAGAGAAGAGTGAGATATAGGGTGAGTTTGGTCAGAACACCACTGGCATTGAGCACCAGAAACCACTGCTGCCTCCATCACAGTACTTGGACACTGGATATTCCTGCTGTGGCTGGAATGAATTCTCCACTGACTTCTTTACACCACTCACTACAGAGTCAGATTCTGAGGTAGTAGCAAAATTTTCAATCTTTTCTAAAACTTATAGAGCTACTGCTTCAAGAAGCTCAGCAAACCCCAATCTGGATAAATAATAAGAAGACAACAAAGCAGAACATGATGCAATTTCTACAAAATAGTGCAGAAGTATATGTGCACTAAAAACCTCACAAATTAGGGAACTCGTTAGTTCCAATAAAACCAGAACAGCTGTTACCCCACCTAAGATATCTGGGGAAATGAATATCTGATTCTTCAGCTTTCAAGAGCAATATGTAGGTCCTTGTTTACCCCTGAGACAGGTAAATCAAATATTTCCCCAAGTACAGAAAGAGAATATTAAAAAATAACAAACATGTACAACACAGATAATATTTTATTTAACACTCAAGAAAAATAAACACGAGATTTCCAGGGTAGGTATTTTCCTAACTATCTGATGCATAAGAAACTAGGAAATCATTTATTAACTCATTCAACAAATGTTTTTTGAATGTGCCAGGCATCCTGTTAGTCACTTGGGATGCATATGAAAAAGACAAAATTCAGGCGTGCATGTTACAAGCAGGGTGCTTTAGGTAAATGAATTTATTATATCAGGTAGTAACATTGCTATGAATAAAAAATAAGTAGGGAAGGAAATTGTGATTAGGTGAGAGAGTGAAAGGTATCTGTTTTTAAAATGGTAGTCAGAGAAATACACTCTGAAGAGATAACAACAAAACAAATCTTGAAGTGAGGGTACAAGTGTTAAAAACAAGTTGAACAAGAGTATCATGGACAAGAGAAAAGCAAGAATAAAGAACCAAGTCCGAAGCAAACTTTGCATATTTTAAGAATAGCAAAAAGGGAATTTCTGTGGTTTTCCATTGCTTAGTACTCAGCATTTTCACTGCAAGTTCAATCCCTGGTTGAGCAACTAAGATCCTGTCAAAAAAAAAAAAAAAAAAAGAATAGCAGAAAGACAGATTTACCTGAAACAGATGGAACAAAGTCAAACGCATATGGGATATGGAGGAAAAGACACAGTTATAAACCAGATGACGGAAAGTCTTACAGGACATGGCAGATACACTTTATACACAAATTCAGAGAGCTCCAAAAGGAGCATTTGAAAGTATTAAACTGAACTACAATTAAATTAAGCTACTCATCAAAACAAATTCCCCCAATCTATATTGTTGTTGTTGCTGTTAGTCGAGAAGTCATGTCTGACTCTTTTGTGATCCCAAGGACTGTAACCCACTAGGCTCTTCTCTCCTTGGGATTTCTCAGGCAAGCATACTGGAGTTGGTTGCCATTTCCTTCTCCAGGGTATCTTCCGGAAACAGGGTTTGAACCCATGTCTCCTGCTTGGCAGGCAGATTCTTTACCAGGGAAGCCCATCTTACAATTGATAAGGAAAACCAAAAACATCCAAACCCTTAATATTATATGCATAGTGCCATGTATTTCAAAAAATAGTGACATGCAAAGAATCAGACAAACGTTACTATAAATATCAAATTACTCACAAAATATTATTTATAAATAAAGAGAAATCAGTGAGTAAAACCAGGCCCCAAGATGACAGAAATAATGGGAGTAGAAGACAAGGACTTTAAAACTGCTATTGTAAATATCATCAAAGATATGAAGTAAAAACATGAACCCTAACAAACAGAAACATTCAAACTGGGAAATAATCGAAAGAACATGCAGAGCTAAAAGACAGGATACGTAAAAGTGAAAATGAATTAGAAGAGCCTAATGGAAGATTAGATTCTGTAGAAGAAAAGATCAGTAACCTTGAAAACAAGGCAATGGAAGTTATATTTGAAATAAAGGATAAGAAATAAAAGACTGAAAACAATGACCTGAGTCTCAGTGACCTGTGGGTGGTGTGAAATATGAGAGTACAAGAAGTAAAGAAGAGAAAAAGGAGGAAAGGTCAATTAATATGTGTCATTAGTGTATCAAAGTTTTCAATCTTTTATAAAACTTCAGAGCTACTGTTCCAGGAAGCTCAGCAAACCCCAATCTAGATAAACACTATGAAGACAAGAAGGCACAGCATGATGAGATTGCTACAAAATAGTGATAAAACCACAGACTCAAGACACATTGTGAACCAGAGCAGTATATATACATAACAAAAGATATCTAGACATATCATATTATATCATAATAAAAATACTGATAAACAAAAGCAGAGAAAAAATATAAAGAGCAATCAAAGAGATGTGGAAGCTGGGTATGTTAATTATTACTTCAAGAATTTTAGAAAATTTCAGGCAGGATGAATAGAGCAAATGTGAGTACCCAGACACACACATACACTTAGATACATAATTATCACACCACAAGATTTTTTTTAAAAAATCTTGAAAGTCTCAAAGAAAAAAGAAACATTAACTACAGAAGTACAATGATAAGAAATATAGTAGATTCATCATTCAAAACTATGCAAGAGAAACGAGTGATGCATTTAGAATATAGAGAGGAAAACACTATAAGCCCAGAATTCTATATCCTGTGGAAATGACTTTCAAAAATAAAGTAGATTTTTCAGGTAAACAAAGACTAAGAAAATTTATTTTTAGGAGACCTGGTGTGCAATAAAGAATTAGCAACGAATAGTTAATTCATAGGTGTTCAAAATGTGCACATTCCAAAGAAAGGTCTGGCTCCTGGGTGATAATCTCTAAGTCTTTGGAATACTATTCCTGATTAGAGGATCTGTATACCCAGGGCCATGAGCCATGCCAGATGGTTTATGCTAATGATGTGATCTTGATCTTTGCAACACACTATATCAGTTTGACTTCTGGTAGGGCTGGAAATTGAGATTGAGTAACCAAGTAGTCATGTG
The DNA here is from genome assembly GCF_054371585.1 of Giraffa tippelskirchi. Classification (NCBI taxonomy): domain Eukaryota; kingdom Metazoa; phylum Chordata; class Mammalia; order Artiodactyla; family Giraffidae; genus Giraffa; species Giraffa tippelskirchi. The sequence goes on from NC_137285.1 coordinate 142,524,835, forward strand.
GGTCCATGCCTATTGACTCATTCTCATTAAAAACCTTATACCATTAAGTCTTGAGAGAGCTCCCTTGGGTGGCCATACCTTAGAGATGTCATTACACACCATTGCTTGAGAATTAGGCACTGTCTACAAAACTCTGCTGGATGAGGATAGTTCCTACATATTGATATGCATATTAGTAGCATGTATGTTTTGACTTTATAAAATTTTACTGAGCTGTGGATGTAATATATTTGTATATACTACAGTTGATAGATAAGATGTATAGATAGATAATTACTTCAATAAAAATGCATAAAAATATATTATAGACATACAGTTGGGGGTTGCCTATGAAGACAGATGTTGCTAAGATAGCAAGATTATCATGCTGATGTGAGTGTTTCAGTTTGCAGATGATATAGCATCGTAGAAAGATTGTAAGCTTGTAAGTCAAAAGGAACTTGATCACTTTTTAATGGCTGGTGACCTAAGTGTTCTTAGATAAATTTGGGGGGGTGGTTAAATTGGAGGATAGTTGCTTTATGATGCTGTGTTTGTTTCTTCTGCACAATAACGTGAGTCAGCTACATGTATGTTATGCTATGTTAGTCGCTCAGTCATGTCCAACTCTTTGCAACCCCATGGACTGTAGCCAGCCAGGCTCCTCTGTCTATGCAATTCTCCAGGCAAGAATACTGGAGTCGGTAGCCACTCCCTTCTTCAGGGGATCTTCCAGACTTAGGTACTGAACTCAGGTCTCTTGCATTGCAGGCAGATTCTTCACCATCTGAGCCATCAGGGAAGCCCCAAGTCAGCTATAAGTACACATATATTCCCTCCTTCTTGAATCTCACTCATAATCAGTTTCCTCATTTGTAGTGGTGAAAACCATATTTTCCTTCTAGAATTACAGTGAAGAATTAATGAAATAATATCTATAGAGGGACTTAATAAAGACTAGTACAAGCCAATGATTTATGCAAGCAATCCTTTTTCATATTGCTGTTAAGACGATGGCAAGGAAAGGGGGAAGGGCGAGGAGGCTGAGAATATTTCAGTTAATCTAGGAACATGATCAGGTGAAATCCTCATTAACATTATCTGTATCCACACCCTTAGAAACTCCTTTCTCATGAATTTTGGTCTAAGTTGTAAGCAACAAATAATTACATAGGTAATGAATGCAGTATATTATGAACATATTTATGCAGAGACAAGGAAAAATAACTATCAAGAAACTGGAACTATATCTAGAGCTTTTGGCATTTAAAAAAAATTATCTTATATCAGTACCTTCCAAGCCACTATGGTCATTGTCAAATTTCTTCTTCTTGGATTTATAAAACATCACAAGATACTAATCATCTCTCTCCTAATTCATAGAGGAAGGTGCTGCTAAAACTGAAGCTTCAGTAAAATAAATATATTTACCCCCAGAACATGGCAAGTCCAGACCTAGAAAATCAGTGTTGCAAGTAGTCAGACTATCTATCTGAAAATTTCATGTCATCCTTTGAGCTTTCAAAGATGTGGTTTCTTCACTGGCAAAATATGGAAGAGAATGCCTACTTCTCAAGGACAGTTCTCATTTAAATATCCAGTCCTGCAGATTTCATAAATACATTTCCACACTCTATGTTGTGCATCCTGATTTGGAATTAATAAAATATGATGAGTACTCTGAAGGAATTCTATAGGAGATGATAATAAGGAGAATAACCTAAATATTAAGTAAAAATGAATTTTAATTTAAAAAGTATTGTGGTGTAACAGTACTGATATTTATGCCAGGATGATCTTGGGAAATTACTCTATTCTGCTGTGAGTTAATGAGCTTTCATTTCTGGCATTTCAATCATTTAATTCTTCAGTTGCAAGACACATCAGAAATCATTGCTCTCATCATCCATTCCCCTTACCAAAAGAGAAAACGAGATCAAGGAAAGAAAGTGACTTGCCTGAATTCACATAGTCTGCCAGTACCAAATCTGAAACTAAAGTACTTGAGTTCAGCTCAAGTGCATTCTCTAGAACTGCACAAAGAATAGAAAGTCAGAGTTCAGCCTGCCTAGTCAGAGGAACTGGATTCAAGTCTTGCCTTGTCATTTTTCAGTAGGTACAGCTTGAATGAGTTACTTATTTTTAAGCCTCACTTCTTTTGTCAGAAAAGGGCACCCATCTTAAGGAATATACTGATAATAAACAGAAATAAAGACTCTAACACACTATCTGAAATATTGCAAGAGATCGATAAATATTGGATGTCAGACTCTTCACTAACAACTCCACATTCAAGAAGGAAATTTTTACAATGATGATGCCATTGACCATGGTGAAGAAGCCAAGAACAAGCATTGCCATGTGTTTTTCTTACTAGTAATTATGAATCAGAACAGGTTATTTCAAAATAAATCAACAAGTTCATTCTTCCAGCTGTAGATGTTGCTTACATCATGTTTCTAAATTTACTTTCTGTTATAAATATGAGTTCATAATTGGCTCAGAGAAATTGTGGGTGTCTATGAATCATTGCCTTCATGCTAATATCAGAAAGTTTTCTTAATAATTTTCCAGACTTTCTCAGTAACGTATGTCTGCCATTTAGAGAATGTAGTTAATTTTTGTGTATACATGTGTATGTTATTTTTATGTGGTACTGTACATGGGAATATATAGATCTTTTGCTTTATGTCACTCTTTAATGAGGGAACATGATTGAGTAAAAAGAGAATTGTTTAGGTTAGTTTCTATATCTTCCACCAACGGGCTGCCCTATACTTTGAATTTCATTTGTGTCAGCTGGAAAATGGAGATAAAGCCACCTACCTCCCTGGTTGTGAAAAGCAGCAGGAAAGATCTACAATCTTCTCTCAAGTTCCCTTCTTTTTACTTCTTAAAAAAGGATAAAACAATACTCAGTGATCAAAGGACAAGGGGAAACAATCTGAAAAAGTTACTGTGGTGATAATAACCGAAAAGATGATGAGATTTTTCTTAGTCTAACTTAATCTATGGCCATTTACCTTAGTGAGAAAACTAATCCTGCCACATTTCATAAAAGCTGGACTACACATGAAAATACTAAAGCAAAATGTTCATTGTTCATGGAAGCAAATGAAATAACTAAAAAGACTGCTAATGCAATAATAATGTCCACCAATGGAATATCCATGAGTAGAGTTTAAGTAAAAAAAGAATCATTGGTCCTTAACAAAGACCACTCTTCCACATGGTATGTGGTTCTCTCATGTAGCCTGAAAAACCAGTTTATGGAACAATCACTTGCATTTCTGTAAAAACATGAATTTAGATATGGAAGGCAGGAGAAAGGGAAGAGAAATAAATGGGGCAAAATAACTGGTTTAAAAACACAGCCTGGCTCTTAAAATTAAATACTCCATGTATTATGTCCCACATTCATTGTTTTTAGAAACATTTATTGAACCAGGTGCCAGGCGTTGAACTGGATGCCAGGAATACAGAGATTAATAACATTTCCCAGACTCTCAGGGAACTCACAGTCTGGTGAAGCAAATGAGGTGATGAGACGACAATTCTACTACATACTTCTAGAGCATGCTAAGTGCTACAGAAACAGACTGTAACATTAAGGGAAAGACTCCAGCAGACACATACCCTAACTGGTTCCTAAAACATGTGAAAGAAGTTAGACAGAAGGGTGGACAGAGATCTTAGATAAGCGTATAAGGAAGCAAGGCATTCTGGAAATCAGAGTTGTCACAAGTCAATCTAGATTTACTAGAGTGACTTACTAGATTGGGATTCTGGTGGTTCAGACAGTAAAGAATCTGCCTGCAAAGCAGGAGATGTGGTTTTGATCCCTGGGTTGGGAAGATCCCCTGGAGGATCTTAGCGACCCACTCCAGTATTCTTGCCAGGAGAATCCCATGGACAGAGGAGCCTAGCAGGCTATATAGTCCATGGGGTCACAAAGAGTTGGACACAACTGAGCGACTAACACTTCTTTACTAGATTAACTAGTTTAGCATGGACACAGAATTAGAGTAAGTAGGGAAGTTTGGAACTGGAGGAGGGTAAAGAAGTCAGCAGGGACAAATCATGAAAGTCATCTTATGCTAAGTAGTTCGAATTGACTTTTTTCTGAGGTTGATAGGGATGCATCTAAAATACATATTTTTTTAGAAGGGGAATTATATGATTAGGTTTATTTAGGGTAGAAGATGGCTCAAAGCCATCTGGGACAATCCAGCTGAGTTCAAGTCCAGATACTGGAATAAAAATGAGGGGTGAATACAAGAGGTTAAGAAGTTAAAATACCCAGAACTTGGTGACCAACGAGACAACAAAAATGAAACAAAGACTTGATCACAGGAATCATTCAGCTCACCTCCTCCTCTGATTAATTCAGCACACCTTTATGTCATGCCACAGAATACAATCTATACTTTACCTTGTTACATCTAGATTATGCTGTGTAATTAAGGTATTGCTTTTGCTTTTCCTTAAATATACCAAATACAGTCTGACCTCAGACTCACTGAATTTGCTAGAAAGATGATTTTTCCCAAAATAATTGCAAAACTAATCAGATAATTTAATTCAATTCTCCACTGCTATCTCTCAGATAGGACTTTCCTAATTACCTGAAATAAACTCTCCTGCCCAGTTACTCTCTCAAAACCTATTTTTTATGGTATTTATTAATAGCTGAACATAAATCATATAATTATTTGTTTACTTGTTTGCTGACAGTCACTCCACTAGAATTTAAGCTCTCCAGGGCCAGAGATTTCCTCCTTTACGACCGTATTCCCAACACGGAGAATAAAACCTACTATAAGCTAGCAGGTGGTCAACACACAGTTATTGAAAACATGAAGTCTTTATTTGTTTTATGCCTTTCCAGTTAGGCAGGAAAACTCCTTAACATTCTCTGATGTTTGAGTCAGAGCTGTCACCGGAGTAAATCTGGAAAAACTGTCTTATTTTCAAGATAAAGAAGTAACATCCTAAAAAAGTTAGAAAGGTTTTATGATGCCTTTAGACTCCAAAATCGAGTTACTGGTAAAATTCAGGACTTCTGACTCCCAGCAAGTCTCTTTCCTTTTGAGAATCTTCGCTCTCCACCAGTGGCTTCCCTGGTGGCTCAGACTGTAAAGAAACTGCCTGCAACGCAGGAAACCAGGGTTCAGTCTCTGGGTCGGGAAGATCCCTGGAGAAGGGAGTGGCAACCCACTCCAGTATTCTCGCCTGGAGGATTCCATGGACAGAGGAGCCTGGCAGCTACAGTGCATAAGGTCAGCAAAGAGTCAAACATGACTCAGCGACTAACACTTGTAGTTTTCTCATTCCACCACGGTTAGAAATCCTACCTTCTGTTTTTGCTTTTTTTTTTTTTTTCTCCTCCAAAGTACCTATAATCATACTAGGTACACTGGTACATGGAACACTTACTTCTTATTGAACAGACAATCAAATGTATTCAACATCTCTCACCCTCCATAATGAAACCAACTTAGCACTTTCAATTCCATCTGAAATTCTGACCCTTTTTCTCTTAATAATATTGTCTGCAGTTTCAATTATAGGAAAAATATTGCCTTTTCTTGAACACAGATACTGTTAGAATCACCCTTAGTGGCTTTCTTCCATGGCTTTGGGGTAGAGTGGAAAAGTAAAACTGGTTAAAAAATAAGCAGGCTGTAGCTCTTCATGAATAAAGAGAACTTTTGAATGGAATGAATTTAAACTATTAGTCATGCATAAAGCCAGTAGAACATAATTTATCTATTAAGCCTCAGAGTCCTGAATTGATGCTAGAATAAAAAGACTTTGATAGCTATTACTTCACACCTCAACAAACAGTTGCATTTAGCTCCCCAGCTGTCAGTGGTCACAGCAATTTTTCCCTCCAGAGTTCCATATCTCCTTCAATGTTAGCTTAAAATACTTTCCCAAAGCATAATATATTCCTCCCCCTCCCACCGCCACCAACACACAAAAGAGCATTTTGATTCTCATATCCATGTCAGACAGTAATATGTAAATAGGTATTAGCCATGTTTCAGGGATTTCCCAGGTGGCACTAGAGGTAAAGGACCAGCCTGCCAATGTAGGATATGCAAGAGACCTAGGTTGGGAAGATCCCCCGGAGGAGGCCATGAACCCTCTCCAGTATTACTGCCTGGAGAATCCCATGGACTGAGGAGCCTGGTGTGCTCAAGTCCACAGAGTCGCACAGAGTAAGACGTGACTGAAGAGACTTGCAACACAGCAGCCATGTCTCAGAGGCTGTTAGAAATAATATTATTTCATAGGTTTACCATTATATGATCTCAGTTCCACTACCAACACTTCCTGCATTTGACTTGTGACCTCTATGCTTCTAGGTTTACTAGTTGTCAATGCTTTTCTAACAAGTTGCGTTTGAAACAACAGTAAATAGCACAAGTCTGAATACATTTACTTTCTCTTTCACTTTCCCTCTAGGTTCTTCAAAGTATCGCAAGATTATCTGGACTATTTAATCCCCTCCTCCTACTGTGGGTAGAGTGTGTCTCCCTAGTTCATGAATGCAGATCTGGCCCGTGTATCTCACTTCAGCCAGTAAAATGCCCATGGACAGGATGCAAAAGTGTTAGTCGCTCAGTCCTGTCTCACTCTTTGAGACTAAATGGACTGTAGCCCACCAGGGTCCTCTGACCGTGAAATTCTCCTGGCAAGAATACTGGAGTGGGTTGTCATTTCCTTCTTCAAGGGATCTTCCTGACCCAGGGATTGAAGCCAGATCTCCTGCACTGCGGGCAGATTCTTTACCGTCTGAGCCACCTACCCATTTCTAAATCCTGGATCTCACACCATCTGACTGACAGTACAGGATGCTAAAATGTATAAATTATGACTACTCATGTGCATTCCCTTCCTTAAACCTTCCCTGTATGAACAGTCCTGCTTTGATAGGGAACAAAATATGTAATTTATATGAAGGTCACTCCTCCCCAGTCTGTACTTCAGAGGTGGGTATGTAACCATGCCTTACTAAACTGAAGTTTTACACCACTTGGGTCATAGTGATTGGATCACTGGGTACATGATCCAAATCTGGTCCATCAGTGCCCATCCTGAGGCATTTTCTGAAGCTACAGAGATTGAGGTGCTTTGTCTTTTCTCCTGATTGCACATTAAAAGTGCAATACAAACTTAGAGCTATCCTGGCCATTACTGAAAGCATATTGAGGGAGTCTGTGTTAAAATGATACAGAAAAATACAAAAGAAATTAGATCAAAATATGGAGGGAAAGCAAATTTGTATTCATAACTGAAGCCTCTGAGTCCATCTTAGGCTGGAGAGAACCACCAACAGACATTGCAATAATGTGGGCCAATGGATTGCCCAATGATCTGTGCCAGTTTGAGATGGGCATCAACACTTGCAAATAAAAAATGTGTAGTCTTGGAAAATTTGGCTAATTTCATTGCATCAAGTTAGTTTCCTAAACTGTAAAATGGAAGCAGAAATAATATTAACTAATGGTATGTAAGTATGTTTCTGTGTGAGTAGTCAACAAAGAGACATCTTACACATAATATATAGCTAATAAGAAGTATCTGTCATTTTCTCATCATCATCATATCTTTCTATTTTATACTTGCTTTGAAAAATGTTACAGACTAATAAGCCAATGAGAACACATTTATTCACTCCTTTGTGTACTGGTCATAGACAGATGGCAATGTTTAAAGGTATGGTTCAGTCATTCACTCAGTCATGTCTGACTCTTTGCAACCCCATGGACTGCAGCACTCCAGGATTCCTTGTCCATCACCAACTCCCAGAGCTTGCTCAAATTCATGTCAGACAATGAAAACAGAGAGGTTTGATATACACAAGCCTTTTGGAATGTCAGGCAACCTCAAGATGGGCCATTCAGTGATAGAATATAAAGAGATTGAAAGAACCAATAATTCCCAATATGATGGACTCAACCCACAGTGATTTTAACAAAAATAAGAACTTACTTGTAGAAGAAAGGCAAAAACACACAAAAGAGAAGCCACTCATTTGGGGTTCCTTTCCTCATGCTCTAAGACTGTGAAAGATATGAAAAGCCAACTACTGGAAGCAAGGGAGTATGTGAAAGTTAAAGTGTTAGTCACTCACTAGTGAGTCATGTCTGACTCTCTGAAACCCCATGAACTGTAGCCCATTAGGCTCTTTGGTCCGTAGAATTCTCCAGGCAAGAATACTGGAGAGGGTAGCCGGCTATTCCCTTCTCCAGGGGATCTTCCCAACCCAGGGATGGAAACAGGATTTCCTGCATTGCAGGCAGATTCTTTACCATCTGAGCCACCAGGAGCAATGGAGCCTGCATGCATGCATGCTAAGTTGTTTCAGTTGTGTCCAACCCTATGTGACCCTATGGACTGTAGCCTGCCAGGCTCCTCTGCCCATGGGATTCTCCAGGCAAGAATACTGGAGTGAGTTTCCATGCCCTCCTCCAGGGGATCTTCCCGACCCAAGGATCGAACCCGCATCTCTTATGTCTTCTGCATTGGCAGATAGGTTCTTTACCACTAGCACCATCTGGGAAGCCTGCAATGGGACATAGAGACCTACAAAGTCTTCAGTTCTGAAGATCCCTGCCGGCTCTATATGACAGATGTCAACATTCCTTCAGCCACTAGGAGATACCAGTAATTACTGGTCATTCCCTGGACTAGATTAAGTTGGTAGCTCCTTCTGAGTAGGTTTTCCTACAAACCAGTTAGTAAGAGGAAGGTCAAAACCCAAACTATTTGTTTCCAAAAGACCCAAGTACCTTTGAACAGACAAGGTTCCACCTGCAAATACTGCTCAGTTGTGTTTTGAAAACAACTTCATTTTCTGGTATATCAGAACTTCTCACCTCCTTCCTTTCAAACACAACAGTCTAACCAGCACACTCCTTTCTAGTCTCTTGATCCCGATTCCAATCTGTCCTAACCTCATCAAGCAGTGACTCAGAGGGAGATGTAAATATTGAATGTATCGTAGGTGGCATCCTCCTGGGGCAGTGAATCAGTGTATCAGTGAACTTACTGTCCTAGAAACTCTGCTTATTTCTATCCACTTGGAGCTCATCAGTTTCAAGTAATTGGCCTCTTGGTATTTCTTATTTCCTACATTTATAATAATCAAATTTCCCCAGGGTGCAGCTCAGTTTCTACAATTAGGCAGATCATCCTTAGATCAACTTGTGGATATTGACTTCGGTGCCCTCTTTTACCTCCAAATGATGCCTAAGAATGCCCTCCATCCCATAGATATCATGAGGTCAAAATATTTGCAAGCTTTTTGGCAGAAGTCATGAGTGTGGCTTGAGCCTGAGCAAATAATTTCTGATGAAAATGGGATGATGCAAAGAAGTCATAAAGGGGCACTTGAAGAATAAGAACATCAGGAAATAATTTAGTCAATATTTTATTTCCAAATTGTTCCATGTTCTATAATCTAGATGCCATAAAAACTATGACTCAAATGTTTATTCATGTACTTTTAAAGGCTGGATGACTCATTAATTTTATGCAAGCCCCTCATATTATAAATAAGAAAACGGAACTTTTTATTTGATACAAGCTAATACCATGGCCAAATCACTGCAGAGAGGAAGCAGTAGGTACCCTATGTTATTATGGCCAGTGCTAGCTTGCTTTTTCTCCATAAAGTTATATGTGTTTAAACTTAAATAGTGTAACAGAACAGGTGCATATAGAAACCCACATAAATCCACATGCATATGAACATAGGGTAGGTTTAAATTACTTGGAATCTTTTCTGGGGTGATTTGCGCTCTCTTGGTTCTACCCACCCACATAGCTAAACCTCTTTAGTCCCTGCAGAGTCATTATTCTCTCTCTCCTGGTTTTGCAACATTCCTAAATTAGTATCATCTGAGAGCACAATTAAAGTGCCATTTATTCTCTTTTATATAACATGAACTGATAAAAGTGGAAAAGTTGAAAATTCCTAAATGCAGTTGGTTGTGTCTTCAGGCTCCTTCCTCAGTGCAATGGAGAAGATAGCTATAGTGTCCCACATGGTCTTAATATTCTTTTGAGAAAGATGACACTATAAATCCTAAGTAAAATCTTGTTCTACGAAACAGAAATCTTACTTTGGCAAAGGGGAGAGAAGAAATGCTGAAGATGCAGCATTAGAAGCATGCAGAGAAAGTAATAGTCAAATTCTTGTATGGAGTCCAGGGTGTACGTGGAAATGAATGGAGACACCCGCCTATCTCCCTTTGAATTCAAATTGTTGAAACCTATGGGAGTGGGTAGGGGAAAGAGAGGAACGGACATGTTCAATATACTAATGCAAGGAAAGAAATGATGTCCCTAAGATAAAAATCACATCAAGATTAAAAAGAGAGAAGAGTTGTGGGCTAGTTTTCATACTGAATGTGTGTTTTCACTTTCCCCCTCTAATTTTACTTTCAGATATTTCATGCTTTGTCCTTTAGAATATTGATTTAGTACTCAGTTGTGATCGTTCCATTTTACAAACTTCTTTTGATGTTTTTACAAATTAGTTATTCAGATAGGAAAATGGTTATATTTTCTTACAATCTGTCTTTTAAATTGATTAAAATAGAACAACCTGTGGGAGTCATGGTGCTCATGGTCACTCCCATAATGACCAAGAGTCTCATAGGAGATCAACCTAATTGGGAAGTAAAAGATTTCCCATTGCCCTGAGGAAATTTAAATGGGATGATGTTACATTAGGCATAGGGACACTTCCATAACAATTAAGAATATCAGTAGAAACAAGGTAAAACAAACACTAACTCTGGGTTGTATGGTATTCCCTGAGATGAATATATATCTCAAGGAAGATAATTCTAATAAAGGAAGGGTTCCTAGGAGTAGAAATTACCCGCTGTCTTTCTTACAAAAGTAAAATTGACGTACACTTAAGATTCTCAGATGACAATTGCCTACCATTGTCATGGAGTCCCATAGACAGGTATGCATTCCTCTGAGAGGTCAAGATTTCAAAGGAGAAAAACTTAAAGCAACATTGCTATTCAGGAGTTTTAAGAAGAAAGGAAATGCAGTGGTAAAGGTGATAGTCCCATAACAGGAAAGGCTCTTAGCCGGGTGCAACTCAAGACTGAATATTAGCCAGGCAGCCAATGGTGCCTTCAGTGACAAGTAAGGATTTCAAAGGTCATTATATTACAAAAGGCAAGACTCCTCCTGGGAATCTACCACCATCTCTTTTTGTTTGTTGGTCGTTGCAGTTTGAATGCAGAAGAAAGGACATCAAGATGATACTGAGAATGTAAGTAAAATAAGGGTGAAACTGGAACACCTAAGATGTTCACAAATTTCAGAAGAGACTATCCAAAAAAATAAAATTTCTTGGGGATAAGATAACAGTTATTCTGTTCTCTAAGAGTTTCAAAGGGAATGTGGAAGTACATGAGTCATGCCTGAAGTTTCATATTAGGTTTCTTAGTAGTCTTATGATGACTGAGAATATGAAGAGAAACTAAGGCAGGAAGGCAACTCCCCAGTCCCACACAAAAATGACTTTCATCCATGCTAGTCTCTTTAGTTTTACATCAAAAGGTATGAAAGTATGAAGGTGGCTTGTGGGCATTCCTAGGATGGGTCAACCATTAGAGAAGTAATGACCTAAGTCAGGAAGTCTTTTTATTCAGATGTATACCCCCAACAACAGCCAGAACCTCAGAGGTGACCAATCTGAAACAACAGACATATTGCTTCATTCCAGTTTTAAACAGAGAGCTTCACTGATGCCCAGCACTAGCTGCACTTCTGGGAAGTTCCAGGTTGTCAGAGGAAATCAAGAAAAGACAGAAGAATTGCCTTATAATACTGAGTTGCAAGTAGACGGATCTGAATATGTCAACATGCTTCTGGGCATTGTTTGATATTTACAATTACATCAGAGGTAAATTTTGATAGTAGGATCAATGAGAAATAATTCATCATCAAGTAATTTCTCCATAATTTTCAAGAGGATCCAGGTTAACAGATTTCTATATATGTAAATGCATCCAGGAAAATGCTTGTTTGTTTATATTTGATTTTGTTTGACCTTAGCATTGCACTTACTCTATAAGTGCCCTAGGTCACATCATGAGAAGGACAAAAATTTTGAGAATTCCCAAACAGTCACTATTTTTTATGTCATTCCAGAATTATGTTAAGGGCTAAAGAGCATAATTATGCTTACTCACAAACTGGGATCATTGTTTTTTTTATTTGATTTTTTTTTTTTTTTTTGGTGTAGTAACTGACTCTTCTAGATTTAAAGTCTTTGGTTCTGAGACTAATGTCTCACCAACTCTATAATAGTGTGTGACTCATTATGTGTTGTTGCTGGGACTTATATCTTAATCTGATTACTTAGATTTCTTGAATTAGCATCTAACAGATTTACCTAACTCACAAAGAGAAACATTTTTCACTCCAGAAACTCATTAAATTTGGCATATAACTATTAAATTCTTCACTATCATGAGCTAAACTAATCATAATATGAATTTCTGGAGTACAAAATGGATAGCCCTTCATTTACTGTACTGAACTATTCTCAGAGGTGCAGGGAATAATGTGTGCAATTCATATTATGATTAACACAGGTTGAGAAAATTTTTCACTGATGAAACTCTTCCCCTGAATTAGAGCAAACTCAAGGCCAGTTACATAATGTTGTATTATTTCCACAGTACTAATAGAGCTGCTTCCAAAAGAATTTCCATGGATGAGCAGCAAGGCCACAGTAGTCTCAATCAAGGAAATGTATCAAACACATTCCTATGAGACATGAAAATTACTGTTAAGCTTTAGTAAAATATGTCTTTCCCACGTTGCACTGACTGATTTCAGCACTATTATTCAATGTGTGGTTTGAAGATCTTTCACAATTAACTAACATGAATGTTTAATTCATTGTTCCACCCCAGATCCAGGAATCTTTGTCTACTAGTCTTTAGGAATTTACATTGTAGCAAACTCAACATATCAATTCTACACAAAATAAAATTTGAGTACCACTGGTATAAAGAGCATTACACTAATGAGGAAGGTAAGAAAAGGAATATAGGAAATGTATGCTAGTTCAGGTTCTCCAAGAAGCAGACAGCAAATAGGATTAAATATGCAAGAATTTTTTAAGCCTGTGAGAAAAAATGAGGAGGAAGCAATTGACAATGTTGAACTCTACCTAAGCTCTGTGCTCCTGGAAAACTGTGATGGTTAAGAAACCCAATCCTTTCTGTGTTCCAAGAAATGGCTTCCTGCAAAAAATACACCCTTGACTTATCTAAGACTGGTGGATAAACAGTCTATGCCAAAATTTTATTTATGACAAAACCAGACACAGACTGCAAATTCCTATTCTTTGTCACCTAAATTATTGACTCAACTGTTACCACTGTCCAACTGGATAAAACACCCATTAACCTTACTTCCCTGGTGGCTTAGCGGTAAAGAATCTGCCAGCCAATGCAGGAGATGTGGGTTCCATTCCCGGGTCAGTAAGAACCCCTGGAGAAAGGAATTGCAATCCATTCTATTATTCTTGCCTGGGAAGTTCCATAGACATTGGAAGCTGGCGGGCTACAGTCCATGGGGCTGCAAAAGAGTTGGGCACGACTTAGTGACTAAACAACAGCATTAAAAAAAAAAAAAGAAAAAAAAGGCCCTTTTCTGCCTGACCCTGTAAGTCTCAAGGTCAGAGAACTCTCCCTCCCCTTTTTGCAACAGTCTTTTTGAGTAAGTTTCTCCTTATGCAAGTCTGGATCTATTTCTTTTTCGACACAACTAAAGACTGGGAAAGCCAACACAACGAGATAGAAGTCTACCCTAAAGGAAAGAAGGATGGGTGGAATCATCCTAGAGTTTTCTACAGTCTGAGGAAAGTTAGCCATCATATCACAACATGTCTCCCAGTAACAAGTCTGCTTTAGGAACCATGCTGTGCATCATCACTGGCTGCAAGCAGCCATGGAAAGCATGGATTTCAGAGAGCACAGCTGGGGAACTTGTGAGTCAATTAAACAATCCAAAGTTGAAGCTTTCAAAGCACATACTCATGGCTGTTACAGTGTGTTTCAAATTATAATTCTGGAGCCCCTTAGGACTCCTCCTTCCACCACATTGAACACAATTCCAGTAGTGAGCCACTACTAGAGACAGCGGTGTAGAGTTGCAAAATGTGACAGACCTCTAGGTATGGATTCTTCCTTATGTGAGTCTGTGAATATGTTAGGACTAGAAGGAAGAATGAGCAATAAATTGTGAGTTTCTAATGGGAGAATATCAAGCAGATGCTTCTGGTAATTATAATTTATCTTCTGAGGCTGAGAATACTATGGGGAAAGATATGTTTGTTTGAACTTCTGCTGTCTCCAGTCAATGTGCACACTTTGAGAAAAGCACAAATGAGGAAACACAGCAATAGAGATGGGTAGGGACACTGTTGGAATCCAGCTTTTGTAAACCCAGACAGTTCATTTTGCCCTGCTGGGATTCTTCATCTGAAAAATAGTATCTATTTATCACTATACCTCACAGGGATGTCAAAAAACAACATGACATGCCTATGAAATATTTCAGTATTCTTAGGAAAAAGACACAGCCTGGATGCAGATTTAAAGTCAGCTTGAGTTTCTCCTGAGATGAAAGGGAGACATTGTTTTGCACGGTTTTGAGACATGGTTTTACAGTTCACAGAAACTGTAGGTCCTTTTTGAGTTATTCTGTGAAGCTGAAGTCTTAAAGGTAGTAGTTAGAGATGGAAGGAATATAAGAAGAGAAAGGGAATTGTGCTGAAGGAGACAATTAGATTTGTTGATTTCCTTCTCTGGTGCCTGGAATTGTGTGAAGTACACAGACTTAACCACACATAATGACAGTTCAGTCAAAGCATAAGCATCCTACTCAGAAGTGATTCTGCTGTCTGGACACTGACTCTCTTTTTTTTTTTTTTTCAGGATGATGACTTTTTTCCTTCCCAAAACACATTAAATAAATACAGGATAAAAGTAATATTTCAACATTATGGCTTCAGGCAAAGACATATTCACCAATTTACTTGAACCAAAGCTTCCAGTTAGAGAATATCATAAAGAATAAATTTGATGAGTTATATTTTTAATAAACTTAAATGAGTTTGTTTTGCATATAAATGCTCAGCAAGTGCGATAACAAGGCGGCACTAAGACTCCTCAGTTTGCTCTATGTGAATGGTGTTCTCGTGTGTTTCAAAGCACCACTGTTGTAGCTTTTATTTTGGCATAAAAGGGTTTGTTTTCTAAGTTATCATCTTATTAAATGTAGACTGAGGGTAGAATCACTAAAGTCCCTAAAAGGCTAAACATTTGTTGGGGAAAATAGTTTTAAAAGAATGAAGTTGTATAATATATATATGTGTGTGTGTGTGTGTATATATATATATATATATATATATATATATATATATATATATATATATATATATATACATCTCCAAAGGAAATGAAAACAGGATATTGAAGAGATATCCAAACCCTTATGTGAATTCTGCTGTTCACTGAAGCATTATTCACAATAGCAATTTACAGAAACAACCTAAGTGTGTATCAATGGATGAATGGATAAGAAGATGTGAGGTATATATATCTATGTATCTGTGTATCTATCTATATTTATTGTTGTTTAGCAGTGCCAGAGAATTGATGCTTTTGAACTGTGGTGCTGAATAAGACTCTTGAGAGTCCCTTGGACTGCAAGGAGACCAAACCAGTCAATCCTAAAGGAAATCAGTCCTGAATATTCTTTGGAAGGACTGATGCTGAAGCTGAAGCTCCGATACTTTGGCCACCTGATGCGAACGCTAACTCATTGGAAAGGACCCCGATGCTGGAAAAGATTGAGGGCAAGAGAAGAAGGGGGCAACAGAGGATGAGGTGGTTGGATGGTATCACTCACTCAATGGACATGAGTTTGAGCAAACTCAGGGAGATAGTGAAGGACAAGAGAGCCTGGCATGCTGCAGTTCATGGGGCTGCAAAGAGTTGGACACAACTTAGTGACTGAAAAATGACAAGTTGCTAACTCATGTCTGACTCTGCGACCTCTTGGACTGTAGCCCACCAGGCTCCTCTGTCCATGGGATTTCCCAGGCAAGAACACTGAAGTGGGTTGTCATTCCCTTCTCCAGGGGATCTTCCTGACCCAGTGATCGAACCTGCATCTCCTGCATTGGCAGGTGGATTCTTTACCACTGAACCACCATAGAAGCCCTGTTTATATATTCATATGCAATTACATATAAAACTCAGCCATGAGAAAGAGGGAAATCCTGCCACTTGCAACAATATGGATGGAATTCGTGGGCATTATGCTAAGTGAAATCAGCCAGACAGAAAGACAAAGATCACATTGTGTCACTCACATGTGGAAGCTTTTTATAAAAAGTCAAACTCATAAAAATACAGAGTAAAGTGGTTGTCAGAGGCTGAGGAGTGGGGAAAATAGTGAGAGACTGATGAAAGGGTGAAAACTTGCAGCTAAAGGAAAAACAAGGACTGAAGATCTGCTGTAAAACATGTGACTACAGTTGATAACACTGTATTGTTAATTGAAATCTTCTGAGAGAGTATAAGTTAAATGTTCTCATACCCCAAAAAATGTAAGTATGTGAGGTGAAGGATGTGTTATTGATAATTAACTTGACAAGGGAATCCTTTCAAAATGTCTATGTATATCAAATCATACAACATTCACTTGAAATTTCTTACTATATTGTATGTCAATTATACCTGAAAAAAAGCTGAAATATGAACAAATATAATGCACTTGTAAAGAACAACTCTCTGCACCTTATTTTACAACTATCCATTACCCATCCAACTTTCCCTGACTTCTTCAGAAACTAAATCTTTGTTATATTAAATTTTAACTACAAATCATGACAATTTATTTGCATATACTTTTTATCATTTTTTCATTAACAATTGATATATTCTTCTATTTTTGAAAATCGTCTTAGATTGGGAGCCACAGTTTCATAACTTTCCCATTGAAATTAATAAAACTATATTTATATTGAATAGTTTTCAGCTACAGGCAGGGTCATCAGGAATGAATGAGAAATTGAATAAGAAAATGAATAAGGAAATGACCTGTTATGAGCACTCTTTCAGTTCAATTTCATGGCAACCTCATGGGTATGTATTACCATTATCAACATTATTGTTTTTATCATCATTGGCATTATTACCATCATCACCATAATTACTTTAATTTTTATCACAATTCCCAGGTACGGAAACTGAAGCATAAAGTAGTTGTGGGATTTGCCCAAGATCACACGGCTAATGAATGACAGAGCGATTGTGTGCGTGAGTGCTGAGTCACCTCGGTCATGTCCAACTCTTGGTGACCTTGGTGACCCTATGGACTGTAGCCAACCAGACTCCTCTAGCTATGAGATTCTCCAGGCAAGAATACTGGAGTGAACTGCCATGCCTTCTTACAGAGGATCTTCCTGACCCAGGGAGTAGAGCTGAAAGGTCATGGCTCCTGTATTGGAAGGCAGGTTCTTTACCACTAGTGCCACCTGAGAAGCCCAGAACCATTATTCCATTTAAAATTCACCTGACTCAAAGATCAATACTGAGGGCATTCAAGTCAACATGAGCAAAAGTTCACAAGGAGTCAACCAGGATCTTTAGTTTCTAACTCTCCCGTAAAAAAGCTACATGACATAATTCACACTTTGAAAGTTCACTAACAAAACTCTGAAACAATTACAACGGATACTGTAGAAAATCACTCAGTTCAGTCATTCAGTTGTGTCCGACTCTTTGTGACCCCATGGACTGCAGCATGACAGGCCTCCCTGTCCATCACCAACTCCCAGAGCTTACTCAAACTCATGTCCATCGAGTCAATGGTGCCATCCAACCATCTCATCCTCTGTCGTCCCCTTCTCCTCCCGCTTTCCATCTTTCCCAGCATCAGGGTCTCTGCAAATCAGTCAGTTCTTCACATCAGGTGGCCAAAGGACTGGAGTTTCAGCTTCAGCATCAGTCCTTCCAATGAATATTCAGGACTGATTCCTTCAGGACTGACTGGTTGGATCTCCTTGCAGTCCAAGGGACTCTCAAAACTCTTCTCCAACACCACATTTCAAAAGCATTAATTCCTTGGTACTCAGCTTTCTTTATACTCCAACTCTCACACCCACACATGACTATGGGAAAACCACAGCTTTAACTAGATGGAACTTGGTTGGTAAAGCAATGTCTCTGCTTTTTAATATGCTGTCTAGCTTGGTCATAGCTTTTCTTCCAAGGAACAAGTGTCTTTTAATTTCATGGCTGCAGTCACCATCTGCAGTGGTTCTGGAGCCCAAAAAAGTCTGTCACTGTCTCCACTGGTTCCCCATCTATTTGCCATGAAGAGATGGGACCAGATGCCATGATCTTAGTTTTCTGAATACTGAGTTTTAAGACAACTTTTTCACACTCTTCTTTCACTTTCATCAAGAGGCACTTTAGTTCTTCTTCACTTTCTGCCATAAGGGTGGTGTCATCTGCGTATCTGAGGTTATTGATATTTCTCCTGGTTATCTTGATTCCAGCTTGTGCTTCATTCAGCCCAGCATTTCTCCTGATGTACTCTGCATATAATTTAAATTAGCAGGGTGACAACATATAGCCTTGATGTACTCCTTTCCCTATTTGGAACCAGTCTGTTGTTCCATGTCCAGTTCTACTTGTTGCTTCTTGACCTGCATACAGATTTTCAGGAGGCAGATAAGGTGGTCTGGTATTCCCATGTCTTTCAGAATTTTCCACAGTTTGTTGTGATCCACACAGTCAAAAGCTTTGGTATAGTCAATATAGCAGAAGTAGATGTTGTTCTAGAACTCTCTTGCTTTTTCAATGATCCAACAGATGTTGGCAGTTTGAACTCCGGTTCCTCTGACTTTTCTAAATACAGCTTGAACATTTGGAAGTTCACAGTTCATGTACTGTTGCAGCTTGACTTGGAGGATTTTGAGCATTACTTTACTAGCGTGTGAGATGAGTGCAATTGTGCGGTAGTTTGAGCATTGTTTGGCATTGCCCTTCTTTGGGATTAGAATGAAAATTGACCTTTTCCAGTCCTGGGGCCACTGCTGAGTTTTCCAAATTTGCTGGCATATTGAGTGCAGCACTTCCACAGCATCACCTTTGAGGATTTGAAATAGCTCAACTGGAATTCCATCACCTCCACTAGCTTTGTTCGTAGTGACCTTCCTAAGGCCCACTTGACTTTGCATTCTAGGATATCTGGCTCTAGGTGAGTGATCACACCATCGTGCTTATCTGGGTTGAAGATTGTAGAAAATAACTTACTATAAAGGAAATAGAACTTTGGGAGCTTCTGTAGTTGCGCTGTGTGAAGTGTAGAGGAGGCTGAACAAGAACAATCCAAGGCCACAGACTTCAGCCAAGATGGTTGCTTTTCTGTGTGATTTATATATTGAGATTTTTCCATATTTTACTTGAGAAGGGGGTTACATTATGTTTTTTGCACAAAATGAATTTGGAAATTATTTGCAATAAATGAACTGTGATATCCAACTCTGAAAGTCTGGGCTTCTTTGATTTCCTGTAGTTTCCTAGGGCAGTGATTCTCAACCTAGCTACAGAGTGGTGGTTAACAATGAACTCTACGGATTTTATTAGAAATAGCTAAACCTGCATATGAGTGAAACATTTAAAATCTGTTCAAAGTTATTCCATTCATTAAGTCAACTATTAGTTACTTGAATTTTCATATATTTTAGTAAGTGGGAGATAAACATGGATGAATAACAGTTCTTAAATTTTTATGGGTGACAACATTTTGGGAATCTAATAGAAGCTATACATTTTCTCACCATAAAAGCACATATTTCAATACCTCACTTGTGTGTGTGTGTGTCAGTGTGTGTCTGTGTGTGTGTACACTCATGCAATTTCAGCTGACTGCTCAGGAACATCCACAGCAGTAGGCTGTATTTGTGAATACAAACTTTGGCCACCACTGAGATATAAATTTATTTTTGCACATATATCTGATAGTTGAGATGAAAGTGACTCTTCCTAAACAGGTATAAATTGCTAAGCTCACCTGAGTGTATGTAAAACTTTGTCACCTTGAAAGATTTCATTCACCATTTCCCATCGAGCTTACATTTGGGGGTTGCAAAGTGAAATCTGCTCATAAAGCATCTGATTTCCCCAAACTTGTCAACAGCTGTGGTTTCAGACTACACCATCTACACAAAACTTAGTGTTATTCTTCTCAGGACTGATACAGAGAGACACAGAGCAGATTTTTTTTGTCAATAATTCTTACTCTTGAAAAATATCTCATTGGTGTCATTTATTTTTCCTGGGAAGAAAACCAGTTGGGAATCCTTTCACTGTTGTTCCTTTCTAATTTGGTCTTAATGTGCTGCTAAACAAATTTACTGATGAGAAACAATAGAACATAGCAATACTCAGTATGCAAATATACAGCTAGTGAGGAAATCCCACTAGTAGAAAGCACTGCAGTGGTCTTGGGGAACAGGCATTGGAAAGAGGATACATGGTTTCTTCATCCAGGAGAAAAAGAGAAATAGTAAAATTAAACATGATAACTATATGGCATTAATTGGTGTGATCAAAATCCAAAAGCTACATTATCTTTTAGTTGCATGTGTTATTCAAATTTGTTGTATAAAATGTATCATTACACTTTTACTCTTTTCTACAAATATTTTTCATATATGAAGACAAAAGAAAACTACTGCTTTCTATTATTTCAGGTAAGATCCTTATTTAAAGCTTTGCCATATTTGATAAGTCTCCTACAATGGCATGGGGCAGACACTATTACTCCTTTCAACCCTTAGACCCTCATTTCCACCTATCAACATAAACTCTAGGCAAGATCCTCTGGAGAGGAAAATGGCAACTCACTCCAGTATTCTTGCCTGGGAAACCCCATGGACAGAGGAACCTAGTGGGATATTGTCCATGAAGTTGCAAAGAGTCAGACATGACTTAGCGACTAAACAGCAGCAGGAATGGCGCATTCTGTTAGGCCCATATGGAACACAGTCTTTCTGTTTTCTTATTTGAATTCCACATCAATATGATATGTATTATTATTTCCCCTTTCAAAGAGAAAATAGGAGTCAAAATGTCAGAATCACTGCTTTCTGTACAAGTCCTTTGTGCAACTTACAAACTAGACATTTTAATTCAAGATACTGAAAGACACTTAACTTCTACCTACAGTGAAATATCCATAATATAGATTCTTTTTAAAGAATAAGACACTCTACTGCCATCGTGCCATAGAAAGAGATTGATAGAGCATTACTACCTCTGTAATCACTCAAACTTCAAACATTTTCTCCACTGAGTTCACTAACTCAATGCACACTGTCCTATAGACAATAGTTTGCTTGGCCAAGCTTACGTCCTTTGCTCATTCCCTCAATAAAATATGTAGAGGAAATATCAAGCTTCCCACTATTTACTTTGAGTGAGACATCAGGAAGAGACAGGGACTAGGACATCCCTTCTCACTTTGCTGTTGTTCAGTCTCTAAGTTCTGCCCAGCTTTTCGCGACCCCATGGACTGTAGAACACCAGGTTTCCCTGTCCTTCACTATCTACCAGAGCTTGCTCAAATTCCTGTCCACTGAGTTGGTGATGCTCTCTAACCATCTCATCCTCTGCTACCATCCTCTTCTCTTTTTGCCTTCAATTTTTCCCAGCATCAGGGTCTTTTCCAATGAGTCCATTCTTTGCATCAGGTGGCCAAAGTATTGGAGTTTAACTTCAGTATCAGTCCTTCCAATGAATATTCAGGGTCGGTTTCCTTCAGAATAGATTGTTTGATCTCCTTGCAGTCCATGGGACTCTCAAGTCTTCCCAGCACCACAATTCAAAAACATCAATTCTTCAGTGTTCAGCCTTCTTTATGGTCCAACTCTCCCTTCCCACTTAGGCAGCACATTAAGAGAAAGTTCCCCAGAAGGGAGATCAGGTAGCTAATAGGCCAAGGGTTGGATGCTGAACAGTCAAAAGGATAACATCAAAAGTCTTTCAAAAAGACTGTGGTAGTTGACGTTTTCACATACATATTCCATTTTATTCTCATTGCAAACCTTTGTGATCAACACAAGGAGGAGAAAACTGAGTTGCAAAGGAGGAATGTGTTCAAGGTTACAAAAATATCATTTGATCAATTTATGATTTGAATCCAGACAACATCGACTCCAAAGCCTATTATTTTCCCTAAATTCAGCAAGGCGAGGAATGTGAAATTCCATGTAGCTGACTCATATTTCCTTTCGGAATTTTCATTTCTTGGAAGCAGAAAAAAAAACTACAAATATCTTCCTGATTATCTAAAGGTCTGGGTATATACTATTTGCTTAATCAATGTTATTTATTATTTACATGATATTTGCAGTTATAAAATAGACATATAAATCTAACCCATAAACAAAAGTAAGAAATCATTTTTCCCTCTATGCAATGCCTTTTATTTGTTCTAGAATATGCTAAGATATGATGAGAGAGGTTAGTAGGCATACAAGGAAAATGATTCTGTAACTTGAATCCCTTAGAGATGAAAGGGAGAACAAAAGGTCTAGTAACACAGCAAAAAGAGGCAACATCATCAGAAAGACTGAGTTCAGTTCAGTCGCTCAGTCGTGTCCGACTCTTTGCGACCCCATGAATTGCAGCACGCCAGGCCTCTCTGTCCATCGCCAACTCCCGGAGTCCACCCAAACCCATGTTCATCGAGTCGGTGATGCCATCCAACCATCTCATCCTCTGTCGTCCCCTTCTCCTCCCGCCCCCAATCCTACCCAGCATGAGGGTCTTTTCCAATGAGTCAACCCTTCGCATGAGGTGGCCAAAGTATTGGAGTTTCAGCTTCAACATCAGGCCTTCCAATGAACACCCAGGATTGATCTCTTTTAGGATGGATTGATTGGATCTCCTTGCAGTCCAAGGGACTCTCAAGAGTCTTCTTCAACACCACAGCTCAAAAGCATCAATTCTGCAGCGCTCAGCTTTCTTCACCGTCCAACTCTCACATCCATACATGACCACTGGAAAAACCATAGCCTTGACTAGATGGACTTTTGTTGGCAAAGTAATGTCTCTGCTTTTAAATATGCTATCTAGGTTGGCCATAACCTTCCTTCCAAGGAGTAAGCATCTTTTAATTTCATGGCTGCAGTCACCATCAGCAGTGATTCTGGAGCCCCAAAAAATAAAGTCTGACACTGTTTCCACTGTTTCCCCATCTATTTCCCATGGAGTGATGGGACCAGATGCCATGATCTTAGTTTTCTGAACGTTGAGCTTTAAGCCAACTTTTTCACTCTCCTCCTTCACCTTCATCAAGAGGCTCTTTAGTTCTTCTTCACTCTCTGCCATAAGGGTGGTGTCATCCGCATATCTGAGGTTATTGATATTTCTCCCAGCAATCTTGATTCCAGCTTGTGTTTCTTCCAGCCCAGCGTTTCTCACGATGTACTCTGCATATAAGTTAAATAAGCAGGGTGACAATATACAGCCTTGACGTACTCTTTTTCCTATTTGGAACCAGTCTGTTGTTCCATGTCCAGTTCTAACTGTTGCTTCCTGACCTGCATACAGGTTTCTCAAGAGACAGGTCAGGTGGTCTGGTATTCCCATCTCTTTCAGAATTTTACACAGTTTATTGTGATCCACACAGTCAAAGGCTTTGGCATAGTCAATAAAGCAGAAATAGATGTTTTTCTGAAACTCTCTTGCTTTTTCGATGATCCAGCGGATATTGGCAATTTGATCTCTGGTTCCTCTGCCTTTTCTAAAACCAGCTTGAACATCTGGAAGTTCACGGTTCACGTATTGCTGAAGCCTGGCTTGGAGAATTTTGAGCATTACTTTACTAGCATGTGAGATGAGTGCAATTGTGCGGTAGTTTGAGCATTCTTTGGCATTGCCTTTCTTTGGGATTGGAACGAAAACTGACCTTTTCCAGTCCTGTGGCCACTGCTGAGTTTTCCAGATTTGCTGGCATATCGAGTGCAGCACTTTCACAGCATCACCTTTGAGGATTTGAAATAGCTCAACTGGAATTCCATCACCTCCACTAGCTTTGTTCGTAGTGATGCTTTCCAAGGCCCACTTGACTTCACATTCCAGGATGTCTGGCTCTAGGTGAGTGATCACACCATCATGATTATCTGGGTCGTGAAAATCTTTTTTGTACAGTTCTTCTGTGTATTCTTGCCATCTCTTCTTAATATCTTCTGCTTCTGTTTGGTCCATACCATTTCTGTCCTTTATCGAGCCTATCTTTGCATGAAATGTTCCTTTGGTATCTCTAATTTTCTTGAAGAGATCTCTAGTCTTTCCCAATCTGTTGTTTCCCTCTATTTCTTTGCACTGATCGCTGAGGAAGGCTTTCTTATCTCTCCTTGCTATTCTTTGGAACTCTGCATTGAGATGGGAATATCTTTCCTTTCCTCCTTTGCCTTTTGCTTCTCTTCTCTTCCAAGCTATCTGTAAGGCCTCCTCAGACAGCCATTTTGCTTTCTTGCATTTCTTTTCCATGGGGATTTTCTTGATCCCTGTCTCCTGTACAATGTCACGAACCTCTGTCCATAGTTCGTCAAGCACTCTGTCTATCAGGTCTAGTCCCTTAAATCTATTTGTCACTTCCACTGTATACTCATAAGGGATTTGATCTAGGTCATACCTGAATGGTCTAGTGGTTTTCCCTACTTTCTTCAATTTAAGTCTGAATTTGGCAATAAGCAGTTCATGATCTGAGCCACAGTCTGCTCCTGGTCTTGTTTTTGCTGACTGTATAGAGCTTCTCCATCTTTGGCTGCAAAGAATATAATCAATCTGATTTCTGATTTCATCAGAAAGACTGAAGAAGGAATTAAAGTATAATAAGGTAAGGGATTGCCCTGACACTCCCCCAAAGAAGGGTAACTAACAGACAGAAAGTGTTTCTAAACTGTTTTCTTTAAAGGTGCAATCTCAACAGGAAAGGCACAATGGTACTGACATTTTGGAATAACATAGCTTCAAAAGAAAAACGTGCTATTACCGAAAAACAGCAAACTTGCATATGTCAAGACCAAACTGTACAGGATTTAGAAGCCACTCAGTCTGGCAGAGATGATCCTGAGCTTTTCAGAACTTAATCAATGAACTTCGTAAATCACTAGCAATTAATTTGAAAAAGTTATCTTGATACACAGGAAAAGGGAGAAATTGGGTATAACACCAACACTTACATAGTTAGGGGATATAGTTCATGGACTCTTCATAAGAATATGATAAGCCATTATCAGTGAAGCAGTAGGATATAAAAACAACATGTGCCTGGAGAACATCATCATATTTCATAATCATTCATACCTACAGATTTTTTCTAGAAGGAATGATGCAGTCTCTAAATATAAAATATTATGAATCCTTATGTCACGGTGATTACTTTTATGTACCCCTAAATTAGGCTTAGATATCTTTGCTCCACAGACACATGGAGATAAATAGATGGGATTTTATGTCTAGTGCATGCCAAAAATGGCATCATCTGTGTCATCCTAGGAAAAATCCTGACTTTACAATTTAACTTATGTTTTGTTTTTTTTTTTTTAACACTACTGTCCATACCTGGGCAAGTCTACTTAGTCTTTTTTAAAATTCCTTAAGAGTTTGGCATTTATTTCCCAAGCATTTGGAAAGACAGTCCTTTAGGGCAGTCTTTAAAATTAGATCTCAACTCAGTTACTTGATGTCTCTGAAATCTTGGGCAAGTCACTTGAATTCTCAGATTTATGGTTTCCTCATTTGTCAGTGGGAATTGTAAATACCTACTTAATTGGACTGGACATAAGTCCTATATCATAGGATTTCATAATGTATTACAGGGAAAAATCTTAGCCATTGAGATTTTCTAGAGTTAGGAAAAGAATTCCAGACTGCATACCAAAAGATCTGGGTTCAAGCTGTGGTTATGCATCATGAAAGTTATCTAGTCTTATGATATGACCTTTGTTAGACTCAGTGTGTGTGCGTGCTCAGTCACTTCAGTCGTGCCCAATTCTTTGCAACCCTGTGGGCTGTAGCCTGCCAGGTTCCTCTGTCCATGAGGATTCTCCAGTCAAGAATTCTGGAGTGGGTTGCCAGAAGATCTCCAGGGGATCTTCCTGACCCAGGGATTGAACCTGTGTCTCTTACGACTTCTGCACTGGCAGATATGATCTTCACCACTAGCACCACCTGGGAAGTCCTAGCCCCAGTGTGCACATCTCTAAAGTGGAACTGACAGCAGCAACTTTATGTAGTAGCCAATTTCTTTGATAATATATTTAAATGATGGATATGGAAGTACTTTGTAAACTGTAAAAGTGTTAGTCACAAATTCAAGGTAACATTCATGCAAAGAACAGTGACTATTCAGCAGATACATATTTTAATGTCTGTGTTCTCACCAGAAATCCAATTATTACACTTCTATATTTACCATACCTACACTAATATTTTATATATATTTTAAGTGGTATTATGTTCTCTGCTTCTTATCACATCATCACCAAGTCAATAAGGCAAATCCTAAAAAAGTGAATTCCTAAAACCTATGCACTATTAGAGTTGGAAAGAAGGTAAAATACTACTTATATATTGTTATGTTTTTCTATAATGTATGAGGAGATCAAGTCCCAGAGACCCACTTATTCCACAGAGCAAGGTAAAGATATGACTGGAATCAGAAATACCAGTTTTGTGTAACTTTGCACTACCATACTATTCAAAAATCTGGTTTTTTTCCCCCCATGGGAATCTTGTAGTATGAAATACACCTTGAAATAATAGGACATCAGTCAGAGTTTAAAAAGTAATTTTTGGAAATGAAAAAAAAACTCTGCAAAATTAATGTACTAGAAAATAGGACTTGACCTGTACTCAGGGGAATTTAATCTTTTCTCTTGGGATGACTTGCTTTCCACCCTCCAGTTAGTCTGCCTTTTAAGCTAATTTTGTAGCTTCTGAGGTTACTATTTTCATTTTCCAATTTGTAAGCCCCTTTCCATTTTCCAGATCATTACCATTTAAGATGTTCTGATCATCCTTCTTGAGAATTCCTGAAGTAATTAAAAGAAATCCCCCGGATGGCTCCAGGCCTTGGGCAGTACTCATCAAATGCTTCAGGACCGGGGCGAGGCTCAGAGCCTTACATACAACCTCCGGTGCGGTGCCTCATAAGACATGCTCTCACTTATTCATTTGACAGAGATTTATTAAACGCTGACAATGTCAGACACTGTGTTCACCACTGGGTCAGCCTCCCACTCAGAGAGAGGGACACAACAATTACAACATGTCCTGATAAGTGCTGTGATAAAAGCATTCGCGGGCTTTTGTGTGAAGCCCAACACGAAAGGGCCAGGCAAGAAAGGCCTCTCAGCAGAGCTGTACGACCTTCACAGGGCACATCAAGTGTAAACCTGGAAGAGGAGTGTTCAGGGACTGCCTGGTGTTGCCTATGACCAGGAAAAGGATGCTTCCTTCCTTTTTCCTTAAAATAGTAAACTTTCTTTATTTTACTTCCTAAATATATTCAAAACCTATCCACTTCTCTTACCTAATATGACCGCTGTTGTCCAGACCTCCACCATCTCTTAACCTGAATTATTTTCCTTGGCATACTAATTGTTCTCTGTCCCCACTCTTGTTAAGTATAATTTATTCTCCTCTTAGCAGCCAGGATAATTGGTTAAAAAGCAGATCAGATCATGCTCAAACCCTTCATTAGCTATCCACTGAACTTAGAATAACATTCATCTTCCTTGACATGACCTACCAGAAGCTATGATCTGGGCCTTTCCTCTTGTTTTTTGTTTGTTTTTTTTTTTTCCTGTTCAGTATTTTCAGAACAAATAATCTGTATTCTACTTCTAAAATACAATATATCCTTTCTTTCACACCATAGGGACTTTATACTTATTATTTTCCTTGCCTGGAATGACTTTATCCTAAACATTTGCAGGACTGAGAATTTCTTACTTGTAGTATTCAAGTCTCATCACCTCAACGAATCCTTATTTAACAATTCAATCTAATCTTATCTGCTCAGATTATATCACATCACCCTCTTTTTGGATATAGTAATTACCACTATAGAGATTCATTTATTAATTCATTTGCTTATTGCTTGTTTCACTGTGATAGAATACAAATCTTATTTATGCTGTTTTCCAACATTTCCTCAATGCCTAGAGAGTATACGGCATGTAGAAGGGAGGTCCTCAACAAGCATTTGCTGGATGAAATATAGAAAAATGTAGTGGGCCAGCACTAGACAGAAAAGCCTGGAATATGTTGTAGTCACACTGATAAACAGGATGGACCCTCAACCAAAATGTGGTTCAGGTGTCAACACTGATGATGCCACACACACCAAATGGGTATGAAAATGTTTATTAATGATATAATGAGACATCTGAGAGAGGACAGAGAAGGGTTTCCAAGCTGGCCCAAAACTGACTTGAGAGACCAAGGTCAGGAGATTCACGTAGGGGTTTTCACTGTGGTTAGGATGTAGGGCTGGGGCAAGGATTCTCACATGTGGATAGCGGCTTACACAGATTGAATCTCATGTCAACCAAGGAAGCAGCACCCAGGCTCTCTTACAAGCCTGACCAGATATAAGCAGAAGGAGAAGAGGGAGGGATGATGATTAATACTTATTAGAACTCCAGCACTAAAAACTGGAGCCTGACTCTATTATAGAAAATCATCCCAAAGTGTTCAAACTCTATTAAAAGGTGTGCGTGGGAGATTCTTGAAGTATTTTAATCATGATGAGATTTATATTTTAGAAGTATTGATCTGGCTCAATATTTGCAGAATCAAAATGAATAATGATTTCTGCATTGTGGAGAAAGTAACAGGAGCTTGACACAGAAGATCAGGAGAATATTTAGGTTATTGCAGTGATACAGGTAGAGTTGATGGGAGCTCCAAAATAGAGATTCTTGGAGGCTCTGAAAAGATCGTGTAGAGGCACAGAGAAAAACCTGAGAGACATGCAATCCTCGTGTGCTCAGTCGCTCAGCTGTGTCCAGCTCTTTGGATCCCATGGACTGTAGCCTGCCATACTGCTCTGTCCATGGAGTTTTCTAGGCAAGAATACTGGAGTGGGTTGCCATTTCCTATTCCAGGGGATCTTCCCAACCCAGGGATCAAACCTATGTCTCTTGTGTCTCCTGCATTGGTACATGGATTCTTTACCACTGGTGTCACCTGGGAGGCCCATCATGCAATCCTTAGTGGGAAAAAATTATATTGCCAGCTTACATTTCTTCAATATCATATCTGATTTGGATTCTGCCAAAACAACCATAGCAGGTCTAATAAGTAGCATAAGATAAAAAGGCCCCTCAACATGGAAAAGATTGAACCTGTGGACCATTTTTGAAAATGGAGTCTCTGACAATTATAGGAGTGCATCGAGTAGATCGCATCAAGGAAGAGAAGTTATCATAGGAAAGTAACTCATAATTCAGGTGAATTTTTGAGCAGGCTCCAGATTACTTTTGAAAGTGATCGTTAGTGTCGGACTGATATTTGAGACGTTTAGATCTTATTTCAAGTTCTGCTTCCTACTGAACTCAAATCCTTAGAGTTCCCTTCCACTGGGACATGCTGAGCTGTTCTTACATTTACACTTGTGTATAAGAAACTCTTAGAACCTTGACTCAAGCATTCCAAACGCTGCCTTGGAAAGTGGGTCCTATTGACTTGCTCACAATGCCATGCTCTGTCAAAGGTGACAAGAAGAATAAAGTTTCAAAATTATTCTGCTTGCTAGTACTATGTCCCTTAAGGACTTGGATTTTTACTTCTACTATTCAAATAAACTGTCTTCCCTTCTTCTGAATCATGCCTGTAACACTCATGTCCTCCTGTTGCCAGAAATCCGTCAGGTGTTATCAAGTTAGTTTTGTTGTCTCTGTCTGGTTAAGGTAACTGAACTCCCAAGTGTGCCCTTAAAGACCTGTATAGCATTAACCCTCCCCTCAACCCACTTTGCTGAACTAGGTTTTTTTTTTTTTCCTGTAAAGCCATGCAGGAATTAGTAGGAAGACGTATGTAGCAAGGCAAAAGTCAGTTGGAAGGTATACGTAGCCAGTTTCACCTTCTTCTCATTAAGTGTATTTGCAGATATTTTATTTCACAGATTCATTAAATTTGCTCATTTTCACCAACAGAGACTGATAAAAGCCATTTCGCTATTTTTGTCTTTTTTGCTTTACCTTAAAATGAGTCAGCTGTATTAAACCAGAAACTTCCAAACAATTTAGCTGAGGAAGCTTTTGCTGAAGTTACCATAATCTCCATATTTTGAAAGATGAACACTACTAAGAAAACCCCATTTATTAAGCAGCTATCTCATTTCATAATTTTTTATTCATCAAAATTATATTTGTACTCTCGAAATGAGAGCTTGTAATGAGCTATGTGGGATCTTCTTGCTAGGTTTTTCAAAACACAAAAACTCAAATGTTATAAAGGAAAAGTATATCTATGATAGCAAAATATGTGTGTTTGTGTGCATAGAAAAAAAACAACAAAAAATCATATTACATATATTAAGCTAAAGAAAATTTCCAACACATGCAACAGAAATAATTATTACTGTGCAATATACAAGTAACTCATCCAAACTGATCAGAAAAACTGACAAACCAATCAAGGGACAACTGATCAGTTCAGTTCAGTCGCTCAGTCGTGTCAGACTCTTTGCGACCCCATGGACTGCAGCACCCCAGGCCTCCCTGCCCATCACCAACTCCCAGAGCCTACTCCAACTCATGTCCATTGCGTTGGTGATGCCATTCAACCATCTCATTCTCTGTTGTCCCCTTCTCCTCCTGCCTTCAATCTTTCCCAGGATCAGGGTCTTTTCCAATAACTCAGCTCTTTGCATCAGGTGGCCAAAGTATTGGAGTGTCAGCTTCAGCATCAGTCACTTTAATGAATATTCGGGACTTATTTCCTTTAGGATGGACTGATTGGATCTCCTTGCAGTTCAAGGGACTCTCAAGAGTCTTCTCCAACACCACACTTCAAAAGCATCAATTCTTTGGCACTCAGCTTTCTTTATAGTCCAACTCTCACATCCATACATAACTACTGGAAAAGACATAGGTTTGACTATATGGACCTTTGTTGGTAATGTCTCTGCTTTTTAACATGCTGTCTAGGTTGGTCATAGCTTTTCTTCCAAGGAGCAAGTATCTTTTAATTTCATGGCTGCAGTCACCATCTGCAGTGATTTTGGAGTCCACCAAAATAAAATCTGTCACTGTTTCCATTGTTTCCTCATCTATTTGCCATGAAGTGATGGAGATATATTTGCAGTTCTCAAAAGAAAAATTTCAGTTGGCAATAAACATAATAACATATCCAAGTGGAAAAATCATCAGAACAAAGCAAGTAAATGATGAAATTATATTTCCACACTTAAAATGGAACACACTATCACATCTTTGAAGACATAAAAAAAGGCTATTCTTATATGTATATTGCTGCAACTTCCTTGTAAATGGTATGGTAGTATCCATTAAAAATTAAAATATATATAAAATTTGACACAGAAATAAAAGTCTTAGGACTCTGTCATTTTGAAATAAAAGTACAAGTTGTCAAATCAAAGTACTAAGGGAAGTTTTAGTGTATCATTGTTTGAAAAGGAGGAAAAACTGGAAATAATCTGAGCAACATCAATAAATGAATGGTTAAATAAAAACAGATAATGAATGAGAACTTACTGTATAGCTCAGGGAACTCTGCCCAGGGCTCTGTGGTGACTTAAATGGGAAGGAAATCCAAAAAAAGAGGGCATGTATGAACACATATAGCGGATTCAGTCTGCTGTACAGTAGAAACATTGTAAAACAACTATACTCCAGTAACAATTAATTTTAAAAAGTGTAGTAGTTTACTGCTGAGAAAACTTATGCAGCTCCTTGAAATATAATGCTTTAGGGTTATAGTTATTGACTTTAAGGGATGGCCACAACACATTAAGAGAGAAAAATCAATTTTCAAAGTAACATGCAAAATATGATACTGACTGTTTTGTCAAAAGAAATAACCCCTATGTGTCTCTATATAATTATATAACTTTCTGTGATGTGGAAGCAATGAAAATGGTGAAGGGGAAGATTTTGTTTTTTACAACTTTATGTTATATCAGCAGTTTCAGTAAATAAAGCTTTGTGGTTGACTTTTTGGCTGTTGTTTTGTACCATGTGCAAGAAATTTAATAGGAAAGATACATTTAAGAAATAGTTCACAGAAAACTCTCTCTCCATTTCCAGGATTCTGAAGGGGTCAGACACTCCAGTTATGTGAATAACTGGAGTAAATAATCTTGGGTCCCTTATCTTTCTAAAATTTAACTTTACACGATACTGGTTTAATACTAACCTCCCCAAACTCTAAAGATTGATGCCATCAGCTCATAGTTGCTTCATTATGTTTAAGCAACCCTTCCATGCAGCTTGATTGAATATAAACTTTCCTCTAAATGTATATTTCCCTCAATTACCATTTGGTCTTTTTCTTCTAACATAAACTATGAGATTATAGGTTTCAAGTAGAGGATATATTGATTCATCTAAACAGCACCAGCTTCTATGAGAAATGAAAGCACCCATCCACTTGGCTTCCACGGAAGCAGCAATTTCTGTACAATATCATCCTAACACATTTTTCACAGAGGTAAACAGCAGACCCTGGCTAGGATGATAAGACCCTTCCTCCAGGTGTACATAGTATTTGAGCCACAGAGAATAGCAGAATAGTCTCTTTTCAGTGATAAAACTATAATATAAAATTTGTGAGTTGTCAAAAACTAGGTTTCCTACCATGTGAATAAAGCAAAACTGCAGGGAAAGAAAATGAAGCAAAATTCTCAGGAGTGGCAAAAGATGAAGAGAGGACTGATGGTACTGGAGTCCCTAATTGTTTCTGAGTCCCAGCACTACCCTACACAGTCAGCTGATTATTCAGCTTTCCTTTGGGTTTGATATCACTTACAATTAAGAAAGGCTTCCTCAGTAGCTCAGCAGCAAAGAATCCACAATGCAAGAGACTCATAGGTCGCTGGTTTGATTCTTGGGTTGGCAAGATCCTCTGGAGGAGGGCATGGCAACCCACTCCAGTATTCTTGCCTGGAGAATCTCATAGACAGAGGGGCCTGGCAGGCCACAGCCCATAGGGTGACAAAGAGTCGGACACAACTGAAGCGACTGAGCAAGCAAGCACAATAAAGAAAGCCCTAGCAAATATGGATCACATGTTTTGTTACATTTGGGAAGTCCTGTAAAATCTAAGACAGAGTTTGATACACAGAAGACAGCTATACCATAGGTATCTAGTCCATTAATCTGGACACTGACTCGATGGACATGAGTTTGAGCAAGCTCTGGGAGTTGGTGATGGACAGGGAGGCCTGGTGTGCTGCAGTCCATGGGGATGCAAAGAGTCGGACACAACTGAGCGACTCAATTGAACTGAAAACTGAGATGAGCAGGGAGAAAGGCAGAGTGCTGAAGACCTAATACCATCTGAGGAAAGAACCCAGGCAGTAGGCAGATAAAGTTCAATATGAAATTAAAAAGAACAGAAGGATTATTTAAAGCAGCCATAAAATAAAGAGAATAGGCAATGCAAAGAAGAAAATTATAGCAAGGAAACCTGATATTCCATATGAAAACAAAAAGTACGATGTTCAAAAGGCAATTATATAAGACTAAACTTCCCAGTAAGGTGGCCTAATTTAATGAAGCATAAAAACTCATAAAGAAGGCAAAGATTTTTGAAAGTTAATTATAATTATGCCTTGGAGATATTGTGGTTTGGTTGCAGACAACCAAAATAAAGCAAACATCCCAATAAAGGAAGTCACAAGGGTTGTTTCATTTCATAGCCAGTGCCTGTGAAAGTATGCCTACACTATGCTATAGTCCATTAAGTGTGCAATACTTATGTCTGAAAACAACATACAAACCTTAATTTACAAATACTTTATTGTTAAAAATTTCTAAACATCATCTGAACCTTCACTGAGGGTCTTTTGGCTGGCGGAGGGTCTTGCCTCAGTGTTGATGGCTGCAGTTAATCAGGGTTGTGGTTGCAAAAGTTGGATGGCTGTGGCAATTTCTTAAAAATAAGAAAGGTGAAGGTTGCCCACATGAATTGACTCTTTCTTTCATTGAACAGTTAGAGGCCACCATAGGATTATTAACAGGTCTAAGTTCTATATCGTTGCATCCTATGAATAGGGAGCCTGAGGAGAGGGCGATGGGGAGTGACCGGCCGGTGGAGCAGTCAAAGCACACAGAACGTTTATCAACCATGTTCATCGTCTTATGCAGGCATGGTTCTTGGTGCACCAGGACAATAATATGCACATGAGAGATCACTGACCACAGATCACCATAACAACTAATAGGGAAAAAGTCTGAAATACTGTGAAACTTACCAAAACGAGACATGGAGACACAAGGTGAGAAAATGCAGCTTGAAAACTGGTATCGATGGACTTGCTTGATTCAGCATTGTCACACATCCTCAACTTGTAAAGATCACATGATCTGGGAAGCACAAGAAAGCAAAGTGCAATAAAATAAATTGTGCCTCTGTAGTTGCTTCAATACAGTATATGCTGGGGTATACCTGGCTAGTTTTATAGATGCTGTTACTTGTCTGTTTAAAAAAAAAAAAAAGTCCAACATTGTCCTCCTTTCTATCTGCAATGAGTGGAGATTAGTTGTATGTTTCCAAAGGGATCAAGAACCTTTCATTATATTCTCCAATAAATGTTTTTTCATATCCATTCAAAATATGTTGATTAAGCACCTACTCTGTGCCATATACTCTTCTAGGTATTACTTGCAAGATACTGCAGAATAAACCAAATTGAAGAGAACTTTCTTTCCTAAAGAAGCTTATCTTCTAGCAGATAGAGCTGAAAACAAGCACTAAGCATAATATGTGACTGAAGAGCCCAAAGCATTCAATGATTATCAGCATTTTTCTAAAAGGGAAAGTTGAGCAAAAAAAGGAGAATCAGGAAAGCCAGGTCTGTGAAGGCCAAGGAAGATACAATTTTAAGAAAGTTCCTTAAAATAGGCCTCAGGGAGAGGTGGCATTTGAGGAATGATCTGAAGAAACTGAATTAGTGAGCTATGTAGATATTTAAGGGAAGACAGTTCCAGGCAGTATGTGTCCTGGGTCAGAGTTATACTCTTGAGTTTTTACAGAGAAGAGAATGACCAAGATGAAGAGAAAGAGGCATTTAAGTCAGAAGAGTAACAGATGGATAGAAAGCTATTACATGCAATGACATACTTTGGTTGAAACGGGGAATCAATGCAGGACTTTTGAGCAGGGGAGTGGCAAGATTTGACTCAGGATTTTAAAGAATCTCTTCAGCAGTCATGTGAACAGAGTATAAGGAACAAAGCAAAAATGAAGTGAGAGTACTTCGGAAGACAGATAATGATGACTCAAAGCCTAGTGGAAGCAGAGGAGATACAGAAAAAACAGAGAAAGAGGAACACACAAATTCAGATAGATACACATATCTAGACTTTGGAAAAGAGGTCCTGATCAATATATAAATTTGAGAGTCGTGAGTATAGAATCGATATAATTCTGAATGAAATCATGAAAAAGAGAGTACAGAGAAAAAAGAGGTAAGAAACAAGGTTTTATTCAAAGCAAGAAGACTGGGGGGAAAAAAAAGTTCAAAGAAGAGATTTCAAAAATAGAGGTTTTGCTGATGATAGACCACAAACTCCGGATGTCAGAGTGGAGAAGATTCAGCAGTTTAGGGAGAGTGGAGAGTTAGGAGGAAAAAAGAGGGGACGCAGAGAATTAGAGTAAAAAGAACCAGGAGGTAAGGAATAACCAAGTTGTTTCAGGCTTCTTGTCATGACTGACATAAAGGATAAGGTTCATGATGATATCAGTGCTGGTCAGTTGGAAGCATACAGCATGGTAAGTTGAGAGTATTGTGAAGTCGAGAGTTGTGAGTTTCTGGAATTTTTCTCTTGATCTTTTCCATTGGGGGAGCAGGCTTAGTCCCAGGCCGTGAGCTATTATTATGGAGGGCATAAATCTAAGAGACATTATCTAAGAGCATATATTTAGAAGGCACTAAAGTACCAAGGTGAAACAACATGGAATGATGAACTAGCTAAGCAGCCTCCAAATTGAGAGCAGGGTCATCTGACATTTCCTAAAACATTTCCTCCATTAATAGATGATACCAAAGTTTAATTAAGCTCTTTACACAGAGTCAGCATAGACTGACTTCATCTCTGTATATATCAGTTTCCCTCTTAGGAAAATGTCGTTTAAAATAGAGTCTACCACAAAGGGTTGTTGGGACGATTATGAACTGGTATTCACAAAGAAGCTAGCACAAAGTCAAATAATTTTTAAATATCTATAAATGTTATATTCTTGATATTATACATCCTGCCAAAATAGTTTTCAAATCTGCCACCTTCCAATTCTATATATTTCTACTGCTACTGCTTTAGTCCTGGTTGCCATCATCACTCACCCTGACTTGCTGTAATTTGCCTCTAAATTGCTGGTCAGTACGCGCACTCCCGTGGCAGCTCAGTAGTAAATAATCCACCTGCAATGCAGGAGGGGCATGTTCAACCCCTGGCTTGGGAAGATCCCCTGGAGAAGGAAATGGCAACCTACTCCAGTGTTTCTGCTTGGGAGATCCCATGGACAGAGGATCCTGGCGGGCTCCCGTCCACGGGGTTCCAAAAGACATGACTGAGTGACTAAACAACAACAGTATATAGTCTTTACAGAAATGTCTATTCAAATTACGGCCCATTTTGTGGCTGGTTTGTCTTTATGGGTGAGCTATAAATATCCTCATTATTCTGGATAAGTGTCCCTTATCAGATATATGATTTTCAAATATTTTCTCCCAATCAGCAGATTGTCTTTTCACTTCCTAAGTGCAATCCTTTGATGTAAATATACTCTTTTTTTTTTTAATTTTTATGAAATCCAATTTGCCTATTTGCTCTCTTGTCACTTGTACTTTTGATATGAGAATTAAGAGACTGTTGCCTACTAAAGGTTCTGAAGATGTACTCCTGTTTTCTTCCAAGAGTTTTCTATTTTTAGCTCATACTTAGGTCTATAACCCATTGTTAAATATTTTTTGAACAGAGAATAACATAGGGATCCAACTTTATCCTTCTGTATGTGACTATCCAGTTCTTTCTGGACTATTTGTTTTGGAAAAAAACTTATTTCCCCGTAACATGGTCTTGGCATCCTTGTCAAAAATCAATTGACCATAAACATCAAGATTTATTTCTGGACTCTGAAGTCTGCTTCACTGATCTACATGTTCACCCTTATACAAGTACCACACTGTTTGAGTTCTATCACTTTTCAGTAAGTTTTCAAATTGTAAAGCGTAAGCTCTCAAATTGTTCTTTGCCAGATTTTTTTCTTTTCTTTTCTTTTTTTTTTTTTTTGCTATTCTAGGTCCCTTAAAATTCCATGTGAATCTTAGAATCAGCTCACTCATTTCTACATACAATCCAGATGGGATTTTTGCTATGAATTGCATTGAATCTGTAGGTCAATTTGGAGATTACATCATCTTAACAATACTAATTCTTCTTATCCATGAACACAGAATGACTTTAATTTAGATCATCTTTAGCTTCTTTCAACACTTTGTAGGTTTCAGACTATACATTTTGCATTTTTGTATGAAATTTATTTCTAAGTATTTATTCTTTTCGATGCTACTGTAAAGGGAATTAATTTTGTTTATATGTTTATAGCTAGCATGCAAAATTGTAATTAATTTCTATATATTGAACCTGTATTTTCCAATATTTCTGTACTCATTTATTAGTTCTAACAGATTTTTGTGGATTTCTTAGGAATCTCTATGTACAACTTCATGTCATCTGTGAACAAGGATAGTTTTACTTCTTTCTTTTTCTTTGATATTTGTTTTATTTCATTTTCTTGCTAATTGCTCTGAATACAATCTCCAGTGCAAGGATGATTACATGTGAGTGTACATCACTGTGTTGCTTCTGATTTTAGGGAGAAAATGCTCAGGCTTTTATTTCTTAGTATGATGCTGCTGCTGCTGCTGCTGCTAAGCAGAGAAGGCAATGGCACCCCACTCCAGTCCTCTTGCCTGGAAAATCCCATGGACAGAGGAGCCTGGTAGGCTACAGTCCATGGGGTCACTAAGAGTCGGACACAACTGAGCAACTTCACTTTTACTTTTCCCTTTCATGCACTGGAGAAGGAAATGGCAACCCACTCCAGTATTCTTGCCTGGAGAATCCCAGGGACGGCGGAGCCTGGTGAGCTGCCGTCTAAGTCGCTGCTAAGTTGCTTCAGTCATGTCCGACTCTGTGCGACCCCATAGATGGCAGCCCACCAGGCTCCCCCATCCCTGGGATTCTGATGCTAGCTGTGGTGTTTTGTAGTTATCCTTTTTCACATTGAAGAAATTCCCTTCTTTTCCTAGTTTATTGAGCTTTATATCATGAATTTTTTCAAATCTTTTTTCTGCATTTATTGATATGATCATATGATTTTTATCTATTATTCTATTTATATACTGTATTACATTAATTAGTTTTCAGATGTTAAACTAACCTTTTACTCCCAGAATAAATTCCAGTTGGTTGTGGTATAAATTTTGTTTTATGTATGTTGTTTTAGTTTTCTATCATCTTTCAAAGGACTTTTGCATCTATATTTAAAAGAGACTTTGATCTGTAGTTTTCTTCTCTTGTGATGTCTTTGTCATGTTTTGGTATCAAGGTAGCACTGACCTTGATATTCTGTATCAATATCAAGAATACAGAATATCTGCATTGATATTCTATATCAATGTATATTCTGCTGTTGTTGGATGGAATCTTCTATAAATATCTGTTAGGTATAGTCAGGTTACAGTGTTTTATGAGCCTTTCATTTCCTTGTTAATCTTCTGCCTACTTTGTTATATCCATTATTGAAAGTGTGGTATTTAAGTCTCTATTTATTATTTCATTTTCCCATGTTCAGTTTAGCTAAGGTTTAGTTAACTTTGTTGATTTTTTTCCAAAAAAATATTGCTTTTCCTTTCAATTTTGTCCAATTTTGCTTCACCTTCACATATTTTGGGGCTCTGTTGTTAGGGACATATATATTTACACTATTTGTAAACCATTGTACATTTTCTTTTAGTTCTTTGAACATATTCATAATAGCTGGTTTAAAGTCTTTGTAGTAAGCCTAATATCTGGACTCCCTCAGGGACAATTTCTATTGCTTTTTTCCCTTGTGTATAGGCCACACTTCTCTGTTTCTTTGCATGTTTTCTAACATTTTTATTTTTAAAACTGGACATTAAAAATACTTTGGCATAAAAATTATTACACTGTGGCGACTCTGAAAATCAGAACCCCCACACCCTGTAGGGTTTTTGTGTTGCCGCTGCTTTTGTTACTGTTTGTTTAGTGAATTACTTTATCTAATTCTGCAAAGTCTGTATTCCTTGCTATGTCTGACTGCTGATTGAAATCTCTCCATAATTATCTCAGTGGTCAGTTAATGACTAGACAGAGATTTTCTTTAAATGCCTTGAACCAAGCAGTCTCTCACTCTTTGCTATGGGGCTCTGATTATGTGGTAGGGGGCATCCTCAACCCCTCAAGTTTACAAATCTGTCTCGGCCTTTACTTCCTGCTTGTACAGGTCTTTAAGGTCAGCAGAGGTGAAAAGACTTTCTTAGGTCTTTTTGGGTGTGTGCACTGCCCTGTACATGTGCACGGCCTTCTAAATCCCCAGGAATATTTCACAGCTTTCCAAAGCCCCCCATAGACATGTTATACACCAGGTGTTTTGTTTTGATTTGTTTTTTGGTCAGTCTCTTGTTTCCCTCAATTGGCAAAATTGCCTTAGGCAGTTGTGGTGTTAAACAAATGTCAATGATTATCAGCAGATGCCCTGAAAAATGGAGCTTTTCCCACTGAGTGATCACTGAGTCAGATTAAAAAAAAAAAAAACAAGCTCCGTGAATCGCTTTTTCCAGGGAGCTGCCAGGCAGGTCAAATAGTGACAAGTCTCTGAGGATAAGGCTTTTTGAGAGGCTCCATAACCTTTGCATGCCTTCCAAGGGCTGTTAGCCTTCTGGATTTTGTAGCTACCATGTTTGCAAGGCTGCCACTTTTCAAAGCTATCAGAGAGCTGGAGAGTGGGAGACAGGAAAGAGGCAAGTTAAAATACACCAACTCATTGTTCATATTGAGTTTCAACTATTTTTCTTAACAAAACAGTCCTTAAATTTTTGCAAACCTTCGGTTAATTTCAAGTTCTGAAAGGCTGATTTTTGCAATTCTTGCCACTATTGCTATTATAAGGAGTGGGTTTTTGATGTTCTTACTTTGTCATTCTGGAAATTCTTCTCCTAAAGCAGTATCTTTAGAAGCTATCTAAGTATTTAACTCTTCTTAAAAGTATGCAATAGCTTCCCTTTAATTTTCAGGTAAAATCCCCAAAGTGACCTACAAAGCCCCCCAATACTCTGGCCCCTCCTTCCCTTTTAGTCTCAAACTTCATGTTCTCCGCCTGGACTCCTTTTTCAGTCCCTACCATAAACCTTCTTCCCACTGGCCTTTTGCACAAATCATTCTTTCACCTATATAACTCCCTTTCCCCATTCCACCCCTCATTCCTATCAACTAATTCCTACTTCTCAGTTCTCCCAGTAAATGCTATCTCCCAGGGAGCCTTCTCTGACTCACAAGCTAGATTCAATCTATCAAACGCTCTCACAAGCACCCTGCCTGTTTCCTTCCTAGCACTTATCATAATCGTAACAAAATGAAATTTGTGTATGTGTTGAATTTTAAGATCCACGATGGCAGAGATTTAATCTGGTTCAGAGGCAAATGTTCAATAAACATTTGTTCAAAATAATGAATGAATAAATAGAAGAATAGAATATAAATGCATGGTTCTAATACCGGACCACAAAAGTGGTTCTATTTTGGGGAAAGGTGATAGAGGAAAGGGATAAGCAACCTCACTCTAAGGCATCTCTGAAGCTTCACGCACACGTTACTGCTTCAGCAAGTGCAGCTCCTCAAAACATCTATGTTGAAAATTAAAGAGGATTATAGTCTTATGATGAAAATCTTTAAGTCTCTCATTTTCTAAATGAACATATCCACTCCAGGGGAGCAAGGAAACTTTTCAAGAGTTGCCAGACTGCAAATTACACAAGGAAAAAAATTTAAAATACCCATGCCCAGATGACAGCTCCAGAAACTGTCATAATTTGCCCTTCAGTGGCCCAAGAGCATGGGTGCTCTTGAAAAGCTCACTAAAATTCTCCCAATGTGCAGCCGGGTTTGAGAACCATTATAGGTAAAAAGTATCTTGTATCAGGTTTGTTCTTGTCAACCTTCCATTCAAGGTGCTCCAGTCCTCACCGCGAAGAATATAATAAGATCTGGGGACAATGTGATAAATGACCACCTTAGAAAGACAGGAAGATAAGCCACCTGGGTGTCCCTTACCCCAAAAGACTAAAGCAAAGGTACTCTTTGCATTGGAAGTAACAGAAAAAGCTTGTCACTGGGGCAAGAGACAACCTGTTTTCTGCTAATAAACTCTAAGGTGGCTTTTGTGACTGCCTTGATTAATTGGTGACGATGAAATAACCAGTGCTCAGGGATACATGAGACCGCAAAGTATTGTAAGTGACAATCTCCTGTTAAAATTCATCGGCCCCTGCAAAGCGCCGTGATTAATGAAGTCGCTGTGCCTGCCTGGGCTCCGAGGAGGTGGGGCCACCGTGGGAGGCAAGGGAAAACAAATTTGCAAGGATGCTCTCGCTAAAGAGGTTCGGCACCCGGTTGCATTTAATCTATCCACTGTTCCATTACGCCAGTACCTTCTCCCTCTCGACTGTTCGGTGGCGCTGCCATTAATCACAGACTACTGTAAAGAGAAGGCGCGTAGGGAGCAGGGAGGGGAGACAGAGCTCTCCTTCTGGGCTTGCAGCGGGGGAGGATGATGCGTAAGCAGGGGGTCCAGGCGGGTATCGCTGTGTCATGACCAACCAGAGGAACTTAAAACAGGATCCACAGAGTTGAGCCTCAGCAGGCCACAGCTGGACGCTCCCCGCCTGCCGCGGCCTCTGCGGAGGTTCTTGGTGCAACATCGCCATCTACAGCCAACCTAGCGAACTGCTCCGAGGGAGTCGCTGAGCGCCAGAGAAGGCGCCGACTTCACATCACTTGCCGATCCGGTGGCTTCAGCAAACGCCCCGCTGGCCAGGGAGGCAGGACTACACTGGCTTCCATGACACAGGACTCCCTGCCGTAAGGCAGGTAATTGGTGTTCGGCCCGGACAGCGTCTTCACCTGACAAGAGTCAGCTACTGCCAATGGAAATATGCCATAAAGTACAGGTTCCCATAAAATCAATTGCAGGTCCTCTTTTGTCCCTAGAGAAAAAACAGCAGCTTGTCCTCATATCCGCAGTTTACCCAGTTAGAGGAGGCTGCTGCACTGTGTTGGACCTTTCTTTGAAATCAGTCTTCAAAGTGTTCAAACTCAGTGTTAAAATCTCTTTATGTTGCTATATTCAATGTAAGGACATCTCAGTTTTAAGTTTATGGAGTCATAGTCTCCAAGTCGCATTATACTTAACACCTGAATACTTTCTAATATGTGATGAATAATAACTCAGTATTTGAACAGCCCTAGATTCTAGTATGTCAGGAATAGAATGGTCTATTTGGAATTTCTGTTACTCAACAAATTCCTAAAGTGTACTGAGTTTACAGAC
Source organism: Giraffa tippelskirchi (assembly GCF_054371585.1). NCBI lineage: Eukaryota > Metazoa > Chordata > Mammalia > Artiodactyla > Giraffidae > Giraffa > Giraffa tippelskirchi. The sequence goes on from NC_137285.1 coordinate 142,567,791, forward strand.
ATCATCTCATTTAATACACATAAAATCTAAGTAATAGGGAAATTCCCAATTTATAGATGAGAATAATTTAGATGAGAGGTTTTCAAAAATATCTAGGTAGCTCCCCCAAGGTCCCACAGCTACAAATTTCCTTCAAACTTTGGTTCAATCAATAATATAATGTCATCCTCCCAGGCTCCATGAACACTGCTATTCCTCTATGAAGACAATGGGGCTAATATACCAGCAAAGGATGTCATCCCAGCTCTGCTAGTATAAGCTATGTGACTTTGAACCGGTCACTTGACCTCTCTGAGCCTTCCTTATTTTTGCCTGTACACTGATACGGTTGGGTGAATGAATTAGCTTTGGGATGCTAGAATAGAAGTGGAACATCTTTTTTTTAAGATACTGAAAATTGGAAGTGATTCAGTGAGTAAAAGTAGCCAAATACAACTGGACTATTATACTGTTTATGACAATACAAGGCACTGATCATCCTTGGACACCTCCAATCCACCTCTCTGCTTTGGGCAGAAGGTCAATTATTGACAAGAGGAAGCATCTTTCCATCCTTGCCTCTGACATGCAGTATGGGAAATGGCTTTGAATTTGATGGCCTGAAGAGCCTGTCTGCCTTCCTGCTTCGTAGCATTCAGAGAAAGCTAACCTGCACAAATGCGTGTTGGCAGCACGGGGCCCACCTCTGAGCCCACTTCAGAGGACTACACATGAGAACAAGATGTGGGGAGCAGCTACTCCCTGGAAAGGTTTAAACAAAGGAAAAAGTATATTCTAAGAATCCAAAGTTTGTTTGTTTTTTTTACAATCTTTTTAATAAAGCCACCTTGGGATAGGACATGGTTGACAGCATTTCCCCAGACAGAATGTTAAATATTGCATTCAAACCAGAAAATGACTCACTGATTTGCCCTGGAAAAAGATAAATGTCTATTTGACTCTGTTCTATTCCAGTGAGGGCTTTATCGTTTTTGGTGAAACGGTCTGAGCCAGCCTCCCTGATGAAGCAACAGGGCACGTAAACACAGCAAGCACGAGGCAGGGACCAGCCCTTGCCAACCGCACACAGAGGCCCAGAAGGCCACCCACAGCCGCTGCAAGCAGGGTACGCACACCAGCTTAACGAGGTTGTCTTCACCACCCTAGCGCAGAGGCAGACACACGGCCCAGGAGAAAACAGAGATGGCAAATGAAAACTCCGGCGAAGGATGGAGCGGCAGCAACAACTTACCATTCCCTGCCTCAAGAGCCATGAAAGTCACTACCGGTTCGGCTTTGGCCCAAGACAGTTTTCATAACGACAGGTGACTGCCATCTGTAAGACCCTGCCAGACCACATATGCCTAATAATGGCCCCTCATTTTTACCTAGTGTTTTACAGCTCACAGAGGGCCACCGCATGCCCAGTCATTTGATTCTCTTAACAACCCTATTAAACAGGTGGTGCAGGTACGGACTGCGCTGGCCGCATTTTGTTTCCCAGAGAGATGCTGTCAAGTAGTACTGTGTACGGCGAGAATGTATGGAGGGTCAGGTCGGTTCTAGGGGCTGGGGGGAGATGGAGGAGCACAGAGAAGGAAGGAGAGAAAGCGGAGGTGAGTCAAATACAGCCTCCATGTCAATGTTTTCAAGGAGTTAATAAATCTCCAGAGGAGGCAGACGGGTAAACAGATAACTCTAATTGGATCTGGACAGAACTGAGAGGGAGGTATGCATAACCCTCCAGGGAAATGCAAGGGAGTAGTGATGTGGTTATGATGAGTTTTCTGAATGATAAAAGGAGTTTGAGTATATTTTTCACTCTGATTCTTAGGGGAAAATGTTTCAGTTATGAAACAACAGGCACTCTGAGTTTCAGACTAGTTAACAAGCTTATAAAATATTTTATTGTTGTTTATTTTCTTGAGACTAACAACAAAACCTCCAGGTGAGATGAGCAAGCACTTTTATCCTTATTTTATGGAGGCTTACCGAGGTCTAATGGCTTGTGCGAGGCAATAGGTCAGGAATTTTAATTTACTAGGGAACTGCTTGATCTCAGTTTGAATCTGGATTCTAATCCAGTGTTTCTCAAAATTAATGAATCTAAAAACCACTTGGGGATCTTGTTCAATTATACATTCAGCTTTATTCAGTCTGAAGTGGGGTCTGAAAGTCAACGTTTCTAACAAGCTGTCTGACGACACAGATACTGCTGGTTCACGGACCTGGCTTTGAGTAACAAGGATCCAGAGTGATGTCCTTGCCCTAGATGTGTGCATTATATGGCGGGGGGAGGGGGGGGAGTGTGGGAATCAATACACAGATGCTAGCAATGGTGAATTAGTTTATCATAAACTAGAGGGGAAAATAGTAGAAAATTGGGGGAAAATCAACCTTAAAATTTAAGGACAGGACCAGGGTTTTGAAGACCTAACTTAGCTGAAGGGACCTTAGACAAAGGCAGTAGTATGAAATCTGGAGTTTTCATGTCTCCAGGGGTCCAAGAAAGCAGCAGGGAAGGTCTTTGAATTATTTTAGATATTAAAAAAATAACTGTAAGAAATTGAATACTTATACGATAAGGCCTCATTTACCAATGAAAATCCAGACTCATTAAAAAAATATTTAAGACTCCTTTGTTCCTACCATTGGCTTAACTTTCCTGTCCGTGCTGTCTGCTCATATATATATATATATATATATATATATATATATATATATATATATATATATATATATATGATTAAGGATAGGAAAACAAATTAAGTATTAATAATGCAGTTCAAGCAGTAGATGGAAATTAAGAGGAGGAATACTTGGTAGTGAAAGTGTTGGGAACTAATTCAAACCCCTTATTTCATGGAGTTGTTTTTATTTGTTGCTTTGTTTTATCTTTTGTGGGGTTTGTGCACTGGTTTTGCATTAAGAAAGAGTTATTCACTCAGTCGTGTCCAACTCCTTGCAAACCCATGGACTGTATAGCCCATCAGGCTCCTCTGTCCATGGGACTCTCCAGGCAAGAATACTGGAGTGGGTTGCCATTCCATTCTCCAGGGCATCTTCCTGACCCAGGGATCAAACAAACCCAGGTCTCCTGCACTGCAGGCGGATTCTTTACCATCTGAGCCACCAGGGAACCCCAGTTTTGCATTAGATTAGTTCCATAAATATTAAGTAACTAAGCAAAGACTTAAGAGTAAGCAAAAAAGAAGAACCAGAATCAGATCCCAATTGTTTTGACTTCAAGTTAATAATAGGTACCATTTATGAACAGCCTATAATGTGCCAGGCACCTGAATTAATTATCACATTAAATCATCAAATTAACTGCGAGAAAGTAACTTAAATCACCATTTTATTTTATATGTATTTTTTTATATCACCATTTTATAGGCAAAGAATCTGAATGTCAGAGACAAGCAGTAACTTGCCCAGGAAAACACAGCAAGTAAAATCTTTATCCAGAAATAGAGCTGAATTCTCTGCCCCAAAGGCCAGTCTCGTCATTGAAATCCCAGTTTCAATTCTCTCAAGTTACTGTTAAGATTCCAGGATCATCATACTGGGTATTTGAGCTCTGAGGAGAAGTTACTGGTTTATTTATTTGAACCTGGCCTCTTTCCAAAACTGCCTGTGAGATCTAGAGGAAACGTGAACAGCCATCCAGAGTCCCACCCATAACAGTGTTCCCCTCAGCAGCAGATCAGTGTGTTGCCATTTCTCTAAAAAACTCTGAAACTTTCACTTCTACAGACACACAAAAAGAGGGGCATGTATCGCAGAAAGAGATTGCTGAGACTGCCAACCAAATTTTCTTTTACCTATGGGTACAGCAGAATAAACACAAGTTTAGGAATCAAATAAATCCAGATTTTCATCCAACTCCCCATGTATTGTACTGACTTGTGATCGCTGACAGATCACTGGTCTCTCTGAGCCATTTTTATCATCTGATAAAAGAGAAATAATACCACCTGCTTCACTGGATGGTGGTGAGGATTAAATAACCTTGTGTAGGTAAAGCCTGTGGCATAGGTCAAGAACTAAACAAATGTGTCAGTAGCCCTTATTTGATGAGCTAGCAACCACCTTAGAAGATACAATTTAATTCTGGCGTGTCTTAGCCAGGCATGGGCTGCCAACAGAAGCTGCCCTCTTGGCTTGAGATAATCCAGCATGAAAAACCTGAGCATTTGTTTATCCAACTTTATTTCGGACATATTCCAAAATACTATGCTGGGTGACCATAGGTTTATGACAGAATCCATTTTGAAAATAAATATCACTTGGCAAAGACCACTAATGTGACCAGGGTGGAATCACAGTGACCAGCCTGAGGATAATGTCCATTTTTCAGCTTAAGTATCAGACTCTTGTTGTTTAGTCTCTCAGTCGTGTCCAACTCTGCAACCCCATGGACTGCAGCCACCACGCTCCTCTGTCCACGGGATTCTTCAGGCAAGAATACTGGAGTGGGTCGCCATTTCCTTCTCCAAAGGATCTTCCAGACCCAGGGCTCGAACCCATGTCTCCTCCACTGGGAGGCAGGTTTTTTACCACTGAGCCACTTAGGAAGCCAAAGTATCGGACTGGATATCCTAATTTGGACTTCATTTTTAATCTCTTTTTATTGCCAACTAAAAATTGTCACTGGACATCAGCCTCTGTAAGAATGAAGTCACTAATCACTGCAGTTCCTGACCTTCAACACACCCTGAAAGAGTTGAAGGAGGAGATCAGGAATGAGGCACTCTGTGCTCTGGGAAAATCAGGCAGAATGGACCTTCAGATAATTAGATATTTTCTGGAGAGGATTTTATGAACCCAATTGCTTGCATCTTCTCATATCTACAAAAGTACTAAAAATCATTGATGGGGACATCTCTTCCTCATGACTAGCAGTGACCTTCTTGTGACTAGGAGAAAACCTCTACCAAAATGTGTGCTTGACTGCCCATGTCCCCCTTCACCAAAATCACGTATATACTGACCTTCCCTTCAGAGCACTTCCTCAGAGCTTTCTGAGAGGCTCCCTCCTGGGCTAGAGCCCATATTTTGCCCCAAATGAAATTTAATTCACAACTCCCACATTGTGCTTTTTTCTCAGTTGACACTATCAGGTTTACAAGGTGAAGCCCCCCGCCTTCGTCCAGCCCAATCATGTTTTGGTTACCTCACTCAATTTGAAAAAAAAAAAAAAATCAATTTTCCAAGCTAGCAATCCAAACAAAGGAAGACAACAGGAACAGAAGAACCCTGTGGTGCCAAACTGGTTATACCGTGACATCTTGGAAAGGAAAGTGGCTGGTGGTGAAACACAGCAATGCAACCCTGTTTTACCTGCCTTTAAAAAGAAAATGATGGCTTTGTTCAGGGAACTAAAACAAAACCATTTTCAAAGACTTCTGGTGCTCAGTGAAACCAACTGATGCCTGATTCTTTGGCTCTATTCAGATTCTCCTTGCACAGCCAGCACCAGACCTCCCATATTCAAACAGACTGATGAATACTGATTGTTAACACCACCAGTGAAGTACTCCTTAGTCGGCCCTAGGGAACACATGTGTGTAGAATGAATTTTGCATGTTGAGTCAAGTCAGCCCCGGCTGGATCCCTTCTCCTGCTGCCAAGGCAAGCCCAGCAAGGCAGCCTGGACCCCAACAAAGGGCAATCTGCTACCCAGGGCGGCCACAGCTTTCTGAGAATCCCCGTACTTCCTGAGACATGGGTTACTCTACAGAGTCAAAAAGGGAACTACAGGTTAGACCTGAGTAAAAAGATATTTGGGGTTGAAATGGATGGAGTGAGTGTTAGCCGCTCAGTCATGTCCGGCTGTTTGTGACCCCACGGACTGTAGCCCGCCAGCCTCCTCTGTCCATGGGATTCTCCAGACGAGAATACTGAAGTGCGTTGCCATGCCCTTCTCCAGCAGATCTTCCCAACACAGGGATTGAACCTGGGTCTCCCACACTGCAGGCAGATTCTTTACCTTCTGAGCCACCAGGGAAGCCGGATGAACAGTAGGGAATTTAGGAGTCCCTTCTCAAGGCTGTGAAAAACTGAGAAGTTCGCCGTGACTTGACTTAGCTCGCTTCTCCAGCCCCATGACTGCACTTTCCTGCCCTTGAAGCTCCAGCTGATTGAATTCTCAGTTCCTTAAACTAGCCATGCCTGCTCTCACACTCCACGTCTGCTCAAAAACGTGTCCTCCAAATACATCCCCTTTTAGAAGCACTTATCCCAGTGTATTGGAAATGCCTGTTTTCTAACCTCTCTTCTCCCTGATACGGTGAGTTCTTTGAGCCTAGTGGGCTGGATCTTTTTCATTCTTGTGCCTTCTTATTAATATTTTGACTGAATACTAAATGTCTGAGTGAACGAATAAAAGAATCAGAAAAGGTTGTTTCCAGCCCTATCACTGGTAGGCTCTTGAAAACATATTAAGCCATACCATTTAATGAGTTCTCACTTGTGCTGGTAACAAGCTAAGTGCTTTATACACAATGTTCCTTTTCATCTTCACACTACCACTGTGAGATAGTCAAAATTATTAGCCTCATTTCAGCAGGAAAAAAATAATAATTAGAGGCTCGGGAAACAGAGAACCTTATACAAGTTCATACGTTCAGAGAGCAACAGTCAGGATTTGCATCACGATGTGTTGTCTCCCTGTAATATTCAAAGTTTGAACAAATGCTGGGGACACTCCAGGTATAGAATATTTAAGTCCCTCTTGGCAGAGGAACCAGAGATCAAACTGCCAATATCCGCTGGATCATCGAAAAAGCAAGAGAGTTCCAGAAAAACATCTATTTCTGCTTTATTGACTATGCCAAAGCCTTTGACTGTGTGGATCACAATAAACTGTGGAAAATTCTGAAAGAGATGGGAATACCAGACCATCTGACCTGTCTCTTGAGAAACCTGTATGCAGGTCAGGAAGCAACAGTTAGAACTGGACCTGGAACAACAGACTGGTTCCAAATAGGAAAAGGAGTACGTCAAGGCTGTATATTGTCACCCTGCTTATTCAACTTATATGCAGAGTACATTATGAGAAACGCTGGGCTGGAAGAAACACAAGCTGGAATCAAGATTGCCAGGAGAAACATCAATAACCTCAGATATGCAAATGACACCACCCTTATGGCAGAAAGTGAAGAAGAACTAAAGAGCCTCTTGAGGAAAGTGAAAGAGGAGAGTGAAAAAGTTGGCTTAAAGCTCAACGTTCAGAAAACTAAGATATTGGCATCTGGCCCCATCACTTCATGGGAAATAGATGGGGAAACAGTGGAAACAGTGTCAGACTTTATTTTTTGGGGCTCCAAAATCACTGCAGATGGTGATTGCAGCCATGAAATTAAAAGATGCTTACTTCTTGGAAGGAAGGTTATGGCCAACCTAGATAGCATATTTAAAAGCAGAGACATTACTTTGCCAACAAAAGTCCGTCTAGTCAAGGCTATGGTTTTTCCAGTAGTCATGTATGGATGAGAGAGTTGGACTAGAAAGAAAGCTGAGCGCCGAAGAATTGATGCTTTTGAACTGTGGTGTTAGAGAAGACTCTTGAGAGTCCCTTGGACTGCAAGGAGATCCAATCAATCCATCCTAAAGGAGATCAGCCCTGGGTGTTCATTGGAAGGACTGATGTTGAAGCTGAAACTCCAATACTTTGGCCACCTCATGTGAAAAGTTGACTCATTGGAGAAGACCCTAATGCTGGGTAGGATTGGGGGCAGGAGGAGAAGGGGACGACAGAGGATGAGATGGTTGGATGGCATCACTGACTCGATGGACATGAGTTTGGGCAGACTCCAGGAGTTGGTGATGGACAGAGAGGCCTGGCGTGCTGCAATTCATGGGGTTGCAAAGAGTCAGACACGACTGAGTGACTGAACTCAACTTAACTTGAAATATTTATTTTTCATTCATTCGTACATCTACCAATTTTCACATCTATTTGGTATTTATTTAGAAACTACTTTAAGTGGGGTCTGTGTAAGGCTTCCCAGGTGGCACTAGTGGTAAAGAACTTACCTGCCAATGCAGGAGACATAAGAGACGCGAGTTTGATCGCTGGGTCTAGAAGATCCCCTGGAGCAGGGCATGGCAACCCACTGCAGTATTCTTGCCTGGAGAATATCATGGACAGAGGAGCCTGGTGGGCTACAATCCATAGAGTCACACGAACTGGACACGACTGAAGCAACTTAGTGCACAGGAGCGTGAGGCTCCATGAGGATCCAAAAATGAACAATACCCCTTATTTTCAAAGAGCTTGCTATTTAAATGGAAAGATGACAACTCAGCTGCATTAGAAGTTAAATCCCTCAAAAGCTATGACATGTAATAGAAATTAAAGCAGAAAAAAATCTCGATCACAGCAGTTTTTAAACAGACCGTTTTGTTTCTTTCCATTGCCCAAATAGTACCCCACCTGCTCCCCCAGCAGGAATCCAAGAAGAAGCACCTCTTTTATTTAATCAATTAAAATGCATTTTGATCAAGGTACTGCCTGTTGTCAGGGAGGAGGAAACTTTCCCCTCTACCCCTCTTAAATTCTTCTGGCTTGGACTAACAGTAAAATTAACATAAGACAGATTAAGAGAAAAAAATGAAACAAATTTTAATTTGGTGCAATTTGTCTCATAGAAATAGGACCTAAGAAGTAATCAAAGCAAACAGCTCTTTTTTTGGATTGAGAAGCAATACATTTGCAAGAAATTAACAGGACAAAGAAACTTGGATTTTGGGTGCTCAATTAATGATGCCTCTACACTGCAATGGCAACCCACTCCAGTATTCTTGCCTGGAGAATCCCAGGGACAGAGGAGCCTGGTGGGCTGCCATCTATGGGGTCGCACAGCGTCGGACATGACTGAAGTGACATAGCAGGAGCAGCAGCTACACAGAGTTTGGGGTTGGGGTGGTAAATTAAAGAAGAAACAAGATCTGTTTTTATAGGCTTTGAGGACTGAATTCCCTGCCTCTGTCACTAAAAGTCCTTACTTCTCTAGACTCAGGTAGTGCACCTTTCACAAGGGGGATTTATCTCCTGCCATCAGCGAGGGTCAGAATGTACCTTATTTATTGGCCATTTCTAACATAAGTTTATGTAACTTTAATTCAGAATAATCAATATACCACTGTGGTATATTCCAGGGCAGTCTACTCTGAGCCCCCAAAGATTCAGTGACTTCTCATTATTAAGCAAAAACTCTGAACTCATTAAGAAGCTGTAATCTGGTCCCACCTACATTTCCAGGTTTATCTCCTTCCTCTCTTTTAAAAGTCCTGACTGGTTGTTACCATTTTAAACATCTATCCTGTACCCTCCTGCTTCTGCATTTTTGCTCCAGTTACTTCCAGTGGGCTGAGATTTATTCTTTTCATTTAGGCTTTTCTGCCACCTGTACAATTTCTCCTGGATTCTCTTAAAACATTTTTCTTCATAAAGATATCTCCTTTTTTCATACAACTTTGTCAGAAAATATTGTATTATCCTAGGTTGGAATTAGCTGTTTATATCTCAGAGTGCTTTTCTAGACTATGAGCATCTTAATAACCACAATAGCTTCTCATCCATCTTTACATCCTCAGTGTCTAACACAATGGCATGTGCTGCATACTCGGTGAATGTCTGCTTAAACGGATGAACTGACCGGTCTTGTGTAACATTTACTTGTTCAGACATCCTATTTCCCATTCAGTTTGGAAACGCTGTGAGAGCTGAGACCATACGTATATTTTTGCATCTTTCATTTTCACCTCACCATAGCTTCCAGTACAGCCTTTGTATACAGAAAGTAACCAGGAAATTTTTTGTTGATGAATGGAAAAATTGTCCATTTTATGAGAGGAGTGATTTTATCTAGTTTACTCATTGCTGCATTTCTTTGTGTCTACACATGGTAGAGAGTCAACAAGTGACTCTAAAGTTCATGGATTGTTGTTGTTTAGTCGATAAGACATGTTTGACTCTTTTGCAACCCCAGGGACTATAGCCTGCCTCTGTCCAAGGGATTTTCCAGGCAAGAATAAGTGGGTTGACATTTCCTTTTCCAAGGGATCTTCCTGACCCAGGGATCAAACCTGTGCCTCCTGCGTTGACAGATGGATTCTTTATCACTGAGCCACCAGGGAACCAGTTTCCAAATGTCTAGCCAGGGAATGAAATAGACATACTATTTGCCTGCTCTGCCCTATTCTTCTGGCTCTTTCCCCACTCCACATATGGAAACTTCAGAAGTAGACCTTTTACAAAATGTGTGACTTTCCCCTAACTGGAGTTGATGAGTCCAAGGAAGAGAAATCATAATCAAACTGCTAATTCTAGCTCTTTCTTAGAATTTTTGGATTTACAACACAGTGAATGAAGTTGATTAACTAGAGTTGTTAGATGAACAAATTAAGGCAGGAGATAGTCATGATGACCCTAGGTTTTTTAGTGCAACTGTCCCTTACGTTAAGTTGAAAATTTGTTCTTTCCGTGATGCAGTTGTGCTGTACGATATCTGGGAAAGCAAACATCTAATGCTTTTTTTTTCTCAAACTGTTCAAGGTGGAGTTTTGTCACTTACTTCCAAAAGAGCCTTAATAATTGCAGAGATCATTCTGATAAAAGACGCAGGTGATGTTAGAGCCTGAGGAATAAAGAAGGATGAGTAATGGAATTCTCCAGGCAAGAATACTGGAGTGGGTAGCCATTCCCTTCTCCAGAGGGTCTTCCAGACCCAAGGATTGAACCCACATCTCCCATATTGCAGGCAGATTCTTTACTGTCTGAGCCAGCAGGGAAGCCCCAACACTAAACTACAGAACTACAAACATTTACCAAGGACTTCTCTGAAACAGGAGCTTCCCTCATTGCTCAGTTGGTAAAGAATCTGCCTGCAGTACAGGAGACCCCAGTTCAGTTCCTGGGTTGGGAAGATCTGCTGGAGAAGGGAGAGGCTACCCACTCCAGTATTCTTGGGCTTCCCTTGTGGCTCAGCAGGTAAAGAATCCACCTGCAATGCCAGAGACCTGGGTTCGATCCCTAGGTCGGGAAAATCTCTTGGAGAAGGGAAAGGCTACCCACTCCAGTATTCTGGCCTGGAGAATTCCATGGACTGTTTAGTCCTTGGGGTTGCAAAGAGTCAGACACGACTGAGCGACTTTCACTTTTCCAAAACAAGGGGACTCACACAATCACGAAAGCCACTGAGAGGTTGTATGATAAAATAAGACACTGTGTGATAGTTTTATTTAAAAATTTTCTAAGCAATAGAGAAGGGAAGCCAGACCAGAAAACATCAACGGTATTCAATGAGAAATGAGCAGCAGCCCAACTGGATTTGGAATGACAGAGACGAAGGTAGAGGATAACAATGGGAACTTGGCTAACAGCCTAATTTGTTACTAAGAAATTCCTTCCTTCCTTCCTTCCTTCCTGTCTTCCATACACATACACACACACACACACACACACACACACACACATAACATCTATTATATGCCAGGCATACTGTGTGTGCATACAAAGTCACTTCAGTCATGTCCAGCTCTTTGTGACCCTGTGGACCAGAGCCCTCCAGGCTCCTCTGTCCATGGAATTCTCCAGGCAGGAATACTGGAGTACTCTTTCCAATACATTGGAAAGCTTGCCTTACTCAATAACCAGAATGAGTAGTAGATTCTCTCTGCTCCAGAAGCAGCAGGGAAGGAGAGTGTAATTTCATTAGCCCTAAATATTTTCTTCCTAGTGAGGCTATATTCTAATGCTCAGGCAGCAGATTCAGCATAGGAAGCATAAAATCAGTGTTAATGAAGCAAACAGTCAGGATGGATGGGGTTAAATTGGAGTTGACACTGGGCTGCCATGTTGAGAGGCAAGAGGGAGTGGTGAAGATTGTGTCCAAGCAGATAGTACAGGGCCTATATACATGTACAGCACTCTTCGGTTCCAAAAAATTGTTGTCATGCAGGAACACAGCCTCAAAATTTCTAGATCTTTCTTATTGCCAAGCAGGTACAGATTGTGTGGATGTAAGAAATTTCCTGACACTAACTTAACACTCCATTTCATGAATGTCAGTCTTTAAGTTAAACAAAATACTTCTGAAAGTCAGAAACATATTGGAGTCCTATAGCTTGTGATGTTTGAATTAAAATTTAGATGACAGACATGCTAAAAATGTATCTCAATCATCTGTCATGAATCTCTCCCTTCTAAGTTTGAATCAAACTTCAGAGATAATTGGTATGTGGTACAGTTACTTTTTTTCTAAAGGAAAAACCCGATATTCCCCGTTTCTTTATGTCCTAAGAACTGGCCTAGACTGAGAATTATTTCAGAATTGAATATCAGTATCAACTAGCATGTGCTAAAATAGTTTCGATATTTTCTTTAAAGAAAAACCTATAAAAGCCGAATTCTCCTGTCCCCTTAAGTTCTAAGATCTGGACTTCTGTAAGTATTATATCAGCCACTTGAGAAATATCAGGGTTATTCAGGATGCCATGTACTAGTTGGTGACAGCATACCTAATTACAGAGTTGGGGAACAGAAGAGAAGAGGGCGAGGTAAGAGAAGAATCCTTATAAATACCTATTCTTGCTTCATCTTTCTGCTTATACTCACCCTAAATGCTCCCTGATCTGTCCTGTACCTATTATCCCTAAATGCCATTCACGTGGCAAGGAATATTAGATTTTCACCATCACCTGCCTCCATGGAGACATAAATGGTTCGTGTTACTGCGTTAAAAAGACTGATTAAGTAGAACAAATGTTACAGTTATGGAAATTGAGACTCAGAGAGATCAATAATAATAACGTTTGGCATTTATGTGATGCTTTTAGTCTTCCAAGTGCGTTTCTACCACCTAACTTCTGTGACATATGTGATAAGGTTTTAGGTAAATGGGGCAGAGATTATCATTTTATTATGCAGAGGAGACTGAGGTTTCAAGCAAGTCACTGCTCTAACCACACATTAAGTGTGTGAGATCAGACAAGGTATCTTACCTCTATGTATGTGTCACTTTCAAATCTGAAATAGGAACATTAGTTGAACTTATAAGGAATGAAATTGCGTCATTTGTAGAGAGGTGGATGGACCTAGAGTCTGTCATACAGAGTGAAGTAAGTCAGAAAGAGAAAAACAGTGTATTAACGCATATATGTGGAATCTAGAAAAATGGTACAGATGGACTTATTTCCAGGTCAGGAATAGAGGCTTAGACATAGAAAACAGACATCTGGACACAGCAGGAAAAGGGGATAGTGGGACAAATTGGAAGATTAGGATTGACATATATGCACTACCATGTGTAAAATATCTAGCTAATGTGAACCTGCTATAAAGCACAGGGGAGCTCAGTGTGGTGCCCTGCAGTGACTTAGAAGGGTGGGATTGGGTGGGGAAGTGGGAGGGAGGTCTGAGGAGGGGGGATATATGTATACATAGAGCTGATTCACTTCCCCATACAGCAGAAACTAACACAACATTTTAAAGCAATTATACTCCAATTTAAAAAAAAAGAACTTATAAAGTTGCTGTTTTACAAAGCAGAAGAGACAGTTCATGGGATCCCAAGGCTTATCTTAATGCAAGGGCTCAAAAATATCAGCTTCTCTTATCACCACTGTAATTAAGGTGTTAACACTAACTAACATCAAATCTTGGAATCTCAGTGGTTGTAGCCACTTTGGCAGGCAGAGTGGGGTGAGCAGATTAGGGAGTAGAAATGGTCTTGACTCCACTTGGGAAGCCCCAAAGTCTTCTGTCTGCTTCTAGGTGATCCTAGAAAGATCCCCTGTACTTGGCCTGCATGAGGAAAAGGAGAGAGAGGGAAGGGAGGTTTTTACATTCTACGCCTGTAAGTGGCCTTATTTCCTCCCACATCCCATTAACCAGAACTTAGCCATGTAACCAAACCAACTACAGGGAGCCTAGGAAATGCAGCCCAACTGTGTTTAGGAAGAGCAGAGAATCACTTTGCATGAACACAGGGCTGACTCATTGGAAAAGGCCCTGATGTTGGGAAAGACTGAGGGCAGGAGAAGCGGGCAACAGAGGATGAGATGCTTGGATGGCATCATTGACTCAATTGACATGAGTTTGAGCAAGCTCTGGAAGATGGTGAAGGACAGGGAAGCCTGTCATGCTGCAGTCCATAGGGTCACAAAGAGTTGGACATGACTTAGCAGCTGAACAACAAGAGCCATCTGTGCCACAGGAGTGACTTTGCCCAGGTCCGCCCAGCTGCTAACTGTGAGAGCTGGAACTTTGAAGCAAGTCATCTGACTCCAGGTCCAGAACTCTTCTCTCTACAATCGCCCAAGGTCCTACATGAAAACAGCGACCAGGTGTTCTGATTTGGAACTCCAGGATCTTTTCTCCCACCTGTTGTGCCTGGCAAAATCATGTTGATGAATTATAAATGGCAGGGCTCTTTCCATCACTATGCTGTGCTTTATTACAATCTCTGATAGCACATTTCACTAAACTATAAGAGTAACCCCAGCTTTCTCTTTGGTGGCTGAGATCACCAAGAACAGTCTTACTCTGTGGCTGTTTCATGCGTCCCTTGTGGGTGACAGAACTGACCATTCGATTCCTTTAAACGAGAACAATTTAGAGCAACAACTAATTACACAGGGAGTGTTTGTATGTGTGGGATTTATGGTATGAGGTCACACTGCTTCATCATTTTTCCTCATGCTGCAACTGAGGATAATTGGGCTATTTTTCAAAGCCAATGGTGTGTGGCTTTACTGAGAGGTATTAGCCACATCCAGATTCCTCGTTACTTGCTCTTGGTCCTGCTTTAGGTTCTTTCTTTAACTTTGGGTCATGCCAGGCTCTTCACCTGCTTTGAGGTGAATTTAGAATGATTCAGGGAGAAGCCCTTCTGGGACCCTCAATGGAAACCCGAAGCATTGACACAGCTCATGGTCCAAGCTAGATGGTGCCAAGGCCCAATCAGAGAGCATCTCACCCATCGGTGTCACGATTGTCCTCGCGCAATTGGAGCAAACACACCAAGCCTGCCTGAGAGACAGAGTCATTTCTTTCCAGACATGAAACCTCTAATCCAGGGAATTTCCCCTGAGTTAGCTGTCGTGCCAGTTTTTAAGCTGTGGGCTTTCCTTAACACTTGGGAACTGAGAACCACCATCTAGCACGATATGCTCGGGTTTCTTTCTAATCTCGAAACTGGTTAGGGAGAGAGTAGATATGAATGCAGAGTGTATATTCTCTGAAGGCAGACAAAACTCATTTCAAATAGTCATTTTACTTCATAATCACTTCAACCTATGAGCCAAATCCATCTCACCATCTGCTTTAGAAAAGAAAGGTGTTGGAACAGGGCCACACCCATTTGTTTACATATTGTCCTTGGCTACTTGCCTTACATGCTACAATGGCAGATGTGGGTGGGAGGTATGCGCCTGCAAAGAGACAGAGCCTCTTGCTTTGTCCTCTTAAAAAAAAATATTGTGGATCTAAGTTTTCTTTTATCAGTTAAGTTCAGGTAATTCTAACACCAAGCTGTGGTGAAAATTAAATACAAAGACTTGTAAAAAGCACCTGGGGCAATTCCAAACACAAAATACTTTCTCCCTAAGGAGAAACTTGCGCTGTAGTACATTTGGGTGGCTGGAGTGCAAAGGCTCAGGGACACACAAATTCAACATGACACACACAGAAGTAACACTGTCCAAGAGTACCCCCCTCACCCCCTACCCATGTGCAACTCTTGGGCTGAAAGCACAAAGCAAACAAAAGGTGAACTCTCTCTCTCTCTCTTTTAATTAAAGTATAGGAAATGGCAACCCACTCCAGGATTCTTGCCTGGGAAATCCCATGAACAGAGGAGCCTGGAGGGCTACAGTCCCTGGGGTCACAAAAGAGTTAGAAACAATTCAGCAACTGAACAACAACAATAGTTGATCCACAACGTTGTGTTAGTTTCTGGTGTATAGCAAAATGATTCAGTTATACATATATCTACCGTCTTTTTCATATTCTTTTCCATTATGGTTATAGGACATTGAAAATATCCTGTTCCCTGTTCTACACAGTAGGACCTTGCTGTTTATCTATTTTATATATAGCAGTTTGTACCTGCTAATCACCTGCCCCTAATTTATCCCTCCCTCCTCTTTCCCCTTCAGTAACCATAAATTTGTTTTCTATGTCTGTGAGTCTGTTTCCAGAACATGAACACTTTCTAAAGTTAGCTGTATTCATGCAAAAGGCAGGGAGATCAGGAATGGGGCCTTCCATTGTCTTAATATTCACTGTTACAAGGCAAATCAGCCCATTTTAATGTTCTTTTATCTTATCTACCTGAGCTTCCCTGGTAGCTCAGATGGTAAAGAATTTGCCTGCAGTACAGGAGACCTGGGTTCAGTCCTTGGGTCAGGAAGACCCCCCCAGGAGAAGGGAATGGCTACTCACTCCAGTATTCTTGCCTGGAGAATTCCATGGACAGAGGAGCCTTGCGGGCTACAGTCCATTGGGTTGCAAAGAGTCAGACACAACTGAGCAACTAACACTAAGTACTACCTTATCTACCTAAGAAAGAAGTACATAGCAATTTTGCACTAAAACCTCCTCCAACAACCCATTTTACTCGGGAATTTATTATATGCATCCTCACTTCCTCCAAGAGCCAAATATATTCTGTAATTCAGAGGAAGGAAAGTATTCTCAGTGTTCTAAGACCCATTCATTAGTAATTGATGCATGTGGCTCTAGATTAGGCCATTTATCAATAAAATTGCACCCTCTCAACAACCCTTTAAGACATCTATTATCATTCTGAATCTACTGATGAAGAAACTGGGAAATGGAATAACCTTCTAAGTGTGTGCAACCAGTAACAGGCATAGTTATAATTCAAAGCCACTCTAAATCTCTTCTGAGCCTGCCTAATCTTTAACAAAATTGGCAGGGTCAGGAACTGCAAAAGGACTGGATTTGAACTGAACCGAAACAATATCGTCAAAAGCCTGGACAGCTGGTGAGAGGGCAGAAGAAACAACTTTTACAAATATACTCTGAATAACAAGCATCAATATATTTTAAATCCTTTCTATGGGTACTTTATATCTCTCACTTCTCTCAAATAAAAGTGTGGTGAGAAAGCTTTGGATCAAAAAAATAAGTCCCGGGCTCTAGTAGTGATTGAATAACCTCCCTGCTCTCGGATTTTCTATTTGTAAATGGAAAACCAGATGGTCTTCCAGGTTACTCTATCTGAGTGTTTAGATACTTTCCAGGGAGCAAGTCTCAGGTACCAGGGAATGATGCTCAAATGTGCAGCATCCTACCGTGAGCTTGGTCCAGGGCTCCTGCCATTGGGAAATGCACGCACACACACACACACACACACACACACACACACACACACACACACACACACACGCACGCACGCACACACACACACACACACACACACACACACACAGTACCTATTTTCTGCTTGATTTAAAACACATACAAATTAAAAGAAGTCAGTGACAGAAAAATAAACTCCATAAACAAGCAGAGCTGGGTAGAAAAAGGAAGAAAATAGAAACAAGCAAGATATTTGCCTAAGGTTTCTGACACTGATTGGGAATAAAATATACATGAAAAGACAACAAAAATGAAAGCATACCAATTGACAAAAGCAAAGAAAAGCTTAATCAAAAATATGTGCTTGTATGAACACACACACACACACACACACACACACACAACCCAAAGACATACTCCCTCTATGAGCAAACAGAAAAAAAAAAGTGAAATTTTTAGGTTATCTCAGTCCAGGCACCTACTTGAAGAAGAGGAAAAACAAAAGTGGGCTGGCTAACATTTATCAAGGGACTACCCTGGGCTAGACCCTGGACACAGCTGACTGACACAACAGCATTTTCAGAGCAGCCTAGCCCAACTAATTTTTCTCATTTATAGATGCAAACATTGCTCACAGGGGTGAATGTTTTGCCCAAGACTACACTGCTAGTTTCACTATTCTTGGCTGGAAAATTCCATGTACAGAGGAGGCTGGCAGGCTACAGTTCAGGAGGTCACAAAATGTAGGACACAACCGAGTGCCACACTGCACTTAACGACTAACTAGCTGTGTGCTCATTCATGCCTGACTCTGTGCGACTCCCTGGACTACAGCCCACCAAGCTCCTCTGCCCGCGGAATTTTCCAGGCAAGAATACAGGAGTGGGTTGCCATTTCCTCTTCCAGGGAATCTTCCCACCCCAGGGATCGAACCCACGTCTCTTCCATCTCCAGCAATGGCAGGCGGATTTCTTACCACTAGCCCCACCTAAGAAGTTCAGTTAGTTGTTAAACTGACCATCAAATTCAGATCCAAAGATCATGTTCTTTCCTTTCATACTACCTTACAATTCCAAGAAAATTCTCACCATCATATTAGCCTTTATTAATTTTCAAAAGGTAAGAATAAGAGGGCAGATATTAGTCTCTGTGCTTTATTTTAAAAAAAAAGGAAAGTAATGCTTAGAAAAATTAAGCACCTTGCCTAAATTCACACAGCAAATAAAAAGAGTGATACGAATCCATATGTTCTGACTAGTAAATCGTTCCTCAGCTACTATTTTATGATGAAACTTGACTAATTTGCAGGCTTTTTCTGTTGAGAAGCATATGTCACAAGTCCAGAGAACAGATCTTAAGAGTTACATGAATCTGTGCTCAAATCTGAGCTTCAGTACTTTTTGCCTATTTAGGAAAAATAGGCAAAAATTAATGTGTTCCTCTGTAATGGAGGATTAATGATATCTACTGCAAAGGTTTTGTGTAAGAATTAAATAAGTGTGACTGGACCAGCAGTGCTTGATTGAAAGCTAGTGGTCGTCTTAGGTAGGGTTTTTCAGAAGCAGACCATGAAAGAAGGATGTGTGCTCCCTGGAGAAAATGGAAAGGGAGTAAAAAGAGCCAAGTAAAGGTTTTTCTTTCAGGAAAAACTCCCACTACAGCCTGGTCCAACAGGAAAAGACAAGAGAACAAATTATATCTCAGATTTGCCATACTTCCCACCTTTTAGATGCCTGTCCTACTCAGTCACTAAACAAAATTTGTGGCCAGAGAGGTGAGGAAAGATAAGATACCAAATCACAGGACCTTCTGGCTCTACTAGTCTGCAGGTAAACTAGCTGGCATAAGGGCAGAGTTATAGGACAAGACGGGGCAGGAGCGGAATTGGAAGGAGAGAATGTTATAAACAAGCAAAAGGAGATTCTAGGGCCTGGGTTGGATGAAGCGGTGTCTGCTACATTGGCATTATTATGATGATTACCTTTTATTAGGATGGAACCATATCTTTCCTTTATGTGCCTCATTTCGATGAATACTGGGAAAAACCCATATATTCTCCTTGAGTCCAAGGTAGAAATCAAGCCAAGACCAGGAAAAGGATATTAGTTCACAGGAAGATATATCCATTCCAAATGATGGTTGAAAATGGAAGCCCTAAGCTGAAAGCTTTATTAGGCAACCTGCGGTATCCATCGTAGGCACTGTCCCCAGCCAAGGGACTCGAGTCCAGCCTCTGTGATTTATTGGAGATGAGATGCAATGAAACAACACAGAAAATGGAGACTGGGAGAGACAGCTCTTTTATCACAGTAATAAATGTATGTTCCCAGAACCATTGAAATCTTTTTAAATTCTCCACCCCTTATTTAATACAATTAAAGCCTGAATTAACTGTACGAGGGGTAAACAAAGAGATACACTGCTTTCCAGAGACTCAAAAGGAGATCTAGATTACCTTTCTACATTAATGCTACCTAACAAATAAACCTCTGGGCTGGACATAGGTTAGTGCTAGGCATAAACTGAAAAGAAATTAATCTGTGCCCCAATTTTATGGTTCCAGCTAGTTTCATGTAATAATTCTTTTTAAAAAATGTCTGTTTTTTACGTTTCACATTTTTCTCTGAATAGGACATGCTATCTCCTAATGTCATGAGAATAGGTCACTGGGTAAAAAGTAAGGAGATGGATACATGTGCAGATTTTTCCTAAGTAATGACTCAGAAGTCCTACTCTGTCATGAAGAAAACAAATCTGACCCTGGCTTAAAGAAATAAAACTCCATGCTTTCGAGTTTTGTGCTGTATTCATGGCAGTGGATTCTTTTGGGTGTGGAGAGCCTTGATTAATTACAACTGGTTCTGCAGGGTGGGTGAAGATTTTTTTAAAGTGGCTCAGTGGTAAAGAATCTGCTTGCTAATACAGGAGACACTAATTCAATCCCTGGGTCAGGAAGAGCCCCTGAAGAAGGAAATGGCAACCCACTAAAGTATTTTTGTTCTGGAAATCCCATGGATAGAGGAGACAGGTGGGCTATTGTCCATGGGGTCACAAAAGAGCCAGACATGACTTAGTGACTAACACTTTGTTTCACTTACTTTGTTGTATGGTTTGAGTCAGCCTTGAAGGCTTGGAAAAGTCTAAAAAAAATCACCTGATATACTAGACCACCATAGTGGTAGCATAATGGAATGATCTGAAAAGTAAACTAGCTAGAAAAAATTCATGTTAGTTGTATAACATCATTGGAAAGGGAGTTCTAGGGAAAACCATGTGAAAGATTACTTGGTTGGAGAGCATCTTAGTTTTCTCTTGCTACATAAAAAATTACCCCAGGTATAGAATAACACACACATTTATTCTTGCAAAGTTTTTGTGGGTCACAAGTCTGGTCATGGCTTAGCAGAGTTTTCTGCTCAGCGTCCCAAAGCTGTAATCAAGGTTTGGTTTGGGCTATGTTCTCATCTGAAGGCTTGACTGGGGAAGAATCCACCTGTACACACATTCAGGTTGCTGCCAGAATCCATTTCCTGTGTCCAGAGGATTCAGGACCTGGCTTCCCGTTGGCTGTGGGCTGGAGGCCACCACCAGGTTGTACAGGCCGCCTGCAGTTCCTTGAGGCTCTCAACAATTCTTTGTCATGTGGGCTGCTCCAACCTGGTCATCTACTTCATCAAGCCTCTGTGCAGTGCACTGCACTGCGATGGAATCTTTTTCAGTTTAACATAATCACTGGAGTGATTTTAAAGGAGACCATCCATTACCTTAGTCATATTCTATTGATAGAAACAAGTCACAAATCTCACTTCCACACCAGTGGATGGGATTATACAAAGATGTGTGTATAGAGAGTCTGCCTCCATTTTTTTTTTATGTTTGACTGATGACAGCTTTTGAATCTCACCCCTTCCTCTTTCCTTTCTGCCTCATATCTGGGCAAGCTGATAAGAAAGCCTGGGTACCCTTTCACTTGACACTGGCAGGAAGTTCAAATCATACAAGCCTCTGGCCATGCATAGGAACCCCCACTCCTGCTTCACCCCTCAAACACCGTAAAAGCCTCAAGCCATTTCAGACCTTCTTGGGAGCCACCTTGGCCTCCTTTGAAAGCCTCATTATGTGCATAATAAATATTTTCATACTCTCTTGGGCTGTGCGTGGTGTCATCAGTTTTGACATCTGAATCAAATTTCAGGCAGATGTCCATGTCCACTCTGTGTGGTGGCTGTAACTGTGTAGTTATCTCTGGGAGGGGTCATGGAGGACAACCTAAAGGCAGAACCCCAAAGTATGATTATTGCCAATGTGAACAGGAATCTGAAGTTTTCTAAATTATGACTCTAACTGTGTCTGGCAAATTTTTAAAGAGCTTAGTAGTTTTAAGTGAAAAGCTTTGAAAATGAACTCTTTAACTGCTGGAAGAATTAATCTATATATTTTGTTCATTGATTCAGGATTTCATCCACCCATTCATCCTAAAAGGAGTTAGTGAACATCTCTTGTGCACCAGCCATGTGTCTGATGCTAGGGATACAGTGAAACACAACTTGCAATATCCCTACTTTCATATATTTCCCATTAATAGAAACTATAGAGGAGTGGATAAACAATTACATCACTTAAATGTTGTGACCTGAAGTGAGAACTGAAAGATGAGTAAGAAATAGTCAAGTAAAATGTATAACCTTAAAGACGAGGGAGAGTGTAACGGAAGAGCAACTGGGGGCATGGGGGAAAGATCCCAAAAGATAGAAAGCATGCGAAGATGTCCAGTAGCAAACAAAGAACTGGAATATTCAGGGGACTAAAAGTATTTCAATAATTTAATGTAATGACAGAATTTGACTGTTATTTTAATCTCTAAAGAGCTGCTCTAAAATAACATGGAAAGCAGAGAACATCAAATGTTAGGAATAGAGTCTAAACTTTATATGCAGAAAGGTTTGAGTTTTTTCTCAGTTTTCTGGAGCACAAAAGGAAGATCTAAAGATCTTGCACTAAAAACTTTCTAGAAATTTGTCACTATTAATTGGGGATTCTAACATAGGCCTATTGGATCTGCTGTGTAACTATTAAGATGGGTTCAATTCTCCAACTTTCTCTGGAATAATCACAATGGAACATGGAACACCTACACACATGATCGTCGTGGTGAGTGCTTTGTACACTCAGATTTATAGTTTAGCTTCACCACTTAAGAGCTATGTAGTCTGGGGTCTCTTTGATCCCTAGTTGCTTCATTTATGAGTAAGCAATAACAATATTTGCAAAGATGCCACTTATGAGAATATCGGATTTCTTTGATTACATGAATTCTTTTTGTGTTCCATGTTCCAGAGGTGTCATTACAACCCACTCCAAAGTTGGAAAGGATGGAAAATCTCCCCAGAGAGAAAAACCAAACATGTCTTCACAAAGAAGTCTCTTTCAATCTGAGTGGTGCAGAACTGCCATTGTTGATTCATTTTGTGTCAGAAACTTGGTGCATTGTGTTTATAGTTATTCTGGCATTTGGAATCTCAGGAGGTGTGACTGAGATGTGAAAAAAGATAAGGGAAAACAGAAAAAGGGGCCTTTTAAAAGCCAGAGCAAGTGCTGAAGTTTGCTTCACTTTGGATTGACTTCTAAAGAACTTTTTGAGGTATCTTTCTATATGATCTCACTAAGGAGAAGGATGCTAGTTAAGAAAGAGAGAGAAGGAGAAGGAGAGAAAGAGACAAAGAGAGAGAAAATTTACAGGAAGTATATTCAAATACAATTTCAATTACTATTTACTGAATATCGATGTGTAGGGGCTTACTTTCTTAAAATGCTACTTAATTTCTTAATTTTCTGAACTAGATCTATGCAGAGTAAAATCTGTCCAAGGACAAAATGAGAGGCAGGAAATTTGGAGTCTTGACATAGTTTCTATGAGAACCTGAATCTGCAGATCATACATGTCCTCTGAGATTGGCTGAGAACAGGAGAGGATAACACATCAAGGTTAGTGCAATGGAGCAAACCAAAGGACCATTCTCTTCCTTCATGAACAATTCCCAACAGCAGTGAAACACTTCTGTCCTCAAACTCAATTAAAGGAGCACGCCTGCATGACAACACAATCGTTATGCATCTTGAATTTATTCAAAAGAGAAGTCTAGCCAACAAAACAACCTATTTAGCCCTTCTAGGTGTTCTTTCCCCTGGAGAACGGAATGGCTGTCCCCTCCAGTATTCTTGCCTGGACAATTCCATGGACCAAGGAACCTGGGGGGCTACAGTCCATGGGGTCACAAAGAGTTGGACACAACTGTTCTTTATTTCTTTTTCAGCTTGAGGAATAAGGACCTTGTGGATGAGGAAAAAAAAGACTTCAGGTTTAAAAAGGCAGCAGTTATGAACACTGTGAGCTTCCCAGGTGGTGCTAACGGTAAAAAACCCAACAGCCAACACAGGAGATATAAGAGACACCAGAGTCATCCCTGGGCCCAGAAGATCCCCGGGAGAAGGGCACAGCAACCCACTCCAGTATTTTTGCCTGGAGAACCCCATGGATAAAAGAGCCTGGCAGGCTACAGTACATAGGGTCACAAAGACAGCTGGACATGACTGAAGCAACTTAGCCCAACACATGAACATTGAACTTCCATTTCACTGCACAAGCTTCCAGTTTAGATGGTTAAAAGAACTATCACACCCTTTGTTATTTTGTTACCCTTATTCCAGATGGTACTTCTAGTTGTTCAATATGGTAATCATACATCCCATAAACATTTTCAAAATTACCTTCTTGCACATCAGTGATGAATCTATCCCAAAGATTGACAATAACAGCCCCCAGAACTGAGCCCATTCTATCTTTTTATGAAACAGCAAAACAGTGGTTCCTGAAAGATGACCTGGCAGGCCCTGGAAATTGGTTCAAATGCTTTCAGAAAATCAGGACTGTCAACAGGGCTCATTTATAATAATGGAGTTGTAAAATCAACCTAATTGTCTAAAAGCAGGGGATCAATTAAGTAAAATATGCTATAACCTTAAAATGAAGTTCCACACAGTCATTACAATAAAGACATATTTGATAGCGAGGGGAACTTAAACACTCCTGCAGTGTTAAATTACAGAAAACAATGTGCAACCTTGTTATTCTATTCTTGCAATAAATTAACGTGTATGACTCAGACAGTAAAGAACCTGCCTGCAATGCAGGAGACCCATGTTCCATCTCTGGGTCAGGAAGATCCCCTGGAGAAGGGTGTGGCAACCCACTCCAGTATTCTTGCCTGGAGAATCACATGGACAGAGGAGCTTGGCAGGCTATAGTCCATGCAACCACACAACTGAGTAACTAATACTTTCACATGCCTAGAATGTTCTCTCTTACTCCCGCCCCCCTCTAATTTTATCTCTCCCGACCCCTGCCTGCCCTGTGTGTGTGTGTGTGTGCGCACGAGCACGCACATGTGCAACTGTTTGTGTATAGAATGTGTACTCACTCTTACAAAAATCAGCCAGAACTCATTTTTTTCTCAACCCTTCCCTGGACACTCCATGTAAAATCCCACGCTTTTCTCAAACACTTGTTTATATTTTCTCTTTAGCATTTACAACTTGTAGCATACTAAATGTATCTGTTAAAGTCTTAGAAAGGAACAGATGGCACATGGAGTATAGTCATTGAAAAGAATTTAATGCAGGGACTATTTACAAAGGTGTGGGCAGAGTTAAGTAAAACTGTGCAAAGCATTCCAGGATGAGCAATAATGGAAGAGCCAATGGGAGTGAAGGAGTTACAGGGAAGAGCAGTTCTCCAAACCTGGAAATAAAGTGGTAACTGCAGCAAAGGGCTGCCAGACAAGTGTTTTGACTTGAGTGAAGGAGCAAAGCCTCTGTGCACCCATGGCCCATGAGCATTAAATAGCCTGGCCTCTCTCGCCTTCCACCTCCTGATCTCCGGCCAGTGCCTCACACTTTCTGAAGCCAACCAGAAGGCAGAGGACAAAGGAGCTGGTTGATGTGGTTCTTAAATAAAGTTCATTCTTCCACCGCAGTGTGGAAATATCCAAGCAGAGTATCCAACGACTGCCAAGTATACTTATTTATTTATATATTACTCACCCCACTAAATGTAATTTCTAAGAGGGAAGGGATTTTTGTCTGTTATGGTCAGCAGCAGATTTATTCCCAGCTGCTGGAAGACTGCTTGTGTCTGGCAGATGGCTTATTAAATGTTTGATGAATGACTGAATGTTGAGTGATACGCGGGCTTCCCTGGCAACTCAGACGGTAAAGAATCTGCCTACAATGCAGGAGACCTGGGTTCGATCCCTGGGTCAGGAAAATTCCCTGGAGAAGAGAATGGTTGCCCACTCTAGTATTCTTGCCTGGAGAATTCCACAGACAGAGGAGCCTCGAGGGCTATAGTCCATGGGGTCACAAAAGAGTTGGACACAACGGAGCGACTAACACACACTGAGGGATACATATACAGTGTTTGTATCTGGGTCATGAGTGAGTTTAATTTGTTCATGTGCCTTTTTATATTTTCCAAGTTTCTTCAGTAAACATTTATTTTACATTTAGGCTAGATAGGTAGATATGTAGCTAAGTCACTTCAGTCGTGTCCGACTCTGTGCGACCCCATAGATGGCAGCCCACCAGGCTCCCCTGTCCCTGGGATTCTCCAGGCAAGAACACTGGACTGGGTTGCCATTTCCTTCTCCTATGATATGTAGATAGATAGATAGATAGACAGACAGACAGACAGTTTGGAGTCTGGCAAGAAAGCAGGGAGGAGGAAGAGGAGGGAGGCAATTTGCATTCTGGAATTCATCAAATAATACTTAGCTGTTCCCCAGCTCTGGACCATGCAGACTCAATCATGTCTAGGAAGCACTGATCAATATCACCTTTCCAGACTTTACAAATACCCCAGACCAATTGCCTATATATTATTTATGCTGTCAAGATAATATTTAGGCAATACATAATTAAACAACAGCCAACTCTGGAGACACAGGCAGAGCATTGATCATGAAAGAATCCAGCTTTATTTTTGACAAAAGGAAGGAAAGGCGTCCTTCAGGGCTTGACAACTACTTTTTAATGAAACCAGACAAGCAGCTTGGCAGTTCCTTTTTCCTGGCAGGGCCCCCAGTCTTTAGCAGCGCATGCCCCAAATGAATATCATTAGTTACACTTTTATCTAGTTATCTGTAAATTATAGTTACCTGTATTACAAGCCCAATTCAATCGCTGGTCCCTAAACACAAGGCCAGAAATGGATTCTAGCAATGTGTTTCCCAAGGCAGAAGTTATTCTGTCATCAGCAGAAATGATGATTGGATGATATGAAATTGCATTTTATTAGTTGACTCGAAACCTATATAGCAAAATTCTGTTAAAGACACCTCACTCTACCCAAGTTTTACTTGCCCTAGATACTAGGTGCTCCATCATACAGCTGCCACCAAAAGCCTACCACAGAGTTGTTATCTTATACATTCATAGCAGCCTTATAATAGGGCCTTCCAGCATTTTGAATGCAATATAATAGATATTGATTTGCACACCCAGGTGTGAATGTTGTGCTTTTTCTTTTACCACCTTTCAGCTTGGAAATAAATGACCTTCTATTTCTGTTCACCACTGCCCCTTTCCTCACTCCAGATGTTGCTTCTTGCTTTTCAGTATGATAATTGCACATCTAAAACCTGAAGCGCTCCTTGAATATGGAAAAAAAAAAAAAAAAACGATTGCACAAAAGTATTTTGTCAATTAATATGAAGAAAGTCTTAATGTAGTTCATAAGCATCATTAAATCAATTAAAATTTTAAGTTAACTTGCTTCATCTATAGTATATATTTGCTTATTCATTTGTTGGTATATTTATTGACTTTTTCTCATATTTATCATGAAGTTTCATGAACAGTATCTTCTACTCCAAGAACAATTCCTATTCAGTTCAATGGTGATAAGAATGTAAAACAAGGCAGTCTGCTAGGAGGAAGGGATAAGATATGAGAGCTATTGCTACCTGCTGTTTCCTGGCACAGCATTAATTCACTGAGAGTCTCTGGCTAAAGACCATTAACAAACGTTCCAAGGTTCCAAGGAGCTCTGGCCAGGATTTCACAGGCTCACCAGGAATGGCAGCACAGGAAGCAGCACTGGTACCTTTGATTAGAGTGAGGAATTGATTAATAAGTCGTAACCAAATTTATACAGTATGACGATGACAGATTTGACACCCCAATTTATCAGAGTAGTATCTTCATGCTAGATTAGCAATGGCAGGTTCCAGAAAGGGGAAAGGTCAGGGCTAAGAAGAAAATACAGTAGCCAAGGTAAGAGCATAAAGGCCTTTGCTAGGAATTGAAATGGAAAAGGAAAGAGAGTTCCCTGGTAAATCCTTTACTCTGTGGTTCAGCATCATTTAAAAAACTAATTTGTATGTTCTTCTAATTCCCTTTCATGCAGTGAGCAAAAGTCACTAAAAGACCAAAGCAAATAGAGAATCAAACAACCCTGAGAAGACAGATATAGATGAGTGTATGTAATAAATTAAAGATACATAAAGATATACATAGAGAGAGAGAGCCTGACGCTGGGAAAGATTGAGGGCAAGAGGAGAAGGGGGAGAAGAAGCCTGGGGTGTTATTGATCAGTTGCCTAGTCGTGTCAGATTCTTTGTGACCCCATGGACTGTGGCACTCAAGGCTTCCCGTCCTTCACTATCTCCTTGAGTTTGCTCAGACTCATGTCCATTGAGTCTATAATGCCATCCAACCATCTCATCTTCTGTCACCCCTTCTCCTCTTGCCCTCAATCTTTCCCAGCATCAGGCGCTCTCTCTCTATGTGTATCTTTATGTATCTTTAATTTATTACATACACACATCTATATCTATCTTCTCAGTGTTGTTTGATTCTCTATTTGCTTTGGTCTTTTAGTGCCTTTTGCTCACTACATAAAAGGGAATTAGAAGAACAAACAAATTAGTTTTTTAATGATGCTGAACCACAGAGTATACACATAATATTCTCAAGAAAGAAAGCCCATATCAAATGAATGATAATATATATCATTTGACTAACATTCCTAAGTATCTACTAGGTACTAGGAATCCTGTTAAGCCTTGAAAAAATATGAAGTCCTGTGCCTCTCAGCGCTGGTAGAACTTAGCCACTTCAACAAGGCCTGAGACACAAAGAGATGGCAGAATGTACAAGGTAAATTAGATACATTAAGGGAACTCCAATAATTCTCATAGCTGGAATAAAGGGTGTTTTTGAGCCAGTGAGGGGGTTTGGAGAAGTCACTTTCACTTTGCTTCATGCAACACAGTATGGAGAGCATGGCCAGACTTAGAACTGAGTCCAAATCCTCAATATATCACCTAATAGCTCATAACTTTGGGCAAACTACGTAACCCCCTTGAGCCTTAATTTCCTTATGTGGAGAAAGCAGATAATGATAGCAGTCTTCCCATCGAGTACTGACACATACTAGATTCCAAAAAATCAGTAAATTTGATAGCATTATTAAATAACATTATTACTATTGAAACCCACTGATCCACAGTTCTTAGGTCATCCCTTAGAGCAAAATGGTTTCCTTTAGTCTGCTGTCTCCATTCATTTCCGGAGAGAAACTGCCCACATCTTAGGGAGGGTAAAATTCACTACAGAGTATCACAGAAACAGTAGAATGCCAAAGAGTGCCACAACATATTGAGTCCAGTCATATATTTTTCTACCTGTAGGTAACAGCTATTGGAGGTAACAGCCTGGGAAGCAGCTTTTGTGATCTGCAAATGCTGAGGGGCCACTAGATTTCATCTCTTCACCCCACTGCTAGAACTTGCACTTCAGTACCACAGCTCAAGCTCTTCAGCTAGATTCACATGGGTTCCATCATCATGACATGGTGGTTTTAAGGGCCTCAAAATCCAAAAGGAAAAAAAGCGAAAAAAAAAAAAATGACTCCTCTTTTTCATTTTAGCCACCGATACTGAAAATATTAATTCTCCCCCGATTGCTGTAGTGAGAATCGATGATTGAAAGCCAATAAGGCTTCTATTGACTCAGAGTACAAGGAGATTTGATTTATTACAGAATTTGGCAGAAAAAGTATTATACAGGTGTGTCCTTTGTCATAAATAATGCAGATTTACCCTCTGCTAATTTCATAACTGCCATGATACCGAAAACACCCTGACTCAAGTGTATATGCCAAGACTCCTGGCAATCAATTGTTTACACGGTTGACATTTTTCCAACATCTGTTTTAAGATTTCGAAGCTTACAACTGCCATTTGTCATTGACTATACTGACGCAGTCACCAAGCTCTCCCTCGCTAATCTCGGACCTTGGCTGGTTTACTACACAAAACACAGGGAGGTCTTCCGAGTTTCTGGGGACAGTGCAAACAGCACAACCCTCCACTTCCCATCCTCCCAGGGAAAAGGTGCTGGGCGGCACAAGAAGCCCACTCCGGTGCTCTGTGATGGCCTGGGGGGAACGAGACTGGGGGAGGGGAGATACGCATAATTATGGCTGATTTGTGTTGCTGTATAGCAGAAACCAACACAGCACTGTAAAATATTCTTTTTTAATTTAAATAAAAAAGAATGATGAAAAAAAGGAAGCAGCATGGAGCTCTGTTGTGAGAAGACTGCCTCTCAGAACTTAGGACAGGATTTACTTTGTAATTTTTTTATGTATGTATGTGAATACTGTCAACTCAGCCTATCGCTTATTCCAAAAGGAAGAAAAATCTTGGGTTCTTCTGTCCATGTGAACAGAAAATGGTATCTGGCTGGTTCAATATTAGAAAATCACTGAAACTATTGCTTTGTTTATCGCTGGGCTCCGAGGTTGAGAGTCAAAGGAATCCTGCAGAAAAATTCTCTGGGCTGTCTGTAAGGTATTTAACAGATACTGTTTTATTATATTTTATGAATGAAATAGAAAAAAGGGCGGGGCACACTTAATGAAGCTGGCCATTTTTGGAAGAAAAGAATAAATAAAGGCAGACCTTCAAATCATAAAAGGGTTTCCACATGGAATAACAACAACATTCTAATATGATTCAGGGGAGCTTAGAGAACACTAAGATGGTATTGAATGTCTTCCCATTGATGAGTCCAAGGTAATTGGAGAACAATTTTCTAAAGTCCTAAAATAGGTAGGTCATCTAGATACAGGAAGAACCTGAGAAGCTGCTGTAACTACAAGGTCAGTCCACATTCCATGCCTTTTCTCATGGTCAGAAAAAGATCCACATTGTGATCCTGTGATGTTTCAACTTGGCTAGCCATCACTCCTGCTAATCCTGTAACTTAAATCCTAATGTGGATGTTTCTTGAAGATACATGGTATATGCGAAAAAATTCATAATTGATCGACTTTAAGTAAGGGAGATTATCCTAGCTATTCAGGATGGGCTTCATTCAATCAGTTAAAAGGATTTAAGAGAGGGTCGAGGCTTCACTGATGAAGAAATTCCACCTGGATTGCAGGTTCAACATGTTAAGAGTTCCAGCCTGCCTTTCCTGGTTGTCTGTCCCATGATTTAGAACTTTCCTAGCCAGCTGCCATAATCATATAAGCCTTTTTTTTTTTTTTCCTGCAGTAAACTTCTTAATGTAAATCTCCCACAGGTTCTCTTTCTCAGTTGAACCCTAACTAGAGCACTCAGATCTCAGCAATCTCATGTGGTTCAATCTGATATAAGGTCATTTGGCAAAGGAAATAGATGTAAGAATGATGTAAAGTTTACTGAAAAATGGGAAAATGACTTTAAAATGAATATGAGGAAGCTGTTATGTTGTAATTGAATATTACCTTCTCTGTATATTATGTGGTAAAGATTTTGTACTTCCTTCAACTTGGTATTTGAAAATAAATATTTAAATATGTGTCATAAATATAAAGCACAGTTAAAACATTACTATTTTATTAATTAGTTATTACTTAGTGAGGTTTAATCTATCTCAGGGGCTTCCCAGATGGTGCTTGTGGTCAAGAGCGTGCCTGCCAATGCAGGAGATATGAGATGCCCTGGGTTCAATGGCTGGGTCAGGAAGATCCCCTGGAGGAGGGCATGGCAACCCACTCCAGTATTCTTGCCTCGAGAATCCCATGGACAGGGGAGCCTGGCAGGTTACAGTCCATGGGGTCACAAGGAGTCAGACATGACTGAAGTGACTTAGCATGCACACAGGCAGTTTCTGTCACCACTTTCTAGTCAATTAATTTTAAAAAATGGGACAAAGGAGACACACATTTTGATAAGAAGGTTAAAAAAAGGTTTTCGAAATGTCAAAATTGCTCAAGGAAGAGCAACTCTGGCAAATTGCTTTGGTGACAGGGATACATGAAAAGTGGTACTTCCCTTGTCGTTGGAGGTGATGTCTTGCTCCATCAGATGTAGGGTTTTGACAAGAGACCCTCTTGTTAGCCCAGTTTCCTTGCTTCTTCAGATCAATGCTTTACCATTAAAGTGTTGCTTAATGCTACTGTAAGCCAGAAAATGCTAAATATCTGCAGATCCAGTTCTTTGTCACCTTTTACAATATTATAATTGTAGCCATCACCTCAAAACACTTTGGAGTCAAGTACAGCCCTAAGGCTGAAGCCAAGAGGCCAACTCAGGCTATAATGGTGAAAAGTATACTTGAGTAATAAACAGCTTCAATGAAAATTATCAGCAATGTGAGTCGCAGGTACTGACAAGGCTCTTCAACGGGTGTTTAAGAATCGGACAGATTCCCTTTAAATGAGAATTTACGGTTTTACAAACACAGAGCTTTTGAAAATGGACTCACATGCAGGAGAAAATAATGAAGAGAAATACTAAAGGTAAAGCTTTAAAGACAGCAATGGCTCTGGCGTGCTTTCTCTAAAATCCATCACAAATGAATCACCAACACGTTCTCTATTTAATAGGAGGTTGCTCTCTGACACCATAAATCCAGCAATAGTAGTTTAGTTATTTACCAAGCGATTGAATTATAGTAATTTATTCTGCTTTTGCACCTATATTTTTTCCCTCAGGATCCTAAAAGCCTTTACTGCCTCTCATAAAGCATTTTCACTCTAAATGATCAATATGGATTTAATGATATCCTATTATTTTTTAGATTTATTTTCCTGTTTTTGCATGAAATTCTAACCTCCATACAGTTTATAAAAAGATAAAGTAGCTCACTTCCAAAAACCCTTTCTGAGGTCCTTCTTCCACATCTTTACCTGGCTTCCATTTCTGGGGAAATAGCATGTGGCAACCCCCCAAAATGTGGCTTGACTTGGTTGTTCCTCACACATAGTTTTAAAGAGAGAAGGGATGAAATGGATGTGCTATGTTAAAAATAAAAACTGCATTAAAAATGTAAAATCTCAGGCCTCTGAGTGAATATTTAAGTCAATATTGGGCTAACTAGCCAGCATACCTGATAAAACAGTGTTCTTGTCACATGTCCCTTATACCTCTAGGCCATGATTAGGCCCTCTAGGGTTAGGGAGGAATCTTCAACCAAAGAAGAAGTCACTGCATGAAGTTAACACACATCCGGGGCAATTATTTTCCCTCAAATGTTTGGGGAAAATATTTTATATCAAACCAATAAGAATCATATTATTTTAAATGTGAATGCATTCTGGATTAATACATTATTAAAATGATATCAAATATTAAAATTGCATACAGTTTTATACAATTTGGCACTGTATACTGTAAAATAGAATAATGAATTGTAGGAATTTATGTGATAAATTTCAATAATTTCCCCAAAAATCAGACTTTGGGATATACTTTCAGATATCATTTAGCGTATCACCTTTTATATTGTTCTCCTGATTTTTTCTGTTTTCCTTCCCTCATCCTATTTTAAAATATATGTTCACTCTTCTCTTTAATTACGGGTACTTTGGTGAGACAGTTTGAGAAATATTATGCTAGAGGTGTTGATCTTGGGGAAAGGTATTTTCAGCATTGTGATCAGGATAGAGCATGGTCAGGATGAGTCAGACAAGTTCTTAGCAGGTAATAGGTAAGAGCTATAGTTCCTCATGGAAGATTTTAACAAATGTCCAGGTTGTTTAAGGGAGCCATGAGGATGGGACTAAGTAAGGAGTCATGCTTCAAAGATGCTTGCATCCAGGCACCTCTAACAGAGATCCAAGGCAGTAATTGCTACCACTGTGCTTCTGCTGGCATCTAATACAGAAAAGCCGGGCATCAATGGGTAAGCTCTTCATAAGTTGAAAGGCTTCTGTTGGCCTCCAGCCAGTGTACCTTATCATCAATGTCTTTAGACAGAGCTACATCTTTGAGACAATAGGCTATTCTGAAATAATGCAAGGGGCATGCAGAACTGAAACCAAATGCCTCAACTTCCCCCTTTATGGACTTCCTCAATGGCTCAGACAGCAAAGAACCTGCCTGCCATGCAGGAGACCCAGGTTTGATTCCTGGGTCAGGAAGATCCCCTGGAGAAAGGAATGGCAATCCACTCCAGTATTTTTGCCTGGTGAGTTCCATGGACAGAAGAGCCTGGTGGGCTACAGTCCATGGAGTTGCAAAGAGTTGGACACGACTGAGTGACTAACACTTCCACATTTTTTCTTTGCTTCCTTTATAACAGCTCTAAAACTGTTAGGACTGGACGAGAACTCCTGCCAGAGGTTAAAGTGACACTGTCCCATCCCACTCCACCTCCTGTTCAGGGAAAAATATTCACGGGAGAAAAGACAGGTTTTTCTTTCCACGAGAATACCACTCAGCAAACAATTCTATTAATACTAGGAAATGCCATGCAAGAAAAAGGGGTGTTGATCCAGTGTAAATGGAAGGCCACTGAAATCTGAGGGGTTCTGTTTCTCATCACCTCTGAAATGCTTGTTTTCATTATTTCTTTGTGTCTATTCCCCAAATTGCTAAAATGGAAAGTGAAAGTGAAAGTCACTCAGTCATGTCTGACCCTTTGCAACCCCATGGACTATACAGTTCATGGAATTCTCCAGGCCAGAATACTGGAGTGGACAGCCTTTCCCTCTCCAGGGGATCTTCCCAACCCAGGAACTGAATCACGATCTCCTGCATTGCAGGCGGATTCTTTACCAACTGAGTCACAAGGGAAGCCTTAGACCCTCAATAAAATCCCACTGAGATAAAATGCTTTCCACTTTTAAGACAATTTTAAAATAACATTTATAGATTTATTTCATACATGTGCATATATATCTTCTTCAAAATAAGTGAAATTGTGTACGAAACAAGTAAGGACATTTAGCATGGTCACTAGCTAAAGTTAATCAATAGCTTTATCATATAAGTTACAATTCTGTGAGTTGAAGTATTGTCTTTAAACTATTCAAAAAGAATGATTTATAAAGAATACCAGCTGAGGACAAATCCAAAGCAAGATGTAAAGTTTAAGAACATCTTTGGATAATAATATATTAAATGTACTTCGTTTATTCAGTTTTGCTCTTTTGAAAGTAAAGCATCTTAATCCAAACAGGCATATGACTATTACTGATTAAAAAGACATACTTTCGCTTTGCCTCTGATTTCTATCCTCTACCAAAGAGTGAAGTCTACTAACCAGACTCCAACTCCATATAGATGGTGACAACTCATAATTTATATGACTTCTCTCCCTCTGTGCAAATAGGAGCACACCTTAGATTGGAACTTCTCTGTGCATTTTCCACAGAAAATTTTAAAACAGTAAATCATCAATTTTGATATTTGTCAGTTTCTTTTCTTAGTCTCACTCTAATGCCAAAAATTAAGTAAGTCAGATTTTAACCTAATTTAACTCTCTTTTTAGCAACTAAAGTGTAACTCTTCATGCTAAATTCCCCACCAGCAAAGATACTAGAACTTCCTAACATATTGCAAATAGGCCAATGAATTTCCCATCACTTGTACCAAAGAGCACTGCATTCCCTCATGCCTCATATTCAGAGCTTGCATAATTCACTGTCTCACACACACACACACATATACACACATATGCATACACACACACACACACATACACACATAAACACACAACGACATACACACACACACCTCTCATTTTCAACATCACCCTTAAGTAACTGGGTGTTCACAGACAAGATTCTTTTCTTACCCACACTAATAATCTTGTTTTATGAGTGAGAAACAACAAAAAGAAATTTATCTAATTTCTTTTTAGATAATTGGGCCCTTATCTAATCCATATTTATTGCACAGATGTCAGGAGTGATCAGATGCAAGAAAAAGGAGATATATATTTTTTTTTCTCTGTTGTAGAAGAAAGGATTTGGATTTGTGTCTGTTTCTATTTATGGATCCTTAAAATACAAACGCAATAATGCTGGCACAAAATGACCTGACTGTGTTTTTCAATAAACAGCAAGACTGTTATCCAACTCATTTCACAGCTTATCTTAGAGTTAAAACAAAGAAGCATTAAAAAAAAAAAACTACAACAACAATTATCTTAGAGCTGTATTGCACCTTTCCTCTGAGACTCTTAAAACATTCTGGAAATTATGGTTTAAATACTGTGCTCAGCATCTAACTGTCCTCCACTCGTCCTCTCCGTGAGAAATACAAGTACATAGCAGTGGGTAAAGATGACCCTCCAAATAAATACAGTTCATCATTCTCTCATGAAGTAACAACCATTCTAACAGATACCCACAATGAAAACCAAAGGTGTGTGAAATCTAAGAGGTCCCTCCCAGGAGTTTCAGGCTTACAGCCCCCTAGGACTGAATCCAATTCATGGACATTGTTTGCTTCACCTGCAAGTGTGAAAGATTAGACAATTTCACATAAGTCTAGGTTTCTACCGTCTTGAAAAAAAGGGAGGCATTTGGAAACACTGAGCCCACATTCCTTATGGTAGTAATTAGCTGCATCTGAGAGCAACTCTCTCCTCTTTACTGGGTACAGGATATACACTTCTTTTCCTCCACTTGCTACACTTGCTGTATTTATGTGAGCTGCTCACCTCTGGAAGTAATCAAGCTCGAAACCCTGGTGTTAATCTGTGCAGACATAAAGAAAGCTGAGCGCAGAAGAATGGATGCTTTTGAACTGTCGTGTTGGAGAAGACTCTTGCGAGTCCCTTGGACTGCAAGGAGATCCAACCAGTTCATCCTAAAGGAAATCAGTCCTGGGTGTTCATTGGAAGGACTGATGTTGAAGCTGAAACTCCAGTACTCTGGCCACCTGATGCGAAGAGCTGACTCATTAGAAAAGACCCTGATGCTGGGAAAGATTGAGGGCAGGAGGAGAAGGGGACGACGGAGGATGAGATGGTTGGATGGCATCACTGACTCAATGGACATGGGTTTGGGTGGACTCTGGGAGTTAGTGATGGACAGGGAGGCCTGGCGTGCTGTGGTTCATGAGGTTGCAAAGAGTTGGACACGACTGAGCAACTGAACTGAACCAAACTGAACTAAATCTGTACAGACATACTATCATCCTTACCTAAAATAGGTTGTTTTTCTCCAAGTGCTTCATAATCACGCCTTAAAATTTAGCTATTGAGATAACCTTTGGAATGACAATTCATATTATAACCTGGTCTTACTCATTTCCTCAAATATGTGTTAAATGCAGGGCAAAAGGCGGGGACCTGGAGAATATACAGGAATGGATTGGGCATAGACCCCATCCATGGGAAGCCACTGGATTAATAAGGAAGATAAAACATGAATGGCAATCCCAAGGCAGAAATGTATGAACACAGTAAGAAGAGTATTGAAAAGGGTTAGAGGTTTTCAGAGAAAGGAAAATTCATGTCCACTGGGAATGGGTGAGGGAGAGCTCAGTAAAGGAAGTCTCTTGGGTCTCTTTCTCTGTGAGCAGACTCTGAGATGGATGTTTGTATGCAGGTTATTCACTAAGGATGCTCTCAGGATCAACACCTGTCGGGGAGTGAAAGGAGCAAGACTGGGAAGAGCAGATGCTGAACCAACGTGCAGTCAGCAAATGGTTTCAGCAGACCTCATGTGGAGCTTTGGAACTGGGATGGCCCTTGCAAGTAATTCCAAATGGGGAGAAGTATACCAACCCTTAGGAGCCTATATCTGCCAGTCAATATATATGGTTTATCTATAGGCAAAGATGCTGGTTCCCAATAACTTCTCCCTCATTTTACTTTTTGGACACATCTGTGGCCAAGCCTGCCTTATATATTGCTGACTTCACTGAAGCCTTTGTGTAGATCACAACAAACTGTGGAAAATTCTTAAAGAGATGGGAATACCAGACCATCTTACCTGCCTCCTGAGAAACCTGTATGCAGGTCAAGAAGCGACAGTTAGAACTGGACATGGAACAACAGACTGGTTGGAAATTGGGAAAGGAGTAGTCAAGGCTGTATATTGTCACGCTGCTTATTTAACTTATATGCAGAGTACATCAGGCGAAATGCCAGGCTGGATGAAGCACAAGCTGGAATCAACATTGCTGGGAGAAATATCAATAACCTCAAATATGCAGATGGCACCCTCTTATGGCAGAAAGCAAAGAGAAACTAAAGAATCTTGATGAAGGTGATAAGGAAAGTGAAAAAGCTGGCTTAAAACTCAACATTCAAAAAACTAAGATCATGACATCTGGTTTCATCACTTCATGGCAAATAGATAGGGAAACAATGGAAACAGTGACAGACTTTATTTTTTTGGGCTCCGAAATCACTGCAGATGGTGACTGTAGCCATGCAATTAAAAGACACTTGTTCCTTGGAAGAAAAGCTATGACCCACCTAGACAGTGTAATAAAAAGCAGAGATATTACCTTTCCGAAAAAGGTCCATCTAGTCAAAGCTATGATTTTTCCAGTAGTCATGTACGGATGTGAGAGTTGAACCATAAAGAAGCCTGAGCACTGAAGAACTAATGCTTTCAAACTGTAGTGTTGGAGAAGACTCATGAGATTTCTTGGACTGCAAGGAGATCAAACCAGTCAATCCTAAAGGAAATTGACCCTGAATATTCACTGGAAGGACTGATGCTGAAACTGAAGCCCCAATGCTTTGGCCACCTGATGCGAAGAAATGACTCACTGGAAAAGACCTTGATGCTGGGAAAGATTGAAGGCAGGAGAAGAAGGGGACGACAGAGGACAAGATGGTTGGAAGGCATGACCGACTCAATGGACATGAGTTTGAGCAAACTTTGAGGTGGTGAAGGACAGGGAAGCCTGGAGTGCTGCAGTCTATGGGGTTGCAAATAGTCGGACACAGTGGAGAGACTGAATGACAACAGGCAGTAGGACTTCCCTTGTGGCTCAGCCAACAAACAGCCCACCTGCAATGCAGGAGCTTGTAATGCAGGAGACCCATTTCAGTCCCTGTGTCAGGAAGATCCCCTGGAGAAGGAAATAGTAACCCACTCCAGTATTCTTGCCTGGGAAATCCCACGGACGGAGCAGCCTGGTGGGCTACAGTCCATGGGGTCATAACAGTCGGACACAATTTAGCAACTAAACCACCACCCAGACATTAAGCATACAGGGCTGGGCCTACCCTGCCATTTTTTCCTGGGTGAGGCTCTGACTGCATAGATGAGGCAATACTTGCTCTCCTAAGCAATAATATGTGTAAGCAAAACCAGGCTACTTTACGTTCACAGCCACTCTTCTCCATCTCGCTCTCATTATCTCTGACTCACTCTTGCTATTGCTCTCACTCTTTCCTGGACATGCCTGAATGTGCAGATCCCTAAGTGTAAATTCAAAATGAAAAATAAGCAGTCCCACTTTGGCATGAGGTCTATCATCTTATTTAAGTCAGCATTTATCAGAAAGTTCCACATTGGAATTAGATTATTTTTTCTACTTTGCTAACTCTTTGATATTTGCACATGGATATTCTATCAACCAGAATGCCAGAAGAGAGGAGAGGTGAGTGGCACCCCAACTTAAGGAATGAGTGTGTCTCAGTACCATTACTAGTATCACCCTAACTTATGCCAGCATATTATTGCAAGCATTTCATGACACTGACTTAGAGAGCTCCTTACTGGCCATGACCACCTTGATAAATATAAAAAATAGTCATAGTTATCAAGTATTGACTTTTTATGGTGACAGGTACTGGACTGGGCATAGATGGGGAAACAGTGAAAACAGTGTCAGACTATTTTTTTGGGCTCCAAAATCACTGCTGATGATGATTGCAGCCATGAAATTAAAAGACGCTTACTCCTTGGAAGGAAGGTTATGGCCAACCTAGATAGCATATTGAAAAGCAGACATATTACTCTGCCAACAAAGGTCCATCTAGTCAAGGCTATGGTTTTTCCAGTAGTCATGTATGGATGTGAGAGTTGGACGGTGAAGAAAGCTGAGCCCCGAAGAATTGATGGTTTTGAACTGTGGTGTTGGAGAAGACTCTTGCGAGTCCCTTGGACTGCAAGGAGATCCAACCAGTCCATCCTAAAGGAGATCAGTCCTGGGTGTTCATTGGAAGGACTGATGTTGAAAGTGAAACTCCAATATTTTGGCCACCTCATGCGAAGGGTTGACTCATTGGAAAAGACCCTAATGCTGGGAAGGATTGGGGGAAGGAGGAGAAGGGGATGACAGAGGAAGAGATGGTTGGATGGCATCACTGACTCAATGGACATGGGTTTGGGTAGACTCCGGGAGTTGGTGATGGACAGGGAGGCCTGGCATGCTGCGATTCATGGGGTCGCAAAGAGTCGGACATGACTGAGCGACTGAACTGAACTGAACTGAACTGGACTGGCCAATTTGCTAATATTGTCTTTAATTCTAATATCAACTCTTCAAAACAGATATTATTTCCCTTTATTGGCTGAGTAAACAGAGGATAATAAAGAGAAAAATCCTGCTCATGGTCATATAATTAGTAAGTTGAATGTGTCTTCATTGTGAGTGTGTTCAGTCACTCAGTCATGTTCAACTCTTTGTGACCCCATGGACTGTAGCCTGCCAGGCTCCTCTGTGCTATGGAGTTTTCCAAGCAAGAATACTAGAGCAGGTTGCCATTTCCTTTTCCAGGAGATCTTCCCAACCCAGGGATCAAAGTCACATCTCTTGTGTCTCCTGCATTGTCAGGCAGATTTTTTACCACTCTGCTTCCTGGGAAGTAAGTTGAAAACTACAGTTCAAATACTGTAGATACAGCTCCTTCAGCAATACCTCTTTCTCCTATATGCACTACCTTTAAAAACAGTAATTGATTATCAGTCCCTACCAGGTGTAAAGTTCTCTACATGCATCACTTAACTGAATATTTACAACTACGCCATGACATTTATTATTGCCTGCTTTTCCCATGTGGAAAATGAGGCTAAGAAAACTTGCCAAGAATCAATGAGCTAATAAGTGGTAACACCAGGATTCAGTCCTAGGTCTGACAGTTCCCTGAGCCTACAGCCCTTCCACTCTATCTCAAGGTCTGTCTCTTTGTTAAGAAAATAGAGGACTTGGAGAAGTCAAAAGGAAGTGTTCATACATCACTACAATCTATAGGAGAAGTCATCAGATACTGTCAACATTAACTACTACAGAGGCAGATTAATGTCAGAGGCCTGTGGGTCCCTATATTTCAGCAGTAAAACAGATATAATGATTGGTATTCTCCCTGGTGGCTCAGATGGTAAAGAATCTGCTGGCAATGCAGGAGAACTGGATTTGATCCCTGGGTTGGGAGGATTCCCTGGAGAAGGGAATGGCTACCCACTCCCAATATTCTTGCCTGGAGAATTCCATGGAAAGAGGAGCCTGGCAGGCTGCAGTTCATGGGGTCACAAAGAGTCAGACACAACTGAGTACCTAACACTTTTAATTTCCTCCATGTTGAAGTCCACTTGTAAGCCTTTAGGACCACAACCCCCTGGGTCTCGAGACAAATCTCAGAATTCTCAAGGAAGGTAGTCATCACTTTACAGAGCCATTGAGAGACTCACCAGCACCCATGAAAGTCTGGTAGATGAGGATAGATAGGAGAGAGAGAGTTCAATGAAATGTTTGTAAAACTTACTGAACCTATCACTGGGTTACTAGAGCCCTTGGGACCCAAATATAACTCCTTAGAATGACTTCAAATACATACAGACCTCCACTAGACCCTGAGGAGAAATCTAGGAGAAGTAATATTTATATATTGTAGACCTTGCCAACATTCACCGTGATGAAATCTCAGAAAGATGACTTCAAAACAGCAATTAAAGGAGCTGGTGAGTCAGAATGGATGGAAGGATGCAAGACTGGTCACAATTTCAGGGTTCTGCCACAATGTGTCTAAAAGCTGAAATCTTAATAAACCTGACTCATGATACACTATGTGAAAGAATGCAGACACAAACAGTACACATTGTATGATTCCATTTATAGGAAATGTCCTGAATAAGCAAACCTATAGAGACATAATATAGATTAGTGGTTGCTAAGGGCTTGGTCAGGGGATAAAGAGCAACTGCTAATTGGCACAGTTCATTTTAAGGTGTCAAAATACTCTAAATTAGACTGTATTGATGGCTGCACGACTCTTTAAATACCCCCAAACATCAAACTGTACATTTTGAATGCGTGACTTTTATGGTATATAAATTATATCTAGATAAAGTTGTTTACAGGAAAGATGATTTACCACTAATAATAAGGAGTTATTAAATTATGTGTGTTGTGCTATGCTTAGGTGATTTGTCATGTCCGACTCTTTGTGACCCCATGGACTGTAGCCCGCCAGGATCTTCTTTCCATGGGGATTCTCCAGGCAAGAATCCTGGAGGGGGTTGCCATGCCCTCCTCCAAGGGACCTTCCTAACCCAGAGATGGAACCCAGGTTTCCCACATTGCAGGTCTCCTGCACTGCAGGTGATCTCTTTACTGTCTGAGCCACCAGAGAGGCCCATGAATACTGGAGTGGGTAGCCTATCCCTTCTCCAGGTATCTTCCCGACCCAGGAATCGAACCGGGGTCTCCTGCATTGCAGGTGGATTCTTTACCAGCTGAGCTATCAGGGAAGCCCATCATTAAATTATACTTTATAGTAAAAAGAATAATCAAAAGGCGTTAAAAATATGATAGAAACCAACACAAGATTTTATTGAAAATCATTCCTTAAAATCTAAGTCTGAAGTTCAGTGCACACTTTGTCTAATTTGAATTGCTTTTCCTATTTTGAGTCTTTAGTTAAGGTTACTTGAGAAGAGAATCTGAAATCACAAAAGGAAATCAATACCACAGTTGACCAAGGCCAGGTTCAATACTGCTGCCCACACTGGAGCGCAGTGAAGGAAAACAGTATTCATTAGTCATATAATAACTACATGGCCTCCTGCTTATCTCAGAAATTTCTCCAAGGAACACAACCATTTCTCACCTATTATTTCCTATTGATTTTCACCACCCGTCAAGAGGCAGAGAGGAGTTGTTATCAAGGAAGGTGAGACCAGAGAGGGCAAAAGGAGTGGGGACTACTGCACAGCTCCTCAGATGTCACAGCAGATAGGCATGCAAAGCTTTCAACTCATAGCTCATTTTTCTGTGTATTCAGTTCTCTGATCCTCTGATCCAAGCTGATCCTGTGAAAGTAGGAATTCTATTTGCTCACCTGAAGCCTAGGTTCAAAAGAATTTGAGGGAAGATCACTGGATTGATAATTCCATCACTATCACTATTATCCTGTTGTTATTACACATATTAGCATATATACAAATATACTAATATTATCACAATTTCAGCTATTTTTTTACTATGAATGATTATCACAGCTAACATTTACTTTCATCATCAGCGAGCTCTCCCTGAGCAGCCAAGGTTTTCAGAGGATCCCCTAGATGTCAATAACAGACAGGACCAGTTTCTTATAACATGTGAAGAGACTTAACACATGCAGTGTTTAAGTGTTCTGTTCTAAGGGTTTTACATTCAGTAAGTCACTTAATTCTCATAACAACTCCAGGGGGAAGGTATTTTAATGAAAGCCTCTGTTTAACAAATAAAAACTGAGGCATGAAATCTAGGAAGTTATATAAGGTCACACAACTATGAAGTGGTGGAAGGGAACTTGAGAAAGCAGTGTGCTTTTAAATGCTTACTCACAACTGCCATGCAAACTGGCTTCACAGGAGAGGAAGCTCTTTCAAAGGAGAACATTTTAACCTAGACTTATATTGTTCACAGTAGCCGAAGTGCAGTAGAGGTAGTAGCAATTCTGATCATTTCCTAAGTGGTTAAGTTTTATCTTGCCAATGACAAATACTAGCACTTCGGCTTTATCTAAGATCATGATTTTATCAATCTTTTAAGATCAAAAAAATGCTTAAATACTATGTATCAGATCCTATTAAGGCCTTACAAATACTACGTTCATATATTTATTGATATGCTGAATGTTCGATATATTAATACATCTGGTCTTGTTCTAGGCTTGAGGCATAGACCATGATAATCCTGGCAAAGCCTGTGCTCTTTCGTGCTTTCTTCTGGTGCAGAGTTTCTCAGCCTAAGCCACTATGAACATTGTGGGGCAGATAACTATTTTTGTGGAGAGCTCCCTAATCTACTGTAGAATGTTTAGCATGCATCTAGTCATGGGAACCAAATATGCCTCCAGCTATTGCTCAATGTTCCCTGGTGGGAACAAAACCACCCCCAGAACTACTGTTCTAGCATAAATCAAATTGAAAATAAATGAAGAAATGAATCAGCAAAAGATAAAAAGTATCACATAGTGAAAAATTGTTCTGTAAAATATTAAAAGACTTATATTTTAGGAAACAATAGTGTGGTTACTTTACATTGGGTGGTCAAGATGACTTCCTTGAGTTGGCAGCATCTAAACTGAGATCTGAGTGTCAGGAACAAAGATTATGGAAAATAGCATTCTGAGTACAGGGTGAATCTAGGGCAAAGTCCCTGAGAAAGCTACAAGCTTAACTTGTTCCAGGGTCAAAAAGCCCAAATGGATAGGACAGAATGAGAAAAGAGAGAGTAGTTCAAGGCCAAATCATGAAAGAAAACCCAGCATCAATCCATGAACCATGCAAAGGGCACCCACTGGAGGGCTTCAGGCAGAGTATTCTACGTACAGGGTGGGCTGTAGAGAGATAAGAGGAAACGCCAGAAAACTGCAGAGTTGGAATAATGCTGCCGTATTAGAATGGAAAACCAACGGTGGTTTGGAAAGATGGTATAGGTGGGGATGGAGGGAAATGAATCATCCGACTGAGTGAACAAATGACATTTGTCAGAACTTGCTGACAGATTGAATGTGATAAGGAA
Source organism: Giraffa tippelskirchi (assembly GCF_054371585.1). Taxonomy (NCBI): domain Eukaryota; kingdom Metazoa; phylum Chordata; class Mammalia; order Artiodactyla; family Giraffidae; genus Giraffa; species Giraffa tippelskirchi. The sequence goes on from NC_137285.1 coordinate 142,612,365, forward strand.
GACAGAGAAATACCATCCCTCCTCCTTCCTTTTACTCTCTGGAACAAGAGAATGAACAGTTGTTGAGAAGACTGAGAATAGAGTGAAGGGAAGAGATTCAGACCGAAGACTTTAAGTTTAATTTTAGTTTGCTGCTGTGCGGTGTTTAGTCTCTCTGTTGTGTCCGACTCGTCGTGACCCCATGGACTGTAGCCCACCAGGCTCCTGTATCCATGGGGATTCTCCAGGCAAGAATACCGGAGTGGGTTACCATGCCCTCCTCTAGGGGATCTTCCCAGTCCAGGGACTGAACCCAGGTCTCCCTCACTGCAGGCAGATTCTTTACCTCTGAGGCAGGGAAGCCCAAGAGTACTGGAGTGGGTAGCTTATCCCTTCTCCAAGGGTACTTCCCAAACCAGGAATTGAACCAGGGTCTCCTGCACTGCAGGCAGATTCTTAACCAACTGAGCTAAAGTTTCAGTTGATCTATGTTAAATCTGAGATGCCCCTTAGACATCCATGTGAAGATACATTGTATGCAGTTGAAGTTCCAGGGTCAGGCCAGAATTAGAGATCGAGTTTGAGAATATTATTATTATTATATCATTATATAATATTATCATTATATATATTACTAGTATAGTATAATATATATTATATAGTATATATTATTATTAAACACATATATTATTATATATTATATTATATATTATCTAATTATATATTATTACATATTATATTATATGTAATAAAATAATATATAATAGCATTATATTACATATTATTATATATTATAGTTATATATTATTATATAATTATATATATTATATATTTTAATCTATTAATAATAATACAAATAAATTATATATTCTTATTATATAGGATTCTATATCATATATTATAATATAATTATATATAATATATTTTAATATATTAATAATATTTATAATATAATTATATATAATGTATATTATTATAATATTAAAATTACAAAATAATTATATGTTATATAGTATTATATATATTATATCATATATATTGCATATATTATATTATTTTTATATATTATTACATTATATTATATATTTAATTATATTAAAAACATATATATAATATATAACATATATTGTATAATATATTATATATTATATGTATTATATGTTACATAATTCTATCAAAAAATATATAATGATATATCTTATATATAAAAACATATATATTTATATATAATTATATATAATATTTCTACATATATTATTATATATAATATATTATTTATAGAATTATATTAAAATATAATAATGTATATTATATATAAAACATACGTATAAATATATATAAATATGATATTCATATATATTCTATATTATATATAATATTTATACATATATTATACATATATGTATGATATATACTTATATTATTATATAAATTATATAACATATAATATATAAATTATATAATATATAATATGTATATTATATATATCATTATTTTTATATATAATATCTATTATATAATATTATATATATTATATTACCATTATATTATATTATATTATATTATATATTACAGAATATATTATATATTATATGTATAACTAATTATATATAATATATTTCATTATATAATTTGTGTATAAATATATAAATATAGATACTATCATATAATATATATAATATATAATATATAATTAGTAATATATAATATATGATATAAATATATATCAAATATATAAATATATATAATTGATAATATATAATAATAGATTACATTACATTATTATATGATATATATTATTTGATATATTATGTTATATTATATATAATAAAATGCTACATACATAATAATAGATTACATTATATTATATGATATATTGTTTTAATATAAGCCTATATTTAATATAGATTATATAATCTTTATATATATAATATATTATATATTATATATGTAATATATGTAATATAATATATAATATAGAATGTTATATGTTAATATATAATATTCTATATTATATATAATTATATATATTATATTATATATTATATATAATTATATATATTATAAATAGATTATATTATATAATAATATGTATATATATAATATATATATATTATTATTATATAGTCTTTAAGTCAAGTGTCCGGATTAATCTATCCATGGAGACTCACTTGAAAGACAAATAATCGGACTCAGCAAAAAAATAGCAGGACTCACCAAGATTTAGAGATGGAGCCTGAAAGATAGAGAAAGTAAAGAAAGTGAGAAAGAATCAGCCACGAATACTGAGAAAGAGTGACAAGGTGGATGGAAAATTACTTTATCAGGAATTACCTGAAATAAACTGCCAAACTTAAGGAAGCTACAAAAGGAGTGTTTATACAGATATCTCATCACTAAAGCACGTCTGCCTTAAGAGAGCTATCAGATACCTAATTTGAGAACAGAAATGAGGGTAAATCCTGGAGTATGCTTATTAGCCTGCAATGTTTTACATCAATCTGTTTAATATTCTGGCTCCTTAACCTTAATATAAGTTAACAGAGCACATTGTGCATAGAAGCATTATGCTAAGTGCTTTTTAATCAGCAGTCACTTTTTTAGTCCTCTCAACTAGCTTACAAGAAAGTACTAGTAAATGAAGAATAAACATGGATATAGAGCTCACTGTGAATCCAGCCCTGTTCAAGCAGATTATATAAATTAACTCTAAGAGAGGAACTCTTCATATTACCATTCTCCATTTATAGATGAACAAACTGAGGCAGGGAAACCAAGCAGATTGTCCAAGGACACATGGCTAGTAACAGGTGGACCCAGGGTTTGAACCCAGCACTCTAACTCTATTCTGTGCAATTTACCATTGAACTACATTGTTCCTGTTTAGCTACAGACATTTCCAAGTGCTGTTAACAATGATGCTAAGCTAATTTTACAAATGGGGGAACTGAGCCTTGACAGGGTTAGGTTACTTCAGCAAGATCACTTGGATAATGAATGGCAGATCTGTGTTTTGAACCCAAGTCTCTCAATCACCAGTGTTCTCACTCTTAAATATTATTAAGCAAGCACCATAATCAGCAAGATATAGGGAGAGAAACCAGAATTACAAGAGAAAATATGATTCTCTGATCACATCTCTCTAAATTTATGGAAGAAAGAGAAACAAAATTAAGATCAAGGCTTTAGCTAAAAGACACCATGGCCTTGCTCTTGAAAGCAAATGCCAATTTCTCTTTATTTCTTCTGTGGACTTTTGGAGTTGGTTGCTGTTCGCCGTTCTTAGCACCTGATAACCCTGCTTTGCTTCCAAGGAACCATCTCATTCTTAGAATGGACCACTCTATTTTTTAGTGTCTTCCCTTTTTGAACAATTCAAGTTTTATTAAATTTTATTTTTATTGAGATACAGTTGACTTATAATATTATATTTATTTCAGGTATACTACATAGTGATTCAAAATGTTTCTACATTATACTCCATGTAAAGTTATTATAAAATAATGGCTCAAGAGGGAGGGAATATATGTATACATATGACTGATTCACAGTGTTGTACAGAAGAAACCCGGGCTTTCCAGGTGGCTCAGCAGTAAAAAATCTGCCAGCAATGCAGAAGACGTGGGAGACTCAGGTTCGATCCCTGGGTGGGGAAGATCCCTTGGAGGTGAAAATGGCAACCCACTCCAGTATTTTTCTTGGAAAACTCCATGGACATAGGAGCCTGGTGGGCTGTAGTTCATGGGGTCACAAAGAGTCAGACACGACTGGGTGACTGAGCATGCATAGCAGAAACTAACACAACATTGCAAAGCAATTATAATCCAATAAAAAAATAAATAAAATAATGGCTATATTCCCTGAGCTGTACCCTGTATCCTTGTAGGATATTTGTTTTATATGTCATAGTTTGTACCTCTTAATCTTGTACCCTTATCTTGTCCTTTTCCCATTCCTTCTCGTACTAGTAACCACTAGTTTGTTTTCTATATCTGGGAGTTTGTTTTTATTTTGTTATATTCATCATTTGTTTGTTTTTTAGATTCTACATCTAAGTGATAATATAGAGTATTTGTCTCTCTGTCTGACATTTCATTAAGCATAATACTTTGCAGGCCCATCCATGTTGTTGCAAAAGGCAAAATGTCATTCTTTTTTAAAGTAGTAGCAACTTCACTTTCACTTTTCACTTGCATGCACTGGAGGAGGAAATGGCAACCCACTACAGTATTCTTGCCTGGAGAATCCCAGGGACGGAGGAGCCTGGTGGGGCTGCCGTCTATGGGGTCGCACAGAGTCGGACACGACTGATGCAACTTAGCAGCAGCAGCAGCAGCGTTCCATTGCATATATACCACATCTTCTTTATCCATTCATCTGTTGATGGACACTCAGGTTGCTTCCTTCTCTTGGCTATTGTAAATAATACTGCTATGAATATCAGGGTGTTATGTATCTTTTCAAATTAGTGCTTCATTTTCTTTGGATATATACTCAGGAATGAAATTGCTGGATTATATGGTAATTCTTAGTTTTTAGGGGAATCTTCTTACAGTATTCCATAGGGACTGCACTAATTTACATTGCCACCAACCGTGTACAAGGGTTCTTTTCCTCCACATTGATCAATTCAGTTTTCTATTCAGATATCTATCTTTCGGTTTATTAGGAAATCATACCTGCACAATGAATATATATTAAGTAAATAAATGAATTCTATAGAGAGGTTGTATGGATCAAATTAGATAATGCTTATAAACCACTTAGTTCTGCACATGGAACACAGGGACTGCTCAATAAATGGTAGCTACTCTGTTATTCTTCTTATTGCTCTTATTATCATTTTAGTTATCATTATGGATGTTTATTACAGGAGAGAAAAAATGTACAGATACACAGTAAAGCCCAAGTATGAGCCTAGTCACTGGAAAGAATTCATAGAGGAAAGAAGGAGAGATTAGTTTCCTCCCTTTCATTAGTGTGACCAGTAGAGTTCAGAGGGTATGACTACCACTCAGTATGGCACATCTTCAATTCAGAATCTCTCATTGGGAAGGACCCTGATGCTGGGAAAGATTGAAGGCAGGAGGAGAAGGGGACGACAGAGGATCAGATGGTCGGATGGCATCACCGACTCAACGGACATGAGTTTGTGCAAGCTCCAGGAAATGGTGAAGGACAGGGAAGCCTGGCGTGTTGCAGTCCATGGGGTCACAAAGAGTCAGATACAATGAGTGATTGAACAACAAGGTACGGTATAGATTAACTGTCACATTTAGATTGGCTTAAATATAAAAATGAAGAAGAATTTTTACTTAAAATAGTAGTTTAATAACACTGCTATTTGGTTTATTTCAAATACAGAGTTCTAAAGTACCTAGTTACTTTTAATTGCAATAGATTGCAATAGAAACTAGAAAACTCAGATAAAATGAAAACACCAAATTAAAATTATTTAATATTAAATAATTTTATGGATTATATATGAATAATGCTTCCCTGTATGTATGTATATATATATATATATATATATATATATATATACACACTGTTACTTACTCCTTGGAAGGAAGGTTATGACCAACCTAGACAGCATATTAAAAAGCAGAGACATTACTTTGTCAACAAAGGTCCGTCTAGTCAAGGCTATGGTTTTTCCAGTGGTCATGTATAGATGTGAGAGTTGGACTAGAAAGAAAGCTGAGCCCGAAAGAATTGATGCTTTTGAACTGTGGTGTTGGAGAAGACTCTTGAGAGTCCCTTGGACTGCAAGGAGATCCAACCAGTCCATCCTAAAGGAGATCAGTCCTTGGTGTTCATTGGAAGGACTGATGTTGAAGCTGAAACTCCAATACTTTGGCCACCTGATGCGAAGAGTTGACTCATTGGAAAAGACCCTGATGCTGGGAAGGCTTGAGGGCAGGAGGAGAAGGGGACGACAGAGGATGAGATGGTTGGATGGCATCACCAACTCGAAAGACATGAGTTTGGGTAAACTCTGGGAGTTGGTGATGGACAGGGAGGCCTGGTGTGCTGCGATTCATGGGGTTGCAAAGAGTCGGACACGACTGAGTGACTGAACTGACTGACTGACTGTTTAGTATTACTAAATTATTTAGTATTTAGTTACTATTTAGTATTACCAAGCTATTACTTGAGTGACATATATCCTTTCAGAATTTTCTAATCAAATGTGTATTTTTCTTCCCCCGCTGTACACACACACGTGCACACACAAACATATCCACACACTATATTTTTAGGGTTGCATGATTTTGTGGTTCTTAATAATTCTGTTTATATATATAAATAGGCCCTTAGACCTCTTTGCTATTAGCAAGCATCTGATCTAGAATAAAAAGTAACAAGGCCTTTAGAACTGTATAGGACATTGATTTTTCTGACTACCCATTAGCTTTTCCATGTCTTGGCCATCAACTTCAGGTAGGACATCACTCCTGTTTCCAGATGGCGAACACATCACCCAGCCCCAGCCACTCAGCAAAAGGATTTCACTTGCTACCACGACTGGTTTAGGAACAGTAGACATATGATCTGTGCCGTGCTGTGCTAAGTTGCTTCAGTCCTGTCTGACTCTTTGTAACCCCATGGACTGTAGCCCACCAGGTTCCTCTGTCCATGGTTTTCTCCAGGAGTGCTGGCCTGGGTTGCCATGCCCTCCTCCAGGGGATCTTCCTGACCCAGGGATTGAACCCATGTCTCCTGCATTACAGGCAGATTCTTTACCACTGAGCCACCAGGGAAGCCCGTGGACCTGTGAACTACATTGGTCCAATTAGAATGCATCTCAGGACTAAGGTAGGGCCTCTTTTTCCTGTTAGACCTGAAGCTACCACATGGAGCCTGCAAATAAAACTAGCAGGGGTCAGCTTCAATGTGATATGGTGAAAATTCCAAGAACTTAGGGTAATTTTTGAGCCCCTAGTTCAGTATCTGCATATGTTTGTACTCTGGGCTCCTCAATCACATCAGCAAGATAAAAATTCCTGTTTTGAATATAGCTGACCGACAAAGTTTTGCTTATGTGCAGCAGAAATCCCCTTAACCATTACAAGCACAAATCACAGAAGCCAAACTTGAGTTTTAGTTCTAATGCCTCCCCTATGTCCTTTTTTCTTAAAAAGAAATTCCTTTTCTCTATAAACTAATGGGCAGAGGGAGTCGACACACTCAGACTTAGGCCAGCCAAGAACATATGGCCCATTAAAACAGATCATGCCATCTGTCTCCTGCTGGAAAGGCCTTTCTTTCTGTATGTTTCAAATACCCCTCTGTGTCGTGGATCTCTAAATGCCAAAAGTTGTTCTAATTCCTCAAGCTCAACAAGCAAACAGAAACTATAAAATTTTGATGAATATCAATCAGGGAAGAAAATCTTACAATCGGATTATAAAATTCCCTCATGAGATGGTTGCACTTGTAAAAGACATCTGTGGTTCAGAATAACAAGTTATTTCCCCACCAGCCCTCATCAAGCTTAACAAATACCTAATACATAGAATAACCCCTTTTATTACTGAGCTCTTTGTTCTGTTAGGCATCAAACTCTTTCAGCACATCAAAATGGTGCCCACCCTCGCTGAGGCAATGATATCTCCAGCCATCCTTGCCGTGGGCCAGTATGACAGAGCCTTTCCCAAATGAAAACACAAACTTGGTATCAAAAAAAGGCATCAGAAAACCTTGTTTGAAAACTAGAGCAAAGAGAAAAATAATGCACTCAGATATATTCAAGAGGCATACTAAACAAATATATACACTGTTTTACACTGTTGACATTTTGAAAGTAACACTTTATATCTATTTTAAAACCTTGTGTTCTGTAATCTTCCTAGCCTCTCATACCCACAGCAGTTTATCTGTACCTCTCTTGTGGAATTTATCATTTGCTACTTTTATTATGGTTCTATGTGTTGTGTAAGTCTTATCTTTGCTACAAGAACTCAGACTCCTTGAGGGGAGGGAGCCTGTGTATCCCTATATCTCAGACATGACATAACACAGAAGCTTGTAGATACTGGCCTTCCATAAATATTAGAAAAATGAAAAAATGTTTAAGTGTGTTTTGTAAAAAATCAGGGTAAACCTGAATGGAAACAGAAAACTTTTCTTCCCTTGTTAAAGTAGATTGGTCAGAACAAAGTTGTACAAGTTATTTAATAAAGAATTGCAGCTCAAGTATTGATCAAGAAATCGGTTTTTCATAGAAACCCAGTTGTTTACTAATATATATAAACTCACTTAACTGAACTAGTATTTTTAAAAGCTATTGATAAAACTAAGAATAGAATAAAAATTAGAAAGAGTTAGTTCCATGGAGAGACGGAAAATTGCTGTTTTTTCCAGACTTCAGTCTTTTATTCAGTCAGTGACAACATGGAATTTATTTGACCAATTTTCTTGTTTAGTAGGACATAAGGGAAAGGTAGGATGGTAAGAGTAGAGAGCTGTCAAATGAGAAGTCACTTATCCCCTAGCAAGTTAAGTAAAGAGAACTGAAGAGTTTATTTAATTGTTTATTTGCTTTTGTGGTAGGGAAATTGAAATCTAGAAGAGGGAAAAAAAAAACCGTGAGAGAAAGAGAATGTAGAACTTTTCTAAATTTCCAAAGAACAAAAGACAGAATTATGAATGAGTCCCAGAAAGCCTGCTGGGATGAAAAGACACCATTTTGACCAAAGAATTCTTCCTTTCAGGCCTAGTAGTTTATCTTAAAAACATGAAAACCTGAATTAAGAACAGCCAAAAATTAGTGTGATATGAGCAGCAAGTCGTACCTTGTTCATTGGTTTCATTCAAACCTAGCTCTAAAATACACAGATAGTTTAATACGTTGATATCTCCAAAGTCTACACTTTTCTACTGGAAAATGTGGTAGTAGTTACTTATTATTTTACCTTGTATTCAAAAAGAAATTATTAGATCCAAGTGGAATGGAATTGTTAAAATAAAGCATAAAACAAGAGGCCAATAATGGTGATAGATGACTGAGTGATCCTGAAATGCTAGTCAATGTGCAGTTAGTGATTTAAAACAATTTCTTACCAATTATACTGAACGATTGTATGTAAAACTTGTAGGAGTTTTTTTAATCTAATTATGTTTAAAAAGAAAAAAAAAAAAAACTTTCCTTTGAGCTGGCTCCCATTCATATAAATAAACATTACAAAATCACAAACCCCCTCAGTAAAGTACAAAGAATAAAGAAAAATATTTATTATTCTTCATTCTATAAGTAGAATCCTCACTTCTATGAATAGCAAGTAAGTATATTTGTATTCAACAAAATAACTGTATTTGAATTCATTCTAATAAAAAAAAACAACAAAAATGTTTCTTCCATTTCTCTGTGTACATGTTATCCCAGTCCACAGTTCAGGCATACAAAAGAAACTCTATTTTTTTCCTCCATAGAAACATATTTTACCCTTCAAGATTTGGATAATGTCATGAAACTTCATGTTTCCCTTCTCTTCTCCCTGGGGAAGCTTCTGAGTTCCAGACGGTTTGTACAAGCTCCATGGGTCAAGATGAAGATTCTGTCCCTTGGTCTCATTTCTCTATGCAGGCACCAGTTGGCAAGTCCATCATCTTCTTTTGTCTTTGGTCTTAGGTCCACATAGGTAGCCAAAGTGATCGGCTCAATGTCCATTCGCATGAGCCCTTCAAGTATTGTTTCTGCTGTTTCTGTGCAATACTTGGTTTTAGAGGAAGCGTTCAGCTTCTAGGCCACTCTGCGCCACCCTCTGAGGTTTTGGAAAGATGTCTTTGGATGGGGAAACAATGGAAACAGTGAGAGACAATTTTTTGTGTGTGTGTGGGGGTGCTCCAAAATCACTGCAGATGGTGACTTCAGCCATGAAATTAAATGACACTTGCTCCTTGGAAGAAAAGCTATGACCAACCTAGACAGCATATTAAAAAGCAGAGACATTACTTTGCCAACAAAGGTCTGTCTAGTCAAAGCTATGGCTTTTCCAGTAGTCATGTATGGATGTGAGAGTTGGACTAGAAAGAAAGCTGAGCGCCGAAGAATTGATGCTTTTGAGCTGTGGTGTTGGAGAAGGCTCTTGAGAATCCCTTGGACTGCAAGGAGATCCAACCAGTTCATCCTAAAGGAAATCAGTCCTGAATGTTCATTGGAAGGACTGAAGCTGAAACTCCAATACTTTGGCCACCTGATGCGAAGAGCTGACTCACTGGAAAAGACCCTGATGCTGGGAAAGATTGAAGGTGGGAGGAGAAGGGGATGACAGAGGATGAGATGGTTGGATGGCATCACCAACTGGGTGGAAATGAGTTTGGGTAAACTCTGGGAGTTGGTGATGGACAGGGAAGCCTGGTGTGCTACAGTCCATGGGGTTGCAACGAGTTGGACACAACTGAGCGACTGAACTGAATCGTGGATAGAACTCAACAAACAACCATTTCTGGGGATACCACTGCTTCCTGGAATTCAGTTTGTGCTTGTGCTTAGTCGTGTCTGACTCTTTTGCAACCCCACTGACTGGGTCCTCTGTCCATAGAAATTTCCAGGCAAGAATACTGGAGTGGGTTGCCATTTCCTTCTCTAGGGGATCTTCCCAACCCAGGGATTGAACTTGTATCTTTTGCGTCTCATGCATTAGCAGGCAGATTCTTTACCACTGAACCATCTGGGAAGCCCAGCCCAGATTTCAGCTTAGATGAACTTATTCTAGAAAAGATGGACACAGTGATGGAAGGAATGTGCAGTCGGAAAGGGGGAGGAGGAACATTTTCTTCTATCTCATTATGTTTTTCCAAACATTTTGTTTGGGCTTGGAGCCCTCTCAATTCTATTAAAGGCTTAAGGCTGGAAACCAAATTTAGGAAAAAATTGGCATTCTAATTTTTTTTTTTTTTTTCGTTCCGGCTTGCCACTTCCCTCTCCTGAGGCAAGGGCCAGGGATGCCCTGGCTTTTTGAAAAAGAAGAAAATCCAGGGGAACAGAATTATCAGGAGGGGTGAAAAAAAATCAAATACTGTTTAACATTTCAAGACTTTCCCAGGAAATAGGAAAAATGCCTATGAAGGTATATGGAAAAAAATTAGCATAAAGTTGAGTTTAGGTGAAAGAAATTAGCATAAAGTACTGATTTTGCTGATCTCTTTGTCTCCTAGCAATCCTATAAAAATGAACTTGGAATCTCTTTCAAATCAAGAAATTTGACAAAGGCATTATTTCCTATTACGTATTCTTCTGTAGATTTGGTGGTATGCCCTGAAACATCTCTAGGGAGAAAGCTTTGTTTTCTTTAAAAGAAACTCTTCCTCTATACAATATATCTGGTTACCAATAACTGGTCATCCTGGCCCTTGGATGTCTTTCTAAGACATGCAGATAAAGTTCATTTCAAACTCTTCAATAAATTAATCCTTTCCAAACCAATGTGGACTTCCCTGGTGGCTTAGCTGGTTAAGAATCTGCCTGCCAAGCAGAAGACCTTGGTTTGATGCCTGGGTTGGGAAGACCCCCTGGAGAAGGGAATGGCTACACATTCCGGTATTCTTGCCTAGAAAGTCCCATGGACAGAGGAGTCTGGTGGGTTACAGTTCTTGGGGTTGCAAAGAGTCAGACACACCTGAGCAAGCACACTTGGGTTCTGAAGAAGTTATAGAAACACATTTCTGAGCATATAAGAATAATGTTCTAGCAATTGTGGTGCAATGGAAAACACTTTTACAATTACTGAACAAATAAATAATTAATCAGAGAGTATTACATTTAAATGTTAAATAAAAAACTATTTTCATTCCTATTGATATGTTAACACTGTTACTGAGATTCTAAAGAAAAGAAAAAACCCAGACATTTAAACACTAGCCATTTTTTATATAGTCCAGAGGGCATGGTAACCCAATCTTAGTATGCTAATAGATTTTTCACTTCTTTTCTTTCACGTTTATACTTTTGGTGCATATGTTTTTGAGTTGTTAAAAGGAGGGAGTTCTTACAGGTATAGTTTTTATTATGGTGATTTGTTTTAATACAGTTCTATGAAAGATGAAACTGAGCTGCCTAATACAATTACTCAATTACTCTAAACACCAAGGCATTCATTCTGTGAGCAATTACTGACTACTTTCTGTGTATATTGGGTAGCTAAGATGGAATGCACAAAATTAATAATGAGTTAATTCCAGCCTCTAAGTAACTCTCACTACCATAGTTTCTGTGGAAAAAGAATGATATTCAAACTATTGCTTGCATGGCGTGTGTGCTCAGTCTTGTCCAACTCTTTGTAAACCCGTGGACTGTAGCTCATGAGGCTGCTCTGTCCATGAGATTTTCCAAGAAAGAATACTGGAGTGGGTCGCCATTTCCTTCTTCAGAGGCTCTTCCAGACCCAGGGATCGAACCCTTGTCTCTTGCCTCTCCAAGGCAAGAGATCGACAGGTCGGTTCTTTACCAGCTGAGCCACTGGGGAAGCCCCCAAAGTTCTCCTTATACTTCCACAATTTTCATTCATTTCTCAAATCAAATGTTCTTTCCCTGGAAATTATTTATTGGTGAGACTACCCAAGGAAAATGTCATCCTATCCCTACAGGTCTCACTGGTACTATGGAGGATTGTTGTTTTACATTAAAAAACAATATTATTATACTGCTCCCACGGACCATGTTAACATAACAATTGCCCTTTGGGAAAACAACCAGATAAATCAGTTAGGTATCTCCGACCATGGGACCATGGCCGTGTGCCTTGTGAGAATCCTAGAGTTTCCCACCCCCCCTACTCTCATTCTAACTGAGCCCTGTTTTGTGGTATCAATAACTAATTACATTACAGTTTTGCTTCAGTAACATAGATTGATGATTTCACTATACCATTTAATTAGAAATGTTCTTAATTTATCAGGAAGAAAAGGTTTAATTGGCGAAAGAACAGCTGTTGCAGGTCACATGGTAAGAAAATGACTGAGTAACAGAAAATGGCAAACTTTGCTGAGAACTCCAAGGGTCACTTAAGTCTTTAGAGTATATTATACGAAGGAAAAGGAAGTCTGCCATCTGCCATATTTCATCTAATCAACACTGCTGAACTTTATCACTAATGCTACCAGTATAGGATGCATGGGTAACTGCAAGAAGTACTTGCAGAGCCAAGGTCCACTCTAGATCAATAAATCCTATTTCCCCGTAATATGGTATCACCACAGTTTCAAGGTATACAAAGGAGAACTTTAGTCCCTGGATATAGCTGCTTCGTGGATAGTAAATGCTAATCTCCTTCTGTTGTCCAAAATAGTAGCAGGCATAACTATTTTATTAAAGGAATAACTAGGAATCGACTTGTCAGACTCTAGCTTGATTTCCTCGTATCAGTCAGGGATGCTGGCAGACTGGAAATTTCAGGAAGGACTTCTATGTGAAGTTTTGACATGAAGTTTCTTTTCTGAGAAGCCCCAGTTGCTGCTCTTAAGGCCTTCAACTGATTAGATGAGACCTACCCACATGATTGAGAGTAATCTCTTTCACTTAAAGCCAAACTGATTGTAGATGTTAATGACATCTACAAATACCTTCACAGAAATATCTAAACAGGGTTTGAGCAAACAGCTGGATATCATAGCCTAGCCAAAAGGACATAACACATAACCATCACACTTATTAGCAAAAAACCTCCCAGGGTTCTATTTTAATATTTTACCCTTAGCTCTCTATATAAGAACGAGATGTTTCTGCATGAATGTAATCTCTCTGTCTTCATGTATACAAGGAACACATTAATCAATTATGGTACTCTTTTCCACTGAGTGCAGAAATACTTCTCAACCCAGTGCTCTAAAATGCCACTTCCATTTTACTAGAGCTAGCATGCAAAGTGAAACATATTGACTCTTCAGTTCTAAGCAATTGACCGCTTTTAGCTTTTGTTTATATGCTGCTTGTTAAATATAGCTGGGAGCTGAATATTGAAATCATTCAATAAGAATCATTCAAAGAGGCAGTGGTCAGATATGACTGCAAAAAAAGAAATAATGGAACTGCAAAATTCCAACACTTGTACAGGGGGATGAGAGGATCCAAAAGAGATGTATCATAAGTCAAGTAATGCATAGGGCAGTTAAAGTAAGTATGAACTAGTGAGTGAGACAAAGTTGCTGCAGGCAGTGACAAGAGGAAAGAGCTGAAATTTCATGATCAAAGGGGACAAGGCTGAGTCAAAGAAGATTTCCATGGCAAATCCAAGATGAGTGTTTGGATAGAGAGGATGTTCTGAGTAGGTTAAGGATGTGTCCTGGATTTTAAAAGTGTTCTCGGCCAAGTTGAGGAGCCACAATGGTGGTTAGCAGAATGGCCACAATTACCATTTCAGAAGCCTTGGTTACCATAGTCTTTATAACCTGGGAAGACATTGAGCCTAGTTTTTAGGCTTCCTGGTCAAGACGAGTGAGTACTATGACACTTTGGTCTTCTGCTGCTGCCATCAACAGAGTTCATGGATAGTAGGCAGTGTAAGAAGGTTAATCAACATGTGAGTAATCAAAAACTGTGATTCTATTTGCCACTGCCAACCTATTGAATTTTGACTGGGCTTGACTGATCTTTTATGAATCATGTAGGACTCATGTCCTTTAGCTGGAGAAGGCAATGGCACCCCACTCCAGTACTCTTGCCTGGAAAATCCCATGGACGGAGGAGCCTGGTAGGCTACAGTCCATGGGGTCGCTAAGAGTCGGACATGACTGAGCGACTTCACTTTCACTTTTCCCTTTCATGCACTGGAGAAGGAAATGGCAACCCACTCCAGTGTTCTTGCCTGGAGAATCCTAGGGACGGCGGAGCCTGGTGGGCTGCCATCTATGGGGTCGCACAGAGTCGGACATGACTGAAGCAACTTAGCAGCAGCAGCAGCAGCATGTCCTTTATCCTCAGGTTTCTCTCTGTTTCCTTATTTCTCCTCATGATTTGAACAATCGCAGCAATCACTGTCTCATAGAATCAGAATGCCAGAGGTGCCTTTGTCTCAGCATCTCCCTCAATGCCAAAGCACCAAGTCCTGTGATTTCTCTCCACTCCTTCCCTTTGTCATTTGCCCTCTTTGCTCACTTATCCTCTTTTTCCTAGACTTCAAGATCTCCTTAGAGACCATCTTGTCTCCTATGTCTGCCACTCTGATACATATTTCCCCCTTTCAATAGATCAAAGGTTCTTAAAACAGGATTCGGGTGTTACTCCTTTCATCAAAGGCTTGTGTGCTTAAGCGTTCAGTCACGTCCAACCCTTTGTGACCCCATGGACTGTAGCCCACTAGGCTCCTCTGTCCACAGGATTTCCCGGGCAAGAATACTGAAGTGGGTTGCCATTTCCTTCTCCAAAGGATCTTCCTGACCCAGGGATCCAACCCATGTTTCCTGTGTCTCCTATATTACAGGCAGATTCCTTACCCACTGAGCCATCGGGGAAGCCCCCATAATCCTATAAAGTAAGATCCGAATTCCTTAATTTAACATTCTGTGTCTTCTCTAATCTAAAAGATCAAACCATCTTTCCAGCATTGTCCCCAGCAGTATCCTACTCTGAACTTTACAATTCAAAAGGTTATGCTACTTGCCATTTCCAGACAATGACCAGTATACACTTCCACACATGTACTGCCTACTAGTTGCTTTCTATCCCTCTGTTAGACCTTTCTTCAACTCCAACTATAAAAATACTTCCTTTAGAAACATCTTCCCTGACCTCTTACTACAAGGCCATTCTTTTTAAGGAATCCCTACACCCCTTGTAACATATAGCATTTTACTGTATTCTATCTAAGAACGGACTGTATTCCCCTTACCATATAAACTCCTTGATGATATGAATCATTTTTTCACTCGACTTTCTTTTGCCCATAGTGTCTTTCACCACTAAACTTTCACGGAGAGTGCTAATTGTACACTGTATATTTGGCAAGTGGAATAATACATTAAAGAATGAATCAATCCTTGGAGAAAACTCATTCCTCAGTCACCTCTCCTAATCCACATGAATGAAAGATTTGGTTAGCAGAGATAATTGCAATCTCAAGAAAATCCCTCAATTTTGCAGTAGGCACTTCTCTAGCAAATCCTTTTACTGAAGCAATTTACAAATAGTAAAAAAAAATTAATATGAGTTATCTCCTTCACTCTCTATACTCAGCCTCATTTATTCTTATATTCTTCCATTCAACAGGCATTTGCTGTGTTTCTAATATATTCCAGGCCAAATGCTAGATGCTAGAACTATGGAGGACACAATTCCTGCCTTCAAGGGCTGTCTAGTGGGGTGTTATTTTTAAAGCCAACTTTAATGTAATCTCAGTAAAGTAAGACAAGGGCTGTAACAGAAATGCAGATGGACTTGGAAGGCAAAGGAGGAATATCGAGATTCAGTGAAGATTTTGCTGAGATAGGCGGATCTCAACTGGTAATTTTAAGGAAAAATAGAAGCTAAGTAGATTAACACATTAGGAGAAGGGAGCCCTCCAGGAAGAGAAACTGCATACAAAAGCCAAGCCTGGCCTTGCCTCCTAATGGGAAAAGAGCCAGGTTAAATGGTCAGTTCCTAGTGTCTTCTTTTACAATTCATGATGCAGTAAGCAGGAAGTCCCAGAAAGTGTGCTAACATGACTGGTGTCCTTGAGGACATGATGCATCCCTTAGGCCCTTAAAGTCCTGACTTCTCGTAGGGACCAGGTGGTCTCCAGGTCACCCAGAGAGTCACCTCATGTGTGAAAGAGTCAACTTCTACCAGTCACACAGACTCTGATCTAGGTTCATGAGTATGAAATGAACAGTAGTGATGTGAACAATACATCTTATCATCATAATTAAAAATACATATACCATTTACTTAGTAACTGATTTTTATGAAGTGTTTCTGCAAACTATTATACTTTTTACAGTCCTTCAAGATAGAGAGGGTAAAAAGTTTTCTTCCTTTATTAATGTTAGGGCTTCCCTGCTGGCTCAGACAGTAAAGAATCTGCCTACAATGCACGAGACCCAGGTTCGATTTCTGGGCTGGGAAGATCCCCTGGAGAACAGAATGGCACCCACTCCAATATTCTAGCCTGGAGAATTCCATCGCCAAGAGGAGCCTAGTGGGCTATAGTCCATGGGGTCACAACAAATCAGACACAACTATGCGACTAACATTTATTAATGTCAAATAAACTCAGGAAAAAGAATTCAAGGATTTTACCTAAGATAGCACAGCCACAGAGCAGACTATGAATCTTCTTCACTCTGCATTTGACTGGACATACCTCTCACTTCAAGAGTAGAAAAGAACTTCTCGAGAAATAACTACATTCAACTTTACTGTATTACTGGGAGAGTAAAAAGGAAAAATACTTAATTTCCATTATAAATAGAAAACTCTAGTCCTATAGAGGTTAAGACCACAAAGATACCCAGCCACTCAGATGCAGGAAAGTGAGATCCCAGAACTTCAGCATCTGAACTCTTTCTCAGACCCTTTTTCCTAACCACACCAAATAAAACAGTAGGAAAGTATGAAAAGCAAGAAGACATTACCGCCAAAGTATGGAGCCCTTCTGCCCTGCCTCTGGTGAGTGAGTCCACCATTTTAACTTTTAATTTGCAACTTCATAAGTTTAGTTAACCAAATGACAGTGATTTTACTGCATATTCCAAGATATCCTCATAATAATTAATCTCCTAGAAAACAATATTGTCTTTGTATTTCCATAAAAGCAAGGGGCTAAGTTTGTTCTTGGTGATTATCGCCAAAGGGTGCTACTAACCTAAATGTGCTACTATATTATTCAACTTTTAGACAGTTTAATACAGTTCTTGATTATTAATATGATTTTAATATCTGATAGTGCAAAGGGATAATAATTCTATAGAGCAAAAACAGGAGGAAAAGGCAAAATTATCATCACTATTGGTAATTCTCTGCTGGTAGGCGATGCTAAAAATATGCTTTATTACTTGGGTCTAACATTACTGCAGATGGTGACTGCAGCCATGAAATTAAAAGATGCTTGCTCCTTGGGAGAAAAGCTATGACCAACCTAGACAGCATATTGAAAAGCAGAGACATTACTTTGACAACAAAGGTCCGTCTAGTCAAAGCTAAGGTTTATCCAGTAGTCACATATGGATGTGAGAGTTGGATTGTAAAGAAAGCTGAGTGCCAAAGAATTGATGCTTTTGAACTGTGGCTTTGGGGAAGACTCTTGAAGAGTCCCTTGGACTGCAAGGAGATCCAACCAGTCCATCTTAAAGAAATCAGTCCTGAATATTCATTGGAAGGACTGATGCTGAAGCTGAAACTCCAATACTTTGGCCACCTGATGCTAAGAGCTGACTCATTGGAAAAGATCCTGATTCTGGGAGACTGAAGGAGGGAGGAAAAGGGGATGACAGAGGATGAGATGGTTGGATGGCATCACTGACTTAGTGGACATGAGTTTGAGTAAGCTCTGGGAGTTGGTGATGGACAGGGAAGCTTGGTGTGCTATATTCCATGGGGTCTCAAAGAGGCAGACATGACAGAGCAACTGAACTGAACAATTCAGAAAAAAATGAAGCCAATCCATCAGGGAGCCAGAAAAAGGGGAAGTGGCTAAATTCTTCTCCCCCCCTGCATAACTGAATAAAATTGAGATATGAAGGTGTTTCCATCATCCAGAAGAACCACTGTTCATTCACCAAATATTTGCTGAGCACCTACTATGTGTGGAGCCCTAGATTAAGCATCAAGGCTCTAAGATACCTTTTTCTCAAGTGGTCACATTTTATTTGAGGAATCAAATGGGAAAAGAATAGATCAAACTGAGTTACATGCTACAATAGAGGTATGAACCAAGCACCCTAGGCTCACAGAGGAGGAAACTACTTTTTCTTCCTGGATAAGCCCAGAAAAGGTGAAAGCTCACAGAAATAGTCTTATAGAAATGGTAAAAGCAGATGATGGGTAACAGTTTGTTTACCTAAAAAAGAAAGAGGAAATGCCTTGGCCTATGGCAGGACATGCACATAAGCATGGATTCGTCCATCTTGTCCACTGTCACATCCACTACCAGCAGGCTGTTGCTGTCACTTAATATTTATTGGACACATAGATGAACCCTGGTACAAGAATAACAGAATATGAGAAGTCTTGACTCCTATCTGACCGTGCATGCTAAGTTGCTTCAGTCATATTCGATTATTTTCGACCCCATGAATTGTAGCCCTCCAGGCTCCTCTGTCCATGGGATTCTCCAGGCAAGAATACTGGAGTGGGTTGCCATTTCCTACTCCAGGGGATCTTCCCACATCTCTTATGTCTCCTGCATTGGCAGGCATATTCTTTACCACAAGCGCCACCTGAGAAGCCCCTATCTGACCATAATTTTCCATTAAACTATTCATAATTTCCGCTGCCTAATGCAGGTTTACGGTCCATTATTAGCAATGCAAAAATGCAAAAACTTCTGAAAGCCAGAAGTAGTTTTTCTGATTTCTATGGTGTCAAAATATAACCTGACTTGATCTCATTCAGTGGAAAAACCTGACCTGAACTAACATAAGGCTATTTTTAATCTTTGTTTACTCTAATTAGTGTGAGTATGTATCTGCTCTGCAGAGAAAATAATAGTGTGTTTGATAATGGGGCGCTGCCCCAGACCTTGCCGGGAGTGGTGTATAATATGCTCTATATGTACTGTCGCACCTTTCTAAACCTGAAAAACTTTGAATTTCAAAGCACATTTGCCCCCAAGAGTTTTAGATGAAAAATCATAGACCTGTAAAACATTATGATAAACCTATGAAATTTACAGATCCTAAAAACTTTTGCATCTTTATTTCCTTCTGGCTTATTGTCAGAGGTTTGTCTTATGCTAAACTCAGTCCAGGTTGGTGTGTTGCTGTACTGTGGTCCCAAATTATTATCACTCATGTATGAGATGAACTCCAGCCCAACCTCCCTCCTTGTGGCTTGACATATCCAGGGGTCCAGTATTGGCTCCAAATGATCAAAAGTACTTCTTTTACTTGACCCTGATATACTGTCACTGTTTCAGTGATCATAAAATGTCTAATACCTCTTTAACAGTCATAGAGGCAGGGTTCACCCTCTGTGTGCCAAATGGAAAGAGACAGCAAAGTAAGAAATTACCTTCACCTTAATGTGAATGGACTATTGCAGGGTGCCTCAGAGACGAGAAAATACAATACATTGAAAGAGAAAAGTGCAGAGAAGCAAGGAAATCAAGTCAAAGACACTGTCTATTGAAAATCTTGCACAGACAAAACCTGAACAGGAAGATAAAGAAAATCTACTTTTAGTGAGCAACTCGTATATATTAAATGCTGCAGCTGTTGATTTGTTGTCACATTTAATCCACACAATTACCCAGAGAGAGCTATCGGGATACTTTTATTTTACAAAGAAGGAAAGGTATATTAGGATAGAAAAAAACTTCCCCTAAAGATATAGAATTGGGAAGAGGCAAACCTGGAATTAGGAAGGACAGAGATAGGGCACTCCCACAAAATATGCCACACTGCCTCACACAGCCCTGTGTTTAAAGTCACACATAAAGGATGCCGGCTGGAAAAGAAGAGCGGCCCCCGCTTTGCTCTCCTAGATAATGCACAACACCCATTTGGTTTATGGCTATTAGCAGCAGTCAATAATGAGTAGTCAATCAGCCATGCTTTCGTACATTGTATCTAATTTATTTTTATGGTGATCAATAGCCATGGAACAGTGAACCGCTACTATAGCCTGGGCTTTGTCCTGGACATTTCACTTACAGTGAATTGTCTTCTCCTGCACCCTGCAAGAAAAGCTTTACAAATTCTAAGATTCAGAGAAGTTGAGCAAATTTCCTAGGGTTCCTCTACTAGCAAGTGGTAGAGGAGGGATTGAAATATACAATTATCTAACTCTAAACACACATGGTCTTCCCATACATCATGCTGAAACACTCAAATATGGAGCTATTGAATCACAAGGGCCATCTATTATTCACAGCACTTACCCTTGAAGCACTACTGAAGGGGAACAGAAGGCTCAGTACACGGCCACATTTGATCTCTTCCAACAAATGAGAGACACAAAAGCACACATGGAATTTGAAATGCCCTAGAATAGCCACCTCTGACTTACCTGGTTCTGAGAATACAATCTCCTTTTAGAAACACAAAACCAAAATACGTATTTTGAAATATTGTAATCCACTCACTCTTTATACAAACTAAGAAAGCCATCCATTGATTCTGGAAGTTGTCCCACATGTGTACCAATGGGGCCACACTGGACTGAGCTATGGACAGGCCACCTGTGATGTGTTTTAAACCTTACCACCTAGTATACGACAGCATGAATGAGAAGGTACACAGACATAAGAAAAGCAGCCCTACTCCCTTCATGAAGAGGGACTGCAGTAAGAATATTCTCTTCTAAATATAACATGGAGTAGGACTGAAGAAGGAGGCTATGTCCCTAGCACACAGCCCTGAGTCTAAGTCTTCTCTCTGTAGCCATATTCTCAATGACCTATAAGATACCCCTTCACACCACATCCCCAGCAGCCTAAGAACTAGATAATCCAGGGGTTCTCAGCCCACCCTCATCCCTCAGGGTAGTAGTGTTGCTGATGGGGATTAAATATGTATGTGAAGCGTGGGAAGTGTTGCTGTTGTCACAGGGACTGGAGACTTGATCTTTTAGTGGGAGGGTATGAGAAATCTAAAGGGGATACATGAGACTGTCCAGGAAAATAACAAGATATCAATTCCTTTGTTGGGAATTTACTGCCATAAAGCCATTGCTTGGTCCCAAGGCTGTGGCTGAAGTCTGATATCAAAATACTTCCTTGCCTCTCTGATCCCTCAAACACTTCGCTCATGCAAAAAGTATTGCTAAACGCATTTTGCCTCAGATACTGAAATTGGTACCTCAGCTGGAAAAGAATCTGCCTGCAGTGCAGGAGACCCCGGTTCAATTCCTAGGTTGGGAAGATCCCCTGGAGAAGGGATAGGCTACCAGCTCCACTATTCTTGGGCTTACCTTGTGTGGCTTGCTGCTGCTATTAAGTCGCTTCAGTCGTGTCCAACTCTGTGCGACCCTATAGACGGCAGCCCACCAGGCTCCTCCGTCCCTGGGATTCTCCAGGCAAGAATACTGGAGTGGGATGCCATTTCTTTCTCTTGAGTGGCTTAGATGGGTAAAGAATCTGCCTGCAATGTGGAAGACCTGGGTTCGATCCCTGGGTTAGGAAGATCCCCTGGAGAAGGGAATGGCTACTCACTCCAGCATTCCTGCCTAGAGAATTCCATGGACCGAGGAGCCTGGTGGACTACAGTCTGTGGGGTCGAAAAAAGTTGGACACAACTGAGCAACTTTCACTTCCCTTCATGTTCTAAAAGTTAAGCTATAAAATGATAAACAATGTAGAGAAAGAGACGAAATGGGAGAAACAATACAAGAATTCTTAATCCAAGTTGCAAATATGAGATTTCTTGACTTAAACAATTAAGGCTTGACCTAGAAAGGATCATCATAGAAAAAACAGCATTGTTCTTCACTGTCCGAGAGTAATCTTTCAGGCACCCTCCCCTAATTCTATATCTTAATTTCAATCCCAAATTTAATCCTTGATAGGAGTAGATGGATAGAATATTACTGCTTAATTATCTGCTTCTATAACAATAGAGGTACTTTCTGGTTGAGTATTTGAGTATACAATGTATTACAGCAGTCAGCACACCATGACTTGCAGGCCACATTCAGTCATGCCCTGCTTTTGTATGACCTCAAAGTTAGGAATGCTTTTTCCATTTTTAAAGAGTTGAAAAGAACAAAGGGGGAGGAGGAGGAAAAGGAGGATATGTGACAAAGGTACCATATGGCTTCACAAAGCCTAAAGTATTTACTACCTTGGTCTTTACAAAAAAACATTTGCTGAGCTCTGTATTGGGCTTCCCTGCTAGCTCAGTTGGTAAAGAATCCACCTGCAATCAAGGAGACCCTGGTTCAATTCCTGGGTTCGGAAGATCCCCTGGAAAAGGGATAGGCTACCCACTCCAGCATTCATGGGCTTCCCTGGTGGCTCAGCTGGTAAAGGATCCACCTGCAATGTGGGACCATCTGGGTTCGATCCCTGGGTTGGGAAGATCCCCTGGAGAAGGGAAAGGCTACCCACTCACTTCAGGCATTTTGAGAACAAGGTGGTGATACTGGCATTCTTTAGAGAGTACTGATGAGCCACAGCACCATGTAAAAGATTGCTAACCGTAGGATATGTTTTTAATAATGAAGATGAAGAATAGATAGATCCTAACGTGCCACACCTGTATGTGGACAGGAAAGAGTTAGTCACTCAGTCGTGTCTGACTCTTTGTGACCCTATGGACTGTAGCCCGCCAGGCTCCTCTGTCCTCAGAATTCTCCAGGCAAGAATACTGGAGTAGGTTGGTATTTCCTTCTTTAGGGGATCTTTCTGACACAGGGATCAAACCCAGTTCTCCTAGAATTGCAGGCAGAGTCATTACCATCTGAGCCACCAGGGAAGCTGTATGTGGACAGGAAGCTGTTAGCAAATATAAATCCCCATTGCACTTTAGTGAAGGATCATGTCCTAGAGCTTATTTGCAAGAATGACCTCATTTTGCCTTAAGAGTGTTTACCAACAGCCCCCTCGTCTTCCAGGTCTTTATTTCTGTGTTAGTGATTCTCCTGTTCAACAGTCATCCTGAGCTCTCCCTATCACTCCTACCACAGTTTCCATTAATTCTTTTCTGCTGAGCAGCAATAAATTAGTCAAGTATTGCCAAGAAGGGAATTATGAAGATCATAATTAACAAAGGAGACAGTTGGAGGATTTACAGTGAAGGTTGATCCCAGTCTAGTTTCACTGGGAGACAGCATCGTCTCAATCTCATTTGCCAGTAATTAGCCCTGCCTTTATTGCATTGTAAATACTGCCTTAATTACCAGGCTTCTTAGTTCAGAAGATGGAACTCTGTCGCCTTATTGGATTTCACGTTCTGGCAATCCCTCGTCATCACTGTTGAAGCCTTTGCTGTGCACAATAGATATATGCAAATGCAGCTGGCAATGGCAGAGCGAGGATTACAGGGGGCAGAGATGAGCATATGAGAGATGGCACAGTCCTGGAGAAGGAGCCACCTGCTTCTCCCTAATTATCATCCTGATCCCTCTCATCCTGGAGTCTGGGGAGGAATTAGCAAACACAGATAAGGCAACCCTGTCGGGATAGCCTCCGAAAAGGCTCAAGAAGCTTTTAGAAGAGAAAACCATCTTCAGAACTTCCAGGCTACATAGAGGAAGTAGTCAATAATTAGGCACTAATTACCATCAACTAGGAAATGCTAATGGACCCAGAGATGCAGAGTGCAGGGGATGCAAATTTGAGGCTCAGTTTACCCACTAATTCACTGTGGGTCTTAGATAAATGATTTCTCTTTTGGACCTCAGCTCTCACCACTGAAAAAAATGGAGTTAGGTTATGTTCAGACGCTCAGTCGAGTCTGACTTTTTGAGACCCCATGAACTGTAGCCCAATAGGTTTCTCTGTCCATGGGATTTCCCAGGCAAGAATACTGGAGTGGGTTGCCATTCCCTTCTCCAGGGGATCTTCCGCTCCTAGGGGTTGAACCTGGGTCTCCTGCATTGCAAGTGGATTCTTTACCAATTATTCAGGGAAGCATTGGGGTTAGGCTAAGTGGTTGCATATAACTCCAGATCAAAAACTGCATGGATTTCAAAATTCTGTGCGGAATTTCAACGGCAATTCAACTGCAAGTGGGCTGGACAGTCCGGTGCCATTTCCCATATCTCAAGCGCATGCCCTTCCTTTCCACGTTCTGCTCTCCTCCCAAGCACCTGTTTCAGGTTCTGCTTTCAGGGAACACAAACTAAGACAGCCTTTCAATTTAAAAAACAAAGACATTTAAGGTGAGGAGGAAATAACGTAACTAGGCCAAGGGCAGTGTTCTTCCTTCTACCCTGGGTGGGTATAGATGGACAGCCCACTTGGTGGAGAAACATCCCCAGAAGAGACCTTCCTTCACAGCATCTCATCCAAAAAGATACAATCTACTAATAGAGAAATATTAACAAACCTCGTTATATAAAGGGGGCTCTCCAGGTGGCGCTAGTGGTAAAGAACCTGCCTGTCAGTGCAGGAGACATAAGAGATGCAGGTTCAATTCCTGCGTCGGGCATTTTCCCTGGAATAGGAAATGGCAAGTAACCCACTCCAGTATTCTTGCCTGGAGAATCCCATGGATAGAGGAGCCTGGTGGGCTATGGTCCACAGGATTCATATGGTCCATAGGGTCGCAAAGAGTCACACAACAGTAGTAATTTAGGACAATTATATGAAAATGAAAGTGAAATCGCTCAGTCGTGTCCGACTCTTTGCGACCCCATGGACTGTAGCCTACCAGGCTCCTCCATCCATGGGATTTTCCAGGCAAGAATACTGGAGTGGGTTGCCGTTTCCTTCTCCAGAGGATCTTCCCGACCCAGGGATTAAACGTGGGTCTCCCACATTGCAGGCAGACGCTTTACCATCTGAGCCACTAGGGATAAGAAATACCATAAGTGATGGAAAATTATTAGCAACAAAAATAAAAGAATACAAGCTTTGATATCAAACGGACCTACAGATGAACCCTCACTCCGCCACTTCATGGCTGTGTGACCTTGATGCAGAAGCTTTTTACAGCTTACTGTGCCTCCTCTGTAAGAAATCAAGAATAAATAGACCTAAAATACAGTAAGTGAATGACGTGTAATTTTCTCAGTCATGTCTGACTCTTTGTGACCCCATGGACTGTAGCCTACCAGGCTCCTCCATCCATGGATTTTTCCAGGCAAGAATACTGGAGTGGTAGCCATTCCCTTCAGGTGATCATCCCAGCCCAGGGATTGAACTCAGGTCTCCTGCATTGCAGGTGGATTCTTTATCGTCTGAGCCACCAGGGAAGCCCAAGAATACTGGAGTGGGTAGCCTATCCCTTCTCCAGGGGATCTTCCTGACCCAGGAATCAAACTGGGGTCTCCTGCATTGCAGTCAGATTCTTTAAAAGCTAACCTCCCAATAAATGACCACTATCATTTCATCACTATTACCACTGTTATATATAATAATTTTGTGATTGCTATTCAAACAAAAAAAGAAACGTATCACGCTGCAAATGATAACCTCACTCAAAACTGGAGTTTTAGTTACTTTGTGCCCTTCCAAAACAATAGGCAGGGAGAGTTTCTTCCCTCTTTTCTGATGATTGTAACACCAAGACACAGGAAAATATAAATGAAAAGGAACACTGCAGATTGTACCCCCTCCCTCTCTCTGCCGAGGACTTGGAGAAGGCCCATTGATGACTCTTGGCACTGAAACACTTCATTCCTTTGGGTTGTGGACTGATACTCCCAGGGTTGATGAAGACTGAGACAGAGATCCACCCTCCCTGGCTCTCCCTTTCCTGAAACCACATGAGCCAACTGTTACGGAATGCGTCCCAGATTCTGCAGAAGAAGCAGGCAAGCATCCAGTAATGAATACGCTGGGATGCAAAGCTATGTCAGAAAATCATCCAATCTCAAGGACCTCAAATGTCAGCAGATCTCTCCTACTGTAGTCTTGCCAAGTGGTTGCCCTGCAACTCCTGAACACTGCCACGTTCCGAGATGGCCTATTCCATATTGTGACAGCTCCGACTTCTAGAAAGCTTTATATTCTTTATATTCATCCAAAATATTTTCCCTGTAGTTTATGCTCATCATTTGTTATACTTCTAATCTATTAAGTCATTTAGAATAAAAGTGAATTTTTTCTCCACATGGAAGCCCTTGAAAAAATTGGAAACCTCAGTCGCTTCTTCCCTTGGTTGCCATTTCTTCTGGCTAGAGAGCTCTATATCTTTCTTCAGTTCTTCATTTATTCCCCACCATTCAGGGAGATCAGGGAAATAACCTGAACGTATCTAAATAGCTAACTGCCTTTGTAATAAAATAATAATAATATATGGTTTAATTTCTAAACAAATAATTGAGAATTGGCAATATGATCCAAATAGAGTCCATAAATACATGTCACTTAAAAGAAACTGATCATCCCTCAGTCAGGTCTGACTCTCTGTGACCCCATGGCTGTAAACTTTGCAAAACTTCCCCCTCCTCTGTCTCTGGTCTTAGCAATTAATATGCTGATTGTGTGTTAGTCAGTTAATTGTCCAATCATGGGACCCCATGGGCTATAGCCCGCTGGGCTCTTCTGTCCTTGCAATTATTCCGGCAAGGATACTGGAATGGGTAGCCATTCCCTTCTCCAGGGGATCTTCCCGAACTAGGGGTCAAACCCAGGTCTCCTGCATTGCAGACAGATTCTTTACCATCTGAGCCACCAGGGGAGCCCATCACTTAAAAGGCAGATGGTTATATAGGAAGAGCATGGACTCTGGAGTTAGACCAGCTTGAATTTGAACCTCAGCTCTGCTGCTTACTTGCTTAGTGACCTTGGACAGATTGTGTAACACCTTTCAGCCTCAGTTTCCTTGTTTGTAAAATGGACGTAAAACACACATCCCAGAGAGTCACTGTGAGGATTAAATGAGAGAAATGACATAAATGTACTCCAGGTGCAGCCACATGATGCAATAGAAAGAACATGAGCTTGGAAGCTAGATGGAAGAGTTGGAATCTTGTCTGTGCTACTGCTTATCCATCAAAATCTGCAGGAGTAACTGAGGTATTCTGAGCCTCTTCTTCATCTGCCAAATGCCAAACAACACTGAACTTGAAAATTTATTGTAAAGATGAAAAAACTATTTGTAATGTGCCTAGAGTAGAGTCTGTTTCTTGAGTTATCCTTATTTTTCTTAAGTTTCTTTTTCCTTTCACTCTCCTTAGAAGATGTAAACCAGGATAACCTTCTCATTTGGGGTTTCAAATGAGGTGGTGGTGGAAGGAATGGGTATTATGAAAAAAAGAGATGTCGAGCATAAAAAAATCCAGACGATTCCCCTAAAAAGTAAAAAGTTTATGAGAAGTAGTTAAAACTATAATGTCAAGACAGTATACATTTTGATTTTTTACATATTTATATTCAAAAAGAGACCAAGAGAGTTACACCTATGATACAGGATACTAGTGAGTCTGTGATTTTTTTTTTTTTAAGTTTAAAATATCAGGAGAGGAATTCACAGAGATGAAGCCAGATCATGTTTGGACCACTGGGAAGAATGTTAAATATTCGGGATGGTGCAAAGAAAAGGCAGAAAGAGCACATGGAACCTCTATACAGGCTGTGTATTTATTCAAAAGGTGTGCCCCTGCCCAACAGACGTAAGAGAAAGATTATTACTATGGGCTTGATGCCAATCCATCACCGCTCCTGGAAAAATATGCCCCAAACACTCATTACTTTTGAGAAGGACTGTCTGAGGCATGAAAGGCAAATCAGAAGTAACAACCTATAGGGTAAGGAAACTTTGACTTCCAAGTCTAAATTTAAAAGCAACTTTGAAAACATTCAGTGGTAAAGGTGTCCAACGATTTCGCTTCTGACCGCTCCTTCAGTCTGCTTTGTACCCTGAAGAAACCACTTTTCCCTCGCTCTGCACCTCTGTGTAAGATGCAAGGTGGACTGAGGGGGCACTGGCCAATTTCTGGGCTCTCTTTCAGACCAACAAATGCTATGTTTCTTTTCTGAGAAAAGTATTCAAGATTGATTAGCATCAAGAAACCAGCAAATTTCCAGGCAGCTTTCAGCATAGAGCCTGGAATGGTAGAAGCTGAATGAGAATATAAACTTGGATGTGTACTGTTTCAAAATTAAAATCAATCAATGAACATCTAGGTAATTCTCAAAGTGGTTAGATAACATCTGGTTAATTGAAACCTGAGATCACTTGCAGGATACTGGCTTTTACTACACTGGAACCAGTACAGACTGACATCCCATTCTAGAAATTCTTGCATTAAACCATGATTTCAGCAAGAACATAAGTGGGTCTCTTCATTTCCTTTAAGAGTCTTTGTTCAGTCTTAAAGGTGGCGACATGAGCTAATGTCCTCTAAGCCAAGAAGGAAGTCTCCGTCTCCTCTTTTACACACATCCCTTCATTCTTCCTCCTTAGTCTCAGTCCCTGGCAGTTTTTATCAGGAGGCAGAGGCTGGGCAGGTTCAAGTTTGTGTCTGGTACAGAAAGCAGAGATAAGTCTGGGGGAAGGATTTGGTGTCTGGGGGCCTTAAGGACTTGAATACAAGATCACCTACACACCATCCATTCATTTGTTATCTAGAGAAAAATGGAGCCGCCCAGATGCAATATCCTCAGACATGCGTCCCTCCTGTAGATACAGCCTGTGCTTGCACGAGTGTGTGCTCAGTCCCTTCAGTGGTGCCTGACTGTGAAACCCTGTGGACCGTAGCCCGCCAGGCTCCTCTGTCCATGGGATTCTCCAGGCAAGAATACTGGAGTGGGTTGCTATGCCCTCCTCCAGGGGATCTTCCCAACCCAGGGATCGAACCCACGTCTCTTTACGTCTCCTGGATTGGCAGGCAGGTTCTTTTATCACTAGTGCCACCTGGGAAGCCCACATATACAGCCTAAATAGTCCATATTAATGACATCATTACATAATTATTACATGTGATGATGACAATAATGATATAATCATTCTGACTGCCATACTGGAATACAAACACTGTCCTTCAGCCACATACACATATCTTGTCATAACAAGTCATAAGTTGCTTCTTCATGAACTATTTCCCCAAAGAAATAAGGCTGCTCCAATGCTTTGTCCTCCTGGCCATCTCTAGAGGAGTTGGTTACCTTGATGAGTTGCTGAAGGAAGTAAATGCCAAACACCTTCCCCTAGCAGGGAGGTAGGGCAGCCATCTTGGGCCACCCACTCCCTATCTTATGCTTTCTCCCTTTCATCAAATGCCTTTGCCATCCATTCCAGCAACAGAAGGCTGGGGTGGGCCAGCCGGATGGCATGGTGCTGCAATCACTCCCCATAAAAACGTGCCTGCAATGTTACAACAGCTTTGATGCTGTTGTAATGCACCCATAAAATCAAGGAACATATGTAGAGGCAGCTGCTGGTGGCAGCAAAGGAATGTAAAAAATATGGGGCTGTTGAAAAACTTTGATAGATTTTACTACCAGCCAAGTATATATATTTTTTATGGTCTGCTATGTGAAACTACAAAAAAAATGCCATGATTTTTTTTAGTGTGTTTATTCATTGCATCATTTACAACAAATTTCTGAGACAAAGTAGTAGACTGGATGACTAGTTTTCAAATCAGTGGTTTCTGTTTAGCTTTAAGTAACTCAGAGAAAAAGAAAAAGGCTTTAATAACTGGCCCTTGGAAGCAGTGGGGAAGCCCTAGGTATTAGGGGAAAGCTAATGTCATTCCCCATAAACCATTTCCCTACATCACACCCTCTGAATACATCAGGACCCTCAGAAGATGGCTTCACAACAGCTTTGATCTGGCAAGCAACTAAGTAGGGATAATGATAATTAAGTAAAAAAATATCAGATTACCATAGCCTAAGAGAAGGCTGATGCTGGGAAAGATTGAAGTCAAAAGGAAAAGAGGGCGGCAGAGGATGAGATGGTTAGTTTGCATCACCAACTCAACGGACATGAACTTGGGCAAACTCTGGGATATAGTGAAGTGCAGGGAAGCCTGGCATGCTGCAGTACATGAAATTGCAAATAATTGGACACAACTTAGCCACTGAACAACAACAACAACAAGGATAGTATTAGTATACAAATAAAAGGATGCACAAAGTAAATTAATAGGATGTGAAAAGAAAATATTACAACTACCATTACATTTATTTGAATGTAAAATAATAGAGAAAAAAGTATGTTTACTAATATTTAATATATACTCAATGAGAGTGCTCTTATTACTAGAAGGGCAGTGCAGGGGAGGACTCAATCCAAAATTCATATACTGCAGCCATGAAATTAGAAGATGATTGCTTCTTGGCAGGAAAGCTATGACAAACCTAGATAGTGTGTTAAAAAGCAAAGACATCACTTTGTCAACAAAGGTTCTTATCATCAAGGCTATGGTTTTTCCAGTGGTTACATACGGTTGTGAGAGCTGGACCATAAAGAAGGCAGAGTGCTGAAAAATTGATGCTTTTGAACTGTGGTGTTGGAGAAGACTCTTGAGAGACCCTTGGACTGCAAGGAGATCCAACCAGTCAATCTTAAAGGAAATCAACCCTGAATACTCATTGGAAGGACTAATGCTGAAGCTGAAGCTCCAACACCTTGGGCAAACTTGGGGAGTTGGTGAGAGACAGGGAAGCCAGGCATGCTGCAGTCCATGGGGTTGCGAAGAGATGGACATGACTTGGTGACTGAACAACGACAACATAGTCATATATTGGGATAAATTTTCCAAAATTCTTTATTATAAATGTATGACAAAAAACTTCATAGACTGCTGAGTTAATAGTACAAAACTCTTTAACTCACACAATGAGAAAAGGCCCAAATTTTCAAGAAATAGTTCTTTGTGTTTTTTTTAGACCATGAGGCATATATTGCTTTCTTATTTGCAAGATCACATTAGTGACTAGTGGCAATGAAAAAGAACAGTTGACATCAATGCCATTCAAAAGAGTAATTTAATAAGAAGAATAATGTCCTGAGACAGCCACTAAAATCAAACTTGAAGACTAGGGAAATGGTCATTTTTCATCAGAACTGGAATATATAAAATATTAAATGTTTTCTCCATTATGACACTTTAATCACATCACATACTCTTCATATAGAGATAGGAAATAATTCTTATGTGTTTTAGAGCATGAGTGAAAAGTAAAAGTGCTAATTGCTCAGTAATGTCCCACTCTTTTACAACTTCATGGATTGTAGCCCGCCAGGCTCCTCTGTCCATGGAACTCTCCAGGCAAGAACAGTGGAGTAGGTAGCCATTCCCTTCTCCAGGGGATCTTCCTGACCCAGGGATCGAACTCAGGTCTCCTGCATTGCAGGAAAATTCTTTACCATCTGAGCCACCAGAGATATTTTAATCACATCACATACTCTTCATATAGACATAGGAAATAATTCTTACATGATTCGATTCAGAGCATGAAAGTGTGGCAAATTTCCAAATTGTTTTATTTGGCTGAAACATGTGTTCTCTGGTTGGTTGGTTGGCACATGTTCGTTTGTTCTTGCTTTGAATGTGATCTTTCGGTGACTCCCATGTTGACACTAGTTTTATTTTTTCTTATACTTTTTATCCTACTGGCATTTTTAATGGAGATATGGAAGGGTCAAAATGCATACACCCACAATGACCCCTTACCCTGCTCCTTCCAGGACACCACGTGATCCTCCTTGCTGCAAACTACAGTCAGCTTCAGAAGAGGGAAAAAACACTAAGCAGCTAGAGTAAAGCCATGACTATTAATTTTAGTGATAGAGAATTTGGTATAGTTTTAAATAAGCATGGGTTTGATAATAGAAGAAGGTTCCTATTAACATGGCTGTGTGTTAAGTGGGCAAGTTAGTTACTCTTTCATAGACATAGTCATCTATAAAATATAGATACTTTATACATACCTTAACAGGATTGGTGGTACTAGATAAATGGCAACTATTATCATGAATATTATAACATAACATTTATTGCCTGTAATATCTGTCCACTGAAGGGTAAATAATTCCGAAGATTTAACATGATCATTATCATGGTTAAAACAAGGTTGGGAAAAGAGGAAGTAATAGAGGAAAATCAGAACTACTTGTATGTAGAATGAGAAAGAAGGAACTTTAAATATGGTCTAATGAATCTCTCTGAGTTCTGCTTCACCCAGCAAGACAAAGGAGTTAGCACAAGGCTACACAGCCAGGAACTGCTGCTATATTTGGGAAAAGACACAGCTTGGCTTAAATCTTTCCAATGGTCTTCAATGATTTCTCTCTCGACCACACAGGAACCAATGAAGCAAGCACATTTCCAGTCCTGCCTTCTAGGGCTCTCGTGAAAAATCTATTAATAGACATGAAAGGCCAGATGGACTGGCCAGGTCCTGGAGCACAGAGGTTAGGTTTAGAGAAACCATCTGGGGCTTGTTCTCAGGCCTTAGTGCAAAAGCCAGTGAGAGCCCAGAACACAACACAGTCAATTAGTTGGAGGCCTGCTGGTTCTGTCCGCCTTTCACCGATACAGAAAAATGCTGGTCTGAAGAAGGAAAAGGCTTAGTTAGTTTCTCCTTCCTTTTCTAATTTTAAAAACAGGATACATGTTGGTAGCCAGGAAAGTAAGCAGAGAAGTTAGGATTCAGCCAGGTACACGTTTCCCAGCGTGACAGGAGACAGTTTCCAGAACCCCCTCATTCCATCTGTGGTGTTGTTCCCATAGGAGGATGTAAGGGAGGTGTGGCTCTGGGTGCTCACTGGAGTAAAATCCAAACTACCCATCTAAGTTTGTCAAACACGTCTTAGAAACAAGTTGGTTCCGTTCAGTATTACCCACCTTCCAGAAGAGTTCATGCTAAACTTTCAGAATCATTGAGTTTCCAAGTGTAGAAATAAAAATCTCCATCATCACAACAATGGGACAGAATGCTTTTAAATGTCAACTCCTTGCTTACTAGCCATTTGATTTCACACAGGTTACTTAACCATTCTGACCTGTAGTTGCTTCATGTTAAAGGATGATAATAATAAAGCATCTTCATGTTAAAAGGTGACTTAAAAAAAGAAACAATTTATGTAAGAAAGTTAGCACAGTTCATTCATTGTTTTCATCATTTTGCCAACATGTACTCACTGGGTACTAACTCTATTCCAGGCACAGACGGCATAGCAGCGAAAAGGTATATAATATACTAGCTTTTAATAGGCAACTAAATAACAGCAGCTATTTTAAAAAATGCAGAAAATTGGGAAGGAGAAAAAAAAGGAATTATTTTAAAACCCATAACCCTACTGGCTATAAATAACCAATTTTAGTATTTTTCATATAATTCTTTGTTTTGATTTATTTTGAACAACAATGATCTACATAAAGCTAAACCTAAAAGTGAAGAAAGTAGGGAAAACCACTAGACCATTCAGGTATGACCTAGATCAAATACCTTATGAGTATACCGTGGAAGTGACAAATAGATTTAAGGGTCTAGACCTGATAGACAGAGTGCCTGATGAACTATGGACAGAGGTTCGTGACATTGTACAGGAGACAAGGATCAAGAAAATCCCCATGGAAAAGAAATGCAAAAAAGCAAAATGGCTGTCTGAGGAGGCCTTACAGATAGCTTGGAAGAGAAGAGAAGCGAAAAGCAAAGGAGAAAAGGAAAGATATTCCCATCTGAATGCAGAGTTCCAGAGAACAGCAAGGAGAGATAAGAAAGCCTTCCTCAGTGATCAGTGCAAAGAAATAGAGGAAAACAACAGATGGGGAAAGACTAGAGATCTCTTCAAGAAAATTAGAGATACCAAAGGAACATTTCATGCAAAGATGGGCTCAATAAAGGACAGAAATGGTATGGACATAACAGAAGCAGAAGATAGTAAGAAGAGGTGGCAAGAATACACAGAAGAACTGTACAAAAAAGATCTTCACGACCCAGATAATCACGATGGTGTGATCACTCACCTAGAGCCAGACATCCTGGAATGTGAAGTCAAGTGAGCCTTAGAAAGCATCATTACGAACAAAGCTAGTGGAGGTGATGGAATTCCAGTTGAGCTATTTCAAATCCTCAAAGGTGATGCTGTGAAAGTGCTGCACTCTATATGCCAGCAAATTTGGAAAACTCAGCAGTGGTCACAGGACTGGAAGAGGTCAGTCTTCGTTCCAATCCCAAAGAAAGGCAATGCCAAAGAATGCTCAAACTACCGCACAATTGCACTCATCTCACATGCTAGTAAAGTAATGCTCAAAATTCTCCAAGCCAGGCTTCAGCAATACGTGAACCGTGAACTTCCAGATGTTCAAGCTGGTTTTAGAAAAGGCAGAGGAACCAGAGATCAAATTGCCAATATCCACTGGATCATCGAAAAAGCAAGAGAGTTCCAGAAAAACATCTATTTCTGCTTTATTGACTATGTCAAAGCCTTTGACTGTGTGGATCACAAAAACTGTGGAAAATTCTGAAAGAGATGGGAATACCAGACCATCTGACCTGTCTCTTGAGAAACCTGTATGCAGGTCAGGAAGCAACAGTTAGAAATGAACATGGAACAACAGACTGGTTCCAAATAGGAAAAGGAGTACGTCAAGGCTGTATATTGTCACCCTGCTTATTTAACTTCTATGCAGAGTACATCATGAGAAACGCTGGGCTGGAAGAAACACAAGCTGGAATCAAGATTGCCGGGAGAAATATCAATAACCTCAGATATGCAGATGACACCACCCTTATGGCAGAGAGTGAAGAAGAACTAAAGAGCCTCTTGATGAAGGTGAAAGAGCAGAGTGAAAAAGTTGGCTTAAAGCTCAATGTTCAGAAAACTAAGATCATGGCATCTGGTCCCATCACTTCATGGGAAATAGATGGGGAAACAGTGGAAACAGTGTCAGACCTTATTTTTGGGGGCTCCAAAATCACTGCTGATGGTGACTGCAGCCATGAAATTAAAAGACGCTTACTCTTTGGAAGGAAGGTTATGGCCAACCTAGATAGCATATTTAAAAGCAGAGACATTACTTTGCCAACAAAAGTCCGTCTAGTCAAGGCTATGGTTTTTCCAGTGGTCATGTATGGATGTGAGATTTGGACTAGAAAGAAAGCTGAGCGCCGAAGAATTGATGCTTTTGAACTGTGGTGTTGGAGAAGACTCTTGAGAGTCCCTTGGACTGCAAGGAGATCCAATCAATCCATCCTAAAAGAGATCAATCCTGGGTGTTCATTGGAAGGTCTGATGTTGAAGCTGAAACTCCAATACTTTGGGCACCTCATGCAAAGGGTTGACTCATTGGAAAAGACCCTAATGCTGGGTAGGATTGGGGGTGGGAGGAGAAGGGGATGACAGAGGATGAGATGGTTGGATGGCATCACCGACTCGATGGACATGGGTTTGGGTGGACTCTGGGAGTTGGTGATGGACAGAGAGGCCTGGCGTGCTGCAATTCATGGGGTCGCAAAGAGTCGGACACGACTGAGCGACTGAACTGTACTGAAAAGTGTATAAAGCAACTACAAATGGTGGACTTTCTAGGAGAATATGCTATAAGCAATATTTAGAAAACGCTTACTGCTAATTTTATATTTTATTATGTGCTAACATAGAAGCATGATCAGATTTTTAGATTATGAGGGTATTTTAACTTTGGAATAAATGAAACAAAATTTTATAATTTTGGACAGACAGATCTCATTTTTAATCTAGCCTCTGTCTCTAACTAGCTGTATGATCTTGGGAGATTTTACTTCTCTAAGATTCAGTTGTCTCATCTTCAAATTTAGTTAAGGTTCTGTATATATATATACATATATATATATATGTATATATATATATGATCTAGTTATTACCAGTGTCTAAAATAATACAAGCTTTTGTTATTTTATGAAATTGATAAATGTCTGCCTCTAATTTTATGGTGGACTTAATGACATTTCTGTAGATAGAATATTAAAATATATGCTTCGAACGAAGGAGACAAGAAGAAAAATAAGTATATCTTAAATGACTTTATATTGAAAACAAGATAGCATAGAATATGTCAAATTTATCTACTGGAGGATTTTTCATTCTCTCCTAAAAAATACTTTCAGGTATAACTAAACTGAAACCAATCAGTAATCACACCTTTAAAAACAACAAATGAAAATAATGTCTTTGTGAATTTTTGAACCTGCAAGAGATTTCAAGTTACAGACGTAAAAGATTGAATTTTTATGTTTGTTTGTCTCTTGATTGGTTTTGCTATTAACTGATGTAATTTTCAGAATTTTTCCAACCTGTGTCTTAGTCCCTAAATATACAAGCCCTTGGTTTACATGAAGTACAGGCTGGTTAAAAGTAACTGGAGAAGTATGCTAAACTACCCATTTAAGGGACAATATTCAGTCACAGAGAGAAGCAACTCATAACTGAACGTGTCCTAGATTGAGACCCTTTCCTCCCTTTTCTTTCTCTCACCTAAGACAGTGGCACATATATACAATGGAGTATTATTCAGCCATTAAAAAGAATGAAATAATGCCATTTGCAGCAACATGGATGGACCTGGAGATTATCACACTAAGTGAAGTAAGTCAAAGGAAGACACATATCATATATCACTTTATGTGGAATTTTTAGAAAATGATACAAATGAATTTATTTACAAAACAGAAATAGACTCACAGACTTAAAGAATGAACTTATGGTTACCAGGTGGGAAGGATGGGGTAGGGGATAGACTGAGAGTTTGGGACTGACATGTCCACATTGCTATATTTAAAATAGATAATCAACAAGGACCTATTCTGTAGCATAGTCTGCTCAATATTCTATAATAAACTAAATGGGAAAAGAATGTGAAAAAGAACAGATACATGTATATGTATAACTGAGTAACTTTGCTGTACATCTGAAACTAACACAACATTGTTAATCAACTATACTCCAATATAAAATAAAAAATTTTTAAGAAGACAGGCATAATAATAATAGAGACAGAGATAAAGACAATAATACTCATCTACTTCTGCTCTCCAAATTTCCTTTCCTACCATTGTTGAGATATATGCAGTTTTTAAACTTATGACAGAATATCATATTTGCTCAGCCAGATATCAGGATAATTTAGGTTCCTTCCAATTCTATATTAGTAGGAATTCTAGAAATTTTTGTATTCTGCATTATCTCCAATTTAGACCATGAAACTATCCCTCAGAGTTCTCACCACCACACCTTAGAGTCCACCTTTGTATTCCTAGGATATATTCAGTTTGGCAATTTATTTTAAAGCTTTGTGATTTACTACCCTAACTTGTGTCTTCCCATCTAAAGTGTTCATGCTTGAAGGGTAAGACCATAACTTTCATTTCTCTTCTGTGCTCCACGGCACAGAGCACTGAGCAGCTTTGATGAATTGACAGTAGTATAATAAGAATCCCTGGAGTCAGGAGGCCAAGTTTGTGTGGGATGTGTGCATACAGTATTAAAGAGAGAAACCAGGTCATTCAATTTGCAATTCTTACTGGAAAAAAATGTTAAAATATTTAATGATTTTTGGTAAAGCTATGTTAGATGAAAGACAAAATGACTCTCAAAGTGTGACTCATTTCCTGCTGGAAGAGTCACCAGTTGATTCAAAAATCCCATTCCTCTCCTCAGTTCTTACAAATGAGTGTTGCACAATCTAAGACTTTCTTTCTTCCATTAATTTCAAGTCTCTTTACTAGTGAATATCTAAGCAAGGTATCAAGTGAAAGTGAATGTTGCTCAGTCATGTCCGACTCTTTGTGACCCCATGGACTATACAATTCATCAAATTCTCCAGGCCAGAATACTGGAATGGGTTGCCGTTCCCTTCTCCTGGGGATCGTTCCAATCCAGGGATAGAATCCAGGTCTCCTGCATTGCAGGCAGATTCTTTACCAGCTGAGCCACCAGGGAAGCCCAAGCAAGGTATCAAGAGCTATGAAAATAACCTCCATAAGCTAAAATTAATGTTTTTTTATTTGAACATACTAAAGAATTCAATTAAATATTTTATAAAAGCAAAGAAGGAAAAACAGTGTCCTCCAATTAGAAGTGCATTTACCAAGGATACAGGCATGTGTAGACACAAGCACATTATTGGAATTTTGCTTCAAAGTGTGATTGACTGGTCCAGGTGGATCTTGAACCCTCCAATGTCCTAAGCAGGAAAAAGGTTAAAATGAAAACATGATGCTAAGACATAACTATATTCTGGCTTACATCACAGCTTTTGTAGAAATGCCCACCCTGCCATTATCCACTGAAATGTCTATGAACCAGACAATACTAGAGTCAGCAATGGCATAAAGTAATACCATCATATATTGGTGTTGAGAATGTAAAATGATGCCACCACTTGGGAAAACTTTCAGCAGTTTCTTTAAAAGTTAAACACACAGTTATCATGCGATAGAAGAATTCCACTCCTAAGTATTTACCCAGGAGAAGTAAAAATATATGTCTATACAAAGACTGTACACAAATGTTCATAGCAGCATTATTCACAATAACCCTAAAGTGTAAAGAATCCAAATGTCTATCAATTGGTGAATAAACAAGCAAAATATATATCCATTCAATGGAAAACTGTTTGGTAATAAAAAGCAACAGAAATACTGATACACACTAAAACATGATGAGCTTCAAATACATCATGCTCAGTGAAAAAAGCAAGATATAAAAATGCACATGTTATATGATCCATGTATATAAGACATCCAGAAACGGAAAATCTATAGAGACTGAAATAGTGGTCGTCTAGGTCTATGGATAGAAAGGGAGAGTGGGCAAGAGGTTTCTTTTTAGGTTGACAGAAATGTTCTACTTAGATTGTGATGATGGTTGTACAGCTCCATCTATACCCTCTTGATATACTAAACCCACATCCAGATTTACCAGAAATGAAAGGAGGGTGAGGTGATTCATTGTGATAGAAATGTGTTAGAAGATGGCTAACTTTAAATTTCTTCCAAAGAACTATTAACATATCATTAGATTTCTGTAAGTTACATTAGCATACGATTTCAGAGGGACCACCTGTTGTACAAAGTGAGGCCACCTGTGCTGGTCAAGGAGTTATGTTAATTTGCAAAGACCTCAGAGGCTTGTTTTCAATTCGTTTAATCCCTAACATGCTTTGATTTCCTGGGTGTGAGCCCAGCCCATGAGATGACTCAGCACTTCTCTGAAAGAGATCCCAGAATTTCTATGTATAAAACAAAGGAGGACAGTAGAAAGTGCAAGAACTGGAAGTCAGGAAATTAAGTGACTCAGTCCTAAGATCTCATGGTAGACCAGAAGTTTTAGGAATAGCAACAGACACAAGATCCAGACTGGCTTAGTCAAGAATACAACATTCTATGCCAGGACACATTTTATATCAGGGTCAATCGTCTTTCCAAGGTATGTGTAGGAGGTCAGTTCTTTCTGAGTTCTGGGATGCTAAGAGGCTAATTCTCAAAGCCAGATAAAGTAAAGAAGTGCAGTTGTTCCCATCACAAGGCACCAGTACACCTAACTTTGAATATTTCTACTTTTGATTCTGAGCCCCACAACCAGAGTTCACTCCCTTCCTCCCCAATTTATATAACCTAACCACTAATCAAGTCTGATTATTTAAAAATTACTGGACTTCCCTGGTGGTGCAGTAGATAGGAATCTGCCTCCCAGTGCAGGGGATATGGGTTCGATCCTTGGTCAGATTGATTCAGTCACAAGCTGTGGCGTAAACTAAGGCCCGATGCCACAACTGCTGAGCCTGCGCTCCGCAGCGAGAGAAACCACCGCCATGAGAAGCCCGTGCACCACAGTGAATAGGGGCCCCGCTCGGCGCCACTAGAGAAGGTCCAGGCAAAGCAACAAAGAGCTGGTACTGCCAAAACTACATTAACTGATTTCAATTATTGGAAAAAATTTCAGGCACACACAAAAGTCGAATACTTGTGTAATAAATATCAATGTACCTAACTTCTGGGTTTCACAATTATCATCTTCTGATTTCAAAATATGTTTTACCAACTCTTACTAACAGATTCACTTATCGTAGTAGAAAATTGGAAACAATCTAATATCACAATAATGGAGTATGTGATTTTAAGAAATCGTGTGGTGCATCCACGTAACAGAATATAATGTGGCCATTAGAAATGATAACTTAGCAAACAAGATGATATGCGAATATGCCAATGAAAAAATTATAGATGAATATGCCAATGAAAATACAGCAGCTCTTGAACAATACTGCCAAATTACGCTCAGGGAAAATATTGTCACTCATGTCAGAAATACATGAGGGTTCATTTCCATGAATACTCACTAGAACTAAATATTATTAATTTTTAATGAATGTGAGTTTGCCATATTTCATTTTAAAGTATTATTTGAACTTTGGGTACCCCCTTTGGTGGAAGTCCTACCATCAGCACAGGTCTTCTATTCTGAGGGGTCACCCCTCTGCTCCCTGACCTACCCCCACCTTTTGTAATTTCTCAGACCCAGGTCGGGCTGTGATACTGGGCATCCTGCAGCTCCTGGCTTCAGGTCCAGAGTAACTTCCACTATACCCGGTGACCTTCTCTATAATCATTCTTAACCTCATTTAATTTTTAAACAGCAAAGCATTACCATGCCACAGTTTTTTAATCCCAACTTCCAACTGATAGTAGGAGCACATTTTGCTGCATAACGTTGGGTCACTTTTTATATTGGATGAGAGAGGGCGAAGGGCAGACCAGAGACACTGCAAATACAAACACAGCAGCCAACATCAGACTCATAACCTGCGCCACAGGATACTAACACGCCATGTGGTTTTAGAACCTGCGATAATAAACAGTAAGTAAACAGTTGCTTATAGTGAAGTGACTGAATGATGGTAGGACAAATCCTAAACTTGAGTGTGCGGACATCTGAACCTTACTGATCAGGCTCTGTCCACACCAGAACAAATCATGTAAGACTGTGAACTGCATGTCCTACCCCTCTCCCTCCTTCGCCAGAGTCAATACATCAACTTGAAGTCATCAATGCTGGATTTTATGAGAGCTAAGAATTGTTTTTTTTTTCTCCCCTCACCATGACATGTGGTGGACCTAATGCGGAATATAAATAAATTTCACGGGAGGATGAAAGAGTGCCATTCAAAAAATAAGACTTCTTTCCACGTAAGATATTATTAAAAAAGAGACTGTAGTTACCCTCTTCTCTCTGATTAGTGGGTTCAAGATGAAATGTGGTTTGGTTTGAGAAGAAAAATCAACACAACTTTATCAGCTCTACACAATGCAATTAATTTATTAAACTTATCTAGGTATCAGCTATTTTTCATATACTACTTCCCAGACACAAAGGAATCAGATCTCTGGCAGCATAATAGTAAGAACACTACCTCTGGAGTCAGAAAGGTTCAGATTCTGCCTTATTACCTGGATGATTCCAAGCAAAGTGCACACTAAGCTTCAGTTTCTCCATCTATAAAATGGGGATAACAATATCTCATCTCATAAGAAACCTCATCATGTTGTCGAGAATTAAATGAGGTTAGTATTAATTAAAACGTGAACCTTACCT
This sequence comes from Giraffa tippelskirchi, assembly GCF_054371585.1. Lineage (NCBI taxonomy): Eukaryota > Metazoa > Chordata > Mammalia > Artiodactyla > Giraffidae > Giraffa > Giraffa tippelskirchi. Next base: position 142,654,620 of record NC_137285.1, read on the forward strand.
ATAGTTACTGAATAGGTAACTATAGGTAAGGTATTCAGGACACCAGGATTTGTTAGGAAAGTTAGCATAGCAATTTTATTTTATGGATAGGAAAGCCTGAACATAGGACAGGAGTGATTTATTGTACCAGATTTTTACTAAGATTTTCAATGTGGCTAATGCTTCTGTAACATAGAAGGGAGCTGCTGAGCCCACGGCTATAACACCAAGAAGACACAATGATGGGTAAAATGAGACTCAAAACAAACCACCCCTCTACTCTCAGCTCTATTTCCTCTTTACAATGTTTCAGCATCCTTCTTCCATTCCTTCCCATGATCCTGTGTCAATGGATCAAATAAGTACTAAGGTTTATAAATGTAAAGTCCAATGGAAGTAGGAATCATTCAAGATACTCACCCATTAATTTTTACTTTATTCTTGTTTTTGAAAGTTTGCTTGGATTCAGTATTTCATTCTCTGTCAATTTCTGGATCCTGGAACCAATTCTGTTCACTTACGGCTATGCCCTGAGAGAAGAATGTAATAAAATCACAAATATACTCTATTGATAATGAGGCCAAAACCACTAAGCAGGAAAGAAGAAGTTATTATTTTCATCAAATAGAACAAAAACACCAAGGATGTATTTTGCTAGTACATTACATGTGAGTGTGTGTGTGCACCTATCTTTATTCCTGGAGAAAAAGATGAGAAAAATATTGAAACATGAACTGTTTCTTCCCTATATCTTTTTGTGATAACTTAAAGCAGTTCTCAATAAAATATAAGTAAGCTAAATATAGGAGCACACAAAAATGATTGCTAAGTGACCCAGTGGGACTTATACCAGAATGCAAGGTTGTTTTAACATTTAAAAAAAAAATCAACTACCAGAATATCGTATTAGAATATAGGACAAAATGCACAGACATCTCAATAAATGTAAAAAAAAAAAAAGCATTTGCAAAATTCCACACCTATTCATCAATTCTTGATGAATTGATGCTTTCAAACTGTGGTGTTGGAGAAGACTCTTGAGAGACACTTGGACTGCAAGGAGATCAAACCAGTCAATCCTAAAGGAAATCAACCATGAATATTCACTAGAAGGACTGATGCTGAAACTCCAATACTTTGGCCACCTAATATGAAGAGCTGACTCATTGGAAAAAACCCTAATCTTCTGGGAAAAATTGAAGGCAAGAGGAGAAGGGGATGACAGAGGATGAGATGGTTGGATGGCATCAGTAATCAATGGACATGAGTTTGAGAAACTCTGGGAGATGGTAAAGGACAGGGAAGCCTGGTGTGCTGCACTCTATGGGGTTGCAGAGTCGGAGACTTAGTGATTGAACAACAACAAATCTAGAAATAGAGAACACTCCTACAACTAAATAAAGGGCACCTATGGAAAAGCCACAATTAGCATCACATTTGACAATGAAATGTTTGACTGTTGTTCAGTCATTCAGTCGCTCAGTTCGTCAGTGCTCAGCTTTCTTTATGGTCCAACTTTCACATTCATACATGACTACTAGAAAATCCATAGCTTTGACTATACAGATATCTGTTGGCAAAGTATTGTCTTTGCTTTTTAATATGCCATCTAGGTTTGTCATAGGTTTTCTTCCAAGGAGCAAGCATCTTTTAATGTTGGATAATTTATCCCTAAGATCAGGACAAAGACAAAGATGTCTGTTCTTATTCTAGTCAACAGTACTAGAGGTTCTGGTTAGGACAATCTAGGAAAGACAATGAAATAAAAGACACCCACACTGGAAAGGAAGAAGTAATCCTACTTGCAAACAACATGATTCTGCATATAGAGAATCCTAAGAAATCTACTAAAATCTATTAGAACTAATTAAAAAATGCTGCAAGGTGGCAGGGAACAAGATCAATACATAAAAATCAATTGTGTATCTATATACTATCAATAAACAATCCCAAAATAAAACTAAAGAAACAATTTCATTTACAACAGGATCAAAAAGAATAAAATGGTTAAAAATAAACAAAAGAAGTACAAAATTCATATTGTGAAAACTCCAAAACACTGCTAAAAGAAATTAAAGATATAAGTAAATACTAAAATGCCTACATTCCAAAATCCAAAGACTTAATGTCAAGATGGCAATATTCATACCAATTTACTGATTCAATTCAGTTCAGTTCAGTTCAGTCGCTCAGTCATGTCCGACTCTTTGCGACCCCATGAATTGCAGCACGCCAGGCCTCTCTGTCCATCACCAACTCCCAGAGTCCACCCAAACCCATGTCCATCGAGTCGGTGATGTCATCCAACCATCTCATCCTCTGTCGTCCCCTTCTCCTCCCGCCTCCAATCCTACCCAGCATTAGGGTCTTTTCCAATGAGTCAACCCTTCGCATGAGGTGGCCAAAGTATTGGAGTTTCAGCTTCAACATCAGACCTTCCAATGAACACCCAGGATTGATCTCCTTTAGGATGGATTGATTGGATCTCCTTGCAGTCCAAGGGACTCTCAAGAGTCTTCTCCAACACCACAGTTCAAAAGCATCAATTTTTTGGAGCTCAGCTTTCTTCACCATCCAACTCTCACAACCATACATGACCACTGGAAAAACCATAGCCTTGACTAGACAGACTTTTGTTGGCAAAGTAATGTCTCTGCTTTTAAATATGCTATCTAGGTTGGCCATAACCTTCCTTCCAAGGAGCAAGCGTCTTTTTTGATTCAATTCAGTCTACCAAAACTTAGCTGGTATTTCTCAGAAACTGGCAAGCTGACACTCAAGTCTATAGAAATACAAGACCTAGAGCACTCAAAACAATTTGGAAAAAAAATATTGGGTCTCATAATTCCCAATGTCAAAACATACTGGAAGTGGATGGCAATCAAGACAATGTGATACTAGCCTAAGTGTGGACATTTAGATCAGTGGAATAGAACTGAGAGTCTAGAATTAAACAACTGCAACGATCATCAATTGATTTTTGACCAAAGTACCAAGACAATTCAATGGCTGAAAAAATGAGTCTTTTCAAGAAATGGTGCTGGTACAACTATATATTCATATGAAAAAGAAAAAAGCTAGACCTCAATTTTCACAAAAATTAACTCAAAACAGATGAGAGCATTACCAGTAAGAGCTAAAACTATAAAACTCTCAAAAGGAAATAAACATAGGAGTAAATTTTCGTGATTTTGGTCTTCACAGAGATGACACTAAAATTACAAATGTGAAAGAAAAGTAAGTACTGTAGATTGTACTCTAACAAAATAAGAACCTCTGTACTTTAAAGGATACCTCTAATAAGTGCATAAAAGTAAGAATATAAAGTAAGATAATACAGAGAATGCGATAAAATATTTGCAAATCATACATCTGCTAAGCAACTGTATCTAGAAAATATAAGGAACTCTGATAATTCAACAATGAAGACAAACTTTAAAATGCGTACAATATCTAAATGAACATTTCTGAAAAGAAGATACATAAGTTGTCAACAAACACATGAAAAGATGCCCAGCATCATTAGCTATTGAGGAAATGTAAATAAAAAGACATATCTGTTCAAACCCATGAGGATGGCTATAACCAAAAAGAAAAATAGCAGCAAGTGCTAATGAGGCTGTAGGGAAATTTGGACAGTCATACACTGGTACTGTGAAATGGTGCAGCCACTTTGGAAAAGTCTAGCATTTCCTCAAAAGAATGAACATAAGAGCTGCCACGTGATCCATCAACTCAACTCCTAAGTATTAACCTAAATGAAAATGCATGTCCACACTAAAACTTGTACAGAGATGTCCACAGCAGCATTATTCACCATAGCCAAAAATGAGAAACAAATCAATGTTGCTAAACTAAAGAATGGGTAAATAAACCATGGTATAGCCACACAAAAACATATTACTTAGCAATAAAAAACAAAGCATTAGTACATGTTACAACTTGGATAAACCTTGAAAACAGTTTCCAAAAAGAATGAAGGCAGTCATCATATATTGTATGATTCCATTTATATTATATGAAATGTCCAAAGTAGACAAATCTATAATTGGTGGTTGCCTAGGTTTTGGGAAAGGGAGGAAAAGAGAAGTGACATTAATGGGTAAGAGGTTTCCTTTTGAGGCTTTGAAAATATTTTAAAATTGACAGTAGTGGTGCCTGCATAATTCTGTGAATATCCTAAAAGTCACTGAACTGTATGCTATGTGAATATCTGAATAAAGCTGTGGGGAAAAATAAAGAATTCAAGCATGAGTGACTCATGACAAGCCTCCAAGACAAGACAATCGACCATTTTCTCTCTTACATTATTTTACATTTGTTTCAGAAATCCGAAGACATGGTGGTATTTCTCAGTGGAGAAATATTTTCCTTCCAGGAATTACTCACCTAATAGAGAAACAATATCCTTAACTGTCTTATTCTGCCGATAAGGATGAGGCTTAAGAATTGCTGTTATTTAGTCGCTCCCTCGTGTCCGAATCTTTTTTTTGACCCATGGGCTGTAGTCCGCCAGGCTCCTCTGTCCATAGGATTTCCCCGGCAAGAATCCTAAAGTGGGTTTCCTTTTTCTCCTCTAGGGGGTCTCCCTGATCCCAATGCTTTCTTTGCATTGCAGGGGGATTCTTTACTGCTGAGCCACCAGGGAAGCCCAGAGGCTAAATACATTGAATCAAACACTTTACAATAGAAAATGGCGGTGGCAAAAATAATACAGAACAGCTATTTTACTCTACAGAAGCTTTTTTTTTCCTGCTGTTGCTATATGTGCTGTGCTTAGTCAGGCTTTTTTGCGACCCCATGGACTGTGGCTAGTCCGCCAGGCTCCTCTGTCCATGGGGATTCTCCAGGCAAGGATACTGGAGGGGTTGCCATGCCCTCCTCCAGGGGATCTTCCCAACCCAGGGATTGAACCCAGGTCTCCCGCATTTGCAGGTAGATTCTTTACTGTGTGAGACACCAGGGAAGCCTATGTATCACAGTAAACACATCACAGTATGAAAGTTTCACTTATTTTCCGACTGGAAAAAGACATCCACGAGGGGAAAATCTGACATGAATATGTTGATGAGTGGACCAGAGAGGTTTGTTGTGAGTTCCTCAGCACCACTTAACGTCCTTGAAGGCCAATCCGACAAGGACCAGTGTCCAGACGTCACAAGGGCACCAACTTCCCTCTGTCCATTCCAATACATCACTGTGAGTAAGAGCAAGGTAACTCTGCCACCTCCTGGATGCCCCTTGAGGATGCCTTCCTGCAATGCTCCAAGAACAATTTTAAGACTAAAGAGTATTCTAAGAGAGGGGCTATCGGACAAGGTAGGGTCAAAGGGGAAAACTTCAACATCCATATTTGAAAGGGCTACAGTCAACAACCTTGTCCAATAAGTAGATTCTCTGTCTCACACGCACACACACACACACACACACACACAGTGTCACACACACACAGTGTCACACACATCAGGTGCTCATGGTACATAATTTTTAACATGATTGCTTATAACATAAATCCTTTGAAAAGGGATTCAATTTTACTGAAAATACTGATTATGATTTACAATTGAGTCTGGTACTCCAGGTAGGATTTATAGTAAATAAAATATTTTATGTGGAAATCATACCATTTATTAAAATGAGTCTATTGCATCAAAAGCACTATTAATCTACATCATGGGAGGTAAATGCTATTTCCATTTTGTAAGTAACCTGAGTCTCTGAAAGAATAAATGTCTAACTTAGACTCACACTGCTAGTAATGGCAGAGGAAAACCTCACATCTTCACCTTCACTTGTGATATTATTCTCAGTTAATACATTGCCTCTGAACAGTGAATGAACAGTAGAGGCACCATTAACAAACACTGTGTAGTGATGCCTTTGCAGGTAGCAAGGTAATGTTGTTCACAGTAGAAGCAAAATAAGTATTTTTAATTATTTTATTTTTTACTGAGATAGCTGTATGGACTGAAGGAAAAGGACACAGTGCTGTTTAGAAAACTTCTGATCAGCCTGCATGTTATCATCAGAAGCTTTTTGCAGCTCCACTAATACCACGGACTTCCCATACCTTTGCTTTGCTAATAATCTTCTGCTGTGGTGTCTGATCCCAGCAATACCCCCATGGATAACCCAATTCCAGAGAACACTCAAGGTGAAAGCCTATCTCTAGTTTCACTAATAATGAAAGCCATACATTATAGCTGCAAATTTCCAGGGACCCTGGGGTAGGCTAAGAAGAGATATTTTAATGGCTTTAGGTAATTACTAAGCACAGACATTTTCCATGGTAGGAAATGGAAGAAGCTGTGTCTCAGGTATAATCCAGACAGTAAGAGGGCTGACCCCCTTTCTATAGGCATCTTCCAGCAATTTAGACGGTATCACAGGAAGACTTATAAGATCAAATCAGCTTTGTTGAAAAATCCCAAGTTGAATGAAGTTGAATAAGCAGAATAAACTGAAGTTTAAGATTGCCCCAGAGGAAAATTGAATGACTACAGTTTTTTTTTTTTTTTCACTCCCTAATTCATTTAGTAAACATAATTACCAAGATGGTAGTTTCATGCTATGAGTACTAAAAGGAACTGCTTTGAGGAGACATAAGGGAAATCTAAAGACCTTAAGTGAGATTCAAAAGCATTCTATACAGAATTACACATATAGGCCATACCTTTAAATAAAAATATATGAAGAGTTAATTTTTTTAAACACCACAGTATCAGTCAAGTGGGCAGTGAGCTTATTTTCAGCTGTCATTGCCTCCCCAGGTTGTGACATGAACGCAATATGAGCTCTGTAGCTCTCCTAGCTGCCGTTCACCAGTGAGCTCCCCTGGGCAAATTTCTCATTACTTTACCCAGTATGGCTGGTACTTCTTCCGACGCCATGTCCTAGTTCTGTCTGTGTTCAAGCCTTTAGTTCAGTGTGTCCACCTGGAGTTCTATTAACAAATAGAGGCAAGCTCAGCTTCATTTCCAAATCATATCAGCTTTCTATTCATTCAGTGTCAAGATTACCAATGACCTTCATGTTTTTAAATCTAACAGACAGTCCCATACATACTCCATGAGAGAAAACAGCAATGTTGATGGATAGTGAAATTGCTGAACAAGTTATGGAAATTAGTTGCAACAAGCCTCCATAGTTTAAACTCTCACAGTCATTTGATAAGTTTAGTCAGTAACGTGCAGCTAGAGCTCACCTCAAATCAAGTATCATATATATTGGAGACAGTTCAATCTTCACTCTCTCTAGACGAACTTAGCTACCCAGGAACTGGAGATTTGTGTGAACTAGCAGTTCTGTGGACTGTGATTAAATTCTCAAAATTGAAATTTTGAAAATCAAGGTTATAAAGCAACCACTCTGTCAATGTGGTTGTCCTGTGCAATTGGTCATTGTTCAATTAACTAGTTTGCATTAGTGTCTCCCAAATGGAGAAAGTGACTTATTCAGTTGGTGACTCCAGACAAGCAAACAGAGATTTAACTGGGGAAGAATCGTAGGAAAGAGCAAAAAAATTATGAGCTGTAGATACTCTGAACTTCTCAGCTACTTTCCCCATGTCATTTGGAAGACATTTAGAAGTCAGGGAGTCACATAATTCAAACTGAAGCAACATTGACAAATTTCTTTTGGAGAGGAATAGGACTCATAGTAGAAACTGAAAATGACTATCTCACTTTTTTTGTTATGTTCAGTAATTTTCAAGCTGGAATCAAGATTGCCGGGAGAAATGTCAATAACCTCAGATATGCAGATGACACCACCCCTATGGCAGAAAGTGAAGAAGAAGTAAAGAGACTCTTGATGAAAGTGAAAGAAGAGAGTGAAAAAGTTGGCTTAAAGCTCAACATTCAGAAAACAAAGATCATGGCATCCGGTCCATCACTTCATGGCAAATAGATGGGGAAACAATGGAAACAGTGTCAGACTTTATTTTTCTGGCTCCAAAATCACTGCAGAAGGTGACTGCAGCCATGGAATTAAAAAATGCTTACTCCTTGGAAGGAAAGTTATGACCAACCTAGATAGCATATTAAAAAGCACAGACTACTTTGTCAACAAAGGTCCATCTAGTGAAGGCTATGGTTTTTCCAGTAGTCATGTATGGATGTGAGAGTTGGACTATAAAGAAAGCTGATCACCGAAGAATTGGTGCTTTTGAACTGTCGTGTTGGAGATGACTCTTGAGAGTCCCTTGGACTTCAAGGAGCTCCAACCAGTCCATTCTAAAGGAGATCAGTCCTGGGTGTTCATTGGAAGGACTGATGTTGAAGCTGAAACTGCAATACTTTGGCCACCTCATGCGAAAAGTTGACCCATTGGAAAAGACCCTAATGCTGGGTAGGATTGGGGGCGGGAGGAGAAGGGGACGACAGAGGATGAGATAGTTGGATGGCATCACTGACTCGATGGACATGGGTTTGGGTAGACTCCGGGAGTTGGTGATGGACAGAGAGGCGTGGCGTGCTGCAATTCATGGGGTCCTAAAGAGTCAGACAGGACTGAGTGCCTGAACTGAACTGACTGAACTGAATTGAACTGATGCTGGGAAAGTTTGAGGGCAGGAGGAGAAGGGGACGACAGAGGATGAGATGGTTGGATGGCATCACCAACTCAACGGACATGGGTTTGGGTGGACTCGGAGTTGGTGATGGACAGGAAGCCTGGAATGCTGCAGTCCATGGGGTCGCAAAGAGTCAGACACTACTGAGCGACTGAACTGAACTGACTCAGCGAGTACTGCCTCCAGCATTAGAGCACACAGATCCCAGGCCTTTCTCTTCAACCATCATATTCTTTGGCTATAAATCTGGAGACTATGCTACTCAGAAAACAAAACTTCATAAGGAAAATGCATGGTGTTGGACAGTAAGCCAAATAGACATGCACGCCCCCACACATACTGGTTAATTCATTCAACAAATGTTTTCTGAATACCACTGTGTACAAGGTAACATAATATTTTAGAACTGAAGGTATGTCAATTGGGTACTATTATAATTGTAGATGTACTATTGAAACAGATGAGGAAGAAATCTCTTGGCATCTTTTATAATTCTGGACTCGGCCTTCTCCAAGGCTGTCAGCTCTAGATCTGCATTTCCTTAGTATAACTATATGGATAAATTATGATGTGAGAGAAAATGGAATTCAAGGTGAAAAAAAAAATGTAGTGAAATTTAAATCATAAAACTGTAACATTCTAAGATAAGACAAAGATCCCAATAATTATATTTGTAGAAGTATGAGCAGAAATCTATGGGGGAGAGTTATGAGAATGTCCCACAGCTGGCAAAAAGCAGATGATGTATTTCATACTTGTAAGGTAAATAAAGTTAATGCACTCATAAAAAATAAATAAATAAATAAATCTAATGGACAGTTCCTCATCCTAAAAACACATTTTTTTTCACTTGACAATTAGGATCCCAAACTCCCTTGTTTTTCCCCCAGCTTCTCTGTCTCCCAGAATTCTTCACTGATTCCTCCTTGCCAATCTTCATTCTAAATTTTGCAGTGTTTTAGGTCTCATTTATTGAGATTTGCATCTTTTCTATCTGCATTCACTCCATTGCTGACCTTACCTAATCTTGTAGTTTCAAATGACATTTCAATACATTCATAAATGTATTTTTCCAATCCTGCTCTACTAATTCCTGAGCTCCAGACTCAATGAGCCTTATGTCTACTCAACATCTTTATTTGGTTGGCATATAATATTGAATGAGCTTCCCAAGTGGCACTAGTGGTAAAGAACCCGCCTGCCAATGCAGGAGACATGAGACCCGGGTTTGATCCCTGGGTCAGGAAGATCCCCTGGAGGAGGGTACAGCAATCCACTCCAGTATTCTTGCCTGGAGAATCCAATGAACAGAGGAGCCTGGTGGGCCTATAGTCCATAGGGTCACAAAGAGTTGGACACGGCTGAAGGGACTTAGCACGCATGTGTGTTGAAATTTAGTAAGTATTCAAAAAAAAAAAAAAAATAGGGTTTCCCCATTGGCTCAGGGGTAAAGAATCCGTCCACAATGCAAGAACAGTAGGAGATGCAGGTTCGATCCCTGGGTCAGGAAGTTCCCCTGGAGAAGGGCATGGCAACCCACTCTAGTATTCTTGCTTGGAGAATCCCATGGACAGAGGAGCCTGGCGGGCTACCGTCCACAGGGTCACAAAGAGTTGGACACGACAGAAGCAACTTAGCACTCAGCATGCATTAAAATTTTATACCATTTCTCTATACCTACTATCTGTATCTACAAACATGTGATCTTCCACTCTTAATCTATTCCTCTTCATATCCCTATCACAGTAAATGACAACCCACCCTCTTTAGCTCATAGCAAAAACCTTGGAATCACCCTAGCTTCATCACTTTCTCTTATAATCCAAATCCAACTCAGTAACAAATATTGATGGTTTGCCCTTTAAAATATATCCAGAAGCTTATCACTTTTTTCCACACCCACCACTGCCACCCTGATCCAAGCAACTAACCTGCTCACTTGCATTATCCTAACACATTTTTGGTCTTGCTTCCCTATATTCTAATTTTCAACACAAGCAAACCGATACTTTTTCAAAGTAAGTCAAATCATGTTATTCTTCTTTTCAAAAGCTACTAATGGTCTCTCTCACTCAGAGTAAAACCCAAAGTCCTTAAACGGTTTAGAAGGCTTTAAATAATTTGCTACCCTCCCAACCCACCTCTCAGACCTGGTCCCCTGTGATTCTGTCTCTACCTCACTCTGCTCTGGCCCAGTGGCCCCTTTTTGCTCTTCGCTAAGCACAACAGTCAGGTTCAGGGTCAAAACTTTGCACTTGCTTTCTCCCATGCCCAGAAAGTTCTTTCCTTCATCCCTCATCTCCTTTGGTTCTTTGATTAAAACATCACCTTCGCTGCGAGACCTTCTCTGACCATCCTGTTTTAAATCGCAGCTCCCACCCAGAATCAACTATCACTCTTCTGTGTTTTGTTTTTCATTTTTCTTCCTAACGTGTTTCACTATCTGGCACATCATATATTTTATCTTTTTTGATATATTGTCTGTGTCCTCCCAGGTATGCAAATTCCATGAAGTTAGGTTTTATCTTTTTAATTCAAGGCTGTGCCCCAGTTTCTAAAACAATACTTGTCAGATCCAAAATAGGCACCTAATAAATAGATTTTGAATGAATGAATGAATTCGTTTCATATTTAATAGCAGACATATTTACTTAATGGCTGAGGATAAAACAATTACAGTTCTAAATAAGATCTTCAAAATCATCCTGTCCAAAATGTCCTCCTCTACACCTCTGGGTGCTTCCCTTGAATGGGTCCACACGGACTGACCCTCCAGGGCTGTTTCATAACCTATAGCCACATCAGGGTTACAGGGATCTCCCATTTCCTTCAAAAGTTTTCATGCTACTTGTGCCAATAATGATGATGACAAAGACAATGATGATGTCATAGCACTGACAAATATTTTTGTAAGCGTTTACTGTTCATCAGCTACTGTACTCAGAATTTCTCATTGCATTATCTAACTTAATTCCCACAACAAATCTATTAGGTAACTACTATTATTAATCTTTCTTTTTTACATGAACTTGATACTTAGCAAGATTAAGCAATGTGAGAGTTTATACAGCTAATTAGTAACAGAGCTGGGTTAGTATCTGAGATCTGCCCGACTCCAGAACCCAAGATCTTAGCCTTTACCCTACACTGTCTCCCTCAAGTCTCTGCTTCATTTGTTCTCAGTCTATTCAGGGATGGAATCTCCTTGGTGGTCCTGATGGTGGCCACCATGAAGAACAACATCATAGAAAGATCCAGATAATGAGTGTTTTAACATCCTGGGGGTTGTAAGGTCAAGGCTTCTCCTTATTCATTGCAAGAACAAAAATGACGGCAATTGTTCATTTGAAAACATGCATCTGGGTATAAACATAAGAAAATAAATGTTATGAAACATTCAACAGTAGTCTCTATTTCAGTTTCCAATGCTGCTCAAGATATTAGAAAATTTGAACTCATTGAAACTCTTGATGCAAATGTATATTACCTTCTGGTTCAAAACCAAAAATAGATACATGTGATCTTTTAAAAGTCCTTGCTACTGGAATTGTCTAAATTAATGATCTTACAAAGCATTTTTGAAAAATTATATAATGAAATAAATTCCTTTTATATTAAATTATTAAAAGGTTTATCAGTTTATTCACATGGACAAAAGATGTACTCATATCCCATGAAACAAAATCTAGTAGACTTAGTTTAAATCTTGGTTATAAACACTTATTGGATGTAGACCTTATGGATGACTTTTAGCCATGGCAGGCCTCAATTAATTCATTTTTAAATGGGATTAATACCACCTATCTCTCATGTGTTTTGAAGGCTGAATGATATTATACATATAATTGCCTTGCACAGTAGCTGACATATAATAAGTTCTCAACAAAGGTTACCTTGAAATTAGGGTCTCTAAAAAGTTTTAATTAGCAAAGTACAATGGCATGTTATCATGTGTTAAATGAGTTTCAAGAGAATTTCTGGAAGTGTTTTATTAGCCTGTCATTTCTGAGGCAGCAAGCCTTACTATTATGGGCCCCATAGATCTTTTGGGTTTTGTAAATGTAAAGCTTAGAAGAAAGAAAGTGATGTGCTGGAGAGTGAAGCCACCTATAGCTCATTATGAGAAACTGGAGACGGTTGTTCCTGTGTTAACACTGAGCATGTATGTGCCTGCCAAACCCAGCATGTGGTCCTGCAGCAGATGAAGGAGTCAGAGTATCTCATAAAGATGAACAGGGTGCTCAGAAAGAAAGACCTGGGTATCATTTATAGTAAATCAATAAATACATAATTATTCTTTGTAACAAATAAAAAGATGCATTGTAAGGAATAGGCTCAAGTGACTGTGGAGACTGAAAAGTCCCTAGATCTGCCAATATGCAGTCAGCAAGCTAGAGATTCAGGAGTCCAAAATATGTGTGTGTGTGTGTGTGTGTATACATTTACAAGGTATACACACACACATAAATACATGCTCATGGTTCTGCTCGTGGTTCTACTTCTCCAGTTGAAGCCTGGCTGATGTGTATTATTATCAACATGAAGCTTAGAGAGTGAGAAACCTCCATAGTGCTTTTTTCACAGAATCTGAGGTCATCCAAGACCACAGAAAGCAAATTTGTCTGCAAATATGTAATAGCTTTAAATATGTCCACATGTGTCAAAAGCCATATGAGACTGAGGTATAATCACGATAATGTGGTGATGGTATTTCATCAGAGGAACAAGGGATGCTCAAATCCTACACAACTACCTTTTCAAAGAAAGTTAAAGTAACATTTGATGGAAAATGGACCTTCAAAACTCTATTGAGACGGTGCATAGATGCGTATGTGTGGTGCAAGATGAGAAGTGGCACCAAAGATAACTCAATCTCATTTTCCATAGCGTAAATTCAACAGACCATGCTGAAGTTTAAAAATTAACATGTGCCAACACAAGCACATTAATTAGAAATACAGAAGTGAATATCAAAAAGAATAGCTACAATAATAGAAAGTGGTTGCCTCTAGGGATAGAAAACTTGTGGTGATGAGAAAGAGAGGTATAGAACAATGTTTTGTTTTCTTTAATATGGCTTGTACAAGTACCTGATTCTTCAAAGTATATGTATATATAACTGTTTAAAATATTAAAATAAACACAAAAGATTTATACACAAAGATGCTCATCACAGAACTGTTTATAAAAATTAACACTAATATCCACATTCACAAAATGAATAGCTAAATTACTATTTGCTACATAATGGAATGTACTACTAATGAAATAACCTTTAGTGCAAGGTTTAGTAAATACATGCTTAAAAGTTAATAGGGAGAAGCAGGTTTCAAAGCTGTATAATCAGCATCATCTTATATGGGAAAGAAATTAACTGAAGTAGGAGACAAACTAACTGAATAATGGAAATTTCTGGATTATGAATGGTGAAATATAAGTGAATGTTTCCCTGCTGCTTTTCATGTGTATATTCATGTTTTCTAAAATTGTTAAAGTATATTGTAAAAGGGAGGATGGTTAGAAAAACAGGAGAAGGCAAAAGGAAAAGGGGAAAGAGGAAGGGGCTAAAAGCGGGAATGGGAGAAGAGAGAACAAGGAGGAGGAGGGAAGCGGGGCCGGGGAGGAGGGGGAGATCACCTTCTGTCTGTCTTGAGGGGCCAAGCTTCCCCTCAGCCCCTCTTGAGGTCTCGTGGCTGAACTAATAATAAAACTGATACAAGACAGATTAATAGGACAAAAAGAAACAAATTTTAATTTGTGCTCACAGATGTCACATAGAAATAGGACCTAAGAGGCGGCCAGAGCAAGCAGCTTTTATACTTTTTAGACAGAGAAATAACACATTTGCGAGGAATTGACAGGACAAAGAGACTTAGGTTTGGGGTACTCAGTTACCGAAGAATCTAAACAGAGTTCGAGCTTAGCAGAGACAATTGAAATCACAAGGTTTGTACATAGCCTTATTGCTCAGATTCCCTATCTCTGTTCATAAGTGTGCTTCTAGCTTCAGGTGTGGGGAGTGCGCCTTTCACATGAGAGATTTATTTCCTGCTTTCAAGGAGACAGGAGAGTCAGAATGTTCCTCTTGTACTTGCCATTTCTTATGTGACTTTGATCCAAAATAATCAAGATGCCATCGTGGCATATTTGGGGATCATCTGTCTTGAGCCCCAATATCACCATGATACCCAGTGGGTCCTAGCTATGAACCCTTCTCTCTGTTACCTCCTTGTCAAGCATATACAAGTGTGGATGGTAGGAACTTTGTGCTTTTGGCGCTAAAGGCTATCTCAGATCATTCTGAAGAAACTAAGTATTATTTTCTTAAGGGATCGCCTGATAACTGTGTAATTAACACATACTCCTCTGCATTCCATTTTTCTCTACCTTTAAAGCACAATTTACAAACAATAAAATGCACCCATTAACACTTTAATGACTTCTGACAAATGCATATAGTTGAGTAAACATCACCCCAATCAGGACATAGAGCGTTTCCATCACCCAGAAAGTTCCTTTGTATTCCTTTCAGGCAGTCCACCATTCCCCTAGGAAACCACTGCAGTTAGCATCCATCATCACATTTTATTTCTATCTGTTAAAGATCTTTGTATGAATGTAAACATACAGTGTGTACTCTTTCCTTGACTAGATTCTCTTGCTTAGCATTTTCTTGGGATTTATCCATCTTGCTGTTTATATTACTAATAGTTAGTTCTCCTTTTTATTGCTGACTAATATTACATTACTCTGCTGACAAAGATCCAAATAGTCAAAGCTGAATATTAATTGGAAGGACTGATGCTGAAGCTGAAGCTCCAATACTTTGGCCACCTGCTGCCAAGAGCCAACTCATTGGAAAAGACCTGACACATTGGAAAAGACTCTGATGCTGGGAAAGATGGAGGGCAAGAGGAGAAGGTGGCGACAGAGGATGAGATGGTTGGATGGCATCACTGACTCAATGAACATGAGTTTGGGCAAACACCAGGAGGTAGTGAAGGACAAGGAAGCTTGGTGTGCTGTAGTTCATGGGTTGCAAATAGTTGCACACGACTTAGAGACTGAACAACAAGTATTACATTACTGGAGTGTAAAACGTGTCCATCTGTTGGTGGCTATTTGGATACTTCCCAGTGTAAACTAATATATAAAAAAACATTGCTATGAGAATTTTGTACATGTCCTTTTGTGGACACATGGCTTCCTTTCTTTTCAGTAAACATTTAGAAATGAAATTGCTGTGCAATAGTGTAGGTGGACTACGCTGTCTGTGGCTCAGCCGGTAAAGAGTCTGCCCGCAATGCAGGACACTGGGGGTCGATCCTTGGGTCGGGAAGATCTCCTGGAGAAGAAAATGGCAACCTACCCCAGTATTGTTGCCTGGAGAATCCCATGGACAGAGGAGCCTGGCCGGCTACAGTCCATGGGGTCACAAAGAGTCGGACACGACTGAGTGACTTTACTTCAGTGTAGGTAGATGTTGAACTTTATAAGAAATTGCCAAACAATTTTCCAAAGAGATTATACAATTTTAGAGTCCTCCCAGAAATGTAAAAACAAAATCCAGTTACAATTTGCTGGTTCTGTCTATTTATCACCTTACTCAGAGTTTTGTGTACTTTTGCCTTTGTGTTTCTGGTAGAAGAACTCGTTTCAACTGTATGGTGATGGATGGAAACTGCAGTTTTGGTGATGAGCATGTGTTAGCACACACAGAAGTAAAAATATAATGTTGTACATATGAAACATACACAATGTTATCAACCAATGTTACTATAATAAAAATAAATTTAAAATAAATATTCTTTAAAAATTCCAATTACTCTACATCTTCACAGACATTTCATATGTCAGCCTTCTTAATTTTGGCCACTATACTAAGCACAGAGTGATATCTTATGATATTGAAGATATCTGCTTCTTTCTCCATTTGCATATCTTCTTCTGTGAAATGCCCATTCTACTTTGATTTGATTGTTTGAGGAATTGAATTTGTGTTTTTGTTTGTTTGTGTTCTGGACACAAACTGTTTGACAGAAATATGCATCGCAGATATTTTTCTCTAGATTGTGGCTTGCCAGTTTTTTTAATGGTGTCGTAATAAGCAGAGATTTGTAACTTTTTATTCTAAGGAGATCAAACATATCATATTTTTCTGTTTTTGTTTAGTGCTTTTTGAGTTCTAAGAAATTTTTGCCTACCTCAACATTGTGAACTATGTTTTCCTTTAGGTATATTACTCATCTCAAATAAACTTTTGTATATGGTGTGAGAAAAGAAGTGAGTTTAAAGTTTTGTTTTGTTTTTCTGTATGGCTATCCAGTGGTTTCAGCCAGTGTGTTGAAAATATTTTACTTTCTCCATTGAATTATCTTTTTGAGTTTGTAAAATTTAAATTTGCTTTTGATTAGGGTCCTCCAGTCACAGCTTCCTTCCAGAAGAGAGGTGGTTGAGAGTTTCTGTGTCCCCACCTGCAAGAACAAGCAAGAGTAGTGCCCAAATCATCTTGAAATACCACCCCTTTCCTGAGGAGTTCCCTGCTGGTAAGCCCAGTGATCATTAAGCACATCTAAGAAAGGAAGCACTTCAGAGAAGAAGACAGATGACCTGCCACAGAAATCTAAATCTCTCTTCATGCCTCAGATTTGCTTTGGTGCTTCCAGAAGTTAAGCACAGGGAACTGATACTGAGTATTTATGTTTTGCCAGGTACTTCAGAAAGCAGTTTACAAACATCGTCTCAATGGATGCTCTTATTGATACCAGGAAATATTTATTTGAATTCTATCACGTAGATAAGAAAACTTAGACTTTGCCACAGTTCCTTGGCCAGTTGGTGGTAAAAGCAGGATGTGAACTCCTGCTTCCTAAATTTGAGCTTCCTAAATACAGAACAGTTCTTTCCCATATCTCATGCGACCATTTCACAGAAGATGTCTGCAGAACATCCCATTAGGAGCCAAAGAAACAGATGAAGAGTATTTTCAGTTATTCTTGACCTATCAGATCACTGATTCTCTTTCAATCTGCTTAAGTTGTTACAGTTTTCTTCTCTCATTCTAAAACGACCATCTCAGTTTTGGTCCTTGAACTAAATTTCAAATAACATAATACCCCGCAAGTCATTGTGTTGTGAGAGTCCCAGGAATATATGTTGGTAAACTCAATAACAAGAGAAAATATATGTTTGATATATCCAGTGGAATTTTTAAAATAAACATATTTCCCCTAAAGCAAATTTATTGGATGACAACTTGCAAATTTACTTATAATTGCTTCCTTCCCATTCATGTGCACATACACTTTTGAAACTAATCATAGGATTCCTTTGACAGCATTTTACTTTCCCATGCAGTAAATAATCATTGTCAGCTGTAAATAATAATAAAAGGACAAGTTTTCCATTGTAAAATAGAGTTAAGGTGGTTTGTTCTAATGTCAAAAAAAAGGAGGAAGGCAGACACTTGTCCTAACAATCGCAGCAACTTGGAGAGGGCAAGTTCTCATCTGTCAGTTTGACAGCATCATTTATCATTCCTACATCTTTCTTGCTACATTTTGGAACAACAATTTTATTTGGGCAGTATCATATGCTGCCAGATATGTATTGATTAAAATACATTTGTGTTTTCAAGAAGACTGAAAACACACAGCAATAAAAGCTCAGTTCAGTTCAGTCTCTCAGTCATGTCTGACACTTTCCTCAAACTCAGGTCCATTGCATTGGTGATGCCATCCAGCCATTTCATCCTCTGTTGTCCCCTTCCCCTCCTGCCTTCAATCCTTCCCAGCATCAGGGTCTTTTCCAATGAGTCAGCTCTTCATACCAGGTGGTCAAAGTATTGGAGCCCCCCAAAATAAAGTCTGCCACTGTTTCCACTGTTTCTCCACCTATTGGCCACATGGGCTCCAAAATCGCTGCAGATGGTGACTTAAGCCATGAAATTAAAAGAAGCTTGCTCCTTGAAAGAGAAGGTATCACCAACCTAGACAGCATATTAAAAAGCAGAGACATTACTTTGCCAACAAAGGTCCATCTAGTCAAAGCTATGGTTTTCCAGTGGTCATGTATGGATGTGAGAGTTGGACTAGAAAGAAAGCTGAGTGCTGAAGAACTGATGCTTTTGAACTGTGGCATTGGAGAAGACTCTTGAGAGTCCCTTGGACTGCAAGGAGATCCAACCAGTCCATGCTAAAGGAAATGAGTCCTGAATATTCGTTGAAAGGACTGATGCTGAAGCTGAAGCTCCAATACTTTGGCCACCTGATGCGAAGGGCTGACTCATTGGAAAAGACCCTGATGCTGGGAAAGATTGAAGGTGGGAGGAGAAGGGGATGACAGAGGCATCACCGACTCAATGGACATGAGTTTGCGTAAACTCCGGAAGCTGGCAATGGTCAGGGAGGTCTGGCATGCTACAGGCCATGGGGTCACAAAGAGTCAGACACAACTGAGTGACTGAACTGAACTGAACTGATGGGACCAGATGCCATGATCTTAGTTTTCTGAATGTTGAGCTTTAAGCCAACTTTTTCACTCTCCTCTTTCACCTTCATCAAGAGGCTCTTTAGTTCTTCGTCACTTTCTGCCATCTGCATATCTGAGGTTATTGATATTTCTCCCGGCAATCTTGATTCCAGCTTGTGTTTCTTCCAGCCCAGCATTTCTCATGATGTACTCTGCATAGAAGTTAAATAGGCAGGGTGACAATATATAGCCTTGATGTACTCCTTTTCCTATTTGGAACCAATCTGTTGTTCCATATCCAGTTCTAACTGTTGCTTCTTGACCTGGATACAGATTTCTCAAGAGGCAGGTCAGGTGGTCTGGTATTCCCATCTCTTTCAGAATTTTCCACACTTTGTTGTGGTCCACACAGTCAAAGGCTTTGGCATAGTCAATAAAGCAGAAGCAGATGCTTATCTGAAACTCTCTTGCTTCTTTGATGATCCAATGGATGTTGACAATTTGATCTCTGGTTCCTCTGTCTTTTCTAAATCCAGCTTGAACAACAGGAAGTTCACAGTACACATACTGTTGAAGCCTGGCTTGGAGAATTGTGAGCATTACTTTACTAGCGTGTGAGATGAGTGCAATTGTGTGGTAGTTAGCATTCTTTGGCATTGCCTTTCTTTGGGATTGGAACGAAAACTGACCTTTTCTAGTCCTGTGGCCACTGCTGAGTTTTCCAAATATGCTGGTATATTGAGTGCAGCACTTTCACAGCATCATCTTTTAGGATTTGAAATAGCTCAAATGGAATTCCATCACCTCCACTAGCTTTGTTCGTAGTGATGCTTCCTAAGGCCCACTTGACTTCGCATTCCAGGATGTCTGGCTCTAGGTGAATGATCACACCATCATGATTATCTGGGTCGTGAAGATCTTTTTTGTATAGTTCTTCTGTGTATTCTTGCCACTTCTTCTTAATATCTTCTGCTTCTGTTAGGTCCATACCTTTTCTGTCCTTTATTGTGCCCATCTTTGCATGAAATGTTCCCTTCATATCTCTAATTTTCTTGAAGAGATCTCTAGACTTTCCCATTCTATTGTTTTCCTCTATTTCTTTGCACTGATCACTAGTATACTTATAAAATTATACTTCTTTTATCATAATCTGAAGGACAAGGTATAGGGACCATGTAATAATTTTAACCTGCCCACCAGGTCTTTGAGTTTCTAGCATCCACCAGCTCTGGAAGTGAAAACAAACCAATCACTTAAATCATAGTTGTTAGTTGAGATTTGGTTACTACCTTCCCCCTCATGATATTGGCTGGTACTATGAGTAAAACAAGCACTCTCCTAGTAAAATGATAGCATTGCAAAACATAAGCCTGGTGTTGCCATGAGCTTTCTTTGCTACCTTGAGACAAAATCTTACCAAAGTTGGAAACCAATGAAGGAAAAACACAGAGCTGAGAAACAGAGAGTAAGAATGAATGAATGCTGCTACAATTCAAACTTTGAATTCATCCATATCTAAGTCAGATTTGATTTCCAGCAACTAAACTATCCCTGACCAATATCCAAGGTAAGTCCATGGGAAAAATCACACATGTTGCCAACATGGATTGATGCATAAGCATCAGAAATTTCAAGCAAAGTGGGCATGTGAGGAAGCTCAAAGGGCCAGAAAAAGGAACCTTGATTCTCAAAGCAGCTTCTGACTAACAAGATATTTTCTATTATGAACTCACTGGGGTTGAACCTAACACCAAGGGCAGATAGAACAGAATAGAACAGAACTGGTTGGTAGGAGACATCAAGTGGAAGAGAGACAGGTACATTCTGAAATGCATCAGTCCCACTTACTTGGCACAAAATCATATACTGCCTGATGACATTGTTTATTTCATGTCTTGTGTTGTTATATACCTTTTCATGTGAACTTGCCCTGAATCTCCCACTACATTATAAGCTTCTAAAAAAAGTACTGACTATGCATGATGCTCTTTTAAACTTACTAACAGTGCCTGGTATAGGGCTACATATGGAGTATATTACTAATAAATATTTAATGAATAAATAGAGGAACAAAAAATCAAATGAAAGAACAAATACCACCTAATTAGTATTTAAGATTATTGTATAAATAACATTTTATCAACTCTCACTTATCATATTTCTGCTTGATTCTGTTTCTACTTTCCTTGTCCTTATTTAAAATAACTAATACTTTTAAGTCTCTGAAGTGGTACCTCTGTAAAAAGTTTATTTTCTGTTTGCATCTGTTCAAAACTCAAGTAACATTCTCCAGTTCCCTTCTCTTGACTCCCATTTTTATCTTTTAAGAGTCAAATGATTTTTCTTATGCCAGTAACATGTTATTTGTAGGATACATGTCCACAGCATGTATCAAGACAACCAGTATGTAGACAACCAGTGCATCTAGAGAAAACTCTTGCCCCATTCTAACCCACATGCCTACTCATTGCCAAGAGGAAATTAGGGCTACATCCCCCAAAGTGAAACATGCATAGGATTGGTGTTATAATGCTGACTTCTTAGCCACATCCCAGACCTACATCATGGAGTCAGATCTCTGGCAGTGTCAGAAATTCTTTTTCTCCTTTTTTCCCAATTATCCCCAGGTGAATTTTGTGCTCATTAAGAATGGGGATTGCTATGAATTTCTTTGCCTTGAGGGACAGGGGAAGAAAGGCGTCACCCCAATTTCAAAGGACCCACTATGGCAGCAGATATAAAGGTAACTGTGAATAAGCACCTGCTGCTTATCCTAGGAGAGGCAAGTTCTTAAACAAGAGAGATTATCTGGGGCATTACAAAGAAACATTCTACACAGAGATAAATTTGGAAGCCATTGAATGTTCCAACATCAGACCTGGGAATCCCTTCCAAAAATATTTTCAGGACAATCAAAGAATCTCAGTTTAAATGAGAGATTCAGGACACAGGGGTTACCTTTGGACTTCTGTGCCCGCCCCACCTTGGGCAGGACAGAGCCACCAGCAGATAAGTTTATACTTAATGACTCACTTAGACGTTGCTGAGACTATCCCAGCTGAAGCCCTCAAACTCTGTGTGGATGGAAACTTGGGAAATTTCCTTTATGGGATCCCTGGAATTCCCAGATAATTATTTTTCCTCCTCCCAAGAATAGATGTACTGAATGACTGTAGTTCTTTTTTCTAGAAAACATATACTATATTCTCTGAGCTCCTTCTAAAATATAAGCTGCATGTCTACAATACTTAGAAAAAGACGTGTGATCTACAACTCCTCCCTTAGAGTTTTCCTTTGTTAAGAAGCCCTGTGTGCCTGACTTACATGCTTCTGTAAAAGACTGGGTACATTTTTGCCTCATGGTATTTATTGTAAGTAAGGTAGAGAATGTTGTGATTAGAATACATTTTGACCCAAAGTTTATTCTCTGGGAGAGAAAATTTAAAGGCCTCAGAAGTCCTCTTGATTTCATAACAGTCCCTCAGTGTTGCCCACAGAGGATGATATAAAGAGCAGGGGACCTCGTATTATCACCAGGAAACCAAAGGAGTTCTGGGGCCCAGGCTCCACACAAGGCTTCCCCAGTGGCTCAGATGGTAAAGAAGCTGTCCACAATGAGGGAGACTGGGGTTCCATCCCTGGGTCGGGAGGATCCCCTGGAGAAGGGAACGGCAACCCCTCCAGTACTCTCACCTGAAGAAACCCATGGGCGGAGGAGCCTGGTGGTCGGCAGTGCATGGGATTGCAAAGAGCTGGACATGACAGAGCAACTAACACTTTCACTTTCATCTCTAGAAAAACGTAGGCACACTGGAGGTAATACTTGGACATCCTTTGGTATTACAGTAGTTTGATTCTATAGTCACTAAAGTGGGGTGGGGGAGAAGCATATCCCCGGCTAATATCTATGTCACTTCAATTTTAAGAAACAAATAATCAAAATTTGGTCCAGAAAGAGAGACAGTTCCTCAAACATGCTCCCTGGAGAAGATATGGATAATATGGGGCATAACACATTTTTAATAACTTTGGATAATGTAGCCTTATGAAATTTTGATGATAGAAAATCCTTGGAGATAATTTAGTTCACTGGCTCCCAAATTTGGCTGACCATGCAAATTACCCTAGACTTAAAAATCTGAATCATCAGGGGTAGAAGCCAGAAATACATATTAATTTTTCAGTCCCCAAATGCATCTGAACAGATAAGGGAATTGAAGAATTAAATGATTTGTTGAAAGATGCATATCTTGTCAACAGCAGAAGCAGTCCAGAACCTCAGCCACAAATTCCCAGAATTAAAAAGTATCTCCGAATATCATCCTAGCGTAACCATCTAAGAGTGGTCCTTAAGCTGTAAAAGGTTTTCTGAGGGAATTCAGATTCCAGCCCCCAAAGACATTTTCAAATGCTGAGTGTGAGGTGAAGCCCAGAAACAGACGTTTTTAATAGGCCCTTTAGTGGATTCTGAAGAAGGTTAACCTCTACAGGGCACAACTAAGGACATTTTGTCTACCAGGTGTCTGAGTCCCTCATATCATGTTCCCTCACTTTGTTTAAAATAATTGCATCTATAAGAAAGTTAATACCATTGTAATAACTTTCCTTTATTATAAGTCTGTTAGAAACAGTTTTTTACATTTTTTCCCCAGAAACCTAGTCCTATAACTCTCTCTCACAGACGTTATTCCTGCCTCTCTGGGCCATACAAAACGTTTTTCCCAATGCTGTATGTTAGTTTTTGGAGAATTCAAAGCCAATTTGACTCCTCTTTCCCAGGGAGAATGGAGATTAAAAATCCCTCTAGTTCATCTCTCGCCTCGCCCTCCTCTCACTTTGTGGCTTGTTTCACTTATGGCCAAAACCCTTCTCCCACCAAAAACACAAATAGATAAATAAAAATAAATCACTGAAGCAGCTTCTTGCTGTCTGACGGCTCTGAGCCCTAAGCCTTAGGCAAAGCAGCTGGGTCTGATGCGGAAACCAGAAGGGCCTGACTATACGGGAACAGAGCCAGGCCTGTTTTCCAACAGTTAACTTTCCTCAACCACAGCCGTGCTCTGAGGAGAAATCAAAGGCAGAATGGTTTCCTTCCTCCCATACCTTCCCCACCGTGAAGGGTGAAGACACAGCTTAAGCGGGCACCCCTGCAAAAGCAAGTCTGAAATGATCCCTCACGTGGCACACGTTGTTCCCGCCTCTTTGCTCCACTCGGGCTAAACCCACAGGTCGACCCTGCTTCCTGTCTCAGCTAGGCAGCTGCCTCTCTGCCCTGCCTTCACAATCCTCGCTCACTCTTCTCTCTGTTGTTTGTTTGGAACAAAGTGGATTCTTCCATGAAAGGGATGGAAGCAGACACATTTCTCAGGGACCACAGAGAGGGAGAGTGATGGAGGACTTATTTAAAGTTGAAAATCAGGGACTTTCCTGGTGGCTCAGTGCGAAAGGATCCATCTGCCAATGCAGGTTTGATCCCTGGACACCACAACTAGAGAAAAGCTTGCACAGCAACGAAGACCCAGCGGAGCCCAAATAATAATACTAACTAATAAATTAAAATTAAATGTAAAAAATGTAAATTTGACAATCATTCAAGGGCATGTACAAAATGCCTTGAAGTATGGAGGGAAAACTAGAACTGTGCTTAATTTTTTTTGAAAGAGTTTGATGTTATTTGAGGGCCCAGGCTCAGAATAAAGAAGGAAACAAGAAGCTAAAGGAAAACAGGAAGTTGGGAAGACTCGAAGTGAAAAAGACCCCAAAGACACCAGACTATGCTGTACAAATGTCCAGAGCCTTCCTCAAAAACACCTTATCCTTCAGGCTTCCAGCCTGTGCCTGTCTTCTGCTTCAGAAGATAGTAAGCGTGTGAGGTGCATCCACGGGACGGGCTCTGATGTCACGTGGGCAGGGACTTGTTGCATCCCTGCTCTGTCAGTGACTAGAAGCGACTTAACCAGTCTGCCGCTCAGTTCCATCTGCTAAAATTGGAGACAATAATGCCCTACTTATAGCAGCATGGGCGAGGTTCAGCCAGCAACCCCACAGGATCAGGGGCTACACCCACCAATAGTTTCTTCATCACTGAAGCTGCATGTCTAGTATCAGTCAACAGGGGGCTCCACCACCCACAACCACTCCCTATACGGGCAGCCAGGAAGACCTGGCTTATCCAGATGGGCCCACTGTAATCACCAGAGTCTTTGAAAACAAAAGAAAAGAAACCCGAAGAGTTAGTGCCACATGAGGAAGACTTGACCCATCACTGCTGGTTCCAGATAGGAGGGGTCACGAGCCAAGAATGTGGGAGGCCCAAGAACCTGCAAAAGGCAAGAAAGTAGATTCTTCTCTATCTCTGTAAGCTAATAAACTTGTTATTTAAGTCACTAAGTTTGTGGTGGTTTGTTACAGCAGCAATTAGAGACTACCACACTCCATGATGAATAACTAGCAGCAGGCATTTAGCAGAGGTGAGAACTAATTTGCACAGAAATCAGTCAATAAGGATGATACTGATAGGTAACCTGGAACAAACGTGCAATAACAAAAGTTTTCTGTACACTCTCAAGAGTACCCTAAAAAAGGTACCAGTCATTTGGATGCACACTATGTAAAGGCAAGAATATGGGCCCTTTCTCTGGAAGTGAAAAGGAACTAAGAGTTTGAAATCAAAAGTGTACTGAATATCATTTACACGTTTTGCACATGTTCTGAGACAGAATGGTTAAGAGCATTAGCTGTCAGTTGTTCATTCTGTTGACCCTGGGCATAAACACTCAAAGTTTGCTTTCCTTAAAAATAAAGTCAAAGATAATAATATTTACCTTATGGAGTGATGAAAATTAAATGTGCTAATTCAACATAAAACACTTAGCACAGTACCTGTATGTAATAAGTTCAATAAAAATCATCTGTTTGCATTATATTTACATTTCTATATTGACAGAATTTTCATTCTGAATGCTGCCACTTTAAACAAATTATTTTGCTGTTTTCATAAAGGCCCAATTAAACAATTGCTCCTGGGATGTTACAGTGTTAGGGTGGGGTGGACCCAATGGAAGAATCACAGTCAATATTCAGGTACCACACAGTAGGAAGAGCCAGGTAAGCATCTCTGCTGGCAGAATTTTGCCTTAATGAAGGGCTATTTCTGCTTGGGTGACTACACATTATACCAGCATCTGGAGCTAATCTCCGCACCCAGCAGGTGTCTGTGGACACCAATGACTCCCATTCCTACTATAAGAGAGGCAGGTAAAGAGCTGAAATCAACTAAAAAGCAAGGTATCAGGAACACCCATGGTTCTTGGCATTACTAAGCCTGAAGAATGGCTGAACTGCTTCCTTCCATGGCAGCACAGATGTCAGTGACCTGCACCTGTACTTACGTGTGAAACAGAGAGGGGGGAAATGAGAGAGAGACAGGAGCATCGAGAGTAAAAGAGAGGCCCATTCTCAGAAGCAGTCACATAGACCATCGCTCAGTCAGAATAAATAGCCATTTGAGGGCCTATGCTCCTCCCCAAACTGTGAGTTTTTCACTGCAGAAAACGTCTTCATCATCATCTCACATAGTAGATTTCAACAAATATTTATTCAACTGATCTGAAAGAGTTAAACGCTATAAAACTAAAAATTATGAAATGTGTGGCAGGATAATTTAATAATATATGATATATATTCATTACTGCAGAAGAATCAGAAAGAATTAGATACATGATATCTATCCCCAGGGAGAAAATGGAAGTCTTTGGATCATGAAATTCAGAGATTTTCACAAGAGACTTTAGTTAAAAGTCGAGACTTACAGAGGCAAAGAGCTAAAGTCAATGTATAGGGTGGAGGATATACCCCTGAAATGCGTAAATAGAAAAAACAGCTGAAAGGGAATGTCCTAAGCCAAGTGAACAGGGTTGGGTGTTTGGTGGAAGATGTGTAAGTGGAGGACGCCCAGGAGACAGAACCTTGGACCAGATAGCCTGTAGATATTGGAAACCTCAATGCTGAGAGCCATGGTATTGAGAGCTATAGCTTTCAAAGCCTTACATAAAGCTTCCTGGTACTGTGGGATAGAGAAGACGGATCAAGAGAGCCTGGTCAGTGAACATCTCAGTTGGGACTGTAATGGATTAAAGACTAGGAGCTCTTCACTTTTAGGGTTCCATATATAAATCTCCAGGGGCTTCCCAGGTGGCACTAGTGGTAAAGAACCTGCCTACCAGTGCAGGAAAACTAAGAGACGCTGGTTCGATCCCTGGGTTGGGAAGATCCACTGGAGGAGGAAATGACAACCCACTCCTGTATTCTTGCCTGGAAAATGCCATGGACAGAGAAGTCTGCCAGGCTAAAGTCCATGGGGTTGCAAAGAGTCAGACACGACTAAAGTGACTTAGCACACATAAATCCCCGATTTCTTGAGAAATCCTAGGAATGAAGGATAGCATAGCAAAAAGGATTCAAAGACATTTAATTCAATTTGGAGAAATAAAAATATGTATGTCATGCTTCTTGCCAATATACATGGAGGGCAAAATTCATACACATTACACATGTACGATAACAGGACTACAATAAGACATTAAAGTGGTTATCTCTGTATCATGTTATTATAGGTAGTATTCAAGTTTTCTTCATATTATATATATATATATACACATATATTTAAAGTCATATATATATTTAAAGTCATGTTTAAAGATAAAACTACATAAAAGCCCACCTTCCTACCCATGACCAGCCAGATGGTGATGCGATGATCCTTTCTAGGAGCAATGGGCCCCAACCTTCTTTAGAACAAGGTCAAACTCTGTGCTTGATTCGGGTCCCTGAGAATCTGGAGAAGCTGTGATGTTCAGAGAAACACTCTGGCTCTTTAAGAGTTTTTATCCTTGAAAAACTCTCACCAGTGGTATGTTTCAACACACCTGATTTTGTTGGATGCTGAAAGAGTACAAAGTTCTCCAAAGGAAAAAAAGCCAACAGTTCTCTCCATCAGCTATATCAAGTCGCTGAAGTTACTGAAATTAGAAATGTTTCCATGAATCTATGGGAAAGTGGTGTGTGTGTGTGTGTGTGTGTGTGTGTGTGTGTGTGTGTGTGTGTGTTAATATACATCATTTTCAGTGCTCTGTATTTCTCTATGTAGATTCAGATTTCCACCTGGTAGTATTTTCCTCCTACCCAAAGGACTCTTTACAAGAACATTCTCTCATATCACCAAAGTAAAATCATCAACATCAGGGTATGACCATTAATATATTGCTACCATATAATCCTCAGATCCCATTTAAGCCAGTAGTCCCAGTGAATTCCTTTACAGCAAAAGAATAATGGGCACTAGGTTAAGATAACCGTTCTGTTTTCTAGATTTGTTCCTTTATTCATTCCACAGGAAACATATTTTGATGATCCACTCTATGCTGACTCTGTCAGTAAGCTGAGTCTTAATCTGAGAACCAGCCATAAGCAAATCATAATAATGCAATGACTAAGAGCTGTAAAAGATATGCAGGGGTCATTTCAGGACTAAATAAATTGCTGCCCAGCCCAGGGAAGGAAGTGATTCACTCTGCCTAAAGCAATCAGGGACAATGTAGCAGAGGAGGTAGCAATTGACTCCTAAAGGATGAGTAAGAGTTTTTAAAACAAACTGGGAGGACAGAGCACTTGAAAATGAGTTTCTCCCCACATTATCTAGCACAGTTCTGGGCTTTCAATTGTAACTCAATGTTACTGACATAAATAACACTAAAATGGCTAGCCAACAAATGAGCTGAAAGGAAGTGTATCCCAACCCTTTACCTTTCTACCTGTGATTCAGTTCATTTGAGGACCTCTGCAGATCTCCTTCCACAAAAGGACATATTTTGTGAGGTGACACCTTTGTAGAGCATAAAGGCACTGGTGCTCTGCTTGGTCCTAACATTTGGTTTTGTTTAATTCCACTGTAATCTTCCAAGCTGAGATTTCTTAGTAATGATCGGACAGTCTGTAACAATGTTTAAATAGACTTGTTGCCTTAAGAGTAGGTTTGATTTTATTGATTTTCTTATAATGTCTGTAATTGTTCAGTTTGTTGGAGCTTTTTTCTTTCCTTTTTTTTTTTTTTTTTGTATTTCCTAATTGCTTTATCTTTCACAGAAAAGATCTGTTTGTAGCTTGTTGATCTTTTCTTCCATTAAGAATGAATGTTGTGAGGAAGACTTTTGTGAAGAAAAGCAAAACTCCATTACCAAAAGTTTCATTATACCCACTGATATATGTTTCTCTTTCTTAAAAACACTACAAAATGTCTTTGTCCTTCACTTCATGAATAACTGGATTCTCTGGAGGAGGGAAAAAAATCTGTTATGTTCAGTACTTTCATTACAATGTTGTGTTATTAGTGTCTGGGATATAACATTTTAGCTTTGTTATTTGAACATCTTTGTCCTTCTTAGTGCCTCCGCATTATCATCTGTGTTTTAACAAATGAAATGAAAAGCCATTCAAGGTCAGTGAGGAGGCGCATCCTACACACACATTCATTCAGCAAAGATTCATTGAACACAAACTAAATGCCAAGTAGGTCATCAACTAGTGGGAACAAAGAGAGAACAAAACCCAGGTATCCTAATGCTAAAAACTGGATGAAACTGCAGAGGGGGATCAGGTCTGAGGGGGAAGCAAACTTCAGTCGTGATGTTGTGCAGCATTTAGGTTCAGACCAGGGACTCTAGAATCATACAAGTGTGAGTTCAAGCCCCAGTTTTGCTACAAGTGAGTGACCTAGGCAAATTACCTAACCTATTTGAGTCTCAATTTTCCTGTCTACAATGTACAGATACCAGCAACACCTGCCTCAAGATTTTTGTATTAAATGAAATATTGCAGGCAAAGTGCTAATCATATTGTCAGGAACCTAGTAAGTGTTCAGTAAACTTTAGCTCTAGATATATGCTGATCTTGCCTCATTTATGTTAACTTACCAGATTAAAAACAAAGAAGGATCTCAATACAAGTTTGTTGACCTAAGCCAGTCCACATATTCCACCCTCAATGTAATCAGTTGGTGTAACATCATATATTCAGTTGTGGATTCTCAACCTAAGCTGGGAAGTGGTATGTGGGGGGATAAGTGTATAACTTGGGTATTAAAATCCAAATTCTCACATTAACACCAAAATTAAAATACTTTGAATGCATAGGTCCACTTATATATGAATATTTTTTCAATAAAATGCACTAGAGCACTATGTCATCCACAGTTGGTTGAATTTATGGATGTGGAACCTCAGATATGGAGGAACCGTGGATGGGGTGGGCTGGCTATAAGGTATAAGCAGAGTTTCAATTGTACTAAGGGTTAGCACCCTAACCCCTGTGTAAGTAAGGTGTCAACCGTATTTCTACTAATACAGAGTTAAGATGACGATCAACAGCTGTCTGCAAATCCACTGCTAGTCCACAATTTCAGTTTCTGGTTAAGAAAATACAACTTGGATAATGAATCAGAATATAGTTCTTGGTAATCAAATTGCATCTTCCATTATTTAGACCCAGCTTTGGTCCTTACACCTACAGTAAAATGAGAAGACCTTTAGGGATGCAATTAAAACAAACTGTGCAGGGTGCTTATCCACCAGCGGTCTCCTCCGCGATGTAAGAAACCCTAAAAAGAAGGATAGCTGCAGGAAAAGGGAGAGTCACACAAATTTACACCGAAGACTTCACAGAAAATCATTAACATCTTAAAAGTCATCATATGAAGAAATAAGAGTTCTTGAGGGTGGAGAACAGCTGGTTCCAAAAAGCAATCAGTAGTTAATTATTGAGTACCTTTTAGGCATTAGCATTTTCTAAAAGATTATCTGAGAAACTCTACCCATGAGGGTAACTATCCGAACAGGTATCAGGTATAAGAAATGGAATAAACTAAACTCTTCTGAACTAGTAAAATCAATCAAATTAGCAACAAAAAAAAGTGCTGTGTAACATTTACTATATACTTTACTATACAGCAATCAGTTTTCAACATAAGACACAGAGGAAAGTGGTGAGTAGAATCTCTCTGGAAGGCTAGAATAAATTTGTTAAAGGAGATAATGCTTAAGGCAGATCCTGTCAAAAGTAGCACATCAATTAAGTAGTGACTGTGGTTTATAGAATTCTCCTTTTTGGGAAGGTTGATATTTACCATCGTCCTGATAAATGCCTCCCTATAATCTGTTCATTCCTCATTGGCCCATATCTCCCACCTCTAGTATTTATTGCATAAGGAATGGTTCTCAGACTGTTCAGAGATAAATCTCTACACTGATGGAAGGTTTTCCCCACTGCCTATTATGTGCCTATCTAGCCTCAGCCAACAGTTTATTACCAGTTGAAAAAGGAGGCAATGTGGTAAAAGACTGAATTGTTTTTATGGCCATGTCTATATTTCTTAAAGAGTAAGAACCTTTATAGAAGAAATTCATCCTGGAACCACATGAACCACCATTCACTGGGAGTAAAGTGAACTTGTTATAAAATATTGAAAACAGAATCACACGCTATGAGGCTGTCACTCTTTTTACTACCAGGAGCTATTAAAATCCCCACCCACTTACTTTTTGCCTTTTACCAACTCAGTTCTGTGAGCCTGCAAACATGAGTCTTTGAATACCACAGACATTGGTTACAATCAACACATGACATTAGAATATAGGGCCCTAGCATCATGCTTGTTTAGGGAAAGTCTCCCAAGTCTGATATTTGAATTTTCATTAGCCTTGAAGTATATATCATGTATTGTTGCAAGAATATAGAATAAGAGAAAACATCAGTTTTAGCCCCAGGTCGATCACCTTGGACAAACTATTTTTTCTGTGCCTTATTTTCCTAATGTATATAATAAAAGTTTGAATTAAATGACTTCCAAAAGTCTTTTATTCAGGTTCACTATTAATTGAATCTGTAATTACCAATCAATACAAACCTCTAAGTACCAACCTACCTTCTGAATACCACATCCACTGTGGAGAAAATCACATATTTTAGATATTTCCATGCACAATATTTAGTGGACATTCTCCAAAACAAAATACATCAATTGTGCAACACCTCTTTGAAAGCATAAAGCTTTAATTGTAGTAAAATATGACTTTACAAACAAACATTTAAATTCAATCAAATGAGCAATTAGTAATGGGTTTATCTCCAATTGCTAGGTAAAACAGTCAGATCTTTGGCAAAAATCAACAGATTTCTCCTTTCTTCCTGTTCACAGCATCAGTGTTAGGATGTAGTCACTACCCTGAATTTAAAAGTACAGATTCTAATATGATCAGCAATGCCAAACGCCAGGTAAGCAGACAAGTAGATCTGGTGCTAAAAACCCAATGGAGAGATACAATCTTATCAGTAGATAAGTATACATATCCTTTTGAACTGTGGTGCTCAACTGAGCAAGACTCTTGTGAACTGGGAAGACTCTTGAGAGTCCCTTGGACAGCAAGGAGATCAAACCAGTCAATCCTAAAGGAAATCAGTCCTGAATATTCACTGGAAGGACTGATGCTAAAGCTGAAGCTCCAATACTTTGGCCACATGATGCAAAGAACTGATTCATTTGAAAAGACCCTGATGCTGGAAAAAATTGAAGGCAGGAGAAGGGGATGACAGAGGATGAGATGGTTGGATGGCATCACTCATTCTATGGGGTTGAGTTTGAGCAAGCTCTGGGAGTTGGTGATGGACAGGGAAGGCTGGCGTGCTGCAGTCCATGGGGTCACAAAGAGTTGGACATGACTGAGCAACTGAACTGATTCCAATAAAAACATGTCTGAGCTAGCCTCCGAGAAATAAAAGATAGGTGGTTCAGAGTCAAGTTGACTCAATCATCCTAGCCAAGTCTGTTTATTGCAGATCAACTCCATCACCTAGAGACCTCCAGACATATGAGCAAGCCCAGCCCCAGTCACACCACCCAGTTGAGCTGCAGCTGACTGTAGGTTCATGGAAAAGGCTATCTGAGATTACCTAAGCCTGGTCAGAGCAGCTGTAGCTTGCAAACACATTTATTGCTCTAGGCCACTGAAATTTTACAACTGTTTATTATGCAGCATTGTTCTGGCACTAAAAAGCTGATATGGTAGATTAGAATCAGCCTGTGTAAATCCCATTTTGTTCAATCCAAGAATACCAATTAGTTATCTGAAATTCTTCCATAATCTCAAAGCATAAAACATGACCCTCCTCTTTCTGCAACTGTCTCAGAGAAAAGGGCATGAGCTATCATCATCTCACTGTATATGAATTTTTTTCTCATGTTAATGAATCTTTCCTATTCAGATGCTTCCTGCAATAATATTTACAGTGTCCTTGAAAACATTATTTATATGTGTGCAGGAGGAGGAGGGAATATGTGGTTGGAGAGAACCAGGATTTGATAATACCAAATAAATTTGGCCTACTGTTACATGCCAGAAGTGCTTGTCACCTGCCATGTTTTTCTCTGGCTCCAAACACAGTCCCCCTTTCCTTGTGCTCCATCATGAGAGGAATCTTGGCAACGAAAATGCAACATTCCTCTTGCGATTCCAATTTCACAGTTGAATAAGGAACAAGCCTGAGCAGACAGTAGCCCAAGAAAGGCATGACAAGCATGGCAGATCAGGGAGTCTAGTTGTTGATTCTGCATCCCTTCTACTTCCCATGACCCTTGCACTCTGTACAACAACAACAACAACAAATCGAGAGTAGGCTTCAAGTCCTGATGAGGTACCAGATGCAGTCTTTAACTTCCCTAAATGACCAGATTCCAACCAGGCAGAAACACGGGTTGGCGTCTCTCCATTAATCTCTGATTGTGTTTTCTGCTTTAAGGTTTATTTAAGGAATGAGTGTCTCCTTCAGGTCTGTGCAACTGGAGGAGACAGGGAAGACAGGACAGTGAAAGTGACATCTGTCGGCTAGCAGTAATTAGGAGAGATGTGTGGCGTTTCAGTGCTCTAAATGGCCCCGTTAAAATGTTGATGAGCAGTGAAATGTCTGATTAAATTTTAAGCAGGACTAAATGGGCCAGCCCCACCATAGGATAAAGCTAATGGAGTAGTAGACTGAGAAAATTAAACGAACAATGTGTCATGTGTCAGTGCAAGCAAAGAGACACGCTGGCACAAATACACCTCTTCTGGAGCCTGAACATAGCTTCCAATGCATGACTGCAACGAAAAGATTTTCTGCAAGTACCACCTGAGCTTCAGAGTAGGTCATGAGCTATGGCATCAATTTGAATATTAGGAAACAAGAGGGGAACGGGCACATTTGAAAAGGACACAGGAATCAGGACAGAAGAACAGAGTAGTGACATGTCCACTGATGAAATCTCAGAGAGCAACTCATTTCCCCTCTCTCTTAAGTCAGGAAAACAGAGGCAGAGGGATGCCTGGCTCCTAACAACAAGACTTTAGAATGTGAAAAGGAGCATGAGGCTATGGGGTTGGGGAAGTCTGAAGATGCTTGCTTCAGCTCTTGTTAACCAGAGAAACACTCACATGTCTGTTGGGCCAGTAAAAGCATTACAAAGGTCTAAGATTATGCAACTTCTTGACCTGCATACAGGTTTCTCAGAAGACAGGTAAGGTGGTCTGGTGTTCCCGTCTGTTTAAGAATTTTACAGTTTGTTTTGACCCACATAGTCAAAGGCTTTAATGTAGTCAATGAAGCAGAAGTAGATACTTTTCTGGAATTCCCTTGCTTTCTCTATGATCCAATGGATGTTGACAGCTTGATCTCTGGTTCCTCTGCCTTTTCTAAATCCAGCTTATACATCTGCAAGTTCTTGGTGCTAGAGAAGACTCTTGAGAGTCCCTTGGAATGCAAGATCAAACCACTTAATCCTAAAGGAAATCAGTCTTGAATATTCATTGGAAGGACTGATGCTGAACTGAGGTTCCAATACTTTGACCATCTGATGTGAAGAGCTGACTCACTGGAAAAGACCCTGGTGATGGGAAAGATTGAAGGCAGGAGGAGAAGAGGATGCCAGAGGACGAGATGGTTGGATGGCATCACCGACTCAAGAGACATGAGTTTGAGAAAACTCTGGAAGATAGTGAAGGACAGGAGAGCCTGGTACACTGCAGTCCATGGGGCGGCAAAGAGTTGGACACGATTTAGTGACTGGACAACAACAAGACTAAACAATAACAAACCACAGCGAAACTCTACAAGACCCTAAGGGTCACCAAATCCAGATCCTGCGTCTGGTGTTTCTCTTGCTCTTAAACCTGCAGTTATGGTTTCACTTCTTCTAAATTTTCTTCGTATTTTCCACCTTCATCTATCCTCTCTTCCACATTAATGACCTCACCTCATACTTCATGAGAAAGAGCTGTTAACCACAAACTCCCACAGGTCTTGCTACAGAATCTACAAACATGCCAGTACCTTCATTGTTTCTTTTGTTTTTAACAAGGGAAGTCCCTCAACTTCCAATCAGAAGCCTTAGGTCCCCTTCTTCCTTGACTCCTCAGTAACCTCAGTTCTTATATTATTCTCTCTCTTTATCTCTTAAGTCGCTCCCTCTACTGAATCATCCATTCACATTAGCAAACAAACATGCTCTACTATTTGCTATTTTTAAAAAAATAAACCATTCATTTGTTCAGTCCACATTGCCCCCTATGAGGTACTGATTTCTTTCTATTAAGCTTCTTAAAAGTGTTTGTGAATGTACACACAAACCCCCCACCACTTCAATTACTGTTTAGATAGATAGATGATAAAGACAGATGGCTGTGCTTTTCTGGTTCTCTTTTACATTATGGCATTTTATTCCTTGTTTTAAAGTTAGACATTGCTTTGGGAAGGATGCCTATTGTTAAAGCCAAAAAAATCCAGATAAAGAAAACACTGCTTGTATCAATTCTCAAGGATGACATTTTGAGTATTATAAACACACATTAGTTTTGAAGGGCAGAATTGGTCAAGAAAGAAATTGAATTTTCAAATTCTAGAAACTACCTCTATGGAAAACAAAGCTTTTCATGGTCTGAAAGTGGAGTCTTACTAGGAATCATGGATTAGAGAGATGGAGGATACTATGTGAGCAAGTTATCTCCCCACCTGATAGAAAATAGAACACAAAAGCCAGTCTAGCAGGTTCCGGATAGCAGGGAGGGTGAGGCAGTGGAAGATACATGTCCCCACTCTCCATTCTGAGTCAAAACCATGGATAGATAAAGCTGTTAAAATAACCATAAAATTTGAGCTAAGAGAAAATAGAGCTTTTTTTCTTACTTCTCTGGCCATGTATTAGGGAAGATTCAGTTTCCTTTGAAAAAGTACTGATTTCAATAAGATGTTATCAAGATGTTAGGCTATAACAAACAGCTGTGGGGTAAAGCTAAGACAGGGCTTCCCAGGTGGCTCAGATGGTAAAGAATCTGCCTGCTATGCAAGAGACCCAAATTTCCTTCCCTGATCAGGAAGATCCCCTGGAGAAGAGAATAGCAACCCATTCCAGCATCCTTGCCTGGAGCATTCCATGGACAAAAGAGCCTAGTGGGCTACAGTCCATGGGCTCACAAAGAGTTAGACACAACTGAGTGATTAACACACACACAGACACACACACACTAAGAGAAAGAATCAAAGATAATGTCACTAGAGTCTCCCTCATCATCCATGGATATGGATGGCATCATCCATGGACATGGATATGGAAATTCTTATTGACTCAATGGAGGAAGCTATATGTAGCTGGGTCAATAGTCTAGGAGCCTGTCATGGGACTACCTTAGAGAAATCCTTAGAGAAGTAGTCCCTGGCATGAGACTCCTTATAATGGAAGTTGAAGGGTGATAGCTCTGTCCATGCATGAGATGAAAGGTATTGCCACGGTTTAGATTATCTGCTATGCTGCCCAGAGATGGAGGCAAGAAGGTATACAGTCTGACAATGCCATAATAATAAAGGCTTTTTGCTTCATTAGCAGAATGCCTCAATACCATATGCCATTAGGATGCAATTAGGACTAAAACTTCATCTCCATGGGATTTACCAAGGATCCTCAAGACAGCATAATAAGTTACACATGGATCTTCTGACTCTTCCCCACATTTGATCATGAGAATATATATGCATGCAACTACAGTCAACCAGCAGCTTATCTAGAAGGAAAATAAATCATGGTTGGAGAGGCGAGTCAGAAACGCAATAAGCCTCTCTATCGTGCTCCATTTTCATATAACCAAGTGCCAACTTGACATCTTTACTTGTATGTCCCAAAGGCATGTCACACTTAACATAGCCAAATACAAATTTTTCATCTTCCCCGCCTGCTCTGCTCCTACTTCAGATTTCATCTTCTCATTAAATGACAAATGGCACTTTGTGAACCCATCCGTTCAAACACTTGGGAGACATTCTTGAAACTTCATTCATAGTCTCATAAATCTCACAAGTGAATCTACTTCTCTCCATCTCTCCTGCCACTTCTCTGATCCAAGGCAACATCATCTCTTGTCTGGGCTGCTGTCCTCAGCAATGAACTGAGGGAGTTTTCTTCTATTTAGATTTGGGAATTATGGATATGTATGGTGAAATTCTAAAATATATTCGCTGCTTGCCTCTCTTCAAACCTGTCTTAATCAAGAATTGAAAGATAAAGATACATGATGAAGATATCACAAATTTCTATAAAAAGGGAAGACATTGAAAAAGTAAGCAGATAGGAGAAAGCCAATTAACCAGTGTTGGCAGAGAAGAATGCTGACCAGAAATCAGTTGATTCAGTAGTTTTCACTGTAAATCTTCACCACGCAACCCCCTACCTGAAAGGCTCATGAGTAACAGGTCCCAGAACTGGCATACCGGTAAACGCTTAGCAACTGGCTTTCCAAGAAAATGAATCAATCAAACAAACAAAAATACTGATTTATAGTGTTTGCTGATTATCATGAAGCAAATATACTATAGTCAATTTCAAATTACTAATGTAAGGTCATTGGATGCAGATATAAGAAGAAATGTACACTCTGTCAATACAGGTGATGCAATCCCTAAATGATTACCCATGGAGCACAAATGTTATAAACCATAAAGAAAGCTGAGTGCTGAAGCATTGATGCTTTTGAATTGTAGTACTGGAGAAGACTCTTAAAAGTCTCTTCAAATGCAAAGAGATAAAAACAATCAATCCTAATGGAAATCAGTCCTGAATATTCATTGGAAGGACTGAAGGTGAAGCTGAAGTTACATTACTTTGGCCACCTGATGCAAAGAGCCGACTCATTGGAAAAGACCCCGATTCTGGGAAAGACTGAAGGCAGGAGGAGAAGAGGGTGGCAGAGGATGAGATGATTAGATAGGATCATGGACTCAATGG
The DNA here is from genome assembly GCF_054371585.1 of Giraffa tippelskirchi. Classification (NCBI taxonomy): domain Eukaryota; kingdom Metazoa; phylum Chordata; class Mammalia; order Artiodactyla; family Giraffidae; genus Giraffa; species Giraffa tippelskirchi. The sequence continues at coordinate 142,692,995 of NC_137285.1, forward strand.
CCATGAATTTGAGCAAACTCTGGAAGGTAGTGGAGGACAGAGAGCCTGGCATGCTGCAGTTCATGGAGTTGCAAAGAGCCGGACATGACTTAGTGAATGAACAATAATAATAGCAAATGAATAGCTGCACAAAAAGGAAGTGAAGTCAGTGAAAAATACTCATTTAGCAATAATAAAACTGTAAACCAGGGATCCCCAACCTTTTTGGCACCAGGGACTGGCTTCATGGAAGGCAATTTTTCCACAGACTAGGGTAGAGGGAGTGGTTTCAAGATGGTTTAAATGCATTACATATATTATGCATTTTATTTTTATTATTATTATATCCGTTCCACTTCTGCTGCAAACAATGGGTCATTATTTCTGCAACAGGTGATATAACTGTATTAGGAGGAAAATAGTGGTGATGGTACTATCACCCTCCATAGCTGAAACAAAATATGTAACATCTAAAATTGTAAAACAAAGACTATTACTTACAATAAGAATATTATTTATAACTGAAGTAATTGAAGAGTTTGTCCCTTAGGGGAAAAGAAGTAGGGGAGTAGAGGATTTCTATTTTTCCTTTATGGAAACCTTGTAGGCTGGGTATTGTTGGGATTAAGAACATGGTGTCTGGCATCACACTGCTTGGACTTCTCATTCTGAGCCCTAGTAGCCATGTGACCTGGGTGAGTTATTAACCACTCATTCTTAGTTTCTTCATCTTTATAGTGAGAATAGCAAGAGGCCTATTTTGCAAGGGTAATTGTGAGGATTAAATGAGGTAATATATGTAAAATACTCAGAACAAGATTTGGCTCATAATAGATAATAAATATTAACTTTTATAATTACTATTTGCCTTTGTAAAATTGTGTAACCAAGTTATTCTGATAAATATTAAAGGCTAAGTTAAAAGAATCATAAACACGATGGGTTATAAAAGACTCATAATGAAGTAGAGCCTTTATTCAAAGTTTATGTTTGCAGTATCTCATTTGAGATTGAGGTTTGGAAATATATATTTTGCATGAGAAAACTTGTAAACATGAAAAGTTTTATTTCTTAGGAAGACAATTTGTAAGTAAACTTTGTAAGTAAGCCAAGGTATCTTTCCCGAGTAAAAGATTACGATTCTAAGTTATTTTCCCCAGCATCCAAAGTCACTAAAACTTCTCCAGGTGTATTGGCTTGGTCATGATGCAGACCCAGTGACACGGAAGGGCCCATCAGTCTCTCAGTATGAAATCAGTATGAAGGAAGAACATGGCACTACGGGCAGATCAGTATTAAAACCCAGAAGATAATGGTAGTTCTGGCTTCATGAGGACTCAGACACCAGAACCTGTTCTGAGGCAGCCATCCTAGTTATCAGCTTCTTCACTCCAGGCATGGTCATACTAGTTCATAATATCAGCTCTATCACTGAGAATCCAACATAATTTTGGAATGGGGCTCACTTGGCTGAGTGGGACAAGATGAGGACTTTCTCTTGTGTTTTAAATTATCAATGAGGCTTCTGCAGTATTAAAAGTAGCTGGAAAAGGAGGCTCAGTGTTTTTCTTCAGACATGACAGGAGACAAAATCAAGAAGAAGCATGTCTACTGTTGCTGTGTGCAGGCTTCTTACCCAGAAATAAGGATGGCACATTATTCTTGAGGTACCGACTTCACATCATAGCTGTAAAGTTCTCTAGCCTCATGATTATTTCAGAGACGGAGGAGCAATAATGGCTTTTGCACGTGAATGAGACTCTGAAAGGTTCTTTTGGTAGGATGTGTGGGTTAGTTGCTCAGTCGTGTCCGACTCTTTGCAACCCGATGGACTGTTGCCCGCCAGGCTCCTTTGTCCATGAATTCTCCAGGCAAGAGTACAGGAGTGGGTTGGTTGCCATTTCCTTCAGAATCCACAGAAAGAAACTCAACTTCATGTTAACTGAGTGTGTGGGTTTCAAGTTTTGTGTTTGAGATGCTACCCTGAGATAGTATTCTTGTTGCAAATTTTAAGAAGGAACAGCCTGGTTCCATATACTTTCCAGATATGAGAAAAATAAGTCAGTTGGCTTTTGAATGTATCCTAGTCCCTGCCCTGATTGAGATACGTAGAGAAGCTAGAGCTGTATACAGTTGACCCGTGAACAACACAGAGATCAGGCGTGCCAACGCTCCTTGCAGAGGAAATCCTCATGTAGCCTTACAGTCACCCCTTTATACCTGCAGTGCCACGTCTGAGGATTCAGCCAACCACAGGTCCTGTAGGACTGTAGCAGTCATTTAGTGAAAAAAACGCTCATATAAATGAACCCAAACAGTTCAAACCTGTGTTGTTCAAGGAACAACTGGATTCGTGTTTTCAGTGTTTTTTACCTGGCTTTGAACTAGGGCCTCCAAGCCTAGGGATTCCATTTCCCCATGTAGAAAGAAACATAATGAATGGTTACCCCTTTCCACCTCACAAGAACGCTGAAAGAACCAAGGAGTGCATTACATTAAACAGCATGAATAAGTATAATTTTCCAATTACTTACTAGAAAATATCATGCTAAGTATTTATTAATAACATATATTATTCCACTTCATTCTTTACAAAAAAAAACTGTGAACGAGGCAACATTATCCCCAGGTCACAGAGAGGAGAACCAAGGCTCAGAGAAGTTATGTGATGTCTCCAGAGATCCAAGTTAGGATTTAAGTCTACTCCTTTATGAACAGAAACACAATTACCACATAAAACCATCATTACTATTTATCTTTCAAATTTCAAAATGGTGCTTTTGCTTAGGATCCTCTGATTTTCCTGGATCCCACACACCAAAGATTAGTTATAGGTATTTCCTCTGTGAAATGTCAATGTTTGAGGTTACTAGAAATCTTAAGTCATTTTATTTTAAGTATGTGAGATTAAATATTTAATCTCTAAATTTGGAAATTAGATATAAGAAAAATATTTATCCAAAGATCACTATCCTCACACAATTACTTTTATGGACTATTCTTCATATGCATATAGTTATATGGCTATAATCACCATGCACATGCAATAGCTTTGCTTAGTAGTCACATTATACCTTCTAAAAAATGACTTCATAATATTGCTTTGGATTGGCACTCTAGAGTTTTTTAGTCAACCCCACGATAAAAGGTATCTTTCCATTTCAAACTACTTATGGGAACAGCTTGAAATAAATAATTTTGTACTGAACATTGTCTTATGTATATATTTTAAATACATTTTTAATTATAGGCTTGACATGCTAACTGTTTTCAATTCATTATGATGCAAAGACGAATACACAGTTGACAAAATGTTCATTTTCTCACCAACATAGACAAACACTTCTTTTAAATAACTCAGCATTTATGTATTAATACCTACTATTATAAGGTCTTGATTCTATTTCTATAGTGTCAGGCCCTATGCTAGGAATTAGAGCATATATTCCATTAGGCTATATGGATAACCCCATTTCACCAATACCATACAGGAAATTATCCTCAGGGTTTCCCAAATCATGAATAACCATGAAAATCATAGAAAGAAAAAGGGATAGGATTTGAGAAGCATGACGTTTAGGCTTACCATCTAATCTCCTGTATCTACCTAAAGTTTAATGAGCCACTAGTCACATGGATTGGTATTTATATCCACGGCTTGCAATACACCCCAGGAACTCTGAAGTGTGTGATATGAATAGATCAATTTCCATGTCCTGTCTTCACATCTTTGTTTTCAGCTATTTGGTTAGGGACCCTGGGCAAGTGTACTTGAAACTGTGTTACCCTCATCATGCGGTGATAAGCGGAGCCATGAGTAACAATGAGCCCATTACTGCTCTACAGCGGAGGAGACAGGTCAATCCTTTGTCAAATCTCTGTGTACTGTGTCCTCTTCCTTGTTCCAATTACCCAGGAAGTGATGGCACTTTCTCATCCACAGCCTTTCGAAACTAGCTGACATATACTTAGAACATTGCTGGGATTGTAAGTCTTAACCAAACTGTCCTCAGTAATTCTCGTGGAAAATAAAAGTTACAATGGCCCATGAGTGATTGAGATCTAATATTTTCTCAACTCAGACCACACCCATTTACAAACCAGAGGAAGAACTAAGACAGGCAGAAAGAGAAAGATTACTTTCCAACCAAAATATTTATTTAAATCCAGAAATACAATAACTGCTGAAAAACTGGCCATGGAATATTGTCATTAACCAACATCCTGATTTTCCTAAAGAGGAAGCTAATTCCCTCGAAAATGCAGCAAGTTGTCTGAGCTAGTCTGTGGCACAATCCCGAAGGAAAATACGCCCTGAAACTTTGGGTTTTTTTTTTCATCATTAGCAATTTAGATTCCCTTAGCTTTTGGAGTAGCTTTTTATTCATTCAAAAAATAACTTTTGAGTGTCTTCCATAAAATTACTACTGTGGCACTAGGGATTCAGCCAAGGTTGAAATGTAGTGGTGGTGGGAATACAGAATCAAAAGTCACAGTCTGACAAGGAGACAGGTTTGTAGACTGATAATTTAAATGTAATGTGATGAGCAGAATCCGAACAAATAGAACTGTAAGCAGTGTGCTACAAAGTCTGCCTGAGGGACTCAGGGGGAACTTCCCGAAAGAGGTGGCCTGCTTTCAGGAGGAACAGTTTACAAGGAATGCCACACAGAAGAGCATAGGAGGCAGAGAGAATGTCACACATATAGGACAGGAACTTAAGAAGCGACATAGAGTTTGCTCCATTTCTTAACCTTTGGTGACACACTTGGTTTCCGAGATGGCACAGTGGAAAAGAGTCCGCCCACCAATGCAGGAGAAGCCAGAAACCTGGGTTTGATCATGGGGTTGGGAAGATCCCCTGGAGAAGGGCATGGCAACCCACTCCAGTATTCTTGCCTGGAAAATTACATGGACAGAGGAGTCTGGTGGGCTATTGTCCATGGGGTCAAAAAGAGTTGGACGCGACTGAGCACACACTCATGCACAGCTTATTTAAAACTGCTTTCTTTTCGTCTTCCATGTCACCTTGTTAGTGCCTCTTTCTCAGCTTCACAATTTGGGGCTCCTAAGGGTCCTGACCTCAGCACTCTGTTCTCCCTTTCTTTTCACCTGCCTTAGATTCCACTAAGACATATATTCCTCCCACGTATCTCCCAGATCTTTCTTTCTTGAGCTCCAAATCAACAAATTATAACTGTACAAACACTAAGTGTTCGAAAGTATTTTCAGTGTTTTGTATTCAAATTCTGTGTTCCTACCCTGTGTTATCTCCATAAATGGCACCATCACCAGGTTACCTGAATTATCACTCCTGACTGTTCTGGCTCCTTTATTCCTCACATTCAATCTGTCACCAAATCCGACTAAAGGTAAGTTCCCTGAGTTCCCCAACAACCCTTTTACCATCCTGTGCAAACTTTCCTTTTTGTGTCATATTATTCATTGTATTTTGCCTTTAAGAAGTTTCAAATGTCTACAGACTGATTTCTGCCCAATTTCCAGGCCACCAATGGTTTGTTTAGAATAGTCTGATATATAATAGGCTCACATAAAATCATATGGGGATAGTTCAAATGGCATATAGTCATTTATTTTCCATGGCAACTGACATAAAAGCACAGAAAAATGTCACTGTGACTGAAGACTGGAGAAAAAAAGTTGTGATAGATAGATTAGAGAGAGAAATGGGGAGATATTGCCAGGGTTAGAAAAAATAGAGATTAGTTTTAAATATTAATTCAAAGCTGAGGATAAATGTTCTAGATTATAGGCAGTGATTTGTGATTTACTTCTCACATAGACAAACCTATGTTAGATAACTCCCTGATGAGTAACAGCAAGAATTGATTTAATATTGTTACATTTATTACTTATTCTATAAGCTTTTATTGACTACATACTCAGTGACAGGCACTAGGCTAAACATACAGTCAATAAGAGATATGTCTCTAGCTTTCAAGCATCCAAATTATTAGGCATCACTAGCCCACAGAAAAGAAGCAGAAAAGCATATCACTTTATGACATAGTTCAAGAGAGACAGTAAAATAATGCAAGGGATTTAGAAGAGTCTTCTCCTTGGTATGCATAATTCCTAGTCCTCAGAAAGTCCTACAATTGCTCAACATTGCCTATTAATTGTGATTGTGTTTAAATCAAGGAAAAGTCACAGAAAGCTTGACTCTGTGTGTGTGTGTGTGCATATGCTACGTTTTCCAAATTATTTCTAACAAGTATAAAGCTGTCCAACTCAATGGAGATGAGTTTGAGCAAACTCCAGGAGATAGTGGAGGACAGGGAAGCCTGGAATGCTACAGTCCATGGAGTCACAAAGTGTTGGACATGACTTAGCAAATGAACAAAAATAACCATTTAGTTATTTTTTATTATGTATCAGACCAGTGCTAAGAATTTTGTATCCTCTATCTACCTACTATATGTAATATCTTCCTCGCCTTACATTGTTTATTCCATCCAGACACATATTCTCTAGGATTCTAGTTGGCCATAATTTCTGGGTAAATGTATAAACAGAGGGTTAATGGGATGAATTTCAGCCCCAGCTACTGAAGTTGGTCCTGAGGTGTAACTAATATTCACCATCTTATAAACCACCCAGAGATACCCCTCCTCTCTGCTTGTAGTCTGCCTGAATCACAGACCCAGAACCTCATCCCTCAGGGATCTGAACACCTGTTTTATCACCCTCTTATCAGACAAGTGTTTCTGTACTTGCCATTTACAGCTAAAACTTGGCATGGCAGTGCCAAAAATATATCAGATATCTGCCCCCTGCTCCCATGACATAGCAGCAGCCTTATTGCCTCATGATGATCTGGGTCAGTTACTTCTTCAAATGTCATAGCTCTGCTCTATGTTGCCTTATCTATTGACATGCAAAGCCCAAAGTGACCAGACCACAGCTTTAACGGTAGCTGTAGTGAGACTCTCAATAAGTTTCCTGTTGGAAGCATCTCTTCACTAGAAATAGGTACTCTAGAACCAGAGAGCCTGAAGTTATACAAATGGAAAAACAAATTTCCCCAATGGGTCAAAGGAGTGATAGTAAATAAGACATTCGTACTTTCATATCTTGGATCCTAGACTCAGTATTCTACCTCTGTGGACACCCCTACACAATGGCTGTTGGCTTAAGGAGCTATATTACATACTGAATGATAGTGCCTCATAGACACACGGTGCTCTTTCCAAGCTGGCATCACAGCTGTACCCTCTTGCCACTGTTCCACGAAGCCAACATTAATAATATTATGGTGTCGCATGACAAGGGTCCTGTGGTTCTGGATTCATGGTCATATGCCTAATGTTCATATGCCTAATGTTGTACTTTCATTGCTGTAAAGGAGGTCCCTTAGTTCAACTAGAAGTCATACAGAATCCAAGTTGGAATGCTCTTAGACAGTGATGTTGACTAAGCACTACAGCCAGAAAAGGCAAACCATCCCTGGAATATGTTTCAGCTCAAATCTGGGTGAATTGCTACCTTTTCCAGAATGGTAACACTCAGAAAACTAAGATCATGGCATCTGGTCCCATCACTTCATGGCAAATAGATGAGGAAACAGTGGAAACAGTGTTAGACTTTATTTTTTGGGGCTCCAAAATCACTGCTGATGGTGATTGCAGCCATGAAATTAAAAGACGCTTACTCCTTGGAAGGAAAGTTATGACCAACCTAGATAGCATATTAAAAAGCAGAGACATTACTTTTTCAACAAAGGTCCATCTAGTCAAGGCTATGGTTTTTCCAGTAGTCATGTATGGATGTGAGAGTTGGACTGGAAAGAAAGCTGAGCGCCAAAGAATTGGTGCTTTTGAACTGTGGTGTTGGAGAAGACTCTTGAGAGTCCCTTGGACAGCAAGGAGATCCAACCAGTCTATCCTAAAGGAGATCAGTCCTGGGTGTTCATTGGAAGGACTGATGTTGAAGCTGAAACTCCAATACTTTGGCCACCTCATGCAAAGAGTTGACTCATTGGAAAAGACTCTGATGCTGGGAAGGATTGGGAGCTGGAGGAGAAGGAGACGACAGAGGATGAGATGGCTGGATGGCATCACTGACTCGATGGACATGAGTTTGGGTAAACTCTGGGAGTTGGTGATGGACAGGGAGGCCTGGCGTGCTGCGTTTCATGGGGTCGCAAAGAGTTGGACACGACTGAGCGACTGAACTGAACTGAACTGAAGGGATCTAATGTAATTAATTTTACGCAAATGTACCAGAGAAGGTAACTTATTGAAGACAGTGTTGGGCTCTGTTATTTGAAGGTAATGCTGACATTCAGCAATGGCAGTAACTAGCGGAGCCTTGGTAAGAGGAAGCTCAGGCTAACACCCATGCATACCCTCCATCACTGTAACTGTATCTTTTAGTCCATTGTTCAATTAAGAGTGACTGAAGACAAAGAATGGGTAACATTTACTAGTCAAGTCATCCTACATAGTCATTTGTTAAAGTTTTTCTCCAATAGATAGTCTGTGGTAAGTATTAGTATATGATACAAAAATCCCTGTACTTCATATCTATTCCCATAAATTCATCAACATGACTCTCCCCCAGGCCTTCCTGTCATGTATCTTCCAATCATTTTCTCCTTTCAGCCTCCTAATGAACCAGTAAAGCAATTCATCACTGCATGTGAATTTGTACAACTCAAACCACTTAGTTTTCATACAAAATAGATGACAAATAAAATCAGTTAAAGCTCATCCACTCCTTCCCACTTGGACAATTTCCACTTATCACTATTTTAGAAGGCCACTCAAGAGTAGGGCTGTTCTGAAACTACATTCTGTTTTTAGTTTGTATCAATATATTGGATAAGGTCAATTTTCATTCCATTCCCAAAGAGGGCAATGCCAAAGAATGCTCAAACTACCGCACAACTGCACTCATTTCACAGGCTAGCAAGGTAAGCTCAAAATCCCTCAAGCTAGGCTTCAATAGTACATGAACCGAGAACTTCCAGAGGTACAAGCTGGATTTAGAAAAGGTAGAGGAACCAAAGATCAAGTTGCCAACATCCAGTGGATCATAGAAAAAGCAAGAGAATTCCAGAAAAACATCTACTTCTGCTTCATTGACTATGCTAAAGCCTTTGACTGTGTGGATCACAACAAACTGTGGAAAATTCTTAGAGATGGGAATACCAGACCACTTTACTTGCTTCCTGAGAAATCTGTATGCAGGTCAAGAAGCAACAGTTATGGAACAAACATGGAACAACTGACTGGATCCAAATCGGGAAAGGAGTACGTCACGGCTGTGTATTGTCACCCTGCTTATTTAACTGATATGCAGAGCACATCATGCAAAACGCTAGGCTTGATGAAGTGCAAGCTAGAATCAAGATTGCCAGGAGCAATAGCAATAACTTCAGATATGCAGAGGTCACCACCCTTATGGCAGAAAGCCAGGAAGAACTAAAGAGCCTCTTGATGAAAGTAAAAGAGAAGAGTGAAAAAGCTGGCTTAAAACTCAACATTCAAAAAACTAAGATCATGGCATCTGATCCCATCACTTCATAGCAAATAGATGGGGAAACAATGGAAACAGTGAGAGTCTTTATTATTTTGGGCTTCAAAATCACTGCAGATGGTGACTGTAGCCATGAAATTAAAAGAAGCTTGCTCCTTGGAAGAAACGCTACAATAAACCTAAACAGTGTATTAAAAAGCAGAGACATTACTTTTCTGACAAAGGTCCTTCTAGTCAAAGCTATGGTTTTTCCAGTGGTCATGTATGGATGTGAGAGTTGTACCATAAAGAAGGCTAAGCATCAAAGAATTGATGCTTTTTTGAACTGTGGTGTTGGAGAAGACTCTTGAGAGTCTCTTGGACTGCAAGGAGATCAAATCAGTCAATCCTGGAGGAAATTAACCAGATCACAATAAACTGTGGAAAATTCTGAAAGACATGGGAATACCAGACCATCTGACCTGTCTCTTGAGAAACCTGTATGCAGGTCAGGAAGCAACAGTTAGAACTGGACATGGAACAACAGACTGGTTCCAAATAGGAAAAGGAGTACGTCAAGGCTGTATATTGTCACCCTGCTTATTTAACTTATATGCAGAGTACATCATGAGAAACGCTGAGCTGGAGGAAGCACAAGCTGGAATCAAGATTTCCAGGAGAAATATCAATAACCTCAGATATGCAGATGACACCACCCTTATGGCAGAAAGTGAAGAAGAACTAAAGAGCCTCTTGATGAAGGTGAAAGAGGAGAGTGAAAAAGTTGGCTTAAGGCTCAACGTTCAGAAAACTAAGATCATGGCATCTGGTCCCATCACTTCATGGCAAATAGATGGGGAAACAGTGGAAACAGTGTCAGACTTTATTTTTCTGGGCTCCAAAATCACTGCTGATGGTGATTGCAGCCATGAAATTAAAACACGCTTACTCCTTGGAAGGAAGGTTATGGCCAATCTAGATAGCATATTTAAAAGCAGAGACATTCCTTTGCCAACAAAAGTCCATCTAGTCAAGGCTATGGTTTTTTCAGTGGTCATGTATGCATGGGAGAGTTGGACGGTGAAGAAAGCTGAGTGCTGCAGAATTGATGCTTTTGAACTGTGGTGTTGGAGAAGACTCTTGAGAGTCCCTTGGACTGCAAGGAGATCCAATCAATCCATCCTAAAGGAGATCAATCCTGGGTGTTCATTGGAAGGACTGATGTTGAAGCTGAAACTCCAATACTTTGGCCACCTCATGCAAAGAGCTGACTCATTGGAAAAGACCCTAATGCTAGGAGGATTGGGGGCAGGAGGAGAAGGGGACGACAGAGGATGAGATGGTTGGATGGCATCACTGACTCGATGGACATGGGTTTGGGTAGACTCCGGGAGTTGGTGATGGACAGGGAGGCCTGGCGTGCTGCAATTCATGGGGTCGCAAAGAGTCGGACTCGACTGAGCGACTGAACTGAACTGAACTGATTTATTGGAAGGCTGATCCTGAAGCTGAAGTTTCAATACTTTGACCATCTGAAGCAAAGAGCCAACTAATTGGAAAAGACCCTGATGTTTGGAAAGACTGAATGCAGGGGGATAAGGGAAAAACAGAGGACAAGATGGTTGGACAGCATCACCGATTCAATGGACGTGAGTTTGAGCAAACTCCAGGAGATGGTGAAGGACAGGGAAACCTGGAGTGCTGTCGTCCATGGGGTTGCAAAGAGTTGGACACGAGTAAGTGATTGAACAACAATATATTAGAACTGACTTCTGTATAAACCAAGCACAGTTTTTCTCTTCTCTTATCAGCTGGTCATAAGGAATTTTCCATGAGGCCACAGGTATGAACTGAGGGAGCGTCATCAGTGCAACAATGCTGAGTGATGTCGAAGCCAGAGCTACTTATTCATATGGTTAATCTGTGACTTCTGAACCTAATCCCAGAATTACTATACCATCTTGCAATAGACTGCTGCTGGGTACACTAAACTCAGACTTGGTGAGTTTAACTATGTAACAACATGTAGTTCTGTGATGAATACTGCTGGCTTCACACTCACTGGATACCCCATGGTCACATAACCAGTTTCTACCAGGGCCCAGTATCATTCTTGCAGCTACTTGAATAATGTATAGTTTTTCTGCAGATGGCATGGCCTTCCTCCAGAATCTTAGGGCCCTATACTGCAACTTTCCTACTGGGGCTTGGCAGAGACATCACATGGCATCTTTGTTCAGTACAAATACCTTAGTGACATGAGATCAGCCGAGCCATATGGCTCAAGTGGCAAAGCAACAGCCTGGATCTGAGACAAGGACTATCTTGCTCTGAGCCTCACTCAAAATAAGTAGCGTTTGACAACACCCAATAAATAGATGAAAGCAGTATTCACATTTGCAGAAAGCATGCACTACTAAAACCTAAAGAATCTTAGTCATCAGCTCAGACTGCCCTCCAAGTTTCAGGAGATTATATCTCTTTAAAAGTAGCCAAAGAGGCCCTCTGAATTTCACTCTGCTTCAGATTCGTGATTAATAGATGAAAACTTGTAATTTTCTCTCCTCAGTGCATCAAATGGTGCTTTGTACCACCATCCAGTTTCACAAAACCTATCATTATTATTCCAATGAAATTCCAGTCCGATTGCAAAAGCTAATATGTCCCCTCCCACTGATTTCCTGTACTAGTTCCTCACAGGTGAAAGCCTAAGTGATTTCACAGCTGCAATACTAAGCCAAGAATCATTAATACTTTACCACCAGCAGTAGGGTCCTCATTGGCATTCAGCCAGCAGAAAACCCAACTCGGAATCCCATTCTTTACATCCAGCTTTCTAGGATCACTGCTGGTCTTCTGTCAGATTCTCTAAAAGCAGGGTCTGAGATAGGATTTTTGTACCAGTGATTCACTGAGAGATTTTCTCAAAAGAAAATTGTAAAAAGATAATCAGAAAGCAGGATAGAGGAGAACAAAAAGCTAAGCAAAGATCTGATTTTGCTGAAATATATCATTAGATTGATATCTCAGAGAACTCTAGAACATATAGAGACCTACAGAGTTGTCCCATTTTAAGGAAGGTGATCAGACTTTTGAACCTCCATATTTGTCAGGCATTGGCAAACAACCACTCTAGGAGGGCTGGTACAATCTCCCAAATATTTGCATGCGAAGAGGCTCATGTCATCCAAAAAAAAAAATCTTTAAGAAATGAATGCAACTGTGGGTAGATGCACCAGTGTGGTAAAGGTTATCTAGAGGGGCCACCAAAAGAGTTTATTGCAGAAAACATGAGTTCCAAAATACATATCACTGTACTCTCCCCAGAAGTCAAGGAATCAACACTCCTTCTGGCTTCCTACCTAGACTGACACAGGTGACCCTCATCATCTCCCCAAACATCATCTGCTGTCTGTTGTTGGGTACTGCCTGGTGTCAACCATCTTCAGCACCTGCCACAATCAGAGAGCATGTCTCCTCATCCAGTATGGTGCAAATTTGGAAAACTCAGCAGTGGCCACAGGACCAGAAAAGGTCAGTTTTCATTCCAATCCCAAAGAAAGGCAATGCCAAAGAATGCTCAAACTACCACACAATTGCAGTCATCTCACACACTAGTAAAGTAATGCTCACAATTCTCCAAGCCAGGCTTCAACAGTATGTGTACTGTGAAATTCCAGATGTTCAAGCTAGATTTAGAAAAGGCAGAGGGACCAGAAATCAAATTGCCAACATCTGCTGGATCATTGAAAAAGCAAGAGAGGTCCAGAAAAACATCTATTTCTGCTTTATTGACTATGCCAAAGCCTTTGACTGTGTGGATCACAATAACTGTGGAAAATTCTGAAAGAGATGGGAATACCTGACCACCTGACCTGCTTCTTGAGAAACCTGTATGCAGGTCAGGAAGCAACAGTTAGAACTGGACATGGAACAACAGACTGGTTCCAAATAGGAAAAGGAGTATGTCAAGGCTGTATATTGTCACCCTGCTTCTTTAACTTCTATGCAGAGTACATCATGAGAAACGCTGGGCTGGAGGAAGCACAAGCTGGAATCAAGATTGCCGGGAGAAATATCAATAACCTCAGATATGAAGATGACACACCCTTATGGCAGAAAGTGAAGAAGAACTAAAGAGTCTCTTGATGAAAGTGAAAGAGGAGAGTGAAAAAGCTGGCTTAAAACTCAACATTCAGAAAACTAAGATCATGGCATCTGGTCCCATCACTTCGTGGCAAATAGATAGGGAAGCAATGGAAACAGTGACAGACTTTATCTTTAGGGGCTCCAGAATCACTGCAGATGGTGACTGCAGTCATGAAATTAAAAGACACTTGCTCCTCGGAAGAAAATCTATGACCAACCTAGACAACATATTAAAAAGCAGAGACATTATTTTGCCAACAAAAGTCTGTCTAGTCAAAGCTGTGGTTTTTCCAGTAGTCATGGATGGATGTGAGAGTTAGACTATAAAGAAAGCTGAGCACAGAAGAATTGATGTTTTTGAACTGTGGTGTTGGAGAAGACTCTTGAGAGTCCTTTGGAGTGCAAGGAGACCAAACTAGTTAATCCTAAAGGAAATTAGTCCTGAATATTCATTGGAAGGATTGATGCTGAAGCTGAAGCTCCAATACTTTGGCCACCTGATGCAAAGAGCTGACTCATTGGAAAAGACCTTGATGCTGCGAAAGATTGAAGGCAGGAGAAGGGGATGACAGAGGATGAGATGGTTGGATGGCATCACTGAGTCAATGGACGTGAGTTTCAACAAGCTCTGGGAGTTAGTGATGGACAGAGAATCCTGGCATGCTGCAATCCATGGGGTCACAGAGTCAGACACAGCTGAGTGACTGAACTGACTGAATTATGAGAGGGGAAGGCTGCACAAATAATCCTGCTGCTGTAAACATTTCACAATATATATATATGTATCAAATCATCACATTGTACACCTTAAACTTGCATGTTACAGGTTAATTCTATTTCAATTAACCTGGAAGGGAAAAAACTATCATATTTTCAAGGACAGGGTTATATCCCTAGGATTTGAAACTACATGCAAAAACCTCTGAATCTTGGGTGAATGAATGATTGCCTGCGTGCATGCATACTCAGTTGCTAAGTTGGGCTGTCTCTTTGCCACCCCATGGACTGTAAAACACCAGACTCCTCTGTCCATGGGATTCTTCAGACAAGACTACTGGAATGGGTTGCCATTTCCTCCTCCAGAGTGTCTTCCCAACTTAGGAACTAAACCCACATCCCCTGTGTCTCCTGCATTGGCAGGCGCATTCTTCACCACTGAGCCATCTGCGAAGCCCCAAATGAATGAGTAAGAGTTACTAAAACAGCTACATCATTTGCAGGGCCTGAATGAACTGAAAACATGGGGCCCTTTGTTCAAATATCACTAAGAATTATAAAATGTCAGCAGAGGAGCAGGAAACCAACCACATGACCCTTACTGTCAGGCCAGCCTTTCACAGAGGTCTGAACTCTGTGATTGGACCCTGGCCTCCTAGTTCCACTTCCTGCTGTACTAGAAAAACTTACACAGACAAATGAAATAGACTTGTTCCAACTTCAGCTTAATTAAAGCTGATCGGGCAAAACCTTAATGAATGAGATAATGACCCGACCCGACCCTCTCTTATAAATAGGGAGAGTTTTACATGGTCACCTGCCATATTCAGCTGACGGGAGTGTCAGGAGGCACTTTCTTTGCAGACCTTGTTACTGTTTAAATGTCTCTATCAATTCCATGCAGTTTGTAGCTCAAGCAACTTGAGGTCTCTGAAGAAATAAAGAAAGAGAGAAAAAGAAAGAAGACAGAGAGGTAGGGAGGGAGGGAGGAAGAAAGGAAGGAGGGATGGAGGAAGGGAAGAAGGAAGGAAGGAAAGAAAGATGATTCCACTTCTATGAGGTATCTAAAATCGTCAAGATCATGGAATTAAAGAGTGGAATGATGGATGACAGTTATCAGGGACTTGGGGGAGTGGGAAATGGGGAGTTATTAGTCAATGAGCATAAATTTTCACTTAGGCAAGATAAATAAGCTCCAGAGATCTGCTCAATGCTGTGTCTATAGTCAACAAACATGTACACTTTAAAATTTGTTATGAGGGTAGATCCCATGTTCAGTGTTCTTATCACAATGAAATAAAATTAATACAAACAATACCTCCTTTACAGGACCATTGCAAATACTGAATGAAATAACCTAAGAAGAGTCCTTGGAATGCATGCAACGGGTCTCCCTCATCTATTTTCAGGGCTTGGTGCTACACTGCACCCTGCTGCACCTTCCTTCAGGATTCATTCTCCAGCTGCTCAGTGTTGGCAGCTGACAGCAATCAGGGGAGTTTGTCATTTGAAGAGAGCCTCCTCCCCCAAGATTATACATCCTCCCTGGGGACAGACTCTGTCCAATGACCGAAAAAGTCTTCCCCCACTGCCCCCGGCTTCCTTTCAGCAAAACTCTAAAGAGCACTCCAGCTTCAGAGCTTCTTTAGAATGAGGCCTTTGTTGAGAATGGACCGCCATTTACCTCTGTCTCATCCTACTCCCTGCATGCCCCAACAAGGACTTCTCTACTCAACTTCTTGCACACAAATCTCCAAATGAGACTATGCTCTGGAAAACTTGGTCTGTAATTGTATTGTCTCCAGAGACATGTAAAGCCAAGATATGTGAGTCAGTAGCCAATAGATGAACTCTTAAGAAAGTGGGTGGACAAGCACAATGAGGAGAAATCCAAGAAAGCGCGGGTTCATGAGAGGCCTCAAGTTCAGCAGATAAGAGAGGAGTAGATGGAAAGACAAGACTGCCTTTCACAGCAAGATTTCAAGCCCTGAGAGAAATGAAGGAGCAACTGATTGCCTCAGCCATGAGCGACCTGGATTCCTAGGTAAGCCCAGTGACTGAGCTGTGGCAAAGCAGGAAAAAGAAAAAAGAACAAGCTGCTATACTATGAGGTAGCTTGACTCAATGCAGGAAGCTGGCTGTTAAAAATGGAAAGCAAGGCAGAATGGAATAAGCAAATGGCTAAAGAAGCTGAGCCACCGATGGAACTTCCCTAGTGGTCTAGCGTTTGAGACTTCACTTTCCAATGCAGCAGGTGTGGCCTTGATCTCTGGTGAGAGAGTTAAGATCCCACATGCCACAGAGCCAAAAAAAACAAATGATAAAACAGAAACACTATTGTTAAGACTTTAAAAATGGTCCACATCAAAACATTAAAAAAAAAAAAAAAAAGGTGCAGAGCCCCTGAGTTCTGGTCTACCAGCCACTTTGGCAGGGGGCTTCCACAGCAGGGATCGCTGAGGTTTAGGAACAAGTTGCTGAGAAGATCACAAAATCTCAGGGACTAAGGAATTCATGACTCCAACTGGGTTTTAGACTCCAGCAGGACTTGACATTTGTGAAGACAGATGTCCCTAAGATGCAGCTACATGATTTCTCTCTGTGCATATTCCCACCTCTGCTCAAACAAGATCTGACCAACGCCTTGTCACTCCACTGATCTTTCCTCTGACCTGATCCAAAATTATCAACATTTTGTTATAAATGTGAAGTTTTCCTTTTCTGTAAACTCTTTTTCCTATGGCTTTTTTTTTTTAGTTTATTTTCTATTTTTTTAACTTTACAATATTGTATTTGTTTTGCCATACATTGACATGAACCTATGGCTCTTTTATGTGCTGACATAATATAATAAATGCTTAATCTTCTATTAACTTAATCAAACAATAAATACAAATATCAATCTGATTAACAGAGCAATGAATGGATAGCACACTGCCCCTTTCACCTCTTAAATGGACATTATGGACAAATCTTGTCTTTAAAAATAAAATCTTCCTTCCCAGACCTTGCCCCTCTGAGCACCACCCTAATTTGGAGATGTTGTGTTGGGAGATTTCCTCCCAGGTTCTCTTTGTGAGCAGCTCTCACTGTCCCAGGCCATTCATCTTTCCATCTTCTTGCTTGTAAATGTCCCCAGGGATTAGCATCAAAAAGCCAAGAGTGAAAAAGCAGATGCTACAAATCAACCAACGGAAAAGTAAGACAAAGTATTCTGTGATGAAAGGTACTAGAGTTTTCCATCAATGACTCTATTTAATAAAGAAATATAGATGTCTAAAGAACTCGAGACAGAAATATTAAATTGGAATTCAGGCTATTGCTATCTAAGAGTCCAAATATCTTACCAATTCCAATTGAAGTCATCCAAAATATATTACGATGACACTTTGAGACAGACAGTAAAGGCAGAGATAGTATTTCCAGAAAACTAATATTTTGTTAAAGTTATTCAAAAGGAGTGTAAGCCCTCAATTTCTCTCTTAATCATTTCCAGTTTGATCAGTAGCCACTAAATTTATCATATTAATTTACTGTCATTTTATAAAGAACAGAATCTGCTCTAGGATTTGTATAAGAATCAGGAACCATTCAAAGAAAAACATAGCAGCTACTTGGAATTTGTAAGTTTTGGCCAGGTTGTAAAGATCGCATTCTATTATTGGACAATGGATTCTGACTTAGGAGGTTGACTGTCATCTTATGTGCTGGGAAAGGAGAGGGGAGTATGCAGGAGGATAATTATCCCTCAATCTTCTGGTTTCCATGAAAATAATTTTTCCCAAATTCTGGTGGCTTCTTTTTCAATGCCTTTGCTCTTCCTTAGAGATAGACAGGCTTGGAGAGATTTCTAGAGTTGGGGGTTCAGTACTGGAAAGGTCAGGGTTGCTTCACATTGAACCTCATTCTTCAATGTCGGCTCTGTTACGATCAAATTGATAGTGGTTTCCAACTGCCTCTTCCTTCATCTTCTCTCAGTTGGCTTAATATTCAGGTGGGAAAGAAAATTACTTTTTATCTAGCCCCTTCAAAATCTACCATTAATATAGGATATTGGTTCTGGGTAGGTATGGGAGGGTAAAAGAAAATGTTTGGAAAAGTCTGGAATTGTAGTCAGAGTGGCATCTCAACAGAGTCCATGTGGAGTATTTCTTAAATTAAAAAAAAAAAAAAAAAAAAACACCCTCTAGACCAGGAGCCAGAAAACTCCAGTTTTAAAGTTTTAAACAAACTCAGTGTTGCCTTCATCAATTTTGCCCCTACCTAGAGTGAATGAGAACAAATGCAGTAAATTTACTTCCATCTCTGAACTAGATGATTTCGGTGTGTCTTGTTGAGCTCCAACATTTCATGATCCCAAGGTTAGCTGCCATTTGACTTCCTCATTAATTTTGATAATTACTGGATTCTCCTTTTCCTCCTTTTTCTAATAGGACTCAAAATCTAGGTAGACAAGTTTCCCACCCAAGGACCCCTTGCCCGTCACTTCTAGCTTTTGACTGGTAAATTTCCTTATCCTATCTTCATCCTTTCTCTTTAACACTGGTAGAAACCTCTCAGGGAGATGGGATGCAACCTTCCGCAATGGAGTTGGGCCTGGGCGTTCCCATAGTTTCAAAGCCGTCATACTATGGCTGCTTCAATAAGTAAAATTTCAAAAATATCTCCAGAAAGATTTTCAATGTTTCCTGGGAAGTTATTTCAAAAGTTCTAAAATCAAAGAAAAAGACACATTTGAAAATACCCAACTACACATCGAATAACGGTTCAGACTATGAAGTCTCTCCTCAGCTCCTCAGCGTTTTCTAGTGAATATGAAGGCTCAGAAAGCAAGGATGTGAGAGGTAAGAAGAGAAAAAGAGAAGGAAAGAGAGAGGCGGAAGAAGGGAAGGAGGCAGGGAGGGCGGGAGGGAGGGAGGCAGGGAAGGAGGTTTTATTTACACTATTACATTTTCAAGTATTTAAGCTCGGAACATTCACGTAATTTGCTTCATTTAATTAAGAGTAAGGCTCGAGTGTAGAATCAGAATTGCCAGCACCCCGTTGTACATACAGTAACTGATATTTCCAACTGTCCGTGAACCCACTCGACCAGCAGCTCGATTGCAGATTTTTTATTTGAAACGATGCCTCCTAGAGCATGGGGCTGATACTTGCTCTAAGAGATGAGCCGCGTCTCTGTAGCAGTTAAATCTGGCTTTAACGTTCCACTGAGTGCTCCTTCCAGGGCTCAGTCTTCTCAGTTAGCTAGAGTAAAACTGAGCCAGATCAGTAACAAAGACTCATCACTCCATAGTCCCAGAACTAACTTCTGATGGCCTCGCTATTTTTGTGAAATTCATATCTGATGGAGGCCGAGAGAGGAATGGAGGAGAGTGAGAAAGGGGAGGGAGAGGCAGCCCTGCAGATGACCTTGGAGCACTGTCAATGATGCCTGATGTTCAGCAGTTAGAGGCTATCAGACACTAATATACTCTCTGGGCTGAACTGAATAGGCCCATTACTCTCAACTGCAATTCGCCATCTGTGAAGTGAGCTGGTGGCTTCAGACAAGACTACAAATTGCACCTGATACCAAAAAAGACAGGGAGGAGATTATGATGCAAAACCAAGGGAAGAGCAGACAGAGACACTGAGTGGCCGAAGGCCATACAAAGGTAAGAAGGAATAAAATTCAGTCTTCAGAAGAGCCCCAAAATGGCCCCAACCATTCAGAAGACTGAATTCATGGATCCTAACAGACTGCATGGAGGTTCCCGGGATCAAAGGCCTGGCATTGCTGGGAGAGTCTCGCACAGCTGAAGCTGACAAAACCCTCCTCCCCCTGCCAGGCAGCCCCTTTCAGGCTGTTGTCACAATTCATTAGCTCCTTCTGACATTCATTTGACATCATTGCAGGAAAGGGATCTAATCACAGCCCAAAGAAAGAGGCTTTCAAAAGAATGATGGCTGCAGATACAGAGCAGCTCATAAGTTTTGAATAATGATGATGAGGATGATAACGACAACCCATGATGCTGACGAATAACATGTTTTCCTTCTCATTACAAGCAAATGCCAATTGACAGATGTGGCTCTAAAATCATACATGAACTTGTGTTTAGATTCCAACTCTGCCACTTAGGGGAGAAGGCAATGGCACCCCACTCCAGTGCTCTTGCCTCGAGAATCCCATGGATGGAGGAGCTTGGTGGGCTGCAGTCCATGGGGTCGCTGAGAGTCGGACACGACTGAGCGACTTCACTTTCACTTTTCACTTTCATGCATTGGAGAAGGAAATGGCAATCCACTCCAGTGTTCTTGCCTGGAGAATCTCAGGGACAGAGGAGCCTGGTGGGCTGCCGTCTGTGGGGTCGCACAGAGTCAGACACAACTGAAGCAACTCAGCAGCAGCAGCAGCTGCCACTTAGGAGCTGTTATGGGTGGAACTGTGTTCCCTTCAAATGTGTATGTTCAAGACCTAACTCCCAGTGTGACTTCATTTAGAGACAGAAACTTTTAGGAGATAATTAAGGTTAAATGAGGTAATAAGTGAAAGTGAAAGTCACTCAGTTGTGTCCGACTCTTTGCGACCCCATGGACTATACAGTCCATGGAATTCTCCAGGCCAGAATACTGGAGTGGGTAGCCTTTCCCTTCTCCAAGGGATGTTCCGAAATCCAGGGATCGAACCCAGGTCTCCTGCATTGCAGGCGGATTCTTTACCAGCTGAGCCACAAGGGAAGCCCAAGAATACTGGAGTGGGTAGCCTACTCCTTCTCCAGAGGATCTTCCTGACCCAGGAATCAAACCGGGGTCTCCTGCACTGCAGGCAAATTCTTTAAACTGAGCTATGAGGGAGGTAATAAGAGTAGGGTTGTATTCTGACAGGACCAGTGTCATTATAAGAAAAGGAAGATGTGCTAGAGATCTCTCTCTTAACATGCATAGAGAGGAAAGGCCATGTGAGGACACAGAGAGTTGATAGCCATCTGCAAGCCAGGAAGAGAGACATTTTCAGAACTCAACCCTGCTGGCACCTTGATCTTAGATTCCAGCCTTCAGAACTATAAGAAAATATGTGTCTGTTACTTAAGCCACCCAGCTGTAATATCTTGCTATGGCAGCCTGAGCAGACGAATACAGGAGCAATACTATCTAGGCAAGGTGTAATGATACCTTGGACAGTTCAGGGGTATATTTGAATATCAAGGGCTTAGCATGGTGAGTGGCACATGGTCAATAACTGGTATCTCTCAGCACCTTCCCAGTGATATTCCAAGCAATTATTATGTTAAGGAAGCATAAGCCCAGGTACCAGGAATCTATTGAAGGTAGGCCAGCTGGGAGACAGCAGAGGGCTTTTCAGGCAAAAATAAGAAGTGGGTAAAAACACCTTCATTCATTACACACCTTCTACACACCAGACACTCCCGTGAGAACTCTCAGGCTCATTGTCTCATTCTTACAACAACTCTGAAGGAGGTTATTGCCACTCAGAAAAGTTAAAGAGTCTTTCCTAAGAATACTCAACAATTAGAAGTAGAGATGAGAACCCAGATCTCACAGACTGCAGAGTCATCATCTAGCATGATCCACACGAGCCCTAGGAGGTAAGCCTATGTGTGTAGGACATGCAGCCTGGTACTGTGGGCTGCTTACCCAAAACATACACAGGAGGAGCAAGCAAAAGAGAGTGGTCTGATCAAGCAAAGGATGATCAGTCAACTATGATCAGACCAAGTATTATCAAGTTAAGAGAACTAAAAACCACTTCTTTAGGAATACCTAATTAACATGGTGTTGGGGTAGTATTATGATAAGTAAGTGAAAAGCAGCATATGCAAATTTTAAAAACTATGATTCCATGTATATATTAATTTTTTCTGACATTATTTCAGGGAAAAGATACCTCTCATGGTATACATTTAGATATATACATATCCATGCTGGTAAGAGTGGCAGGAAATACACCAAAATGTTTATTGTGTAGGAAAATTTTGTTCCTCTCCATACTTTCAGTGTTTTCTGTAACTATAAAATAATTATATATTATCTTTTTATTCCCTGAAATTCATATATTAATTGGATTTATTCAGTTTTAACTTAAACTTTTTGTTTGTTTTAGGACTCCATCCAGGAATTACATTATATTTAGTGGTAATGTGTCTCTGGACTCCTCTTGGCTATGACAGTCTCTCATACTTCCCCTGTTTTTGATGAGCTTAGTGGTTTTAAGTATCACTTAAGTATTTGGCAGGATGTTCCTCAGTAGAAATCTATCTGATGTTCTTTCGTGATTGGATTGCATTATGTGTTTTGGGAAGAAACAGCACTGATGAAAAGTGTCATTTCCATCACAAAATATCTAAGGTACACACTATCATGATGATTTTTCACTGTTGATTTTGCGGTGGCATTTGTCAGACTCTTCCACTGTAAGCTTACTCTTTGCCACCTCACCCTTTCCATACTGTGCTCTTTGGAAGGAAGTCACCATGAGCAGCTTACCCTTAGAGAGTGCAGAGTCATGTCTTACCTTCTTGAGGCTAGAGAATCTGTATAAATGATTTGAAATTCTGCATGAGAAATGTGTCTGTTTCCCACCGTGTATTTATTCATTTAATCATTCATTTATATTGGTATGCACTCACGGATATTTATTTCGTACTTTAGGATGTAATTCAACACTATTTTATTGCTTAATTTATTTCATCTCTGGCCATGAGGAGCTCTTCGGTTGGCTCCTGTGTCCATTTGATATATTACATCAATTTGGGTATTTTGCTTTATATTTTAGAGCAGTTGCACTCACTTAAATCCTTCAAGCTAGGCTTCAACAGTATGGGAAATGAGAACTACAGATGCACAAGCTGGATTTAGAAAAGGCAGAGGAACTAGAAATCAAATTGCCAACTTCCATTGGATCACAGTAAAAGCAAGAGAGTTCCAGAAAAACATCTACTTCTGCTTCATTGACTACACTAAAGCCTTTGACTGTGTGAATCACAACAAACTGTTCTTAAAATTCTTAAAGAGATGGGAATACCAAACCACCTTACCTGCCTCCTGAGAAACCCGTACACAGGTCAAGAAGCAACAGTTAGAACTGGACATGGAACAAAAGACTTGTTCCAAATTGGGAAAGGCTGTATATTGTTGCCCTGCTTATTTAACTGATATGCAGAGTACATCTGTGAAATGCTAGGCTGGATAAAGCACAAGCTAGAATCAAGACTGACAGGACAAATATCAATAACCTGAGACGACACCACCCTTATGGCAGAAAGCAAAAAGGAACTAAAGAGCCTCTTGATGAAGTTGAAAGAGAGTGAAAAAGCTGGCTTAAAACTCAACATCGCAAAAACTAAGATCATGGCATCTGGTCGCATCACTTCACGGCAAATAGATGGGGAAACAAAGGAAACAGTGGCAGAGGTTATTTTCTTGGGCTCCAAAGTCACCGCAAATGGTGACTGCAGCCCTGAAATTAAAAGCCGCTTGCTCCTTGGAAGAAAAACTATGACGAGCCTAGACAGTGTATTCAAAAGCAGAGATGTTACTTTGCCAACAAAGGTCCAGAGAGTCAAAACTATGGTTTTTCCTGTATCTCTGTGTGGATGTGAGAGTTGGACCATAAAGAAGGCTGAGCACCAAAGAATTGATGCTTTTGCACTGTGGTACTGGAGAATACATTGAAAAATCCCTTGGACTGCAAGGAGATCAAACCAGTCAATCCTAAAGAAAATTAACCCTGAATATTCACTGGAAGGACTGATGCTGAAGCTGAAGCTTCAATACTTAGGCCATCTCATGCAAAGAGCCAACTCACTGGAAAAGACCCTGATGCTGGGAAAGACTGAGGGTGGGAGGAGAAGGGGCTGGCAGAGGATGAGATCACTGGATGCCATCACTGACTCAATGGACATGAATTTGAACAGACTCCTGGAGATAGTGAAGGACAGGGAAGCCTTGCATGCCACAGTCCATCAGGGCGCAAAGAATCTGTCATGACTAAGCGACTGAACAACAGTTCTTGGATGTTTCCGTCTGTTTTCATTTTATTTTTTTTCCTTTTAGTTTATAGTTTCTATTGACATCTTCAAGCTCATCAGTTTTTTTCTCAGCTTTGTCTCCTCTACTGATGAGTATATCAAAGGCCCTCATTTCTGTTCTAGTTTTTCACTTCTAGCATTTCCTTTGATTATTTCTTTCATCTTTATGTCTCCATCGCCTTCTATTCTTGTACGCTATCTACTTTTCTACTACAGTCCTTAACATATTCATGACAGTCACTGTAAATTTCCTGTTTAATATATCTAACATCATCGTCATATCTGAGTCTGGTTCTGATGTTTGCTTTGTTTCTTAAGACTGTTTTTTTTTTTCCCTTGCCTTATAATTTTTTCTTAAAAACTAGACATGTTAGATTAGGTAATAAAAGAATTATGTAAACAGGACTTTAATGTGAGGATTGACATAAATGTGGCTAGGATTTAATGTTTTTAGAATCTGTAAGTGTTAGAGGCTTCAAATTCCTCAAATGTTCCTGTTTTTGTGTCACCTCTTGACTCTGGGCTGCCCTAAAGTGGTCCTCCTCAGAGATGGTGTGTCTTATAGCGCTTTCAGCTGCAACATGCTGTTATCATACTGGAGCCCTCATTGTAGGCATAAAGCAAGTAAAACTGAAAGTGTTACTCGCTCACTCATGTCCGACTCTGTGACCCGATGGACTGTAGCCTGCCAGGCTCCTCCGTCTATGGGATTCCAGGCAACAATACTGGAGTGGGTTGCCATTCCCTTCTCCAGGGGATCTTTCCGACCCAGGGATCAAACCTGTGTCTCTCACGTTGCAGCCATATTCTTTACCATCTGAGCCACCAGGGAGGCCCATTGTAGGCCTAAGGTATTGGAGAAGAGAAGAATTCTATATTCTTACGATCAAATCCTAAACTCCACGCGTCTGACTTCCTGGGTTGTGACCTTCACAAGTGTTGATCCAGTAGTATGGAATCCCCCTTCTCACCACCACCTCAGGTAAGACAAGGTTAAAGGGTGCTAAAGTAGGAGGAATGACCTTTCTCCAGGTGTGATGTGGCTGTTTGAAAGACTTTTCTTCTGGAGAGTAGTCCTTTGTTTCCCTAAACAAATTTCACAATGGTTATTTCATTACTTCCCCTCTCAGAGCCTTAAGGGGATATTTTTCAGATCTTACCACTAAATTCTGGTGGAGTTCCTGGAGGTAAAACCCACAGAAGTGTGCAACCCTCACTACAACTGTCTCACAAGAGTTTCTCCATTCACTTTAGAGTAGAATCAGCCTGTAGCAACTTACCGAAATCATCAACGAAGTATTCCGACCATGCGTGGTTCCTGGTATTCACCAGTCTCCAGACTCCAGGGTGAGGGTTTGTCCTCTATTTCAATTCCTGGATAGGTCCAATAAGTGTCATTAATTTTCTGTTTGTTAAGTTTTATGATGTGGAAAATACAGGAGTGACGGTTTGCAAGCTCTTTCTATGTTGGAACTGAAATCAGTATCTGTATATTGCTTTTATAATCAGAAAACCATGTTAAAAGAAAACGGGGAAAAGAACTTTCACAGTAACCACTGGTTTAACAAAACCATTAGGCACAATCTTAATTTTAGGGGTAAAAATTAAAATGTATTTATTTTTTATACTCAATTTCTTTAAGTAGGGGTACTGTTTTTCTATAGCTTAGGTCGGTGTAGCACCATGGCTGGAGCACAGTGTTTGCCTGAAAATAGATTCAAGTCATGTTTATGCCTCCTACCAGCAGAGCAAAGCCACTTATATTTCAGCCTCCTTATTTCTCAATCTAGAGTAGTATCTATACCATAGGGATGTTGTGAGAATAAAATGACATAATCTACATGGAAAATACCACATAAAGTACAGACTTCTTTTCCTATAGAAACAATATATTGATCAGAAGCCTTTTACAAGTATGGATTCTCTCTCTCGCCCTCCCTCTCTCTCTCTCTCACTCTTTCTCTCTCTCTCTCTCTCACACACACACGTATTTCCTAGGGCTATGACTGATCCATCTCATCAGAAATGAAAATGCTATTTACCTTTCCAACAAATCATCCCAAAACCTAATCCACTATCCTTTATAGACTGCTTCTTGGCCCACATTTAGATAGAATTTTCTTTCATGAATCCAAAGGCAACCATTTGTCAAATTTCCAATTATCACATCTATGGAGATAAGAGCATGAGAGGAAAAAAAAAAAAAAAAAACAGACACTGTATGAACTGAAAATGAGTCACTGGCATGCCCACCTAATCTCACAGTCGGAACAACACAAAGGAAAAGATGACAGACCTAGAGGATTTTGTAACTCATCCTTTCTGGCACATTCCCCAACATCACAGATACCCCTTCTGCCATCTCTCCAAATGTTTCCTTAATGGAGCCAAAGAAACAGTGTTTGGGAGTCTCTAATTCCAATTCCTCATGCACAATAGGCTGAGTTTTCCAAATAAACAAGAAGTTAAGAAGTTCCAAGTTCAGTAGGAAGTCATCAGGGCATTGAGAATTGTGTGAAAAGTTCAGTGGTTCAGAACCAATCCCACCCATAACGCATGTGGTCTCTTCCCTTAGAAATGGGCCCCTAGATTTTAATTATGATCCTGTGGCTGAGAAAAAAAAAATAACCTTCTCTCCTACTCTCTCTATACTTCTTGTCACATATACACTGTCTTTGTTGTGTTGGGGTAGGTAAGGAAAGAGAGAGAGAAGAATTAGAACAGTATACGAGAAGGTCTCAACCTTGGAGTCAACGACTCGGTCAATTAGAATGTTAATTATCTGGAAATGAGAAGTGTCTTTTAGATTAAACTTCCAAACTGGCTGCATATCATCTGAAGAGTTTCATAAAAGTCCTCATTCTAGAGGGTTAGCATTTAGTGAACAAATCCCCGCCTTCATATTATCCTGATCTACATTATTCATGACATGATAGCTTTTACATCAGTCCTGCTCCTATGAACCTTATTCTTCTGCACATGAAAAAATCTCAGTCCCTAGCGTCTATGTGGTTTATTTTGCCACAGTCTAGTTCCCCATGGTTTGGAAATAAGACCTGTTCTTTCCTCCCCTTTGATTCTCTAATTAATCTGCAATAAATGAAGGCTCCAAGTGTTTTATGGCACTTCAGTTTCCCATTCCCCTCTGACATTTGGAGGGAAAATTGAACACACAGCAAGACCTTTGAACAAGAAGTAATAGCCGTTAAATTGAAACACGATGCAAGGTTTTCCTAACCATGAGTTCATAATACATGTGTTCATAGAAAGTGATGTGCTTGCTGCCTGCAGCAAAACCAGATGCTCTCTGTTTCCAGTTGATCAATGTTGCTGTGAGGTAGATGTCTGAATTTGAGCAAGAATTAAAGGGACAGGATGATAATGCTACCTCCAGAGGCCACGCAATAATGGTGATGAGTTAAAATGCACTGAGTTTTGGATTCCATTCAGTAACACTAGCATAGAATTATGGAAAAACAATTATACTTGTAAACTGATATTTGGGATTGAATTGGAATAGGATTTGCTACTTTCCAGCCAACTGATCTCAAGAAACAGGAACAAATACCATGTAGCAAAACTGTGACAAATTAATAGACTTAGAGAGACACTGCCAAGCACCTGCTCAGTAGAGGGTGTTTGCCTAAAAAAATGTGAGGGACATTATATTATTTTGTTTAAATTTCATATTTATGTTTTATAGAGAGAGGTTATATTAGTCTGTTAGCGTCTCATAACAAAATACCACAGACTGAATGGTTTAAACAACAGAAACCTGTTTTCTTACAGTTTTTGAGGTTTGAAGTTCAAAGTCAAGCTGCTAGCAAGTTTGGGTTCTCTTAAAACCTCTCTCCCTGGCTTGCAGATGCCCCTTTTTGCACATGACTCTTTTCTCTCTGTATTTTCATTCTCTGTATATGTGATGTCTGTAAGTTCTCATAAGGGCACGAGTTTTAATGAGGTCAGGGCCTGGCTACCCACTCCAGTATTCTGGCTTGGAGAATTCCATGGACTCTATAGTCCGTGGGGTCACAAAGAGTCGGAGGTGACTGAGCAACTTTCACACATCCTTAACTACCTCTTTAAAGGCCCCATCACCAAGTACATTTACATTGGGGATTAGGGCTTCAACATAAGAACTGAAAAGGATGCACAATTCAGTTCATAAGAGAGGTATTATAAACACCATCTGATATAATATATAAATACCACTTAAGGATTTAAAAAAAAAAACCTTATGTACCTTTCGAGAAATTCACAAGGAAATATTAAACATCACATCTAGTTTGTCTCTGAATAACAGTAAAGCATTTTGTCCCCACTCTATCTCCTGTTATGCAAAGTAAATATCACTTTTAGTTTCTAACATACTTGAGTATAAGTTTCTCTGGCACTAACTGAACCACCTTAGAAATAAGTAAGTTGACTAGGCATCTTCCTGCTGGAGGTAGGATTCTAATCAGTTCATTTTTTAAAGTCTTGCCAATGGACTAAGATTTGAAGGACAGAGAGATACTCAGTGTTAAGTTCAGATATTGGTAAAATGTAAATAAGATTCGCAAAACTAGCTTCTGTAGTGTCCTATTGGGTGATTTGGTGGTTTTTCTAGGTTTCATTCACTATTATAATTACTCTCTCACACTCCACAAATAAAGAAAATAATTGAATAATTCTGTTCTCTAGAGAATAGATATACATATAGCCTGCCAGGCTCCTTCATGGAATTCTCCAGGCAAAGCTACTGGAGTGGATTGCTCTTCCCTTCTCCAGGGAATCTTCCTGACCCAGGGATCGAACCTGGTTCTCCCACACTGCAGGCAGATTTTTTACCGTCTGAGTCACCAGGGAAGCCCTATATGTGCACATGTATATAATCTGGTTAACCCCATTCTCTCCCTTATCTAATCAACTGCACTTATAGCTGCCAAAGACAGCATTCTGAAACACCATTTAGATAATTCCACTTCTTCCTATAAAAATATCAAGAACCTATTAGGATTTTCTCTTATTTTTCCTACCATTTTTCCTCAGTTTCTCAGGATGGCCTCCGAAATATTTCCGCAGTGCTTCCACCCAGATCACCAGCATGGTATCTTACTTCCCAGTCAGACCCACCACCACCAGGAAGGAGGAGATTTCCAGGCATTCTCTGCAAAGGACTGAGTTCCAGCACAAGCACACATTACTCCAGAGGCTCTGCTTGCTCGGGGACTTTGTATTTGCACCCTTGATTCCCTCATTTCACAAAGGATAGGGCCTAAGACATAAAGGGTAAATGAACTAAAAGTGATTGAGAGAGTGTATGCTTGTTTCTTTCTATCTATTTAAAATCTGGTTCTAAATTGTCCCCCTCGAGGAACTCTTTTAAGACTAATCCAACAGACTGATGACCCGCCGGCTATCTGACCTCTGTTCTCATACTTTGATTAGACCTTGGTGACAAGCACTCATTGACAAGTTGCTTTGAGGATGTCATTTCATTAGACAGCCATTTAAGAAGAATGTTCTATGCCACTCAGAAGGTAGAATAAGCCTTTGTACATAGTACATTCAAATGTTAGTTTTGTTCAATAAATTAATCTAACATTTCACTCATTTTCATAGCCCACATCACCACTTACTTCTAAATATTCAAGCAAAGGCAGTGGATAGAGCAGCTTATTATTAAATAATGTTTTAAAATGCTTCCCTGATGGCTCAAATGGTAAAGAATTTGCCCTCAATGCGGGAGACCTGGGTTGGATCCCTGGGTCAGGAAGATTCCCCTGGAAAAGGGCATGGCAACCCACTCCAATATTCTTGCCTGGAGAATTCCATGGACAGAGGCTATAGTCCATGGGGTCACAAAGAGTCAGACACGACTAAGTGACTAACATCTTCACTTTCACTTAAAATGCTTACTTTTTCTCATAAATTGGACTGAGAACAGACTTTACGTGCCCCCACGATGCCTACAAAAACCTTTGACAGAAACTGAGAGTAAACCAGGTTACCCACTAACTCAAGGTCACAGAGTAAGTCAGTCAGGGTGTCAGGATCCAGATGCAAGCCATTCTGACTTCAGAGCCATTCTGACTCCAGAGCGCCACATGTATTTCCTCATAATTTGATGCCTTTAAGATTAGAGTGTCCACTTAACCCTATCCCAGAGAAAGATGTGGCAAGATGTTTATCCTTCACATACTCTGTGAAGAGAGCAATCGATAGGCAGAGATAGACTTACATGCTTTCTCCCTAAACACAGATAGCTTTGAGGGAAAAAGAGAATCCTACTTAATAAAGTCAACTTGGTTTGGTTTAAACTGGCAGGGATGGGAAGAGGTCATCTAGGTAAGTCCCCTGCCACCAAATAAAAACACACTTTCAGTATTCAAGATTAATAACTGACCATCTTTAGACCAATCTTGACTCTAACCAGTGTCAGGAGAGCCCCTAACATAGGAACAGGAGGGCCTCCATATCCCTTGTATGGGTTAATGTGGAACTGCCTCAGTATCTTAACAAATTTTGCAGAATTCTCTAGCATTCCCTCAATTAAAGGAAACATGCTTATGTGGAGCTTTTTACTGTTTGGGTCTCTTTCTTTAAATCCAGCTTAATATTTTTCAAGTCATTAATTACAGATCGCTTCAATCTGTACCCTGGTGAGAGAAAAAGATTAAAAACTGCATGCGCACACCAGAAGAGACGCTTTCAAGAAAATGCAAAGTTTATTCTTCAGCAAACATCTACAGAATGAAAAGAAATGTTTTTTAAAAAAAAACATGTGAAACCTAGCGGCTTGCATATGCCTGAGTTCTGAATGAAATCTGGCTGGGTATGATTTCGGGGAGCGCCTGAGTCCACAGATGAGTTTTAATCCCATCAGTTGAGGTACACAGCAGTATGCTTCTGCTAGCTGATTTTGTAAATAGATCATCTCACTGCTTGCATTTTTATTTAAAAGATGCAAAGTATTTCCTTCTTGGAAAGAGTTGAAGTTGGAGGAAAAGAGAAGATATTCTGAGTCTGTGGTGCTCAGCTGCTCGGTCATGTCTGACTCTTTGCAACCTGATGGACTGTAGCCCACCATGCTCCTCTGTCCATGAGATTCTCCAGGCAAGAATATTGGAGTGGGTTGTCAAACCCTCCTCCAGGGTGTCTTCCCAGTCTAGGGATTGAACCCACATCTCTCACATCTCCTGCATTGGCAGGCAGATTCTTTACCACTAGCACCACCTGCAAAGCCCTATTTAAATGCTCTGGGAATATCAGGCGATCCGGGTTTGATTCCTGAGTCGGGAAGATCCTCTGGAGAAGGATAGGACTTAGCGACTAAACACTGCCCCACCCCAACTCCAGGAATACATTATTGCTGGAAAAACTGAAATGGCATTGCAAGGAACAGAAATACCTCTTTATAGATAGTGAGGGGAGGTGTGTTTGTGTCTGGCTCTGTGCATTTGTATGTTGGTTTTATTGGATTTTTATTTCTTTGAGATAGACTACAAACTGTCAGAATGAAGCATAAAGTCAAGCAGGGCAAAAACCTTTCGTCTTCACAAGGCCTAGGGTTGGATACTGAGTTAAGCTCATTTAGAAAGATAAACCTCCAGGATCTCACATTATTCTCAATCAAGCCACATCCAAAGATCAGAACTTCAGTTGAAAAAGATCTCAAATGCAAAGCCCAGGGAGGTACGGCAAGAATGAGAGAAACTGGTATATTCACACTCCATAAAATGCCAACTTGACTTTTTCTGGCAGAAGTTTAGAAAGGGAAATAAAAATTCAGAAATAAACAAGATATTACCTTGCCTTTTAATTTTGGATGTCCCTTTACCATGTGACTTTACAGCCCCTCACACATAGAGATGCAGTGAACTTCCCCATCCCTTGTCTTTGGCATTTGTCATGGGATTTACTTTGACCAATGGAATGCCAGCAGACACTGCTCAAGCAGAGCCTTGGGATGTGTTTTTGGGACCAGGCTTTCACTCTTGTACTTATTCCATCATGAAAACAACTTATCCCAAGGGGCTCAGTGGACCGAGAAGGATGAATGACACCGGAGTAGCTCCATGACCTGAGCAGGGTCCTGCCAGGCCCAACCAATATCAGCAGAATAATTCTGGCTGGTGTACAAGCATGTGAGTAAGAACAAATGATGGTGGTTTAAGTTGCTGAGGTTTGGAATGATTTGTTATATAGCATTTTATGGGATAATGGACTAACAGAAGCTTTTACTCTGTTTTTGTTCAAAAACTTCTTGGGGAATATGAGGAAATCTGTGCGCTCTCTTCCTAAAGCATATGCATAAATTTAAAATTTTGCTTATGGTTTTAGAGAATTCACTGACCTCCCAATCACACAAGGAGACATGGTTATTAAGTATATTTATTTTATCATCAGTTCATTTCAGTTCAGTTGCTAAGTCGTGTCCAACTCTTTGTGACCCCTTGGACTGCAGCACACCAGGCTTCCCTGTCCATCACCAACTCCCAGAGCTTGCTCAAACTCATGTCCATCAAGTTGGTGATACCATCCAGTCATCTCATCCTCTGTCATCCCCTTCTCCTCCCGCCCTCAATCTTTCCCAGCATCAGGGCCTTTGCCAATGAGTCATCTCTTCACATCAGGTAGCCAAAGTATTGGAGATTCAGCTTCAGCATCAGTCCTTCCAATGAATATTCCAGACTGATCTCCTTTAGGATGTACTGGCTGGATCTCCTTGCAGTCTAAGGGACTCTCAAGAGTTTTCTCAACACCATAGTTCAAAAGGATCAAGTCTTTCGTGCTCAGCTCTCTTCATGGTTCAACTCTCACATCCGTTGTGACTATCTTGAAACTGTTCACTATTCTCCACTTCTACCTATCATTAGTGATATGTAAATCACAGTAATTTTCAGAGTTATTGGAGTCACCATGGAATTCTGTAAGGGAAATTATCCAATCAACAAAGAGATTGGATAGCTGAGATTATTAGCTATTTAATCTAGAATTTTAGGAAGACAGGTTTTTAAAATTTCAAAGGAAAAATATATGATGCTAGGATCAGAAACTCTTAAGAGAAAAAAAATTACTCATACAAAAAATACTTGAACATCTAGCTATGTGTAGTATTTATGGGTATACAAGGAACTTTCTGATAATCTCACAACTAGATAAATAGTAATTCTGGTGATGATCCAAATAGTGTCACTTGTGTAAAAAAAAAACTAAGAATTTTACTTGACTCTTTCATTTTCCTCACCATAGCATGTAGTTTACTTCAACTGTCCACATATTTTTATAGTTTTATACCAATCTTTTTGACATCATGGATAACAGGACCATCCTGTCATCTTTGTACATAGCTTTCAAAAGTCTGAATCTATTAAAAATCTAAATCTATTAAAAATGCTGACGACAATAGATAGTATTTATGTGTGTGTGTGCTCAGTCATGTTCACGTCCAACTCTTTGTAACCCTATGGACCGTAGCCGACCAGGTTCCTTTGTCCTTGGGATTCTCCAGGCAAGAATACTGAAGTGGGTTGCCATTCCCCCCTACAGGAGATCTTACCAACCCAGGGATCAAAGCTGAGTCTCCTGCATCTTCTGCTTTGGCAGATGGGTTTTTTACCCCTGAGCCACCAGGGAAGCCCATTTTAACTTATACTTACTGTTTATTTTACATGTGCATTAATTATATTTATATTTACATAAACAAAATAAGAAAGAACTACCCATCTACTCCAAGAAGGTGGTCTAGTAGTGTTGTAGCCACGCGTTCCGGGAAACAAACTCACTCAGAAGGACAGTGCAGATAGTGGAGTGCAGTTTATTACACCGGCAGGGCCAAGGCAGAGTCTCCTCTTAGCCAAGGACCCCGACCAGTTTTTGTGAAAACCTTATATACCCTAAGTGTAAGTGCACAAACTGCTTCCCCAAATTCCCTGAAACTAGTCTGAACAAAGGAAAAGATAGATACAATCAAAGTTAACTCATGATTCATATGCCTTAAGCCTAGGTAGTTAACAGTGGACAATTATCAATAGGCCTGTGGTCATACCCCAATAAGCATAATAGAATGTACGATTCTATTTGGTTACACAGATAATTTGTGTATTTTTTTAGGATAGAGTGCCCTGGGGCTCTTCTTTCGGGGGCCTGGTTTTCCAGTTGGTATGCCGTTTCCATAGATACTGGGCATATAGCTCAAAATCTGGCCCAAGATGGAGTCCTGCTTTCAAGATAGAACCTGTTCTGTTTCCTCCTTCAGTAGTATCAGATAATATAAAAAATTAAAAATCCAACAAATGCTCATTGTACACCTGCACTTGTGCCAGACACTTTGCTCAGCCCTAGGAATACAGCAACAGGGCATACAGAACATTTGCAGTGTGTTACATTTTAGCAAGTGGAGCTATTTTAATTTGTGTGGTCAAAGCAGTCTTTTCTGATGAGTAAGTTTTAAACTTCCGCCTGAAAGGAAAGAGAAGCAAATCAAATGAAGAAATGTGATCAGCAAGTCCAAGGAAATATGACTTGAAGCATTTTGAAAAGGCTAGTGACCACCTGGAGCCAACTAATTAAAAACAACTCACAGTTCCCTTCCCTCTTCTCTTCTTCAGGCAGGTTGTTTTAGGTCTGGAGAATTCCATGGACTGCATAGTCCATGGGGTCGCAAAGAGTAGGACATGACTGAGTGACTTTGACTTTCACTTTCACTTTTAGGTCAGTAGATAATGGCAGTGTTGCAGTGTTTCTACTCATTGAGGACATAAAATATGTCCTCATCATATACTGCTGCTGCTGCTGCTGCTGCTGCTAAGTCGCTTCAGTCGTGTCCGATTCTGTGCGACCCCATAGACGGCAGCCCACCAGGCTCCGCCGTCCCTGAGATTCTCCAGGCAAGAACACTGGAGTGGGTTGCCATTTCCTTCTCCAGTGCATGAAAGTGAAAGTGAAGTCACTCAGTTGTGTCCGATTCTTAGCGACCCCATGGACTGCAGCCTACCAGGCTCCTCCATCCATGGGATTTTCCAGGCAAGATTACTGGAGTGGGGTGCCATTGCCTTCTCCATCATATACAATCAGACACTAATACTCTGCCAGAGTATTACAGGTGCTTAGTAATTACTGTTAATGAGAGAAAGGGAGGGAGAGAAGGAAGGGAAAAAGGAAGGAGGGGAGGAAGGAAGGCATCAAGGGAGAGAGGGAAGAGGGATATGTACAGGCATGGGATTTTTAAAAGTATTCAGGAGTCTATTTGGGTGTATCAATAAATGACCAAATAACCATACTGAAAATATTTCATTCATGAAATAATACCAATCTGTTCAGTTCAGTTTAGTCGCTCAGTCGTGTCCGACTCTTTGCGACCCCATGGACTACAGCTCGCCAGGCCTCCCTGGCCAACACCAACTCCCAAAGTTTACTCAAACTCATGTCCATTGAGTCAGTGATGTCATTCAACCATCTCATCTTCTGTCATCCCCTTTCTCCTCCTGCCTTCAATCTTTCCTAGCATCAGGGTCTTTTCATTTTTTTTTTAATTTATTTTAATTGGAAGCTAATTACTTTACAATATTGTGGGTTTTGTAGTGGTTTTTGTCATACATTGACATGAATAAGCCATGGGTATACATGTGTTCCCCATCCTGAACCCCCTTCCTCCCCCGCTGGTGACCAAAGTATTGGAGTTTCAGCTTCAGCATCAGTCCTTCCAATGAATATTCAGGACTGATCTCCTTTAGGATGGACTGGTTGGGTCTCCTTGCTGTCCAAGGAACTCTCAAGAGTCTTCTCCAACACCACAGCTCAAAAGCATCATTCAAGAGTTATCATATGGATTTTTTAATTCCTTTAAGGTCCCTCTGTCAACCCTAATTCTTCTGAATGCTGCCACGTCTTCTCTATTAAACACTTTGGAAGCACAGCCCACCATCCAGCTCTACTTTTACTTCCACTGCTGCTCTTCAGTATACAGGACTCTGCCTTCAGTTCCATCACTCCACAGAAAACTTGTCCTCTCCTGGACATGAATAACATGCTAATTTCCAAATGCAAAAGCATTTTTTGAACCTACTCCCACAGAAAACCATCTTCTAAGATCATTTCTAGCTGTAAGGCTGTGACTTTAAGCTTGTTTCATTGTGTGTGTGCTCATATTTAAGGCAGACTTCTTTATAGCATGGAGAAGCTGTTATTAATAGAGTTCATGCCAAATTCTAAATTCATAGAAATTTAGCTTTTTAAAAAACTTTTAAAATATATTCTGCATGTGGCATGTGATTTAAGAGATTCTGAAAAGAGGAATCATAAAAGGAGGTGAGATAAAGATATATGAAATAATGATAATAATATAAAAAAAACTAATAGTGTAATCTGATTAACCTAGTCCCATCATATAAAACTATGACAGTGTTTAGATCAAAGGAAAGTGATCTTTACATAATGCAATATTAACCTATGGAGTTCTGAATCAAGGGATATTATTGAGGTAAATTGCTCAGCAAGTTCAAAGGTAGAAATGAGTAACCTTTCAGATAAGGAGAAATTGTGAAGCTCACTCCAGAGACTAAGATTTAATGATCTCAGTTCCCAGATGGAAGGCAGAGGTAGTCACCATCTTAATCCCTTGTAATCTATTGTAGCTAGAACTCTCAGCATACAAAATAGACATCTTTGTTTAGGTAGAGACCAATCAGATGTGTATATGTGTGATGTCAGGGCTTCCCAGGTGGCATAGTGTTAAGGAATCCACCTGCCAATGCAGGAGATGCAGGAGACGCAGGTTTGATCCCTGGGTCAGGGAGATCCTCTGGGGTAGACAACAGCAACCCACTCCAGTATTCTTGCCTGGAAAGTTCCATGAACAGAGGAGTCTGGTAGGCTACAGTCCATGGGGTCACAAAAAGTCAGACATGGCTAAGCACGCACTAGTGTTTGATGTATATGTGTGTTTGTGCACATACATATACAAACAACAGAACACTGTTAAGAAGAAACAGAAATAGTAAATGAATAAAAGCAAACATGAAGTACCTAAAATTATATTATTAGTATTTTCCTTGAAGAAAAAGGAATATGCCTAATTGTTTGAATAGCATCCTTTCTACAACACAGCTGAATAAAACACCTGCAAAGTACAGTTTCAAATCTTTTTCTAATAGTTTCATAATACTTACTATAGCTAGACTTTTTGCAGAAGAATACAGTATTGATTAGATTACCAGTTTGGAAAAGGATCTGATGTTCAAGGGGGCTTCCCAGGTGGTGCTAGTGGTAAAGAACCTGCCTGCCAACACAGGAGATGTAAGAGACACGGGTTTGATCCCTGGGGCCAGATTCTTGCCTGGAGAATCCCATGGACAGAGGAGCCTGGTGGGCTACAGTCCATGGGGTCGCAAAGAGTCAGGCAGGACTGAAGGGATGCACCCGCCCCCCGCCCCCCCACCAAGGTTCAAGGTCCTAGCTTAGGCGATGTCCTTGAGTGTTACAAGGCTTCAAATACCAAGATAAAATGGAAAGAATAACAGCTCTGAAGCCAAAGAGCCCTGGATTTGAATTATCAGACGAGAGTATCTTCACCAATTGTAGACCTTTATTTATGTTTTTAAATTATTAGTCTCTATTTTGTATCTTTAAAGGGGGAAATTCATACGACTGTAACAGAGGCTAAAAATTCACTGTACAATATAAGAACCCAGTAATATAGTTTCTTCTTTAGTCATTAACCAGTCAAGAGTTTTAGTTTCCACACCTATAAACTGAAGTTAATGATCACTGTATAGACTATCTTAAAGGGTTATTGAGGAGATAAAATGTTACACATGTGAAAATACTCTGAAAAGTGAAAATTAATCACAAACTTTAGGTTAGTAGTCTATCCTTATTATTCTTTGTTAACTTGTGTATGGAGATATTAGTGATAGATGAATGCCAAGAACAGATGAGAACCAAAACACTAAACAAAGCATTTGAAATTTAATAACTAATCACTCTTATTTATGAGGATTATAGAATAATGATGTCTACCTTTAATAAATCTGTGACAAAGTGTTAAATCTCTCCACTGTCATTTACTGTCAGTAGGACTGGTCACTTGAATGTGAATTCTGGATTTGGTCAACATTCTAGGTGCATAACAGATATAGTCTCATTCAAAATTCACAACAACCCAAATATGCATTCCTGCTTCTACACCTTCATTTTTCTTGGGTAAGTGCATGGGTAAGAGCTAAGGTTTATAAACCATAAACATAATACATGATAAGTGTTCCATAAACAGGCATTATAGTTATTACCATTGCTGTACCATGGTAGAGAGAGCTTTCATTTCTTTGGTGGATGGGAATCTTCCAGACCAAAGAGGAGAAACGGTTGCATATACTTACAAGACCAGTCAGACTCATATACTGTCTAATGACCCTTTAGAATCAGATGATACATGTATTATCTTTTTTTTTTTTTAATTATCCTAAAGACCAGAAAATCTGGATTCCACCAGAAGATTACAGGTTAATAGTTAACAGTACCTGTTAAAACTTATCTTCCTTTTTTTATCTACAACCATGAGACCTCAAAAAAAGGTCAAATTCTGGAGCGGACCTCAGGACTGAGTTTAGCAGGTCCAGTTCAAAATGAGGTGCCCAGAGAAAGCCCCAGCAAGGAATCAAGCAAGTCTTCCTGGACTGTGTGGACTGTTGCCAAATGGCCAGCACCAGCCACCACCACTTGTGTTGCTTCCCAGAAATCCTTGTCCTATGTGGTGTTAAGTTAGAGACTGCCAGTGAGAGGAGGTTCCAGGAGATCTGGAAAGTATATATAAAACTGAGGTCATTAATAATAGGAAGTCATGAGTCAGGCAAGGCGTCTACCTTGACTAGGCAGTTGTCCAGACCTCCCCAGAGGCTCCCACTCCGAAATCACAACAGTTCAGCAGGACCTGCCATGGGTGCCCTCTTTGTAATCAATAGCAAGACTCACTGGTTTCTCAAACTCCCTCAAAAGTTTCCATGATTCTACCCAAGCCAATGCTCTGAAGCAGTTGGTGACTGTTTCTGCACGTCTCAGCTCCTCCCACATTCTCATGCGTGCTAGTTCCTGATTTAAAGCGTTTGCATCTAGGTTTCTGGTAGTGGCTCTGTCTTCCTGACCAAACCAGACTGTTGCAAGCCATCTTTAGAAATGTACTTTGAATTAAGTCTCTTTAGCTTCTCTTTTTCTCCCCATTTCTATACTTATATGTCACTATGCATTTCAAAATACATAGGGACTACTGTTGGTCACTTTCAGGAGTAAATCCTATTTTACTTCAGACAGGGTCCACGCAGAGTTTGCTGTATGTAAGAGACTTTCATTCGTTCATTCAACAAATATTTATTAAGTTCTCAGTCTGTTCCAAACTCTGGGGAAAACAATGATGAAACATGGCCCTACCCTCATGGAACTTACAATTTGGTAGGAAAAATTGACATGAATTAAATATTTAAGCAAGTAAATGCAAAACTCCATTTGTGACAAGGAGTAAGAAGAAATTCTCTATTTTCTGCCAGTCCATATAGCCAAGTCTGACCCACTCTAAAACGTTGGAGATTTCCCTGGGTGATAAAAGTATAAGGATAATAAAATTAGTCAAACGAGGAGGAAAGGATACTGCTTGCAGAGAATATAAAAAATATAATATAATTTGGTGGGGAGTTAGGAGGGAAATAACGGTAAACAGAATTAGGAAGCATGTGGCTACAGCAAAATAATGATGGAGGAGGGCAGAATGAGGATGTTGAATGACACGAGGTAGGAAGTGACCAAACGACCCAAGTTAGTATGAGCTTTGTTAGCATTCTATTTATTTAATCCTAAAAACAGTCCAAAGTCACAGGACATTTTTTTTCAAAGGATGCTGGCATGATCAGATTTATCTAGTTTAAAGACCACTCTGTTCAAATATCAATGAATGCATTAAAGAAGGGACTGAATAAAGGATGGAACTTTGGGAAACTATTTCATTGCTGAGAAGAGGGACATAATCACTTCTTTCACAAACAGGAAGGCTCAGAGGCAGCTAGTGAAGATGATGAACTCAAGACATTTAAGAGATAAAATCAGCATTAGGTGGTGTTGTTTTGGATGAGGGGAGTAGCGAGAATGAGGAGATAAGGATTCACTGCAGATTTCTGGACTGTGCAACTGAATAGATGGTGGTGTTATTTACTAAATGAAGAACAGAAGTATAGGACCAGGCTTTGAGTGGAGGACATGGTTTGATTATGGATATTTTAAGTTTGGTGAACCTTTAAAATATCCAAAAGAAGTTAACTAGACAATTAAGATACCTGTGCAATGGGATTAAA
Source organism: Giraffa tippelskirchi (assembly GCF_054371585.1). Lineage (NCBI taxonomy): Eukaryota > Metazoa > Chordata > Mammalia > Artiodactyla > Giraffidae > Giraffa > Giraffa tippelskirchi. Next base: position 142,733,676 of record NC_137285.1, read on the forward strand.
AATGCATACTCCATAAATCAGAGGTAGCCACTCCCCAACTTTTTGTCCATTTTTTGAAGCTTATCTCATCAGGTTCTAAGCCTCAATTCCAATTGTTCAGGTGACAGATAGTCTGAAAGCTATGATCATGTGATGATGCCAAAGATTAAAAGGGAAGACAGTCATGATGGGATTCAGCCTGAGAGTCTCATGCAGAAAAGGAACTAAGGCCCAAAATACTTGGCTACTGATTATGGGACCTCTGGCAAAGTTGTCGGATGAATAAAAAATAAGCAAGAGCCACCTAAGGTGAAAGTGAACTTATGTAGGTAGTTGAGCAGAGGAGGTTCAGCTGACTCCCCAGATCAGGAGATAGGAAAACCTGGAGTTGAATCTCAGATTGGAGGTAGGAGAGGCTGAGGACCCTCTCAGAGGACAGGCAGGTGATGTGAAGGTCCCAGTGGAGAGTCTAGTCTCAAAGGCTCTAAGAGCCAGACCCACAGGATACTTCTGAGGACATGTTTATTATTATACCCACTGCAAACCACAAAAACTTGGGAAAAAATGTAGTAACAAGTTATCTCAGTCTGATTCTTCACCATGCATGTCCCCTCTATACATATCCACCAAAACAGTGAATATACTCATATCACCACCACTTCCTCAGGTTATTATTGAGTCAAAATTAATCACTATCAATAAAGCCAAAATATTGTTTTGGCTCCGTCTATATACTTACCTCAATGGTCACTTTTAAGTAAACAGATGGATAATTTGGCTCAACGTGTTCTCATTGTATCTTTAAAAATCAAATTAAAAACCTCCTCAGTGTAAGAAACATGCGTTTCTCAGGAATGCCCAGTGTGGCTGGAGCCAGAGAAGCTGATATATAATTGAATTCAATGTGTTGTTCTGTGTTTAATCATTCAGTCCTTGCTGGTAGGCTAGAATGTTCTTGCTGCTGTAGTAAAGAGCTTTGGAAGGGAAGGGGAGGTGGGGAGGGGGAATTTACAGCCACCTACTGATTCCAGTCTCAAGTTGAGAAGAGAAAAGAAGAGATACATAAAAACACTTTCATCAAGTGTTTCGGAGCCTGCAACCTATACACCAAAGTAAAAGCAAATATGAGAAGGGTACAGATGAAAAGCCACAGGAATTCATTGAAGTGATCATGCTGCTTATGGAATACGGATGTAGACTTCCTGAAGGAATATTGAGGGATAGGTAAAGTGGTGAGAGAGGCATTACAAACAAAAGAAAGAAGATAAGCAAAGGCAGCCAGGTGGAAGCGAGGGGATATGTAGAGAAGGCAGGAAGTAGGTCAGCTTTGATTCTGCTAATTCTTTCCCACCTCTAAGTCTTTCCACATGGTGCTCACCCACTCGGTTCTTCACACAGCCACAGCCTAGTAGCTTTATGGCTCTTGAACATAACCCTGGGGAGTCAAGTTGAATCCTAGATCAGATTAAGTTTTCTTCTTTTATCCAATGCTTCCTTGCTCATAACATTCACCACTCTCCGCTCTAACTATCTGTTTGGTTGGTGTCCCGCACTAGATTATGAATGGCTTCAAGAGCAAGGATCTCGTGAAGGCTGAATAACTACCCTCCAAAGATGTCCATGTCCTAATTCCCAGTAAAAATAAATGTGATTTTACGTAGTAAAAGGAACATCAGATGTGATCAAGGATCTTCATTTTGGCAACTAATGCTCTAATGTCTGGTGAGCTCAATGTAATCATAAGAGTAGTTATAAGAGGGTGGCAGGAGCATCAGAGTCAGAAAGAGAAGATGTAATGATGGAAAAGGTCAAAGGTCAGAGACAAAAGTAGCTGCTGAGTGTCTGGCTTTGAAGATGAAAGAAGAGGGACTGAGACAAAGAATGCAGGTAGCCTCTGAAAAGTGAAAGTGAAAGTCACTCAGTTGTATCCGACTCCTTACAACCCCATGGACTCTCCAGGCCAGAATACTGGAGTGGGTGGCCTTTCCCTTCTCAAGGGGATCTTCCCAACCTAAGGATCAAACCCAGGTCTCCCACATTGCAGGCGGATTCTTTACCAGCTGAGCCACAAGGGAAGCCCAACAATACTGAAGTGGGAGCCTACCCCTTCTCCAAGGATCTTCCTGACCCAGGAATCAAACCAGGGTCTCCTGCATTGCAGGTGGATTCTTTACCAACTGAGCTATCAAAGAAGCCCGTGCAGGTAGCCTCTAGAAGCTGAAACAGACAAGGGTAACAGATTCTACCCCTGAGCCTCCAGAATAATCACAGGCCCACTGATGCCTTGATGTTACCCCAGTGAAACTGGCTTTGAAACTCTGACCTCCAAAACTGTCAAATAATACACTTCTGTTGTTTTTACCTACCAAGTTTATGGTAATTTCTTGCAGTTGTTGTTATTGTTTAGTCACTAAGTCATGTCCGACTCTTTGTGACCCCACTGACTACAGCCCACCAGGCTCCAGAGTCCATGGGATTTTCCAGACAAAAATACTGGAGTGGGTTGCCATTACCTCCTCCAGGGGATCTTCCTGATCCAGGAATGGAACTCCTGTCTCCTGCTTGGCAGGTGTACTTTTCACCACTGAGCCAGCTGCGGAGCCTCCTGCAGTAGCAATGGGAAACTAATAGAGGCTTGACCACATTTTTTCCCCTAACACCGGACCCAGAGGCTTGCATAAAATACAATTAATAAAATTATTAGGTGAAGGAAGAAATGCTGTCCTGTAATATGAAGACTGGAAGGCAAAGACAGGAGTGACGGAAATGTAATACAATAATGTCATAAGGGATCCTGAACAGTCCTGAGAAGGAGCCTAACCTGAGCTGGTGGGATGGGCAGAGGTGCAGGGAGAAGAGCCATCTGTCTTGAAAAGCATAAAGAGAAGGAAGAGGTGAAAATGGCTGGGAACTTGCTGCCACAAAAGACCAGAATGTGTCTGGAACGATCCATAAAAAATTGAGAAATGTTCTGAACCAAATCATATAGTCGTCCCAGGTGTTTTCAAGGAATCGGTTTGACTTTAAAGAATTTCAAGCAAATCAGGGCTCGAAACAATAAGGTTTGGGGGTAAACTGGTGAAAGGCAGGAACAACAACTTTATTAACTGATTTTGACCAGGTTTTGTTTAACTGATTTTCAGAGGGTCAATACATTCTTCATATCTTGTGATACCATCATCCCTCATTTTCATAAGACTTCTTTCCTGTACTATTTAGTCTCTTTTACCCCAAATATTCTAATATATTTGATGTTTACTCTTTTATTTGTATGGCTTCTTAAAAAAAAATGTATCATTGTTTTCTCTGAATGCATTTTTTATAGTGTTATGCTATAAATCTAAGTTTGTTTATTACTTTTTAAAAAATCTAGTATTGCATTTTTAGATTTACACGTGTCACTATGTGTGTATTTCACTTCTAAATGCTATTTGGTGCCCCTTGGTGGAGCCTATTACATTGTACCTATTTATTTCTCTGAGGATGGCTATCTAAATCACCCAGACTACTTCCAAATCATCACAAACAAAGCTACAATAAATATCCTAATAATGTCCCCTTACCGGTCCATGTAAGGATTTGTTTGAAAGTGTATTCAGGCAATGACTTGCTGGATCATAAGTCACACGCATAGATATACTTGATTAAATGCTTCCAAATTCCTACCATGAATATCTATCTGCACCAGTTCTCACTTTTGTCAGGAACTCACCTGGGTTCCTGGACCTCCACAGGACAAGGGTGAGTCCAAAGGGTAAATGGCTCACATGTGCAGGAGCAGAGGTAGCAACTGGGACTTCCCTGAACCAGAGCTAATCATATAACCATATCACTGAAGCTAAAGGTTTTCCTGGCTAGATGAAAGCTTTATGCCCCCAAAGGGGAGCCAGTGATAAAATCAAAAGTAAACAAAACCAACAAACCCACAAAGAGAACAGGAAAAACTCATTAAACAAACCAGTGCTTTCACCCTCTTTCTTGCCTGCACGCCTGCATTCAGGGTTTCTGCCTTTACTCTCTCCTTCGCCTGCGCGGAGTTTCCCAGACTCCCAGGTGCAGAGTGGGAGGAGGAGAGAGGGGTAAGAAACTCCAGGAGACAGCTCTGCTCCGCTGGTCTTCTCGTCCCCTCAGGGGACACTTCTGTTCCCATCAGCAGCCAGGGCTAGTGTTTCATTTCAGAAGCGATCTCTACCAAAGCAGGGGCCAATCTGTAGCACTGAAAGCAAGGCTGAGTTCCTCTCACAGCTTGAGAAGAGGTCGGGGCCAGGATATTTGTCTACCCTGGCTCCACACCAGAAGGACTAAAAGTGCTGCTTACTGCCCCCTGGCCGCTTTTGCAGCCACAGGCTGGGGCAGCCCTTCCAGATGTGTCCTTGCAACAGCTCCGTTAGAGGGCACCCTCGTGGCAAGACTTCAGATCTCCAAGTCAGGGAGTCCAGATGTTGAAGATCTATCATGGTGAGACTCGAGAAGGCCATGAGACGACTCCCTGATGTCTCATGAAAGATAATCAACCGGAGCTTGAAAGTAAAGTGTAGCGTTATTCACTCCATCAGGGCTAAGGATAGCCTCAGCAGTGTGTGCAACAAGGGGAGGTTAAGATGGAGAGGAAGCTATGAGGTTATCCATGTGTGGATTCCTGGACTGAATCCCATCCTGAGTGATCAGGGCTGAATGATGCAGAACCTGGAGGAAATGGTGTGGCAGGACAGTAAAGCATCTTGTTCTCATCCATCTCAGAGGGGAGTATTGGAACCACCTTGGGGAGGCCCTTCTGGCACACATTTCACACCATCCACCTCACCTTCTTCCCTGTGTGAGGAGAGAGGCGGGTAGAAAGAATTCCCCGCAGCAGGTAGACAGATGCCGTCTGAATCATCTCAATCATCTGGTCTGATATGGGTACACTGTATCAGGACTTTATCTGCAGAGGCAAGCGTATCATTTGTCCAAATTCCAGATCACATGGCGAGTGCTACAGAGGGTATGCATGAGGTTTATTAACAAATCCTGATTACTGCCCTTCTCACCCATATCACCTCGCCTTTAGACCTTCAGTATATCTTGACTCATAACAAAATACACCCGATGAAATAAAAATGCAATGATATTGTCCTTTTACAAAATCTTTTAATGGTTCTTCATGGCATTTTTGTCTACCATCCAAACTTCTTAACTTGACGTTCGAGGCCTTCCATCTGATGACCCGCAGTTTTTCTACCTTGTAAGAACTCCAGGTAGGCGCTGTCTCCCACGGAGCCCTCTCCCCAAATTTTGGTCATACCAAATCGCTCTCCCTGGGTCACGTTGCTTTAGGATACCTCTGTTCTTTCCCACAAGTGGGTTTTCTGCATAGACACAACCCCAGGTCCCTCACCTCCTGCTAAGAATCAGTTTCAATGTTCTATTCCAAGAAATTTGGGGGGATTATGCCCCAAGATCACAGTCATCTCACCTGTTCTCACTGCCCACTTGAGTAAGCCAGTCATCACAGATGTCGCGTGTCTGATTCACATCTGTGACCTCGAAAGCTAGCACAGCACTGCACGCGCACTGCAAGTGTGAGCACAGTGTGCCTCCCACCTTACTGATGGGGTGGGAACAACAGCTTCAACTCAGGCCTCCCACCTACCCACATAAGGAAGAAATCCAGCCTTTCCCTGTAGTTCTTCTTTCCTCTGTTCTTCTCAGAAACCCCCATCTCAAAAAAGCTAATTTCTTTGCCTCAACACAGGAGTCACAGCCCAGTGACGCCCCCTTGTGACTGGCATATCCCACAGCAACTACGGGAAATTGCTTGGCAAATTGTTCGGGGCTGCCTATCTCATCTGAAGACAGGAGGCTGAGCTCTTTTCCCTCATACAGCTCCTTGTCAAGAACGTAAATATTCTTCAGATTATGAGAGAAGAATGCTCCCTCACTTGTAATACTCAGGCAAGTCTGACACCCCAAATTGACCCAGGTTTTCAGAATCCAACTCTGGAACACGTTTCTCTCTCCATTCCTCTAGGACACATATTTGCCATAGGGAGGTGAGCAGGGAGAGGGAAGAACTTGAATCATCGTTTTGTCAAAGACACAAACTTCCTCTTCCTTCCCCATCCCCCAGCTCCTCTCAACAGATTCAGCGCAGGCACCAGTTTGCTGGCCCCAGGTCTTCTCTGCAGCGAAAGTTTTATAGCAGAAGCCTTGGGGCTAGTGCCTGCCTTGGCATTGGCTGGATTTAACCTCATCCACACTTTAAGAGGTTCCAGGCTCGCCTGTTAGAATGAAGATTTAGGATCTCCACCCTTTCTTCCAACCTCTTATGCAAGTGAACACATATTTCTTAAGGAATCTTCACCACATGACAATAGTTTTACTGTCTCATGCACACATGTTTATGTTTTAAGTGAGGGAAAAAACCAAGAGATCCAAGCAGCAAATCCTACAAAAAAAGAGGTCCAGATTGACAGAACAAACATCGGGAAATAGACCCCTCCGTGCACACACCTACTGCTCCCCGGTCAAGGTTTCCTTGTCCCATGACCAGATCTGAGGAGGAGGATGAAAGGCTGATCCAGGCTTCCATGTGCTGAGCCCAGCCAGTCCTTGTAGAATCGAGCCTTAGGTATTTCCACTTGGTTCCAACACCCCTTTATTCTTTCACTTTAACAAACTCATTGACATTTCTATTTCTTATTAATCAGCTTTAAGACATTTTACAAATTGCCCTGGTAGCACGATCACCAATCCTCTGGATTTATAGAACTCATCTCAATTTCTAAATATCACTTCTGGCAGAACATGTGTCATTTTCTATAAATATTGAAAAATCAATAATTGCTGCCAGAAATCCTGTAATTGTTCAAATCCCAGGCAAGATAGATAGAATAACTAGAAATTCCACTCTCATTTAAAATTCAGAAATAAGACAGATCTGATTGCTTATTCCTTTGATGCTTCTACAATGTGCCTGGCTTCAATAATCAGAGACACAGACTGCCTCCTTCATTCTTCCTCCTGCCACACTTTTGTTACTTTACATCTAACTATAAATGAACAGATGTAGCATGCCATCTCATCAAGCAGAGGTGACAGGCACAGGTCTACACAAGAAACAAACATATAGCCAGCTGGGATGGGAAGGAGAGTAGATTAAATACAGGCATATGGTCCTAAAATATCATACTGGTGGTACAGAATTTTGAGTTCTTTATGCACTAATACAGAATATACACATAAACTTGTATTTATATAAAGTACATAACTATTATATATTGTTAATATGTTTATATAATATATTTATATAGAGTTAATACACCATAGAGAAATGGCAACCCACTCCAGTATTCTTGCCTAGAAAATCCCATGGATAGAGTAGCCAGCAGACTACGGCCCATGGGGTCACAAAATGGTTGTACACGACTTGGTGACTAAACAAATATACCATAAATAAAATTTATATATTTAATTAGATATTATGTTATAGATACATTTACATTTAATATGAATACATGCATATCTACATATTAATATAATGTTCAGTTCAGTTCATTTCAGTTCAGTTGCTCAGTTGTGTCCGACTTTTTGCAACCCCATGAATCACAGCATGCCAGGCCTCCCTGTCCATCACCAACTCCCGGAGTTTACCCAAACTCATGTCCATCGAGTCAGTGATGCCATCCAGCCATCTCATCCTCTGTCGTCCCTTCTCCTCCTGCCCCCAATCCTTCCCAGCATCAGGGTCTTTTCCAATGAGTCAGCTCTTCGCATGAGGTGGCCAAAGTACTGGAGTTTCAGCTTCAACATCAGTCCTTCCAATGAACACTCAGGGCTGATCTCCTTTAGGATGGACTGGTTGGATCTCTCTGCAGTCCAAGGGACTGTCAAGAGTCTTCTCCAACACCACAGTTCAAAAGCATCAATTCTGCGGCGCTCAGCTTTCTTCACAGTCCAACTCTCACATCCATAAATGACTACTGGAAAAACCATAGCCTTGACTAGACGGACCTTTGTTGGCAAAGTAATGTCTCTGCTTTTTAATTTGCTATCTAGGTTGGTCATAACTTTCCTTCCAAGGAGTAAGCGTCTTTTAATTTCATGGGAAATAGATGGGGAAACAGTGTAAACAGTGTCAGACTTTATTTTGGGGGGCTCCAAAATCACTGCAGATGGTGATTGCAGCCATGAAATTAAATATAATGTTAGTGTCATATAAATATTATATATTATATAAAATATATATTTTAGTCATATATATTCACTAAGTACTGTCAAAATATATAGTAAATATTAGAAAAGTTTATTGTTCAAATATTTTAGAAAGAAAATGAGATTAAAACGGTGTGGTATATACATACATATACAATGGAATATTACCCAACAATAGAAAAGAAGGACATCCTGCCATTTGCAATAACATGGATGAATCTGGAAGCCATAATGAAATAAGCCAGTCAGACAAATACTTCATAGTAACATTCATATGTGGAATCTAAAAAAAAAATATAACGCCTAGAAACAGTGGTTGCCAGGGGATGAAGGAGGGTAGGAGATTGATGAAAGGATGAAAGGGGGAAGGAGAGATTGCTAAAAGGGTACAAATTTTCAGCTATAAGAGGAATATGGTCTGAGGATAGAAAGTGTTAATGGTGACTATAGTTCATAACACTGTGTTGTATAATTGAAATTCGCTAAGCGAAGATCTTGAATGTTCTCATAGTAAAAGATAAGCATGTAAGGTGACGAAGATTAACTAGATCCCTTCACAAAATATACATATATCAACTCAATACAATGTAAAATTTTAATATCTCCTAATTTTATGTCAATTATACCTTAATAAAGCTGAAATTGAAAAGAAAAAGAAAATGAGGGCTTCCCTGGTGGTCCAGGGGTTAAGAATCCACCTTGCAATGCAGGAGACACTGGTTCAATCCCTGGTCCGAGAAGATCCCACAAGCCGTGGGGCAACTAAGCCCCTGCACTCTAGAGCCTGCATGCTGCAACTACTGCAGACCCCGTGCCCTAGAGCCCATGCTCTGCAACAAGAGAAGCCACCTCAATGAGAAACCAGTGCACCAGGACTAGAGAGCAGACCCTGCTCTCCACAGCTAGAGAATACCCGTGCAGCCACCAAGACTCAGCACAGCCAAAGTAAGTAAATAAATGTTTTAAAAAAACAAATGGCTAAAACCACTACAATATTGTAAAGTAATTAGCCTCCAATTAAAATAAATTAATTTTTTTTAAAGTCCAAAAAAAAGAAAATAAGAAAAGTACAAGCTGAAACATATTTTTCTGTTTTCCCAATGGGTTATGTCTTGTATACTATCTGATAAATAAGCCAGGAAACTTTTTCTGGAAAAAGCTAGATACTAAACATTTTAGGCTTTGCCTACTATGCGGTCTCTGTCACAGCTAATTGACAATGCCATTGTAGCCTAAAAGCAGCCATAGACAGTACATAGATGAGCAAGTATGGCTGTATTCTGGTGACAGTCCACTTACAAAAAAGGCAGTGGGCCAGATACGGCTCCTCTGGCTGACTGCAGCTTGTGGATCCCTGGCTTAGAATACAGTGAACAGATGTTCAAGGAAGTAGTGTGAAGGTAAACCGGAGAACTATTGAAAAAGTCGCTAAATTGCCACTTTTTCTCGGTTTATTCTCCCCAAACTCTTCTTCCTCATGATTCCAGACCCATTTGGTACCCCAGATTTAGAACCTGGATCTGAAAAGGAGAGAATGAGACCAGCACATACTGATACAAACAGCAGAAAGAGGACCCCTGCATCGTTTGACTGTCTCAATTCAGCTGTCCCTGAAATTACCAAAACTGTAGATATGTTTCCTTTGAGTCTGAAGGAAAGGAAAGCATCTTTCCTATACCCATCTTGGCTGGATCCTGTAACAGAAGACAGGAAAAGCACAAGTAAATTTATTTAATGTAAGTTTCACCTGACATGAGAGCCTTCATAAAGAAATGAAGAGCCAGAGAAACAATTCAACCTTAGTGTTTTTATTCTAGTTTTGATGAAGAGTGGAAAGTCATGGGAAATGTGCTAAGACCAAAAAGTGTGAGCTAAGAGCAGTGAACTAGGGGGAAACTTAGCAAAGGCTGTTTGTTCCAATTCTTCCTGGTAGCCCTTCATCTTTGGAGATAAGGATGTTTCCTTCCTCCAGGTAAAGGATGGGCACCTGTCACAGGAAGGTCTTAAGACTTGCTTCAGGAGAATGTTCAAAAGTCCTTCCTGCTCGTGCTGTTTCTCAAATTCCTTCAATTTAAAATATTCAACATGCCAAGGTGCCACATTTGTCCCTAACATACCCCGAAGGCCCTAAATCCCCTTTTAGTTTTTGTTGATTTGAGTTGTCTTTTTGTCACTTTCAGCTAACAGTGAGTAATAGATACTGATTAACAACGTATTATTTTATTTACTCCTAATACTTTGGATACGTGATGCGAAGTGCCCACTCATTGGAAAAGACCTTGATGCTGGGAAAAACTGAAAGCAAAAGGATAAAGGGAGAGACAGACAGTGAGATGGTTGGATGGCATTACCAACTCATTGGACATGAATCTGAGCAAACTCCAAGAGATAGTGACGGACAGGGGAGCCTGGCGTGCTTCAGTCCATGGGGTCGCAGAGTTAGACATGAGTAAACAACTGACCAACAGTGCAACTCTATGAAAGAAATTCTTCTTCACTTCATAAGTGAGGAAACAGAGGTGCAGAGAAGCTAGTTACCAAAGTGCACACTTCTGGAAATAGTTAGAGCCAGGTTGTGAGCTCTGAGGGGGCTGATGGCACGAAGTCCCTCTGGTCCTGTGATCCTGACAGTCTGTCTTGCAAACTCATGCATCTGGTGTAGCCCTCAGAAAAGAATAAATACACAGAATTCCTCCCAGAAGCCTCCACTAGTGTCACTGAGTTAAATTCCTGTTTAACTAAGAGAAAATGGGTATCGACCACAGTTGGCTTGATTGCAAATGTCAGGCTCTTTGAATTATTAGGAACAGCAATGAAAAATTGATTACATTTAAAACATCCTGTGAAAAGTTTTACAATTGCACATTAAGAAATGGTGTTAAGCAAATAGGAACTAATTGCTCTCAGCTGCACTGGTAATAGCCTTGTCTGCCTTCCCACTACAATGCATATTCATTTCATTTGAACAAGAAAAGTAAATAAAAATAAAAAGTCCCAGATCTCATTCGCATTCAATCACTATAAATCTGAGCCTAAGGTTATCCTCCAAAGGGAGGAGAGAAATGCAACAAATGCCCTTCCCAGTCAGTTCAAACTGGTCTAGAGACCTCTGCCTGACCACAGGTGCTAAACACCACCCCCCCAAAATTCACAGGATAAGAATACCACATACCATGAAATAGATGTGCATCTGAAACGTTGCCTGTGAATTTAAGGGATGGATTAAATTATTTTAAGGGTCCATAGGGAGTTCACTTTAAAAACAAATGAAAAGTTGCCAAAGTAAATCTGCCTTCTGCGCTCACATGCCTCCCGCGGGCAGGACTCTGACCCAGAGTTCCATTTAGAACTCTGCTGCTGCTGCTGCTGCTGCTGCTGCTGCTAAGTCGCTTCAGTCGTGTCCGACTCTGCACGACCCCATAGATGGCAGCCCACCAGGCTCCCCCGTCCCTGGGATCCTCCAGGCAAGAACACTGGAGTGGGTTGCCATTTCCTTCTCCAATGCATGAGAATGAAAAGTGAAAGTGAAGTCGCTCAGTCGTGTCTGACTCTTAGCGACCCCATGGACTGCAGCCCACCAGGCTCCTCTGTCCATGCGATTTTCCAGGCGAGAGTACTGGAGTAAGGTGCCATTGCCTTCTCCGTTTAGAACTCTGAGGTGAGCTAATCCCCTTGGCCTCACTTCCTCATACTTCATTCGGAGTCAGAATATTCTGGTCAGCTCCCCACATCTCTTCCCACGCCGTGATTCCTCCCTTCCTGCAGCAGTCAAAATAGGCTAGTCTATGTCGTAGGAACAAGCCATGGCAAAAAGTTCGGTAGCTTAAAACCACAAAGGCTTATTTCTCATTCAGGCAAAATGTCCATCACGGACTCTTCCCAGTTTGCCTTGGACTTTCATCATTTTTTGCACTAAAAGTGCCAGAAACCTAGGACAGTGGTCAGAGAGCTTTGTACCATATTATACCACATAAATGGGCAACATGTTCTTGGTTGGACCTTTACTTTGAGGTAAACCATTCCACAATGGGAGTGATAGGCGTACTTGTAATTTGATGCTTGCTCTACTCCTGTTTTAATTGCTCTGTCCCCAAGTTCTTTCAATTATATCTTTTTCTGTTTGGAACTGGAAACTAGTTTACTCTTCTGTGGGCTTCCCTGGTGGCTCAGACAGAAAAGAATCTTCCTGCAATGCAGGAGTCCCCGGTTTAGTCCCTGGGATGGGAAGATCCCCTAGAAAAGGGAACAGATGCCCATTCCGGTATTCTTGCCTGGAGAATTCTATGCACAGAGGAGGCTGGAGGGCTTGCGTCCAAGGGATTACAAAAGTTAGACATGATTCAGTGACTAACACTTTCACTTTTTACCCTTCTGTGAAGTACTTTTTGTGTATATATTTTATTTCCCTTCATTATACTGCTTGCAAATTTGCTCCTTCACAAAATCACCGCAGATGGTGGCTGAAGCCATGAAATTAAAAGACGCTTGCTCCTTGGAAGAAAAACTGTGACTAACCTAGCCAGTATATGAAAGAGCAGAGATATGACTTTGCTGACAAGGCTCCACCTAGTCAAAGCTATGGTTTTACAGTAGTCATGTATGGATGTGAGAGTTGGACCATAAAGAAAGCTGAGGGCCAAAGAATTGATGCTTTTGAACTGTGGTGTTGGAGAAGACTCTGGAGAGTCCCTTGGACTGCAAGGTTATGAAACCAGTCAATTCTAAAGCAAATCAGTCCTGAATATTCATTGGAAGGACTGATGCTGAAGCTCCAATACTTTGGCCACCTGATGCAAAGAACTGACTCATTGGAAAAGACCCTGATGCTGGGAAAGATTGAAGGCAGGAGGAGAAGGGGATTACAGAGGATGAGATGGCTGGATGGCATCACCAACTTGATGGACATGAGTCTGAGCAAGCTCCAGGAGTTGATGATGGACAGGGAAGCCTGGCATACTGCAGACCATGGGGTCTCAAAAAGTAGGACACAACTGAGTGACTGAACTGAACTGCTTGCAAATATGCCCTCTTTCCCCTAAATATAGCCATCTACAACAAACACATGATACTAACGTTTTGTTCTCTGAACTTTTACTACAGACCTACATTCATTGGTACATGGTCTGCCTCCCAAGTCACCTTAAGTGCCAGTTTTACCAATGCTTTAGCACAGAATAGTATGGATTGTCACTTTTCTAGTCTGAAGCAGCTTCTTATTTTTTACCATTAAGTCCCTCAGCAAATGCCATATATTTAATTTTTTTTAATGGCAGCACCATTTTGAGGCACTAACTCTTACATCAGTCAAAACAAGCTAGTTATGCTGAGATAACTAATAAACTCAAAATTTCAGTGGTTTTAAAAAAACTCAAGTGTTCAGTCCCAGTTCCTGCTTTGTGTCTATCATAGATCAGCAGCAGTCTTTAGGAACCCAGGCTGATGTGGCTTCAGCATTTAAAATGTCCATGGCTGCCAAGGCACAGAGAAGTGGACACGGTACACCCTGAACAAGCTCTTAAATCTTCCCTCTAGAAGTAACACACATCGCTTCTGTTCACTTGTCACCTTGATCCAGGCAAATCAGAGGAACACACCCTTAAATTCCAGAAGGCTGAAAGGTACAATGTTGCAAAGAAGCCAATTCTGACTCCATTTTGGAAACTATTTCTTTGACTTGCCTTTTGTTATTATAATCATACACAATGACTTGCTTAAAAGGACCCTGCCCCTCTGTCTGACTGTTACACTAACGCCTCTTTGTTCAGAACCCTGTCCACCTGTATAGATGGCAGGAAGGAAGAAATTAACATATCCCCTGCCTGAGGTTTGCCATTCAAGAGGAGACATTTTCAAGATTAAAGGCCTTTTTACTTTGCTTCCTCATCTCCTCCCATCTCTGATCTATAAAAGAACCCAGCATCCAGACCCAGATAAGATGGTTATTTTGAGGTGCTAGCCTGCCATCTTCTTGGTCAGCTGGCTTTCCAAATAAAGTTGTTTTCCTTGCCTCAACACCTCATCTCTCAGATTCATTGGCCTGTCATACAGCGAGCAGAGCGAGCTTGGACTTAGTTCCCTGAAGAAGAGATAACTGTAATATTTGTGAGCAGCCCTAGTGACCACCCCAACCCCAAACTCAACTCCATCCTGACATTCCTAATGCACTCTCTAAAACTCTTTCAATCATTAAAAGATATACCTGACCCTAGAATATTCTCTCCATCTATGACTTAACTAATACTCTCTCTCTCTTAGATTACCATGGTCAGTAACCCCTTTCCTCTTTTTTTCCCTTTTCTCTCTCATGCACAGTCACCTCCTTCTCTTCCCAGAATCACCATATAGGGTCAGAATACTTCTTGTTTCATCATATCCTACTCCAGACCAGCAGTAAAGAATCGGCCTGCAATGTAGGAGCTGCAGGAGACCTGGGTTCGATCCCTGGGTCAGGAAGATCCCCTGGAGGAGGGCGTGGCAACCCACTCCAGTATTCTTGCCGGGAGAATCCCATGGACAGAGGAGCCTGGTAGGCTACAGTCCAAAGGGTCTCAAAGAGTCAGACACAACTGAAGCAACTTAGCAGGCACGTATTCCAGACCATTATTATTCTTCCATCCTTGTGTCAAAACCCTATTTCTTTGCTGTTCTTAAACAGACTGTATCCCTTCTATCTCTTCTCACGGTCACCATCTAGCCCAGACTCTCTGTTCACTGACCTTCTTAATGCCTGTGACCTTTTCTTGTCTCCTAATACAACATCTCAAGCCCATGACCACACTCCAGACCTTATATCCACCTGGAATTTGTCCCCTACCTTAGAAATCTTCAACTTGAGTATCTAATTTTCTGGTCACAGCATCCTGTCCTTTCATTCCTGTTGGAGGCTGCCAAGATTATAGCTCTCAGTTCCTTTACTTGGCTGTTAGAGTAATTCACATGTAAAATTGACTGCCTCCCTCTTAAACACCTTACCTGCTTAAAACCTCCAGAAGCTCCCCATAGCACAGTGATTTTCAAACTTGGTTGCACATTAGAGTCACTTGAGGAGTTTTTACAAAATCCTGATGCTAGACCACATCCCAGATTAATTAAATTTGAATATTTTGAATGTCAAGCGCCAGTACATTTTTTAAAGCTCCCGGGTGATTCCAGTATGAGAACCAAAGTTGAGAACCACTGACCTAGAAGATAAAGTCCAACCATGAAAGGTACAGTACTTAAAAACTGGCAGGTTTTTTTTCCCCCGCAAATGTCTTTTTCCAACCACCTGCATCAGATCATCTATGTTATTTATTTTCCTGGGCTCATTCAGGAGACTGAATTATAGTGACTCTAGCTGTATTCTCAAAATCTGATTTTCACTAACTCTCCAGTGACTCTAATGCACGCTAATAGTTGAGAATCACTTCCTGACTTGCACATTAACTTAGGCACACTAAACTTTTGATATGTCTCTATGAATATGGATTAGGGTAGCTCAGCCCATCAGACAAAAATGTGGCCTCTAGCACATTTGCATGTCTGTCGCATTACTAAAGTGTGGAAAAGATGAAGTGGATGAGTAGGGAAACCAAGACACCACGAGAGATCAGGAGGACCAAGAGAAGATATATCTGTAGAACTATCCTGGATTCTGATGTCTCCTGGTCAGTTCTGTGGTTCCTTCCATTAAACCCCCCTTTACCTGAAAAAGGCCAATGTGAATCTATTCCTTGGATCCCAAATCACCTGATTCCCTAATTTAGTACTTTTCCAACAGTAACTCTCTGCCCCTCCAGATAAATAAAATTTGTCAAATGAATCAAATTTTGCTGCCCCCAAATTCTGTTAAAGATGAAAGAATTTCTGGATACCTCTCTGTCACTAAGATAATCACTACAACAGTGTCATATTAATCAACTCAGTAAAGATCTGAAGTCTCCATCTATTCCTGCCAGAAATTTCCTGCTACATTTTCCCCTCTCAAAATACAGAACTCTCTTCCATATGGCAACAAATACTAAGGGCATCACATTTCTTACTCATATAAGCCAAATCCTTTCTTCTCACCCACTAGTATCTAGATGCCAGCTCACAAGAGCCAGTTGTCAAATATTCACGAATTTTGTTAGCTGGTTTTGAAATCTTTGTAAGTCTGAAATCAGCCATGGTGGGAGTATTTATGCCATAAAAATTGGCCAGTGCTACAAATCAGAGCCGGGTTTTTTGTTACTATCGTTTTGGTAAAGAAAGTTTAACAGGAAAACACTGCATTTCTTATTTATATGGCCATTTAGAGTTTACCAAGGTTTTCAAATTCATTATTACATTTGAATTCCCATATACTATGAAGAAAGTATCGTCTTCTTGTTTTTTCATAAAGAAGACTGAAGCTTAAAGTAGTTAAATAACTTGCCTGTTGTCCCTGAAATTCAAAGAAAAAAAAAATAGATTTGATTTCTAATTTATGCCTCCCTTCAAAGCAGTACTTTATTGAATGAGGTTAATAACTTCTAAACCTATGGCAAAGGCTACAAAGTCTTTGCCTGATTCCTTCACTCCTGAATTGCATTCATCAATAAACAATTTATTGAGTAACTATTGTATATCAGACTCTGTGCCAGGCACTGGGATTATAAAGATAAATAAGACACAGTTCTTGTCCTCAAGGACTTCCCTGTCGATTGGGAAAGAAAGACATCTTAACATATAAATCACAGTGGAGTATGGTACATAAAGCCCTGGGCCCATATATATTCACTGTGGCTGGGAAGAAGTCAGATATCTGCCAATGAATTGTGCTCTTGACAGTAATGAAGTTTATCCCATTTTTAAGACAACCAGGAATGGTACTTTTAAAACATCATGGTCTCATTCTTCCCAGTACACATAGTGGATGACATGACAATTCTAGGAAACACATCACTACCTATATATTACGCCTCAAGATCAGGGACAGGAAGAAAAGACTCATTTTTCCCTCTCAGATGTACACACCCAAGCAATACAAACATATTATCGGTGGTTTCCTTATATCTGCCAAGAGGCAATATGTCAAATAAATAATTTAGACTAGCTGAGGCACTGCAAGAAAACAAAGCCATCAGTCATCTAGGCTGCATTATTGATTGCCAATAACAAGATACTTGCTAAGACAAATGACTCAGCTGTTATACTAGTGAGGTTTTAGCCTATCTCAACTACATAAATCATATTGAACTGTTTGTTGTTTTAAGATGTACAAACATATCTATAATCATTTTGTCCCCCATTTTTGCAATCTATCTACCTGCTCTTCATATGCAGAACGTGGATTAATTATTTGCCCACGAACACAATTTTTGTTTCTCTGTTCAGATGTTACCACATGTCTGTTGTATCTATTTAATGGAGAACTACATCTGCTTACACTTATTACTATAACACCTAGCTATTGGTTTAGAAAAAAAAAGATTGCAAAATGCAATCACTTTAATCAAATTAGTTTACTGCTGATAAATCAAGGTGTGATAGAATAAACAGACAACGATTAGAGTCAGCAGACCCAGATCAAGTGTAGCTTCTTTGTAGTGTGACCCAGGACATGTCTTATTAAAGGTTTGGTTTCCTTTACAAAATTGGAATAACAGCACCTGATCTGCTTACCTCATGAGGCTATTGTGAAACTAATGAAAAAGAAAATAAATTTTAAAGCACTTGACAGAGATGCCAAAAGTGTTTCAACACAAACACATCCTTTTATGAATTAACTGTCGAGCACAGGTGTATCTGTTCGGCATCTCAAGTGAAAACAACAGAACAGCCAAATTAAAACAATCCCAGAGGTGCTGATTTACCAAGGGACGAGTTGCAAAGGTGTGAGATCCAAGGAACCACAAGAGAGAGTTCAGGAACCTGAAACTGGCAGCATCATGACTGTGGTTACAAAAAGCCTGAAAAGATGCAAGGTGGGAGGGATGACGTAAAGAGCCCAGCAGGACAGAAACGTGAAGATCAGGCTACACTGAGAAGAGCAAAGATCTTCCTTCCCAGGCATAACCGGCCCCAGGTGACCTCACAGTAAAATTAACTAGAGAGATGTATTCTCCTTTCTCCCCACTGGCTACACCCTACCAGGAGCCAGGAGCTACAGATGCTTTGTTTATGTAACTCACACAGGTCAAGATCCCAGCACAAAGAGCAAGGTGCAAAGGGGAAAGGGCTGTATCTGGAGGGACAAAGGCAGAAATCCAGCACAGTAGGAGACAACTTTTGTTATGATTATTTTATCACTCAGAATATCCACCCCAAAGCCACATTTCTACTTTTCCTCTCCAAAGCTTAACACTTCCAAGTAAATAGTGTCAGAAGTGAGTTAAATTGCAGGACACCCAGCTGGTGCTGCCAAGAAGTGATTGCTGTGGGTGAAAAGCTCCACGTATTTGGTGACCAAAAGTGTCACAATTGAATCTTTGTTAAGTATGATAGTAGTGTAAAAGTACAGGAGAAACACACAGGAGGAGAACAGTAGGTTTTTCTTTTATAGCTGTGTATACTCGGCATCGTGGGAGAGAAAATGCCATTTAGGTCAGGATATATGGGAACCCTAGCATGAACTACAAAGCAACAGCTTATACACAAATGTACATTAGATACCTCTTCACAGTGACTCTAATTTATCTTGCTGAAATTTCAGAATACAGAGACAAATTTCCTAAGTGATCTCTGTGATTGGGTTGGGGTTCTTTCTAGTCCTTTCTAAATGATGCATTTCATTCATTATTATTTGAGCAGCCAAGCGTGGCATAATTATAGCTGTAAAAAACACTTCTTGTTGCTGCCAACACTTTTCCATTCTAACCCACCATCACCGTCATCCAATGCCCTGACTGTTACTTATCTCACAGGGACTGATGGAGAAATCAACACACAGCCAGAGAAACAAAACAGGGCCCACAAATACCGCTTTAACACGGGCCTGTCTTCAGCATGAAATCACACTATCCATGCCCACCCGAGTAAGAGAACAGCTGTAAAAAGAACCGAAGTTCTCCATTTTCACAATAAAGGGGAAACAGAATGAGCTTTAGATTTCAACGAGCTTGACTGTGAATCTCATTTGCTGTCTTGATGATTTTGAGCAAGTGACCTCTCTGAGCCTTGGTTCCCATATCCAAAACAAGGGAATAATACCCCCTATCTCTGGGTCATCGTGAGGGATGCAAAATTTACGGCACAAAGTCAGTGTTTAGTGTTATGAATCATCAGATGGCTTTAACAATTGTGAGCCTAGTTTTCTAGTATGGAAAAGCTTTGATTTCTAATATAGTGGCAAGACGTTTTTCATTCCTGTTACATCAGGGTCCCCTTCCTTAGAGACGTGAGGTCTGAGATAGGTGATGGTATTCTATCAATAGCTCCCTGGCAAGTCAATCACTCAGCTAAAGACTGTGAACAAGTAATTCTTTAGAAATGGTGCTCCCCAGGAGGAACAAATTGATAGTTTCATGTTAAGTAGGTATTGCTTCTTTCCCACTCCTGTGTTTCTTTTTTGGTAAGGTTGGTTTTGCCATGCTCACATGAGGAGAAGGTCTGACCAGAATAAACTCCTGCACTCAGCCCACACTCTGACTCAGCATTCTGCAGAAAAGGCAAATGGCTTCATCTGATTATGGGTTGGGAAAAAGCATCTGGACGTAATAGGCCACCTTCTTCTCATCCCAGTAGGTGCCAGTCCTCGCTAAAAGAATGTGCGTGTCGCCCTACGCCACTCCATTTTTGATAGTTTCACAGGGCTCCAGTACTACCTGTGACTGAGTGAAAACTAGGTTTTCTAGATTTGGTGTTAATAAGCTCCTTTATGTATAGTTAGAAGTCACAGCTTCCATGATGAGTTTTATGAATAGCAGCAGTGACATTTTTCTCTCTAGTCTGCCTTCCTCTTTTGTCTTAATTCCCAATGGATACAATACTTAAAATAGAAGGAGGGCTATTATTTGGGCGGCCCTCTCAAACTTATGAAAAAAACAGTGTTTTCATAAATAAGACTTCATCACCACACTCACTCACTGTATCAAAACCTTTTCCAAGTTCCTAATTACAGTGATTCCCACAAAGCAGACTTCACAATTTGTTAACAGAGTAACTTAGTGTCTGCTACATTTATTTGGCAATTTGCCATGGAAGTAGCACTGATTTCCAGCTGGCTAAACCCAAGATCCAGAAGCATAAAATTGATTTTATTCCTAACCTCTAAGGAATCGATAATCTCTTCTATTTCAATAGTAACCCAGTCTCCCAATCTCTCTGTCAGATCTTCTTCTGAGGGAGAACACCAATGTTTAATTTTTATATCAAAAAGACAAAACAATTTTAAATGCCCTATTTCCATAGCACTTTTCAAAAAAAAAATTTACATTTATGTTGGTTTTGCTTTCAATTCACTTTCACATTTATGTCTGTTTTTCATCCTCATAATGTTCTGCAAGGCTAAAAGAGTAGGTATCAGTCTAATATTTTTATAGGTAAAGAAAATAAGCTTTAGAGAAGCAGTCATGATTAAGGCTACAAAGACAATAACACAGTTAAAACTGAAGTTCAATTTATCCAATAACCTACCCTCAGCTTACTTACAGTCTAGGAGGAGAGGCAGAAAAGTAAACAAGAAATTATGGTCCAGAGTCACCATACCAGCCAGCTTGGGAAACCATATAACAGGGACTCATGATCTAATCTTGTAGAGTTAGAGAAGACTTGCTGGACGAGAGTGAAGAGATAAGTTTTAAGGTTTGAATGTTGCAGGCAAAAGGAACAATCTGTTCAAAGCAGGAAAAAAAATTGCTCAGGGAACCGCAAATTGTTCGGAAAGCTGGAGTGTAAATTGCTAACACTGAGCAGGAAGAGGTAAGACTGGAGAAATAAGCAAGAACCAAACAGTACCGGCTTTTTTCTTCAAGTAGACGAGTACAGACTTCATTAAGAAAATATGGACACCTCATGAGACCATCTCTCATCAGATCAAATATATCGGTGCCTCTTTACCTCTTAAACCCAAAGCAAAACCGAAGACGACTAGAAAGAGTCCCCAAAGGGTCAAAACTGGCACACGGTAACAAGGCTACCCTCTGTTTGCCCGAGAAGAACATTTTAGTTTAAATGATAATTAGCTATAAACCTGACAATATATTCCCAAGATCATTCTGCATTCAATGAGCTGCTCTTCCAAGCAACCTGCATTTCCTATCGGTCACTGTCTCCCAGGGCTGAGTGATGAATGGCTGCTGTGTTTTCAGCCAGCTGTGCTTGGGCATTCTGGTAGAATGTGACTGTCAGATGATTTGATTTTTTAGCCCAACTCAAGAGTTTTCCTTTCCTTTTCCTTCTAGGACAATCAACTTGTCATAAGGCATTACATTGTTCAATATATATGTACACTTCATTCACACACATGCAAGCAGAGTTGTTTAGAAACAGGAACCTTCTGACACAGGCAAACACAGACACACACACATTGATGTTAAGTGGATGCATATCTCAGAATGGCACATCCAGAATAGACAACAGTAATAATTCCTTATATTTGCATAGTACTTTTTATTTATAATTTATACCCAGCTGCTCCCCAAAAGGATGTGAGACAGCTATAGCACTTTATAATTTATAAAGCATTCCATCTTCTGACAAGCCTGTGAGGTAGTAAGAACAGAGATTAATATTCTTATCAGGAAGAAAAGGAAAAACTGAGGCTTAAAAAACTAAGGTGACTTCTCAAAGCCTATATCCAGAACTCAAAAAGCCTTGAGCTGTGTTCTTTAAAACTTGGACTGGACTCTCTCCTTTGCCACTCTGTAGCCCACCAGGCTCCTCTGTCCATGGAATTCTCCAGGCAAGAATACTGGAGTGTGTAGCCATTCCCTTCCCCAGAGGATCTTCCTGACCCAGGGATTGAACCTGGGTCTCCCACATTGCAGGCAGATTCTTTACCTTCTAAGCCGCCAACCTGTGCACCAACAGCAATCCTTAAAGACAGTCTGAGATACAAATAAATTTAAACACTCATCACAGGTATGAGAACATATTCCAAATACTCCGCACTTATTATCCACGTCTCCACCCTCAGTCACTCAAGTGTTAAGAAAGATTGATAATATTTATTAAGCGCCTAGGATGTGAATAGCACGGTTATAAGTATTTTGCCTGTATTATCCCATTAAATGCTCACAATAGCCTTATAAATTCAGTTCAGTTCAGTCGCTCAGTCGTGTCTGACTCTTCCCAATCCCATGGACTGCAGCACTCCAGGCCTTCCTGTCCATCACCAACTCCCAGAGTTTACGCAAACTCATGTCCATTGAGTCGGTGATGCCATCCACCATCTCATACTCTGTCATCCCCCTCTCCTCCCGTCTTCAATCTTTCCCAGCATCAGGGTCTTTTCAAATGAGTCAGCTCTTCGCATCAGGTGGCCAGAGTATTGGAGTTTCAGCTTCAGCATCAGTCCTTCCAGTGAATATTCAGGACTAATTTCCTTTAGGATGGACTGGTTGGATTTCCCTGCAGTCCAAAGGACTCTCAAGAGTCTTCTCCAACACCACAGTTCAAAAGCATCAATTCTTCAGCGCTCAGCTTTCTTTATAGCCCAACTCTCATATCCATACATGACTACTGGAAAAACCAGTATTCCAATAGTCCAGTAGCCTTATAAATTAGCTAATATTAATTCCATTTTGTGGATAAGAAAAGTGAGGCAGAAAAAAGTTAAATAACTTGCCCATACGGACATGACTAGTAGGTTTTAGAGTTAGATTTCTTAACAAGGCAGTCTTGACTCATCTGTTTGGCCCCTATTCTATTTTTGTTTCTCTACCTAGTAATTTCTTCAGAACAGATGAGTCACAAGAAATGGGCTTTGTGCCAATCAAGAGGTCTGCTCATATATATTATGTGTAGTATTCTCCTCTTTTCCCATGTGCTTCAAGGGACCGATGACTCTTCAGATGACCCATGCAGTCTTCTCAGAATAGGTACAAACCCTTCCAAATCCATATGCAAGCAGAATTTCTCCTGGAGTTATCCTCCTGATTGCAAACTTCCATCCCCACAGTAAGCAATCAGCCTGGAGTTACTGTCCAGGCAGAGCAAGTTGACTTGTCCCATAAGTTATTTTATAAAATACCAAAGCTATTTTATAACCTCCAGATTTAGAGATATAATGGTGATTCATGATGCCCTTTTGCCTTAGTATAGCTATATTACAACTGCCACCACAATGCCCACCTACCTACTGCTGAGCCCACCAAATTTTTGCCTTCCCACTTTCATCCCTGATAGGTAACATGTGCTGTTATCTATGGGGTTCCCTGGTGGCTCAGATGGTAAAGAATCTGCCTACAACGTGGGAGACCCGGATTTGATCCCTGGGTTGGGAATATCCCCCAGAGAAGGGAACAGCAACCCACTCAAGTATTTTTGCCTGGAGAATCCCATGGACAGAAGAGCCTGGCGGGCTACAGTCCATGAGGCTTCAAAGATGACCCTGAATCATCTCTGTAGCATACAGCATTTCTGATTCTTCTAAGCCTGAATCTCTAATAAGTGCTACCCAACTGTACCCAAGGGGTCTTAGCTAGGTAAGAGATTGAGTGGTCATTAGAAATACCAGAAAAAGGAAAGAGTAAGAGATTAAAATGGAAATAAAATGGAACAAAGTTCTTGGATAATAACTGATGGTAAAAAAAATTTCCAGGGAAAATAAAAGGATCACCAATTTATAGTCTATTCCCTTATCCTGACATATATTATTCCATTTATGACACATGCCTAAATGCCATTCAAAATACTCTAATCTTGTAGCAAGGATATATGATGGATTCTAGTTCAAACTGTCAATGTCAGAATCAATCTCATGTGATTTTGATAAAAGTTTCTTACAATTTTCATTGAGAATGGCCTTATTTAACTGACAAAAGTAATCCAAGTATTTAGGATATTTAGCAATGTCAGTGCTTGCACAATAAACCCAATCTGTGTACCCAATGTATCTGTCATGTAAAGCCTGGGGAGAAAGACAAGATTAATTAAAAAAAAAAAAGTTTGAAGATCTTTAGCAGTAAAAGATATTAATACCAAGGAAAATACAAGAAGCTTTTATATTTAAATATTTAGAAACTTTTGGTAATGTTTCAAACAATATTGAAAATTTACTAAGTGTCAGACATTGTGCCAAGTGCATTATGTACATCATCTCATTTGTCTTTTCTACGTATTAGTTAAGTAATATTTTAGACCCTTCTCCCATATTGAAGACAAAATACTTGATGCTCAGATGGTAATTGCCCAGTCACACTTCTAGTAAGATTCTAACAAGCCCAGTTTGCCTCATCCCTCAGTGAAATTAAGCATTTCACTCTATCACCTCTTGGCAAGCAAAAGGAAATCAGAACATAAAGTAAATACTGATTTTTTTAAATGTACTTTAATAACAAACATAAAAGTTCAGTCAATTGCAGCACGTTTTATGGCCGAGTACAAGCGGGCAGAGGGAAGTAAAACTGTGCTACTTTGTGCCTTGTTTGAGAGAACTAGATATGAGTTAACTTCAAGTTTGTTAAGTTGAAGCTACATCTTAAGAAAGATATAAGTTTACATATGCCTATCAAAAAAATTTTTAAGCCATCACTGATAAACTAAAAGTAAGATGTATAACTTTGAAGCCAGTAGTGAGAGAAAATAGAACAAAGCAAACTTTACCAATTCAATAAAAGTAAGAAAAAGGTAAAAATATAAACCAGATGTGGCAGGTTTGTGTTTTCTAAAGGTGATCATATCACTCTATATACTATCCCACATGTTCTTCTTAAATGTGTTATGACACATCACCGTTGAGTGATGAAGTCTCCGTTCCCCTCCCCTCTATATGCATTTTGTTGTTCAGTGACTCACTCCTGTCCGACAGTTTGCAACCCCATGGACTGCAATATGCCAGGCTTCCCTGTCCTTCACCACATCCCGGAGCCTGCTCAAACTCAAGGCTAGGTCATAAAAGACAAAATAAGGAAAGAAACCTTGGAGTTAGGAGAGGCCAACAAGGAGCTGCAGAGAGAGAGAACCTTGGAGATTTGTAAAAAGCTCCCCTCAAGGATTCATCTGAGTACTGACAAGAACATGGAGGTGAGGAACCTACTTAACACCAGATAGAGAGTCACCTAAAAGGAAACAGGGAACCAACCCTACAGAACACAGGGAGCCAGGAATATTTCTGTTCCTACAAGCCAGAAAGAAAAAACTTTGTAATCAACCAGAATGAGGTAAGGTATTCAAAAGGATATTGGCTTTTAATGAAACAAATTTAGTTCTGGAATAA
This sequence comes from Giraffa tippelskirchi, assembly GCF_054371585.1. Lineage (NCBI taxonomy): Eukaryota > Metazoa > Chordata > Mammalia > Artiodactyla > Giraffidae > Giraffa > Giraffa tippelskirchi. The sequence continues at coordinate 142,759,168 of NC_137285.1, forward strand.
AGGCTGTTTTGGCTGTGCCTAACGAAGTTTAACAGAAAACTTTGAAGAGACTAAACTATTTTAAGATCAATTAAATACACCTCCAGAACAAAACTCAAGAATAATTGTTGCTGACGTTGTTCAGTCACCAAGTTGTGTCCCATTCTTTGTGACCACATGGACGGTAGCAGGCCAGGCTTCCTTCTCCCTCATCATCTCCCAGAGTTTGCCCAAGGTCATGTCCATTGAGTTGATGATGCCATTTAACCATCTCCTTCTGCCTTCAATCTTTCCCAGAACCAGGGGCATTTTCAATGACCCGATTCTTTGCGTCAGGTGGCCAAAGTATTGGAGCTTCAGCTTCAGCATCAGTTCTCCCAATGAATATTCAGGGTTGATTTCCTTTAAGATTGACTGGTTTGATCTCCTTGCTGTCCAAGGGACTCTCAAGAGTCTTCTCCAGCACTAGTTTGAAAGCATCTATTTTTTGGCACTCTGCCTTCTTTATGGTCCAACTCTCACATCTGTACATGACTACTGGAAAAACCATAGCTTTGACTGATGGACCTTTGTCAGCAAAGTGATGTCTTTGCTTTTTAATACACTGTCTAGGTTTGTCATAGCTTTCCTGCCGAGCAGCAATTACCTTCCAATTTCATGGCTGCAGTCATGGGATCACATCATGGTAAATAGAAGACGAAAGTGTGGAAGCAGTGACAGATTTCCTCTTCTTGGGCTCAAAAAATCACTTCAGATGGTTACTGCAGCCAAGAATAGTCATATAAATACAAAAGTATCCAGTATTTAACAAGGTAAAATTGCATATGCCTATCATCAAATCAAAAAATTAGAAGGCATACAACAAAGCAGGAAAATACAACTTATAATGAGATAGAAAAACATTTTTAAATTATTGAAAGAAAAACTGTCAACCGTTAATTATATTCTCAGCAAAGAAATCTTTCACAAATGAAGGAAAACAAATATAAGCAGAAAGAATTCATCACCAGCAGACATGTATTACACAAAAATGTTTTTAAAAAGTCCTTGCGGCAGAAGGAAAATGGTACCAGATAGAAATCTGCATCAACATAAAGACATGAAGGGCACTGGAAATAGATAAAAGTAGAAGTAAAGCGTATGACCACTGAAAACAAACATTGAAGATTTGTTTTAAGCTTTTAAAACAATGATCTCAGCTTCCACCTTTGGAAACTAGAAAAATAAAAGCAAGTGACTTTCCCGGCGGCTCAGATGGTAAAGAATCTGCCTGCAATGTGGAGATCTGGGTTTGATCCCTGGGTCAGCAAGATTCCCTGGAGAAGGGACTGGCTACCCACTTCAGTATTCTTGCCTGGAGAACTCCATAGACAGAGGAGCTATTTGTCCATGGGGTTGCAAAGAGTTGGACAGGACTGAGCAACTAATATTTTATAGTGATAATAATCGTAAGAATGAAAGTAATACAAAACTATTAAATTTTCTTTATCATGACAATTTCAATCCAAATAGAACATTTTTTAAAAATTTAGGCCAATAAATTGAGTAACAGTAATGAAATATACAAATTACTTGAAAGATACACACTATCAAATTCCTTCATGAAAAAGTATTGTATGGATTGAAAATTTTTGTCCCTGAAAATTTCATATGTTGAAACTCTATCCCGAATGTGATGGTGTTAGAAGATGGGTTGGGAGGTAACTAGGATCAGATAGTCCTAGAACAGGGTCGTCAAAACTGCAGCCAGTCCCATATGAGTCACAATAAAGCGACTTTCCCTCCCTGCTGTCTGGCATGTGGAGACCCAGTAAGAAGTGGACAGTTGTGCTCTAGAAGAGGATTCTCTTCAGAACTTGACTCTGCTGGTAGCCTAATCCTGAAATTCCAATCTGCAGAACCTAACAAAATACATTTCTGTTGTTGATAAGCCACCTGGCCAAAGTACTTTGTTACAGCAGCCTAAACAGACTAATATACAGTCTGAACAACCATCTACACCAGCCAAAGAAACTGAACTTGTGATTAAAAATCTCTCAGGAAAAAAAAAAAAAAAAAACTCCGATAGAGATGACTTCACCGGGGAACTTGACCAAACATTTAAAGAAGAAAAAAATACCAGTTCCGCATAAACTCTTCCAAAAAAAGACAAGATGAGGGAATGCTTGCCAATCTATCTAATAAAGCTACTATCATATGCTCACACCAAAAACAAAGAGAATCAAATCCCTCAGCTACATAGATACAAAATTTCCTAACTGAATTTCACCTGATGAAATCCAAATACAACAATACATAAGAAGGACAATGTGTAAGACTGACAGTTTGATTTAACATGAGAAAGTCAATCAATGTAAGTCATTATATTATAAACTAAAAAACGAAAAAAATATGGTAATTTCAACAAATGCAGATAAAAAAGTTAACAAAATCCAACATTTGTTCCTAATAAAAATTCTTAGTAAACTAGGAATATAAATGAACTTCCTGTGCTTTTCCACAAAAATCAGGCACAAGGCAAGCATGTTAACCTCACTACTTCTATTCAATATCATATTGAAGATTCTGGCCAATGCTGTAACTGAAGTCAAGGAAATTAACAATATTCAGATTGGAAGAAAAGTAAAAACATCATTATTTGCACATGACATGTTCAGCTATTAAAAAATTCTCTGAAATGTAATCAAAGGTACTAAAACACTGCTGCTGCTAAGTCGCTTCAGTCGTGTCCAACTCTGTGCGACCCCAGAGACAGCAGCCCACCAGGCTCCACCATCCCTGGGATTCTCCAGGCAAGAATACCGGAGTGGGTTGCCATTTCCTTCTCCAGTGCATGAATGAGAAAATACTAAAATACATGACACAAAAGTTGGAGGAAAAAAAGGGAAACGTAAAAAAAGTTCAGAGATCAATCCATGTTGCTGCATGCATTCATCTATAACAGACCACCAATTTTTCAAAATCTATTCACCTGTTTACGAGCATTTGGGTTGTTCCTAGTATGGAGCCAATGCAAATAAAGTTGCTGTGAGCATGTGTATAAGATTTTTTTTTTAGACATTTCATTTCTTTTCAGTGGGATAAATATCTAGGAGTAGAACAGCTGAATCATATGGTAGATGTATGTTTTAACTTTTTAAAGAAACCACCAAATTGTTTTCCACAGTGTACTTGGAAAGCATATTTCAAAAAAGCATATTTTATATACCTATCAGCAGATTATGAGTGTTCTAGTTGTTCAACATCCTCACCAGCATTTCATATGGCAGTAATTTTTATCTTCTCCATCCTAGTGGGAGCATGAGAGTGTCTTCAAATTGTTTTAGTTTGTATTTCCCTAATCACTAATGATGTTGAACTTTTTTTTTTTATCATTTTTTTGCCATCTGTATATCTTCTTTGGTGGATTCTAGATACAAGTCCTTCATCAGATACATGTTTCCATGTTTAGTCATTCAGTTGTGTCCAACTCTTTGCGACCCCATGAACTGTAGCCTGCCAGGCTCCTCTGTACGTGGGATTTTCCAGGCAAGAATACTGGAGTGGGTTGCCATTTCCTCCTCCAAGAGACCTTCCTGACCCTGGGATTGAACCCATGTCTCTGTGTCTCCTGCATTGCAGATGGATTCTTTACCTGATGAGCCATTGGGAAAGCCCCAGCCATATGTTTATAGATATTAAAAACTATGTTCTTCAAAAGGCACTATTCCAAAAATGAAAACCATTAGTATCTAAAATATATAAAAATTCTTACAACTGAGTAATAAGGAAAGATAAGCAATACAAGTAATAAGAAAAAATAAAAATTGGGCTAAAGTTTTGTACAAATATTTCATCAAAGGGACAGTGGGATAAATAACATTCCAGGTCAGAATCACTACATGTGGACACCCTGAGGAATGAAAAAACGACGTATTTATGCGATTGAAAAAGACCTGTGTCACTGGAGCATTACACTCGAGGGAGGTGCATGGGAAGAGGTTGAGGTAGGCAAGACACAGGACTGAACAAGACCTTGAAGCCATTGTAGAGAATCTGCTAGTTGAACAAATGTGGTCAACTTTCCTAAACTCTTGAGTCTTTATTTTCAAAAAGTCAAAATCAGTATATTATTGAACTCACAGAGTAGTGAGTTAGGAAATGTAAAATGTTTACAACAGTCCCTGGCACATAATAAGAACTATAAAGCATTTGCTCTACTCTTTCCACTACAACACATAATACCCTGTACCCATTCGATATCATGGCCTAGAATTTACATGCCTAAACTAAAGGACTTAAAATTTAAACACTCGTTTCCCATTCTCAGTGGGAACTATGTAAACTCTTAGCTATCGCCTTAAAATACTCATGTTGGTTGTGTGTGTGTGTGTGTGTGTGTGTGTGTGTGTTAGTCACTCAGTTATGTCTGAGTCTTTGAGATCCCATGAACTATAGCCAGCCAGGGTTCCCACTCTGTCCATGGAATTCTCTAGGCAAGAATACTGGAGTGGATAGCCATTCCCTTCTCCAGGGGACCTTCCCTACCCGGGAATCGAAACCAGGTCTTCCATACTGCAGGTAGATTCTTTACTATCTGAGCCACCAGGATGCCAAAACGCTCATACCAGTGACCAACTATAAATAACGAAACAGTGACAGATAAGTAACAGCAACGGCATTACTTGATCTTTCCCTCAAGACAAAAAAAGTCCCTTCTGTACATTAGGGCATTTGCAATTGTTATACAGATTAATCTGTGACTCTATTATCTGTTAAAAAAAACAAAAAACAAAACAAACTCTTCCTCTGCAATGCTCCTAAATGGAAATAAAAGCTGATCTGCAGTAAAATTGTTCTTCATTCAGATTATCTTGTTTCATGTAACATGATTCACATTAGCGGTCTTAAATGGAGACTTATGAGTTTTGTGCATATCTCCCTGACTTCTGCTTTTCCATCAAAACAAGATTTCCCAACCACTTTTTATAAATCACAGCTACTACATTGCTTAATTAGCTTTAGTGTGTTATTATTAAAAAATACATTAGGATAATGAAAACAATAGAGAGTTTATTATGGTAAATACCAGTGTAATCACTATCTAGATTTTTAACAATAAAGATTTATGAAATGAAGTCTCCTGCTTGTTCCCATATTCCTCTTTCCCTGGTCTCTGAAGTAAATCATTACCCTGTCTTTGACCCTTGTTCCACGGCGGGATCTAAAATGTTTCCTGTATATCTATGTATCTACAAACAATATATAGGACTGTATAACAGGTTTTAATTTTATATAATCAGAGTCATACTGTATGTCCATGGGTAGCCATGACAACGTGCCATTCAAATCTCCTTGCTCAAGTGGAGAGCAATTTCCTGATGGCCACAGCTGCTGCCTTCTGGGTTCTCCCCTGCCTGCTACTCATGAGGGCATGCCTGCTTAGTTGCTATATTGCAGGAAGGGGGACCCCTTCCAGGGCCCAAGAGTGGACCCTTGTCTAACACTCAGATATAAATGGTCTGAGGAGACACATGTGCTAACACAGCAAGAGACTTTATTGGGAAGGGGTGCCTGGGTGGAGAGCAGGAGGGCACGGGAACCCAGGAGAACTGCTCTCCTGTGTGGCCTGCAGTCTCGAGTTTTATGGTGATGGGATTAGTCTCCTGGTTGTCTTCGGCCGATCATTCTGACTCAGGGTCCTTCCTTGTGTCATACGCATTGCTCAACCAAAATGGATGCCAGAGAGAAGGATTCTGGGAGGCGGTAGGACAGGTGGCATCCCCTTTGGACATTTCCCCAACTCTTCCAGTGGGTGATGGCTTATTAGTTCATGTTCCTTACTAGGACCTCCTGTTGTAAAATAACTTATGCAAATGATTACTATGGTGCCTGGCCGGGGTGGGCAATTTCAGTCAGTGTGTTTCCCCAAACAACTATGCTGTTGTGTTGGTGTTTGGTCGCTCAGTCGTATCCAACTCTTTGCAAACCTATGGACTGTGGCCCACCCAGCTCCTCTGTCCATGAGATTCTCCAGGCAGGAATACTGGAGTGTGCTGCCGTGCCCTCCTCCAGGGGATCTTGCCAACCCAGAGATCGAACCCAGGTCTTCTGCATAGCAGGCAGATTCTTTACCATCTGAGCCACCAGGGAAGCCCAAGAATACTGGAGTGGGTAGCTTGTCTCTTCTCCAGGGGATCTTCCTGACCCAGGAATCAAACCAGGGTCTCCTGCATTGCAGGTGGATTCTTTACCAGCTGAGCTACCAAGGAAGCCCCAACAACTATGCTACTTGTAGCCAATAACTGAGGACAAGAGGATTGCTGATCAGATACATTCCTGCAAAAATGCAGACCTATTTTAATGGGCAAATTTGGTTCTTAAATTCTATTGTTTAGGCATCTAAATTCCAGCCCATGGTATAATAATGAATCTAGGGTGTCATGTATTGTGGCAGAAATAATAGAAAAATGCTTTATAGCTCTTAGTATGTGCCAGGGACTGTTGTAAATATTTTATATGTCCTAACTTACTACCTTCATAATTAAATAATATGCTGATTTTACATTTTCAAAATAAACACACAGAGTTTAAGAAACTTGCCCAAGTTCATACAACTCCTCCACAGAACTTAGAGGTGCATCAGAGTCTGAAAACTCTTCCCACCTTCTTCAGCTCCTTCCCTTTCTCTTTCACAGATGTTTCCCCCAATAAATTATATGTGTGTCTAATTTTCTCTTGGTGTCTGCATTTTAGAGCACCTGAACTAACAGCTTTCTTATCCAATTTGCTTTCTTCTCCAATTTGCTTTCTTCACTTAGCATTATGTTTTTTGTGATTTATTCATATGGATACATTTATCTCTACTTCATTAATTTTAACCACCGTAAAGGATTCTATTGTACGAATAAAGCAGAATTGATTTATCCTTGCTCCTTTTAATGGATATTTATGTTGTCTCCAATTTTTTCACTATTACAAGCAATGCCTCAGTGATCATTCTAATACAGAGGTCATAGGGTAGGTTCTCCTTTACCAGCTATTGTCAGTTGCCCTCTCAAGTCGGTGGATCAATTCCTACTTTTCCCAGTAGTATAAGAGTGTGCCCAAGGTTCCACTTTCTTATAACAATTGAAACTGTTAATTGTTTTAATTTTGACAGTTTCATTGGTACTAGATGATACTTCATTTTGGTTCCAATTTGCATTTTCCTGAATATTACTGACAGAATGCATGGCTCTCATTTGTTGATCTTCTGAGTTTTTTTATATAGTGATCTATCCTATATTCTTTGCCTATTATTAACTTGAATTGTCTTTATCTTTTTGCGTTTTAGGAGTTGTCTAAGTGTGCTGCACAATAGTCCTATATGTTATTTTGGTTTCAAAAATCTCTCCATCTGTTAGGGGAAGCACAGATTGAAACCGCCCACCATGGCCAGGCACCATAGTAACCATTTGCATGAGGTGTTTTACGACAGGAGGTCCGGCTAAGGAACAAGGAACTAATAAGCCACCACCAACCGGAAGAGTTCGGGAAAGGTCAAAAGGAGACACCACATGTCCAACCACCTCCCAGAATCCTTCTCTCTGGCATCCATCTTGGCTGAACAAGGCGTGCACCACCAGGAAGGACTCTGAGGCAGAATGACTGACTAAGGACAACCCGGAAACTAATCCCATCACCATAAAACTCGAGACTGCAGCCACATGTCAGAGCTGTTCTCCTGGGTTCCCTTACCCTGCTGCTCTCCGCCCGGGTGCCCTTTCCCAATAAAATCTCTTGCTTTGTCAGCACATGTGTCTCCTCGGACAATTCATTTCTGAGTGTCAGACAAGAGCCCCGTTTCAGGCCCTGGAAGGGGTCCCCCTTCCTGCCACACATCTGTGACACATACCTTCTCACTGTTTTTCCATATCTTTTGACATAGAGATTTAAATATTTACCACAGTTCATTTTATCAATCTTTGGCTTTACAGTTTTGCATTCCATTTTCTAAAGAAATTCTCTATACCATACTTCTGTTTATATTTTCAATACCGTGTGCTAAAAACTGATAAATTTCATCATGAAAATTTTTAATCCAAATAGAATTGATTTTAGAAGAGGTTATAAAGAACAAATTCAATTTCACTTTTTTCATAAGGGTAACTAGTTGTCCTAGATTCATCTCTTGAATAGTCTCTCCTTTCTCCCTGATGGCAATATTATTTGCGCTGTTTATCAAGTTTCTTTATATATAAACTCTGTACAGGCTTCCTGTTGTGTTCAATATTTCTATCTCTGGGTTAATAGAACATTGTTTTAATGAATAAAACATTGTAAGGATTCTTGATATTTGTAAGTTTAGTCCCCTTGTTTTGATCTTCTTTAAAACTGCTCTAACCATTCTTGATCCCTTGTTTTTCCATATAAACTTTAGAATGAGATTGCCAAGGTCCATAGAAAATCCTATTAGGATTTTAACTGCAAATGATGTGAGTCTATGAATTAATTTTTAGAGAATGAGGATCTTTATGATTTGAGACTTCCCATCCACAATCCCATCCATATCTCTACATTTTTAAAAGCCATTACATCTTTAACAAAGATTTAACAGTTTCTCTACAAAAATATCATACATTTTTAACTTTTATATTTTAAATATTATCTTATCTATATTCACTATATGTGGCTGATGTTACAGAAAAGCATTAAAGATGTTTATATGTTGGTCTTGTATTCAGTCCCTGTTCTGAACTCAGTTCTATTAGTTCATCCAAAAGGTCTCTTGGATTGTAGGCAATAATAGACTCTGAAAGGAACAAAAGTTTTGCTTCTTCCTTTTGAATTTTTATACCTTTTACTTAATTTTGTGTCTTATAACACGTTAGAGCCTCTTATGCAATATAAAATGAAAGCTGTGATAAGTGCATCTTTGGTTTCTCCTGGTCTTTAGAGGAAGTATCTGATATTTTCCAATCGGGAATTAAAGATGTTCTCTGTCTCTCTTACGTACCTTCACATGGTTAAGGAAGTTCCTGTTACTACTGCCAGTTTGCTAAGAGGCTTAGGGTCATTGTTGTTTAATTTGTTTTTCTATATTTAACATGATTTGTCCCTTTTCAGCTGTTAATGTGGTAAACTGCATTAACGGATTTTTCTAAAACATTCTTGAAATCACACAAATGGCTTAAAATGTATTCTTTTCTTAAACATACCTGGGTTCAGCTTGCTTTTTAAAAAGAAATTAGTGCTATTTAATCTTGATTTATTAGTGAGATTGATCTCTAATTTTTCTTTCTCAGCTCTGATTTCAATATCCAGATTATATTTGACTGTTAAAATGAACTAAAAAGCACTGTCTTTTACTGCCCTCTAGAATAGTTTGCATAAACTTGTAATTAACTATTTTTTAGTGTTTGCTAGAATTTGCATGACAACCCACTCCAGTACTCTAGCCTGGAAAATCCCATGGACTGAGGAGCCTGGTAGGCTGCAGTCCACGGCATCGCTGGGAGTCGGACTCGACTGAGAGACTTCACTTTCACTTTTCACTTTCATGCATTGGAGAAGGAAATGGCAACACACTCCAGTGCTCTTGCCTGGAGAATCCCAGAGATGAGGGAGCCTAGTGGGCTGCCGTTTATGGGGTCACACACAGTCGGACACGACTGAAGTGACTTAGCAGCAACAGCAGCAGCAGCAGCAGAACTTGCCTGTGAAAAGTCATCCGGGCAATATGATTTTGACTTTTTCAGGTTTTAGATTTATTTTAACAACTCATTTAATCTCCTTGTGCTCATTCATGCACGTCTGACTCTTTGTGAACCCATGGACTATATAGTCCACCAAGCTCCTCTATACATGGGATACTCCAGGGAAGAATACTGGAATGGGTAGCCAGTTCCTTCTGCAGGGCATCTTCCAAACTCAGGGGTAGAACCTGTGTGTCCTGCATTGACAGGTGGATGATTTACCACTAAACCACGTGGGAAGCCCCTAATTTCCTTCAGTTCAGTTCAGTCACTCCATCATGTCCGACTCTTTGCAACTCCATGGACTGCAGCACGCCAGGCCTCCCTGTCCATCACCAACTCCCGGAGTCTACCCAAACCCATGTTCATCGAGTCGGTGATGCCATCCAACCAACTCATTCTCTGTCGCCCCTTCTCCTCCCGCCCTCAATCCTACCCAGCACTAGGGTCTTTTCCAATGAGTCAACTCTTCACATGAGGTGGCCAAAGTATTGGAGTTTCAGCTTCAACATCAGACCTTCCAATGAACACCCAGGATTGATCTCTTTTAGGATGGATTGATTGGATCTCCTTGCAGTCCAAGGGACTCTCAAGAGTCTTCTCCAACACCACAGCTCAAAAGCATCAATTATGCAGCGCTCAGCCTTCTTCACCGTCCAACTCTCACATCCATACATGACCACTGGAAAAACCATAACCTTGACTAGACGGACTTTTGTTGGCAAAGTAATGTCTCTGCTTTTAAATATGCTATCGAGGTTGGCCATAACCTTCCTTCCAAGGAGTAAGCGTCTCTTAATTTCATGGCTGAAGTCACCATCAGCAGTGATTCTGGAGCCCCCAAAAATAAAGTCTGACACTGTTTCCACTGTTTTCCCATCTATTTGCCGTGAAGTGATAGGACCAGATGCCATGATCTTAGTTTTCTGAATGTTGAGCTTTAAGCCAACCTTTTCACTCTCCTCTTTCACCTTCATCAAGAGGCTCTTTAGTTCTTCTTCACTCTCTGCCATAAGGGTGGTGTCATCCGCATATCTGAGGTTATCGATATTTCTCCCGGCAGTCTTGATTCGAGCTTGTGTTTCTTCCAGCCCAGCGTTTCTCATTATGTACTCTGCATAGAAGTTAAATAAGCAGGGTGACAATATACAGCCTTGACGTACTCCTTTTCCTATTTGGAACCAGTCTGTTGTTCCATGTCCAGTTCTAATTGTTGCTTCCTGACCTGCATACAGGTTTCTCAAGAGACAGGTCAGATGGTCTGGTATTCCCATCTCTTTCAGAATTTTCCACAGTTTATTGTGATCCACACAGTCAAAGGCTTTGGCATAGTCAATAAAGCAGAAATAGATGTTTTTCTGGGACTCTCATGCTTTTTCGATGATCCAGCGGATATTGGCAATTTGATCTCTGGTTCCTCTGCCTCTTCTAAGACCAGCTTGAACATCTGGAAGTTCACGGTTCACGTATTGCTGAAGCCTGGCTTGGAGAATTTTGAGCATTACTTTACTAGCATGTGAGATGAGTGCAATTGTGCGGTAGTTTGAGCATTCTTTGGCATTGCCTTTCTTTGGGATTAGAACGAAAACTGACCTTTTCTAGTCCTGTGGCCACTGCTGAGTTTTCCAAATTTGCTGGCATATCGAGTGCAGCACTTTCACAGCATCACCTTTGAGGATTTGAAATAGCTCAACTGGAATTCCATCACCTCCACTAGCTTTGTTTGTAGTGATGCTTTCCAAGGCCCACTTGACTTCACATTCCAGGATGTCTGGCTCTAGGTGAGTGATCACACCATCGTGATTATCTGGGTCATGAAGATCTTTTTTGTACAGTTCTTCTGTGTATTCTTGCCATCTCTTCTTAATATCTTCTGCTTCTGTTAGGTCCATACCATTTCTGTCCTTTATTGACATTCTAGGAATCAGCAAACTAAGATGGACTGGAATGGGTGAATTTAACTCAGATGACCATTATATCTACTACTGTGGGCAAGAATCCCTTAGAAGAAATGGAGTAGCCATCATGGTCAACAAACGAGTCCAAAATGCAGTACTTGGATGCAATCTCAAAAACAACAGAATGATCTCTGTTTGTTTCCAAGGCAAACCATTCAATATCACGGTAATCCAAGTCTATGCCCCGACCAGTAACGCTGAAGAAGCTGAAATTGAACGGTTCTATGAAGACCTACAAGACCTCCTAGAACTAACACCCAAAAAAGATGTCCTTTTCATTACAGGGGACTGGAATGCAAAAGTAGGAAGTCAAGAAACACCTGGCGTAACAGGCAAGTTTGGCCTTGGGAGTACAGAATGAAGCAGGGCAAAGGCTAATAGAGTTTTGCCACGAGAATGCACTGGTAATAGCAAACACCCTATTCCAACAACACAAGAGAAGACTCTGCACGTGGACATCACCAGATGGTCAACACCTAAATCAGATTGATTATATTCTTTGCAGCCAAAGATGGAGAAGCTCTATACAGTCAGCAAAAACGAGACCGGGAGCAGACTGTGGCTCAGATCATGAACTGCTTATTGCCAAATTCAGACTTAAATTGAAGAAAGCAGGGAAAACCACTAGACCATTCAGGTATGACCTAGATCAAATCCCTTATGAGTATACAGTGGAAGTGACAAATAGATTTAAGGGACTAGACCTGATAGACAGAGTGCCTGACGAACTATGGACAGAGGTTCGTGACATTGTACAGGAGACAGGGATCAAGAAAATCCCCATGGAAAAGAAATGCAAGAAAGCAAAATGGCTGTCTGAGGAGGCCTTACAGATAGCTGGGAAGAGAAGAGAAGCAAAAAGCAAAGGAGAAAAGGAAAGATATTCCCATCTGAATGCAGAGTTCCAAAGAATAGCAAGGAGAGATAAGAAAGCTTTCCTCAGCGATCAGAAGCGGGCTAGAAAGGATGAAATGTTTGGATGGCATCACCAACTCGATAGACATGAGTTTGAGCAAGCTTTGGAGTTTGTGATGGACAGGGAAGCCTGGCATGCTGCAGTCCATGTGGTTACAAACAGTCAGACATGACTGAGCGACTGAACTGAACTGATAGCTCAGTTGGTAAAGAATCCACCTGCAATGCAGGAGACCCCAGTTTGATTCCTGGGTCAGGAAAATCTTCTGGAGAAGGGATAGGCTACCCACCCCAGTATTCTGGCCTGGAGAATTCCATGGACTGTATAGTCCATGGGATTCAAAAGAGTCAGACATGACTGAGCAACTTTCACTTTCACCTGCCCCTTGCTGCAAACTTGTATATAGTCTGGCTCCTCCCCACCTCCTTGGAGTTAGGTTTCTTGAGATACTGTCTCCTGGGCTAAAGTCCTAACATTCCCACCGAATAAAACCTAACTCAACTTTTAGATTCCGCATACTTTTTTTAGTCAATACTAATAAAATTAGACTATTCAAATAACCTGATTTTGATCTTGAGTTACTCTATTGTATCTTTTTATTATTCATTAATATCTCTACATATATTAATTATACTTTTATATTCCATAAGCTTACTCTGTTTTTCTAATACTGAGTTGCAAACTTAGTCCATTAATTTCCAGTCTTTCTTGTTCTCCTATATAATCATTGATGGTCTACTCTATTGATTTAGTTATTTGATATGCAGTATTTTTCTCATGTCCAGTATGTTCTATTTTATTGTTTACATTAATTCTTTTAAAATTTTCAACCCTGTCATTGTAATATATTTTTTTTAGGTTAATATTTGGTATATGTTTTCCCATCCTTTCACTTCAAATTTTTTTTTTCCCATTTTAAAATATTTTGGGTCTGTCTCTTATAAGTAGGCAATTTCCGAATTTTTGTTTTAATTCAACACAACACACTCTGTAACTGGCAAGTCGAGACAATTTACAATTATCCTCTTTCTATTTAGACTTACTTCAATCATCTTATGTTGTACTATCTATTCGTTTTTCCTTTTCAGTGGGTATTCTTTTTCTTCTTTCCCTTCTTTCTAACTTTGCCTTTTTAATTTGTCTTCTGGGTATCCTCCCATACTTATGAAGATGCTGTACAACTTTTTCACCTCATGTTTTGACTTTTTTAATGACAAAAAATGTAAAGATATTTAAAGAAAAATATGTATCCCTTCTCTCTATATTCTGATATATTCCCAGGAAGCATTTCAACACTTGAGGACCACTGCTCTGAAATATAAAAATCCTAACCTATCTGGAAAACTCTTGCTTTTATTCCCCACACTTCATTTTTTCAGAATCAAATGTGCCTAACACTTGTGCAGTGATTCCTATTGGCCAGAACATTATCTCCATTAACCCTGCATCACTAGAAAGGAAACGGGCATGCAAAACTTCAGTCAAGTTCACACAGTCAAGCAGCTGTGAAGGGTTGGAACTGGGATTTAAAGCCAGACCTAATTCTAAGCCCAGTGGACTTTCTGATAGTCCTACCTTATTTCTGAGGAGTACTACTCCTGCTATGAACTCATTTCAGAACTCACGATACCGTCAGGAAAGCAGCAGAGGTAGAAGTGAGAAGATGAATGAGCATCATCAGAAGACTGATGAGCTATTCGAGCCGTTAACAAAAACAAACATTCCTAAAATTTGCACTGGTTATTTCAGAATGTATAAATGTTAGATTTGCCCCTTTACTACTGTGTCGCAGGACTGAGGAGCACAGGGATGAGACAGCAAATGTTAGGACGGCAATGGCAAGTCTGAAATGGAGACGGACACAGAATGATTCCCTGAGCAGCTGTGCTCACTAATCAGGGTGTTATTGTGCCCAAATTTCTCCAGGGTCATCTCATTTGCAAATTCTCCACATGCGCTTGACCCCCTATTAGCCCAGATGTCCTGAAGGCAATACACTGACCTGAATGTGTTCTATTATGTTTGATTTCCTTTTCTTCCTTGGCTATGAAATTCCACTGAACCCACCATTTATGGCCTGAAGAAATCATGGAGTAGATATATAAGGCATTTTCAAAGCCCCTAGTTTATCAATACTATTTATGCTAAGTCAGAGAAATCACTGTTGACAATCTTCTTCATCCTTCCCATCCTGCAGAGGACTCATTTCTCTAGTTCAGGCAAGTCCTACATCCTTAAGAGCAGCTTCTGGGCTTTGGCCTTGGCTCTCACATCTGGATGTGGTTGTAGCCTTGCCTGGATAGGTTTTTCTGATACCTGCTAGACAATCAGCCAACAATTCAAAAAGATGCATGGCCCAAGTCTTCCTTGCTACCACCTTTTGTATTAAGTGATGGAAGATGGATGAGTGGATTCACTAAGGAGTTAAAGCCTTAAGGAAGACCAGAGATACCACTCTGCCAAGAAAAATACCCACAGAAGAAGCAGTGATGTTTGTGTATGGGAGAAGATGACATGCCAACAGCAGGAAAAAGAAAACTGGAATTGGTTGGTTGGTTTATCCACTTTCCTTGAGAGAAAGTATAACTGATATGTATATGCATACAGATTCAATGTATAACCAGACTCAGTGTATAACTGATGATATGTCAGAGATTACAGAACAGGTCTCAAAACACTGAGGATTATTGAACCCAGATACTCTTCTTCAAGTTGTATGAATTCAAGTTGAAGTGGTGAGGTTTGAACCTCATGCCTCTATTTTTCAGGCCTCATGAGTATACTACTGTGTGCGTGCTGAGTCGCTGCTGCTGCTGCTAAGTCGCTTCAGTCATGTCCGACTCTGTGCGACTCCATAGACGGCAGCCCACCAGGCTCCCCCGTCCCTGGGATTCTCCAGGCAAGAACACTGGAGTGGGTTGCCATTTCCTTCTCCAAAAGCATACTAGCAATAGAAGCAACTAGCTTCTATTCACTACTAAACAAAATTCTTTTAATATAATTTTGTAATACAGAAAGTTGCCCATAGAACAAATTAGATGAAATATTTATCCAGATGGTTACTTCAGTTGGTCACACCACAGAGGTAACCGTGCAAGATTTAACTAAGGATCCCAGATCACGATATTTTCAGTGCTTTGTGACATAGAAAAACATGGCCAGAAGACATAGCTCTCAATGAACTAACATTTGTTTGGAGACATGCAATGCAAATGATTTCCGCACAAGTTCGTGCTCATGTAAGGTGTATACATTATTGGAAAAGATATTTGTTAAATCTTTCTAAGAAGAAAACAATGTCATTATTGAATAAGCTTAAACCAGAATATTATCACAGGAAATCCACTAAGAGATTGCAAAAATAGGAAGAAATCTCACCCTTTTACATAGCCACACAGATACAATCCATAACATACATGCTCTCAAGAAAAACATGTGTGTGTATGTGCACGCTCAGCTGCTCAGTCATGTCCAAATCTTTGTGACCCCATGGATTGTAGCCCGCCAGGCTCAACTAGATCTCATGTAAGAGAACTTGAGTGCCATTTGGCACACGTAGTTTATCATGAATTCATTTGGTAATTGAGGTGACCATCTGTGTTACCTAACTGGCTTTATCCAAAGGAAATATACACTTCTCATATGTTTATGACAAGTGTACTTTTGCAGCTTGCATCAAGGCACCTGCGCAAGTTAGATTTGTACCCTCCCACAGAAACTCCAGTATTCTTGCAAGGAAAATGCCACATACAGAGGAACCTGGAGGGCTACAGTCCATGGGGTCGCAAAGAGTCAGACACGACTGAGAGACTGAGCTTTCACACACACACACTTGCAGAAACTGGGAGGTGGGGACCCTATCTTTTTGATGCTTACATTTCAAAGAGATGGATCCCAGGTCCTTGAGAAAGACATTCCTGGGTTGAGAAGCTAACAAGAGACTTACTTAACTTTAAAAAAGATTTACATATGTTTCAAAGAGACAGGACAAGAATTTTCAATTAGAGATTTCCTAAAGAAAAGAAATGCCAAAGAATGCTCAAACTACCACACAATTGCATTCATCTCACATGCTAGTAAAGTAAAGTAAAGTAAAATTCTCCAAGCCAGGCTTCAGCAATACGTGAACCGTGAACTTCCAGATATTCAAGCTGGTTTTAGAAAAGGCAGAGGAACCAGAGATCAAATTGCCAACATCCGCTGGATCACTGAAAAAGCAAGAGAGTTCCAGATAAACATCTATTTCGGTTTAATTGACTATGCCAAAGCCTTTGACTGTGTGGATCACAATAAACTGTGGAAAATTCTGAAAGAGATGGGAATACCAGACCACCTGACCTTCCTCTTGAGAAACCTGTATGCAGGTCAGGAAGCAACAGTTAGAACTGGACATGGAACAACAGACTGGTACCAAATAGGAAAAGGACTACGTCAAGGCTGTATATTGTCACCCTGCTTACTTAACTTCTATGCAGAGTACATCATGAGAAATGCTGGTCTGGAGGAAGCACAAGCTGGAATCAAGATTGCCGGGAGAAATATCAATAACCTCAGATATGCGGATGACACCACCCTGATGGCAGAAAGCGAAGAGGAACTAAAGAGCCTCTTGATGAAAGTGAAAGAGGAGAGTGAAAAAGTTGGCTTAAAGCACAACATTCAGAAAACTAAGATCATGGCATCTGGTCCTATCACTTCATGGCAAATAGATGGGAAAACAGTGGAAACAGTGTCAGACTTTATTTTGGGGGGCTCCAAAATCACTGCTGATGGTGATTGCAGCCATGAAATTAAAAGACGCTTACTCCTTGGAAGGAAGGTTATGACCAACCTAGACAGAATATTAAAAAGCAGAGACATTACTTTGCCAAAAAAGGTCTGTCTTGTCAAGGCTATGGTTTTTCCAGTAGCCATGTATGGATGTGAGAGTTGGACGGTGAAGAAAGCTGAGCCCCGAAGAATTGATACTTTTGAATTGTGGTGTTGGGGAAAATTCTTGAGAGTCCCTTGGACAGCAAGGAGATCCAACCAGCCCATCCTAAAGGAGATCAGTCCTGGGTGTTCATTGGAAGGTCTGATGTTGAAGCTAAAACTCCAATACTCTGGCCACCTGATGTGAAGAGTTGACTCATTTGAAAAGACCCTGATGCTGGGAAAGATTGAGGGCAGGAGGAGAAGGGGACGACAGAGGATGAGATGACTGGATGGCATCACCGACTCTATGGACATGGGTTTGGGTGGGCTCTGGGAGTTGGTGCTAGACAGGGAGGCCTGGCGTGCTGCACCTCATGGGGTCACAAAGAATCAGACATGACTGAGCAACTGAACTGAACTGAACTGAACTGAAAGAAAAGGGAAGGAGTGGGAGGGGGAGTGAATCTCTTCCCTGTTTTCAAAAAGGGAGAATTATTTTCCTTTTTATTCCCCCAACCTTGTTAAGTTATAATTGACAGCCAAAGATGAGTATATATTAAGTTATAAAATTTGATTTGATATATGTATACATTGCAAAGTATTCACCACAATTTAACAGGGAGAATCCTTAATCTGCCCTTACAATGTATACGCCCAGCACTGCTCTTTGAGCAGCATAAGACAGTTAAGCTCTCACAGAGGGAGGCAACATCAGGTCTTCCATCAGTCTGATGTTCTTGGTCTCACCCTGTGGTTCTGGTACTCTTAATTCTTCACTCTCCCACACTGAAATACTGTATTTCAGCAAAAATTTCCTAGTTTTATCTCAAAATTGTGTGCAGATGCAGCTCCTAAACTCTTAGAATGCTTCAGCCAGTTTGTCCTGATTGGCGGTCTCTAATCAACTGGCAAGATAACAAGACCTGCCTCTGCAGCTCCAGTAAGTTCTGTCTGCTCCAGAAAAGCTGGTGTTTTGTGAGTGCAATGACAAATCTCACATTTATTTACTGTCTATAATCAGGTATGTATAGTACTGATACTACCAATTTAATATTGAGCCTATTTTTCATTAATTAACATAAAAGTTCTTATATTAATTATAGTGAGAATTAAAAGATCACTGATAAGAGCTCTTACCTGCAGGTGTGTGTTGGGGGGGGTGCTCGAATTTGAAACTAATAATATTCATAGATGAAAGCATAAAGGGCACAATATGTATAAAAAGGTAGGATGATTTCATGGGTAAAGGGCACATTTGAAGAACAGAAATCTTTTAGTCACAGCTAAACCACAGACTAGCTATGGAATCTTACCCAAGTCATTTACTAGCTCCCTACAAACACATGAACACACACACATTCCTTGGGGATTGGTTTCTTTATATGTCGAATGAGAATAAAAATAACTTCCCTGTTTGATAAGGTTACTAAGGGGATATAAAACAGACTCATAGATGTGAAAGAGTTTTGAGGAAAAGTACTCTACTAAACAATGTAATTATTCACTGCTAAAAAACTTAACCATTGTGGACAAATGCTAAATCTTAAAGGATTCTGAAGATGAAATTTGGCTGGGATTTGGTAAAGGGGATGATGAGGGTAGGCACACTGCCTGATGTATGTCATATTTACCGGGAGGCTGAACTACTCAGGAGCAGCATTATGGTATATGTGTATTCGGTTGAACATTGAAGAATGCTTTGCCTCCAAATTGCAGAAAGGAAAAATAAAAAGAAGTTCCCCACATGGGGAAACAGCAAAAACCTAAGTGAGCATCTCAGCATGACCTGGAGAGTAAGGAACTTAAGAATCACCCATTACTGCATATCACCCAGGTCTCAGAAATGCATATGGCCTGCCGGGCATAAGTAGAGAATATATGAATTCACATAAATGGCTGTCTGCATTACATCTCCAGGCCTCAGCATCAAGAGATCTAATTGGCTAAATTCCAGAAGCAGGAATAAAACAACAAATCAGAAAGGTCTTTGGGCAACAAAAGAAGGTATTCAGAGACTATCAATCAGAAGTCAAGAATCTATGTACTACTCTGTGATATTCCTAAATCCATGTTACTTTGCCATGTATATTTCTCTTGCCTTCTTCCAAAGATCAGAGGTAAAGCATTTAAGGGGAAGAGCTTGTGTGATTAACTTTGGGGGCCCAGTGAGGTAAGCCTTTCAGAGGCAGGCTTGCAGAAGAGAAGACTAAATGAGACAGTGAGCAGCAGGGGAATCAGAATGCTTGTCTAGGGCCCATGACAAAGGTAATAAAGAGAAAAGCACAGAAGTCCTCTCAGAACAAAGACCTGGCCATAGGAGCTTAACAGTGAGGGCCCTGGCTTTCTCTCCCAGTGCGGGAAGGTTGAAGATGATCAGCAAATGAATGATGGAGGCTATATGCAAATATTATCCTTCCTTAATGATGCCTACACCTACTTGGTACCTGCACAGAAGCTAATGCCCACACTTATTCATCCATTATAAGGCAGGAGCCCTCCACATCCATTATTGCTGATCTCTACAACACTGAAAAGCAGCTATAATCTTTAATTTACAAATGGGAAATGACTGTGAAGACCAGATTCATAGCAGCCTGCATGGTATAAACGCGCACTGTGTTCAAGCACTTTTCTAAATGCTTTAGCCTCACAACTCCTTTGTTCTCACAATAAGCCTATGAAGGAGGTTCTATTATTATTTTCATTCTATAGATAAGGAAACTGAGCCACAACGTGCTGAAGTCAGAACTCATATTCCAGAGGAGGTCAGCCTGGCTATAACACTACCTCTGAAAGAAAGCCAATTAAAGTTAATTTTCATGAGTAGAAGCAGGTGTTCATTCTAGCAGGTGGAACATAATTGCTATACTCCATCCATAAGAAAATCTGTAGGCGCCTCTGCATTTTCTATCTCTACCCCACCCCCTCCATGATGCCTCCCCTTTTGAAACCCCTCCAACATGCCCACTCACAGGAACTTGTGAACCGGGGCTGAGCCTGATCCCTTTGACAATGTCATTATCACCACAGTCATGGAAGCTGAGAAGTTCTCATTAACATTTTTTTTTGGCTGCACTGCACTGCTTGGAGGAAATCTGCATTAGTTCCCTGATTAGAGATTGAATCCTCATCACCTGCAGTAGAAGTGCAAAGTCCTAACCACTGGACAGCCAGGGAAGTCCCCCTTAATTGACTTTCAGTAAAAGTTTTATTCTTACCCTGATTGTGCAACCTCCAGTTTTTGACAAACACAGTAAAAAGGGATCAGAAATGATCCATAATCAATCTGTTCACAGGGCAAGGATTATAATGGAAATAGACAGTTGTACCAAGTTATTGTTCTTTTAACAGAGACGATGGCTAGAACACAAGTGGGTCAACTCTTAAAGAGACACAATTCCTTTCTCTCCCACAAAAAATCTTGGGGAAATAGGAGAAATCACCAATAGAGTCCTATGTGAAAGATGTCATATATAAGGGCAAAATTTGTTATGTTTGCACTGGATAGAATGAAAGAAGTTGTATTCTTTCTTGATCTGCTCACTTAAGAGAATTGTTCTGAATGTTAGTTTTCTTTCACACATTATCAGCAACCTAGTCTCCTATAAAAAGAACACAGCACTATTGTCTTTCTAATGAAGACCATATCCTTGGTTACTTTCTCATTCTACGTCTGTTAGAACAATGGATTTTTCCCAGATGGGACCATATTTTAATAATGGGTGAATTAATTGAATACAGAATGGGCAAGCGTTACCCCAGAAGGGAAAGGGAAAGCAAATTTTAAGTTTTCAAATGTTGACACAAAGGACAGTCTTGCTTCCCATTTAATTAAGCTTCTAAACAGATAATTAAAATATTCTGACTGGCAACTACAGCATCTTTGCATTCTGCTGTCATCTGGTTTATTTTCACAGTTGCCCTCCCGACCTAAGCTTCAATTCAGGCCGAAGATTCCGAGTGGTCTGTTTTCTTGTCTTTTAACATTTTCTTTTCTAACTCTATTGTCTTCTTCAGCAGCTTGTTATTTGCTGAGCAGTTAAAGCTATTTTGTCTTAAATTAACTCCAACCATCTGAGAAGAGAGAGCATGTTCTAAAATGCAAAGCCATGGTGAAGAGTAATGCAGTAGTGATGCAGGACAGATGAAGGGACAGCCAGCAAAAACAAATAGAAAAACCAATTTGGATGGGGTAAGAGAAAGCAACACCTGAGCCTTTCACCCAAACATCAGACTGAAGGCATCAGCTCTCCAGGATCTGTTTAACCCTCTTATCAATTTCCTTGTTCCCTTCTGAAACATTCTGACTTCCTTCTAAAGTTTACAACAACTTTAAAATATCCTCATTTTGCTCATGAAGAATCTGAGGCTCAGAAAAGTACCTCTCCCAAGGCTGGCCAGTGAGGGGAATAATGCAGAGGTGGAACCCAGATATAGATGATCCTAAAGAAGTAGTCCTATTTCACTCTGCCTCACTGCCTCTCAAATTAAGATGAAAAATCTAACATTCTTTAAGCAATGGAAGACACTCAGTTCAATGATCAAGATTTTGTGTGGCAAAAGGTAATTTTATTTCTATCCAACTATTAAACTGGCAAAATCGAGAGCCATAACTGAAATGATGTGTGGATTATTTCATTTCTTCTTTGCATTGTGTTTTGTAGATAGATACACATATACACATGGTTATAGATGATATATGGGACATATAGACAGATACAGAATATAGAACCTCCCAATACATGAGGCTTCGCTGGTGGCTCAAATGGCAAAGAATCTGCCTGCAATGCAGGAGACTTGGGTTTGATCCCTGGGAGGGAATGGCTACTCACTCTAGCATTCTTGCGTGGGAAATCCCATGGACAGAGGAGTCTGGTGGACTACAGTCCAAGAATCAGACACAACTGAGCAACTAACACTTTAACTTTCAATACATTAAAGGATAGCAAATTTCAGCTCTCTTAGCAATATTTTTATTTGAAGTACATTCATCTTTGATATAATGCACACAAGCAGAAATGACATGTTATTTATCAACAGCTTGGGAAAGAATAGTGGAGAAAACACATGTCCCCTTTTACAAAGGAGGAGTATGGCTACCAATCTCCTGTCCCTGTGAATCTGGGCAATTAATGTATTTTGGATCTTTGCCTGTCTGATTCCAAGGAAAGCTGTAACTACTTTGCTGTATGGATAGAAGAAGCCTTGTAACCATAGAATTACTTTGCAAAGTCAGTCCTTGGGACCTCGGTGCTATTATCAGTCACCCACAACTTCTGCCTCCAAAATCTCTCCTTTTGACTCCACATCAGAGTGCCTTGAAATTGTTTTAATGTTAAGCTGTCAAGGTGACTTTTTCCTTTGTATAAATGAAGGTCAAAGACATTTGAAACAGACAAGACTATAATAGCGTGTGGCCTCAAACTGTATATATTATGTGATGAGCCTTCTAGCTGCTTTGATTGTTATCTGCAATCTAAACTAGAGAATGGAGAGTGTTGCAACTGTGAATGAAACAACATTTATTTAGACCTTCATCTCCATTTAAAAAAATATATATATATACATACATACATACATACATATATATATATATATATATATATATATATATATGTCTGTGTAGTGTACACATTTGTGTGTGCACAATAGTCAAACCACAGTTTCCAGGCTGCTTCTCACAGGATGACATCTCAGAGTGGGACATCAGAACTAACCAAAGAGTATTGTTGTATGTTTTTAATAATAAGAAGACAAAACTTTGCAATCACTCTCAGCCCTCAGGATATTTTTTTTCTGGCCAAAAGCCAAGATGGTCTATAATGATCATCTTCCTATTTCCCTCTTCACTTCTTCTCTCTAATCACCTCTTGCCCTTCTAGTCCCAGACCTTCCAAAACAGCTACAGCAAGAATGCTCACTTAGCTGGAGTGAGGATACACCCTTAGAGGACGTGACTACATCATACAGGATGGAAACCAAAAGCAAACACAGTCTGTTAACAAAGATGTCATATTTTTAAAATCCAAACTTTGAGTAATCACAGAGAGAGTCTGAGAACCCTCTGCAACTGAATTAACTATCAACAACAAAAAAAAAGATCAGGTCCAATGAGGAATTCACTAACATAGGTAAGATGCAAAACAAGAACAAAGAAGGGAATTCCTAAGATCAGGATTATGGAAGAAAAGCATTTAGATTGGAAGTAGGGACAAGGAATTTCTCCTTATCTATACGTGCTTGAGGATTTCATCAGAACCCAGCAGAAAAACATATTTTTAGCTATTGAATGATTATAGAGGTGTTCCTATTTACGCTTAGATGGATGTGAAATTGTTAGTTGCTCAGTCATGTTCTTTAGCAACCCTATAGACTGTAGCCTGCCATAAGATTCTCTAGGCAATAATACTGGAGTGGGTGGCCATTCCCTTCTCCAGGGGATCGTCTCAACCCAGGAATTGAACCCAGGTCTCCTAAATTACAGGTAGATTCTTTACCATCTGAGCCACCAGGGAAGTCCAGGGTGTGATCACTCACCTAGAGCCAGACATCCTGGAATGTGAGGTCAAGTGGGCCTTAGGAAAGCATCACTACGAACAAAGCTAGTGGACGTGATGGAATTCCAGTTGAGCTATTTCAAATCCTCAAAGGTGATGCTGTGAAAGTGCTGCACTCGATATGCCAGCAAATTTGGAAAACTCAGCAGTGGCCACAGGACTGGAAAAGGTCAATTTTCGTTCCAATCCCAAAGAAAGGCAATGCCAAAGAATGCTCAAACTACCGCACAAATGCACTCATCTCACATGCTAGTAAAGTAATGCTCAAAATTCTCCAAGCCAGGCTTCAGCAATACGTGAACCGTGAACTTCCAGATGTTCAAGCTGGTTTTAGAAAAGGCAGAGGAACCAGAGATCAAATTGCCAATATCGGCTGGATCATCGAAAAAGCAAGAGAGTTCCAGAAAAACATCTATTTCTGCTTTATTGACTATGCCAAAGCCTTTGACTGTGTGGATCACAATAAACTGTGCAAAATTCTGAAAGAGATGGGAATACCAGACCATCTGACCTGTCTCTTGAGAAACCTGTATGCAGGTCAGGAAGCAGCAGTTAGAACTGGACATGGAACAACAGACTGGTTCCAAATAGGAAAAGGAGTATGGCAAGGCTGTATGTTGTCACCCTGCTTATTTAACTTATATGCAGAGTACATCATGAGAAACGCTGGGCTGGAAGAAACACAAGCTCGAATCAAGATTGCCGGGAGAAATATCAATAACCTCAGATATGCAGATGACACCACCCTTATGGCAGAGAGTGAAGAAGAACTAAAGAGCCTCTTGATGAAGGTGAAAGAGGAGAGTGAAAAAGTTGGCTTAAGGCTCAACTTTCAGAAAACTAAGATCATGGCATCTGGTCCCATCACTTCATAGCAAATAGATGGGGAAACAGTGTCAGACTTTATTTTTGGGGGCTCCAGAATCACTGCTGATGGTGACTGCAGCCATGAAATTAAAAGACGCTTACTCCTTGGAAGGAAGGTTATGGCCAACCTAGATAGCATATTTAAAAGCAGAGACATTACTTTGCCAACAAAAGTCCATCTAGTCAAGGTTATGGTTTTTCCAGTGGTCATGTATGGATGTGAGAGTTGGACGGTGAAGAAAGCTGAGCGCTGAAGAATTGATGCTTTTGAACTGTGGTGTTGGAGAAGACTCTTGAGAGTCCCTTGGACTGCAAGGAGATCCAATCAATCCATCCTAAAAGAGATCAATCCTGGGTGTTCATTGGAAGGTCTGATGTTGAAGCTGAAACTCCAATACTTTGGTCACATCATGCGAGGGGTTGACTCATTGGAAAAGACCCTAATGCTGGGTAGGATTGGGGGCGGGAGGAGAAGGGGACGACAGAGGATGAGATGGTTGGATGGCATCACCGACTCGATGGACATGTGTTTGGGTACACTCCGGGAGTTGGTGATGGACAGAGAGGCCTGGCGTGCTGCAATTCATGGGGTCGCAAAGAGTCGGACACGACTGAGCGACTGAACTGAACTGAAGTTTAAAGAGTTAATTCTATACTGCAGTATCATTAGGAATTGTTTTGCAGGTATAAGAATCCTCCCTAGGGTTCAACCAAGCATAACCTTTATTTTTTCCCCCCACAAGGCTTCCTCTAGTTCTCCCAAATCACTTCCTCCTACTAAATTTAAAATTCAAATTTCTCACACCCACCAAAACTCTCACAATTATTAATTCCACGTCTCCCCACCAACTCCTTCCCTGGGGATTTAGAGCACAGGAATAGGACAAAACTAAGCAAAAACAAGAAAATCTGGTTAGCCCTTCCTTAATCATAGCAGTTTCAATGAACATTATTAAAAACGGTTATAATAAGGGTGACCAGAAAGACCTGATTTATATTTTGCAACATAAATATGATTTTACAAAATTCTGTTTTCCAGAGTGGATAAAGATCACCAGTACCTACAAGAGCCAATGCCTTAAAAAGAATCTTTTAGGTGTCATCGTATTCCCAGGAGCTAGACCAACATCTGGCCTTCAGAAGATGTTTGATTAATATTTGCTGCATAAATTAAAAAACAGCTAACTTTACCCTTCTGGCCTTAATTTTCTTAACTGAAAAACACTGAGCACCTGAGGGCTTTGTAACATTTTGTTTAGCAGCTAACCTCATTATGATTCTTTAAAAACCCTTATGCTATGCATAAGGGCTTCCCTGGTCGCTCAGACAGTAAAGAATCCGCTTGCATTGTGGAGACCTGGGTTTGATCCCTGGGCTGGGAAGATCCCTTGGAGAAAGGAACAGCCTTGGCGCTGGGAAAGATCGAAGGCAGGAGCAGAAGGGGATGACAGAGGATGAGATGTTTGGATGGCATCACCGACTCAATGGACATGAGTTTGAGCAAGCTCCAGGGGTTGGTGATGGACAGGGAGGCCTGGCGTGCTGCAGTCCATGGTGGTCACAGAGTCGGACATGACTGAGCGACTGAACTGAATGCTATGCTAAATTCTAATACATAAAATAGAAAAAGTGGAGGATGAAAACAGAAGCCTGAGAACACACCTTCTCATGTACCCCCTGCACTCACAGACCTTCTACAGATTATAAGGATTCCAGTGACAGCGATCCTGAAGGTTTCCTCTTCCCACTTCTCACATTCCATGATTCTGTGACATCCAACACAAGACAGAATTTTATCCCCTGAAGCCGCAGAGAAATATAACCCTGTTTTATGCAGGAAAGACAGACTTTGATCTGAAGCATGAGGATAAAAAGATATCCTTCAACTTGAGACTCCACTCATTCCCTCCCACGTGACATCACGGACCCTATAAAACGAGAGCAGTTGCCACCCAGCCTCAACCTTTCGATAAACCTCAGCAAGGCAGAAAAGTAATCAATCAGGTTCCTGGTTGTATAACTGCTCAAAGGTGATTCTGAGCCTGAGATATTGATAATGGTTGCAATCAAAGCTTCATTTCAGACAAAGCCTCAGCATACCCTCAAGGCTAGTGTCAAAAAATAAAATTACCTTATTAAGGAAAGGTCAAAGCGAAGAACTTGGTCCTAAGTTGTGCATATAAGATGACTGAGGGAGGGGGTGAAGAGGGGAGAGAAACATAAAAGAAATCTACAGTGGAGGAAAAGAGCAAGCCCTTCTTCACTGTGCAAACCAAGATCTGTTTTCTAGAAAGTATCTGTGACATGAGACTGAGGCTCAACAATAAGCTTATGTTTCGTATCGGAATAGTAGTATTAATGTGCTGTGCTATGTCACTTCGCTCGTGTCCAACTCTGTGCAACCACTATGGGCTGTAGCCCGCAGGCTCCTCTGTCCATGGGGATTCTCCAAACAAGAATACTGAAATGGGTTGCAGAGCCCTCCTTGAGAGGATCTTCCCGACCCAGGGATCAAACCCTCATCTCTTACATCTCAGCACTGGCAGGTGGTTTCTTTACCACTAGCATCACTGGGAATTTATTGACCCCTTCTAAGTGCCAGGCACAGTCTTAAGTACCTAAACTCCAGTCATATTTAATTGACATAATTCACATTATGAGCTCAGCACACATTTTTACCTCCAATGTATAACGAAGAAAATGAAGCTCAGGCTAACTGAGAAACAAGCTCAAGGTCACACGACTAATACATAGCAAAGTGAAAGTATATTAGTTACTCGGTCGTGTCCAGCTCTTTGCGGCCCCATGGACTGAAGCCCGCCAGGCTCCTCTGTCCATGGAATTCTCCAGGAAAGTATAACTGGAGTGGGTAGCCATTTCCTTCTCCAGAAGATCTTCCTTACCCAGGGATGGAACCCAGGTCTCCTGCATTGCAGGCGGATTCTCTAGTGGAGAATTCCCTAGGCGGATTCCCTATCAGGGAAGCCCAATAAATAGCAAAACCAGGATTCAAACCCAAGCCTACCCAATGTGTAAACTCAGATATCCTCTCCATGCTGGGCCTCTTGTGAACCTAATAACAAAGATGCCCTACAGAACGCCAGGCTCTGTTCCTGACACCAAACCTCTTGAAATCAGGTAAACTTTCTTACTGACAGCCCTGTCCCCATCAGTCCTGCCTTAGCCTGCCTCTGATCTTTTGCTGGAAGCCAAGTACGACATCTCAAAACGGCTAGAAAGTCAATTCATGTTCTGCCATCTCTCGTTAGTTTACAGCTTGCTTAGTTTTGTCAAGCAGATAACAATAAAATAAGCAGTCACCGAGAACTCTTCTATTAATTAGGATTAAAAATGCTACAAATGCTATGTCAATGAGATGCTCATCTGGAAGTTAAAAACATCAGCTCAGCATAGGAGTAGCACAGTGAAGGGAAGGCAAAAATGCAACTTGAGTCCAACTCCTAGTTCTGCCTTGGAAAGAAGGATAGATTGGGAAAATCACCTAAATGCTTGAAAACTCAAGTCTTCCAGTCTCCCTAGAGGGACAATACTCCTAGTCTGCATACATTGGGATGGGCAAATGAAATAAAATGAGCCTGTTTCTATGGTGTATGAATGTCAATGAAGGAGACTACTGTTCTTACACTTGTTGGTTCCTTGACACTAAACCTTCAATTCTGAAAACAGTTCTCAATTCAAATCTCAGCTTTGTTACTTTATAGCTCTGTGAGTTTGGACAAGTTTACTATCTTATTTAAGTAGTATATGTGGAGTATATCATGCAAAATGCCGGGCTGGATGAAGCACAGGCTGGAATTAAGACTGCTGGGAGAAGTATCAATAACCTCAGATACGCAGATGACATCACTCTTATGGCAGAAAGCGAAGGGGAACTAAAGAGCCTCTTGACGAAAGTGAAAGAGGAGAGTGAAAAAGTTGGCTTAAAACTCAGCATTCAAAAAACTAAGATCACGGCATCGCGTCCCATCACTTCATGGCAAATGGGGAAACAACGGAAACAATGACAGACTTTATTTTCTTGGGCTCCAAATTCACTGCAGATAGTGACTGCAGACATGACATTAAAAGATGCTTGCTCCTTGGAAGAAATGAGATACTTGGATGGTGTCACCGACTTGATGGACATGAGTTTGAGCAAGCTCCAGGAGTTGGTGATGGACAGGGAAGCCTGGTGTGCTGCAGTCCATGGGGTTGCAAAGAGTCAGACACGACTGAGCAACTGAACTGAATCTAGATAGCACATTAAAAAGCAGAGACATTATTTTGTCGACAAAGTCCCATGTAGTCAAAGCTATGGTTTTTCCAGTGGTCATGTATGGATGTGAGAGTTGGGCCATAAAGAAAGCTGAGCATCGAAGAATTGATGCTTTTGAACTATGGTGTTGGAGAAGACTCTTGAGAGTCCCTTGGACTGCAAGCAGATCCAACCAGTCCATCCTAAAGGAGATCAGTCCTGAATATTCATTGGAAGGACTGATGCTGAAGCTGAAACTCCAATACTTTGGCCACCTGATGCAAAGAGCTGACTCATTAGAAAAGACCCTGATGCTGGGAAAGATTGAAGGTGGGAGGAGAAGGGGACAACAGAGGATGAGATGGTTGGATGGCATCACCGACTCAATGGACATGAGTTTGAGCAAACTCTGGGAGTTGGTGATGGACAGGGAAGCCTGGCGTGTTGCAATCCATGGGGTGGCAAAGAGCCGGATACAACTGAATGACTGAACTGAACTATTTTGTGCCTTGGTTTTCTGAACTATAAAATGATATAATAGTAGCCATACCACAAAGGGTTGTTGCAAAGGCTGACATAATAATAGGATGACTAGCACTAATAATAATGATAATAGCTTATTAAGTGCATGCTACGAATTAGGTATTATACTTACTTTTAAAACATAATATCAATACATAATATATATTTTATTATTTTTAACACTGTCATTATTTATTGTCATGAATTTATTTCTTAGGAATCAATCATTTCCAAACTGATTCAAGGAAGCTTAATTAAAAAGAAAAAAATTCTGATATTATCTGAGCCCCTGAAATAAACCAAGATTGACACCAGAAGTACCTAAACCTTTTAATATTGTGAACTAATAAATACTTAAAGCAGTAAATTGTGTATTTTCTCTCTTAAGCCAGAAAGAGTCCAAACTGATAGAGCTGAATTCTGTCAAATAAGCAGTTACCCTCCAATTGTGTAAAATTTATTTCTATTAAAAAAAAAAACAAAACATAATCCTAACTACCATGGTTTTCCTTTTAGCCAGCATTGAAATACAGACCCTGTCACTGACATTCACCATCTGGAGAAAAGTCTGGAGCAGATGAGAGTGCTAAATGAAGACAGATTCCATGTCAGCATCTGGTCTGAGTCCCACATAAGATGTTAAGAAAATTATAATGTTATGATGTCCAAAAGTGAAAGGAACTTATAAGGAGTAGTTTCCAAGGGTGTGATGTCTTAGGAGAGAACTATGCAAGCAGAGGCTGCTGCGAAGAGACTCATGGGTTGAATCCAACTCTAAGGAAAGAATACATACTTGGTCTTCCAACTTAAACAACAGACTGAACTCAAGCAACAGTCTCTACCCACTCCTAAAACCCTATTTAAACAACATTAATTAGA
This sequence comes from Giraffa tippelskirchi, assembly GCF_054371585.1. Lineage (NCBI taxonomy): Eukaryota > Metazoa > Chordata > Mammalia > Artiodactyla > Giraffidae > Giraffa > Giraffa tippelskirchi. The sequence goes on from NC_137285.1 coordinate 142,789,731, forward strand.
TGTTTAAAAGACATAGCCCACAAGGACAAATAATGTGGAAGAACAGGCAATGGCAATAAAATTTTGTAAAATTTAGAATCTGTTGAGCGGATACATGAAAGATAACTGATTTAGCAGAATGGGGGGGGGGGTTGTTGGGGAGAGGGGGTAGAATTCAGCCAGTAGTAGGAGATGGCAAGAAGCACAGCATTTTATACCTCATGATCCCCCAAAAGGCTCAACAATTAGAAAGCCAAGGTAATTTTGAAAATAAGGGTAGAGTTAGGATTTTTAAAAAAAGAAAAGAAAGAAAATTTAGTTGAAAAGTATTTTAAAAAGTAGTTAGGTCTCAAGATTTTCTCTAATCTAAACAAAGTTGTAAAGGTAAGGTTTATTCTCTGAAAATACTAAAACATGGTTTGTCTGGACTGACAGAATTCAAGAATGGTTAATTCAGGATTACCATCTGGAAGTAGGGCCATGGAGAGTAAAAGCATCCATACTGAATATTGAGGTCTCAGTCTTTTTTCCTGCAACTGCCTCTTCTTTCATAACGCTGGAGCCAGCAATATCCCCACTAATCAAGAAACTGGAGGACTTTTTTTGAGGAAACTAACCAGTCAAAAAGAAGAGAACTAAAGATATGGACATAGGAGTTTCCTTAAGGAAATACTTCAGACAGATAGTCCTCTGTTGAAATACAGAGTTGCAAAGTCTTATTTATACATACAGAGTTTCCAAGAAGCTTCTGAGCATCTCACTCTAAATATAAGCAAACAGCCAACAATCTCAAGCTATTAATGGCATGCCTCTAAAATAACTGACAGAACACAGACAGGAAGAAAGAAAAAGGAGGAAAAACCCTTAGAGAAAGAATGAATAATGGGGGAAAATTAAACAAACTACAAAACAAAAATCTAGCATTTAAATCATAAGTTTGTAAGAGCAGATAGTGTATTAATGTATCAAGAAAAGAATAGCATAGGGCGTTCCCTAGTGGTCCAGAGGCTGATTCCATGCTGCCAATGCAGGGGGCCCGGGTTCAATCCTTAGTCAGGGAACTAGGTCCCACGTGCTGCAACTAAAGATTCCACATGCTGCAACTAAGACCCAGTGCAGCAAATAAATAAATAATTAAAAAAAAATCTGCTCCTTTTAAAAAAGAGAGTGGTATAAAATCTTAGAACACTTAAAGAATGAAAAAATCATCTTTGGAAATAAATAGCTGCAGCAGAAATGAAAAGAACTCAGTAGAATAACAGAAGACTTTTGTATGATCACAAGAAAACAAGGTGACAGAAAATAGAAGAAAAGATTCTAAATAACAGAAGACCTATGCACTAGGGTTAATGTCAGAATAGTAGGTACTAGAGAAAGAAAGAGAAGAGAAAGAAAGGGGAGAAAGTAGGAGAAGAGTGGGGAATCATTAAAGGAATAATTAAAGAGAACTGAAGGAAATAAGTTGACAGAATAAATGGGTCATCATATGATCAACATCAGTTCAGTTCAGTCTCTCAGTCATGTCCGACTCTTTGCGACCCCATGAACCACAGCACACCAGGCCTCCCTGTCCATCACCAGCTCCCGGAGTTTACCCAAACTCATGTCCATCGAGTCGGTGATGTCATCTAACCATCTCATCCTCTGCCATTCCCTTCTCCTCCTGCCCTCAATCTTTCCCAGCATCGGGGTCTTTTCAAATGAGTCAGCTCTTTGCATCAGGTGGCCAAAGTATTGGAGTTTTAGCTTCAGCATCAGTCCTTCCAATGAATATTCAGGACTGATTTCCTTTAGGATGGACTGGTTGGATCTGCTTGCAGTCCAAGGGACTCTCAGGAGTCTTCTCCAAAACCACAGTTCAAAAGCATCAATTCTTCAGCGCTCAGCTTTCTTTATAGTTCACCTCTCACATCCATACATGACTACTGGAAAAATTATAGCCTTGACTAGATGGATCTTTTTTGACAAAGTAATGTCTCTGCTTTTTAATATGCTGTCTAGGTTGGTCATAACTTTCCTTCCAAGGAGTAAGCGTCTTTTAATTTCATGGCTGCAATCAAATGAAAACAGACCCATTCTAAGACATATCGTTATTAAGTTTGAGAACACAGAGAGTAAAGAACATACCCAAAAAGCTTCCAGTGAGGGAAAAATACACTTTCCTGCAAAGATTCTGGAAATAGAATGGCTCTCAATTTCTCAATGCAGCATGCATGGTGGCTCAGACCATAAAGAAACTGCCTGCAATGCAGGAGACCAGGGTTCAATCCCTGGGTTGGGAAGATCCCCTGGAGAAGGGAATGGCAACTCACTCCAGTATTCTTGCCTGGAGAATTCCATGGACAGAGGAGCCTGGCAGGCTACCATCCAAGGGGTTGCAGAGTTGGACACAGACTTCTCAGTACAACACTGGAAGCCAAAGAAAGAACAGAGTAATGCTTCAGATTCTGAGGAAAAATTAATTTCCAGCCCAGAACTGTACATCTAACCAAATTATCAATTGAGTGTGAGAATATTATGAACACATTTCTAGACAGGCAAGATCTCAAAAATTTGCTTCCCAAGTTCTCTTCCTCAAGAAAGTACTGGAAGCCACATGTCACCAAGTTATAAAGTAAAGCAAGAAGAAGGAACATAGGAATTAGTGAAAGAGAGGGCAGAGGAATAGTAGGGTAACAGTGAAAACAGACTCCTAATGCAACGTGCATACTTAGTTGATCAGCTGTGTCTCATTCTTTGTGACCCCATGGACAGCAGCCCGCCAGGCTCCTCTGTCCATGGAATTCCCCAGGCAAGAATACTGGAGCAGGTTGCCATTTTCTCCTCTGGGGCATCTTCCCAACCCAGGAATCTAATCCATGTCTTGTTTATCTCCTGCGATGGCAGGCAGATATTTTACCACTGCACCACCTGGGAAGCTGCCCTAAGGCAACAGCTGAGGAGCAAACTGGTCAAAAGGTTTTAGGAAAATTATGTCAAGGAGTAAGACTAAAACTAATTCTTAATGTATCTGACCATATTCAAAGGAAACTTACCCAATGGAAGAAGAGTGTAGGGGTGACTTAACTACTGAGCCACAGAAAAATAAGCCAACTATGAAACAACATAAACCAAAAACAATAATTACTAAAGAAAAAAATGTTGTATAGGAAAGGAAACAAAATCATGCACATGCCATGGCTCAGCTATGAATAATGTGTTCAAAATTGTGTACACACTGGGTCGTGACCCAGGTACAGTTCTCAGGGTGGCTATGGGGAGGGTGAAGAGATGAGGTGTGCGTCTACATATGAGGTGGCAGTGGGCAAAGACAGCTAAATCTTCATCTTCCATGGTGGAAAACTGATTGATTGTGCTTAAAAGTGGACTGTCCAGGAACAGCAATAAAAGCATACTTTCAAAATATATGATTCAAAAGAATCAGCCAGAAGAGTTGAAACTGGTTGCTTCTGTAGAATAGGAGACACAAGAAGGGTTGTTTTCATAACAAGAATTGTTAGGTACATTGTAAATTTGCCTCATTAAAACATGTACAAATATAATTCTGATTTTTTTTTTTTAACAAGGAAGTAGAAATAAAAACCAAGAGAGACAAAATAGACCATGAAGGGCACTTGCTGACATACTAAATGAAGAAAGCATGCATCAAGAAGACTATCAGTTCAAGTGACAAAATCGAGATAACACTAGGGCAGATCTAGCATACAGGTGGAGATCTATAGTTAAAGACTTGCCTTTATTCAATAAACATTTACTATGCTCCTCAGGTGTCTCTCCTCCTCTTATCACAATCCTTCCCTCCTCATCACCATCACAACAACAAAATCATTAAGCAATTACTCTGTGCCATATGGGTTTCCCTGGCGGCTCAGTGGTAAAGAATCCACCTGCCCAGCAGGAGACATGGATTTGATCCCTGGGACTGGAAGACCCCCTGGAGAAGGAAATGGCAACCCACTCCAGTATCCTTGCCTGAAGAATCCCATGGACAGAGGAGCCTGGTGGGCTGCAGTCCATGGGGTGACAAAGAGTAGGACATGACTTAGCAACTGAGGACGTACATGCTGTGCCATACACTATGTCAAAAACTACACAAATCATGCCATTTAATCCTCATAATAACTGCATAATAAGATATTTTATTACTTCCATTTCACAGATAAGAAAACTGGGGCACAGAAAACTTAACTTGCCCAATGTTGCACATCTCGTTAAGTGACAAGCCCGCTCTCACCATTAAGTGACCACACAGTTTTATTCCAGAGCCTGGGCTCTTAACCACTAGCTAAACTACTGAGCACAAAAAAGATATTCAATAAATTATTATTGAATGAAACTCAGACAAGTGCATATTGTGAAACAGGAACCAGGAATACAAAGATGAAAAAGAATTTAGTCCCTGAATTCAGGGAGTTTGTAGTCTGGTGGCTTAAAAGTGTAACTCTGAAACCAACTATTGGATGTGAACTTGGTCATAATGGGTAAACTTTAATTGCGACAGCCATCTCATTCTCAGCTATGACCTGGCTGTTTGGAGTCACAATACACAAAGTTCATACTTTGTCAGAGAGGTCATCTACTCCTCCATTTTGCAAGCAGGAAAATTGAGACCAAGAAATTTTATAACCTTCTCCAAGATCAAATAGAGGTCAAATCAAGATTAGTATCATTCCCCTTGGCTCCCACTCGGGTGCTCATTTTTACTAAGTCAAAATCTACATAAGTAGTGACTCGTAACTATTAACATTCGCCTCTTGCACCTACAGAGTAAGTGGTACCACTGCGAGCCACTAACCAAAGAAACCCACTGGAAAAGAGCAGGAGGAATGGAACTGAGCAGGTGACATCCCAAGGACATTTCTGAATAAACAATGAACCTTTAAAGTAATGGAGGCCATATTTATTCTGCTGCTCAAATTGATTGCTTGGATATGGTTTATGATATTAAAATATTTATAAATATATATTTAATTTTCACCCATCTCTGCCAGGAATGATAATGTAAACTTTAATCAGCATTTTCCTTAACACTTGAAAGGCAATTATAAGACTATATTAACATTCATCTTACATGGCTTCTTTAAAAGGCTGAATTGTTTAGCATGGCTTGGCTGTTAAATCATTAAGCAAGCACACTGTGTGATATCATAAACAGGACTGATCTGAATTCAATATTTTCTTATCTAAATCATGTTCCCAGAGGTGGATTAAATAAATTACCTAATTATCATGCAAGAGTCAGATACAATTCCCTGATCAATCTGTCATCTTGATGAAACTATAATATCACTACACTTGTAGAGTCAGTCATCAAGTACTTCAAATGAAATAAACTTATCTTCAGCAAATACAACATTTTTACTTACTCAAGACATTTTCAACAGTACAATAAGAGAAGTAACAAGATATGTGGGAAGGGTCAAAGAACTAAACTTTTAACACAATAAACGGTAGTTAAATAATAGAACCTCATAAAATTCTGGAGAGATCTTCATTAATCCTATTCTGAAATTTACAGAAAGGATTTCATGCTACCTTCTTTTTGTCAATTATTATAAATGACTGAGCTTTCTTTCAGGATCTTATTGACTGTCCAAGGAAGAGGCTCTACTTAAGGGATTAAATACCGGATTTTTCCCAGGCATCCAGGCAAAAAATATGTCTTTTTCATCTTTAACCCATTCTGTCTATCCACTTGCCATTCTTAGTTGATTTCACCTTTCAAATACCTTCCATTTTCCACAGCCATTTCTTTAGTCCAAGCCTTCATTACTTCTAACTTAGTGTAACCCATTCATTTCAACAGGTCTTCATCCAATCTTGTCTCATATTATCTAATTCATATTTTATATTATATCCACAAAGAAATACCTAGTGTTTCCCCAGAGTCTAAATTCTTTAGGCTGGCATTCAAAGCCTTCTCCCATTTGTCCTCTTTCTACCAAGCTTACTTCCTTCCCATTAACCAACTCATCCCCACCCCACCCGTACTTCCCGACCACACACACATTAGAATATAAGCTTTGTGGTCAAGAGTTAGGGCTGTTTTGTTCTCTACAACAGCAATTCCCAACCTTTTTGGCACCAGGGACCAAGTTTCATGGAAGACAATTTTTCCATGGATTGGGAAGCTGGACAGGGGGTATGGTTTGGGGATGATTCAAGTGCATTACATTTGTTGTACACTTTATTTCTATTATTATTACATCAGCTCCACCTCATATCATCAGGCATTAGATCCTGGAGGTTGGGGACTCCTGCTCTACAGAATCTCCAGTGCCTAAACACAATGTGTGTGTGTCCGACCCTTTGCAACCCTATGGACTATATCCTGCCAGGCTCATCTGTCCATGAGATTCTCCAGACAAGAATCCTGGAGTGGGTTGCCATACCCTCCTCCAGGGTATCTTCCTGACCCAGGGATCAAACCCGCATCTCTTCTGTCTCCTACATTGGTGTGTGGGTTCTTTATCTCTAGCACCACCTGGGTAGTCCTACCTAAACACAATGCCTCAACACAATGCCTCACACTTAGTAGATGCTCAGTAAACATCTGTTGAACATAGGAATGAGTCTGGCCTACTCTCATTTTATACTAAATAAATCATTGTACAATTACACTCAGCTTTGAAAGTTCTGGGATCCAATTACATTGATCCAAAAATTCCCAGCAATCTTTCAAAATTCTCTTCAAACAATGCCTCCTCTAAGAAGTATTACATTACTTTGCCAACAAAGGTCCATATAGTCAAAGCTATGGTTTTTCCAGTAGTCATGTATGGATGTGAGAGTTGGGCCATAAAGAGAGCTGAGCACCGAAGAACTGATGCTTTTGAACTGTGGTGTTGGAGAAGACTCTTGAGAGTCCCTTGGACTGAAAGCAGATCCAACCAGTCAATCCTAAAGGAAACCAGTCTTGAATATTCATTGGAAGGACTGATGCTGAAGCTGAAACTCCAATATTTTGGCCACCTGATGCAAAGAACTGACTTATTAGAAGATCCCCTGATGCTTGGAAAGATTGAAGGTGGGAGGAGAAGGGGACGACAGAGGATGAGATCATTGGATGACATCACCAATTCAATGGACATGAGTTTAAGCAAGCTCAGGGAGTTGGTGATAGACAGGGAAGCCTGGTGTGCTGCAGTCCATGGGGTCACAAAGAGTTGGTCATGACTGAGTGACTGAACTGAACTGAAGAAGTATTGCTGACACCCTTAGTATCTCATTTGTTGCCAAAAGACCTTATTATCTCTTTCATATTGCACTTTTTATTGTATTAAAATATGCAAAAAATAAATTTTCCACTTTCACCATTTTAAGTATATACTTCAATAGCATTAAATACATTCACATTATTGTTCAACCATCACAATTATCATCTCCAGAACTTTTTAATCATCCCAAACTGACACTCTGTACTCTTAAACAATAAGTTCTCATTTACCCCTTCTCCACTCCTTGGCAACCACCATTTTACTTACTTTCCGTCTCTATGAATTTGACTATTCTAGATACTTCATATCACTGGAATCATATTTGTCCTTTGTGTCTGGCTTATTTCACTGAGCATAAATCTTCAAAGTTCATTCATGTCACTGCATGTCAAAATTTCATTCCTTAAGAATGAATAATATTCTATTGTATGTGTGTAAAGACACACACACACACACCCCAACATGTTGTTTATCCATTCATCCATCAATAAACATTTGAATTGTTTCCTCCTTTTGGTTATGGAATTCAAAAGATTCCTCCTTTTGAATAAGGTTGCTATGAATATGGATGTGCAAATACCTGCTTGAGTCTCTGCTTTTAACTATTTTGAGTACTGAAATACCCAGAAGTAGAATTTCTGGATTATATGGTGATTCTTTAATTTTGGGGGGAACCACCATAATATTTTCCACAGCAGCTGAACCATTTTACACTCTTACGAGCAATGCATAATCCTCCACATCTTCACTAGCACTTGTACTTTCTGGTTTTGTTTGTTTTGATAACAGCCATTCTAATAGCCATGAAATGTTATCTCATTATGGTTTTCATTTGCATTTTTCTAAAGATTAATGACACTGAGCATCTTTTCATGTGCTTATCAGCCATCTGTATGTCTGCTTTGGAGAAATGTCTACCAAAGTCCTTTGTCCATTTTTCAGTTGGGTTGTTTTCTTACTGTTGAATTATAGGAGTTCTTCCTGTATTCTAGCTATTAATCCCTTACAAAACATTATCTGCTAACATTTCTCCCATTACACGGATTGCCTTTCCACTCTGTTGATGGTGTCCTTTGATGCACAAAATTTTTAATTTTGATGAAGTTCAATTTTTTATTCTGTTGCCTTTGTTTTGTGGTGTCACATCCAAGAAATTATTACAAAACTCAATGTCATGAACATTTTCCCCCATTTTTTTAAGAGTATACTATTCTGTGGTCTTCCATTTAGATTGTTGATCCATTTTGAGTGTAATTTTGTATATGGTATAATGTAAGAGTTCAACTCCATCATTTTGCATGTGGATATCCAGGGTTCCCAGCACCATTTGTTGCAAAGACTCCTCTCCCCATCAGATGGCTTTGGCACCCTTATCTAAAATCGTTTGACCACATTCATCAAAGTTTATTTCTGGGTTTTCTATTTTATTCCTTTGTTCTATATGCCTACTCTTGTGCTAGTACCACACTGTTTTGATTAGTTTTAAAGTTAAGTTTTTAAATCAAGGGTTACAAATCCTCCAACTCCATTCATTATCAAGACAGTTTTGGCAATTTGGGGTTCCTTGAGATTTCATATGAGTTTTGAATGGATTTTTCTATTTCTGAGGAAAAAAAATGTAGATAGGAGTTTTACACAAATCACACAAAATTTATAGAGTGCTTTGATGGGAATTGATATCTAAACAATATTAAGTCTTTCAAATCATGAACACAAGATGTTTCTCAAATTATTTATTCCTTCCCCAATTTCCTTTAGCAACATTTTGTAGTTTTCATTGTACAAGCCTCCTTGGTTAAGTTTACTTAAAAGTATTTTCTTTATTGTCATTGTAAATGAAATTGTTTTCTTAATTTCCTTTGGGGGATTGTTCATTGTTACTTGTATAGGACTGTAACTGATTTCTGTGAGCTTTGTATCCTGCAACTGTTGAAGTAATTTATTGATTCTAACAGTTCTTTGTGGACTATTTAGAATAATTCTTCACTTTTAAAATTTCTTATAATATGTTTTGTTTATGTGTCTGCCTATCCCTTTCAGACAGTAAATTACTTGAGGGCACAAGCCTCCTCTCTTTACAGCCCCTAGCCTACTGTTTTGTATATGGAAGTGAAAGTGTTAGTCGTTCAGTTGTGTCCAACTCTTAGCAATCCCACGGACTGTATCCTCTGTCCATGGAATTTTCCAGGCAAGAATACTGGAGTGGGTAGCCATTTCCTTCTGAAACCCAGGTCTTCTGCATTGCAAGCAAATTCTGTACCGTCTGAGCCACCAGGGAAGCCCCATTTTGTGTATACATGATATAAGTAATTTAAACAAATATATCAGCATCTGTTTTAAAGGAATATCTATGGTCCTGAATTATGGCAATATTCTGAGAAGGAATATTCCTGTGACTGACCAACAGGAGGTGTCTTGGTCCTGTTGTCCTACAAACCCTCTGGTCTCCTTATGACATGTTTCAGAGTCAGAGGATGAGGAGGAAAAAGAGTAACACTAATATTTATTGAACACCGTCTCTCTGCCAAATACAATGCTCATTTCATACTCACTACTGTTTTGAAGCCAGTATTGCCCTACTCATTTATCCAATAAGACTTCGGAGTTTTAGAGAAGTTAATTGAGATTATATATCTAGGAAGTACAGAAGCCAGAATTTTATAGGGAAATTATTAGGCAAGAAGAAACTTTGGGATTTGAAAGGTATAGAGAAGACAGCAGCAGAGCAGACAGCAAATTAGGACTATATGTCTTTACCACAGAGTCTTTGAGGAGAAAAAGTTAGCCTCATTGAGACTACAAATATGATTCTGAGTTGGAAACAGGCATGGAATCTGGCATGTGTTTGGGGGTTTCTGACAGTACAAAATCAATTCATATTATTATATTATACTGGGCCTAGGTATGAAGTATTCATAGTAGAGCTGAGGTTGTATCACCCTGTGCATTGAGGTAGGAGCTGAGAAACACCTCCTGAAAACCCATGTCAAACTAAATGGTGAATAAAAGTCACTCAAAATTTCTACAATAGCAAGGATTCTGGTTATTCTGCACCTATGGAGCCCTAGAAGTTACGAGTCAATATATTCGAATCTCTGGTGTATCTGACTTTGAGGATAGTTTTTACTTCATCTTACAGAGTTAAGACTCATTATTTCCTAGAAATGTATGCTTTGCATCAAGATACTTTATCTTCAAGATACTTCTAACATGGCCAGAATTAATTATACCATATCATGTATTACTGAACCTTGCAAAACTATTTTATTACTCTCCCAAAGGTATTTGCCTTTTTTCTCTCTCTGCCTATGTTTCTTTTCTTTATTTTTTGCCTAGAAGAAAGAACTAGATAAAATAATTCATTTTATAGTACTCTGCTATTATGGTATTTAGTAAATACTAAATAAAATGCTTATAATTGCCAAATACAGACAACAGCTGCGACTATGGATCATAGATGTCCTCTATGAAAAGATTTTTATTAGATCTGTTTGATGCTGAGATGACATTGCTATTTCTTGGTTTTGTGTTTGTCTTTTTTCAGTCATAAAATGAATAATCACAGAAGAGAACTAACGGACAATAACATATTCTGAAAACCACTGGCTACTGCTTGGTCTTGTTTCTTCTATATTCAATATCACACTTGCAATTTGTGTATTTTTAAAATTCATTTTCAAGGTCATATTTTCCTTCAAAAGTTTATCAGGAATGGGCAGCATGTGTGAGTGTGTGTGTGTGTGTGTGTGTGTGTGTCCATGCCCAGGTGCAGATGGAGAATAAGTAGGGGTTAAATAGTTGATCTATGTCCAAATATAAACTAAGAGAACTGCTGTCTATGACATTAGGTGTATACATACAGTAAATTTCAGTAAACATCATCATGTCCCAGTCTGTCGATGATGGTAGTCTTTACATCCAAAGCTGGACTCTCAACTGCAGGCCTCAGGAAAATAAACTTCTAACTTGGAATAAAACCATTTTCATCATTCTTTGTGCTCTGTCAATTTCTAAGTTTCCCCTTCCCTCAAACTACTTATTTATCTCTGATATCGTTAAAACCCTGACATTTAAAAGGTTAATTCTGCACAAGAACTTTACTCATTTTACTAAAAATGACTCTTGCTATGACAAATGACTGGGGAGAATTTACAAAGGAGTTTCCTATATAAAAATAATCCTGATTTTCATAAGAGAAACTGCATTTTTACTGTCTTGTCAGCTCTAAAGCTCCTAAAACAACTCCAGAAGGTCTGAGCTTTCCTTTACCTTTCACATCAATAAGATAATTGTTAGTGACAATTTGGATCACAGAAGGTAGAGGGCTGATGGGTCTCCCCAGGTGGCTCAGTGGTAAAGAATCTACCTGCAATGCAGGAGACGCAGGTTCAGTCTCCCGGTCAGGAAGATCCCCTGGAGAAGGAAATGGCAACAACCCACATCAGTATTTTTGCCTGGAAAATCTCATGGACAGAGGAGCCTGGCAGGCTACAGTCCACGGGTCGCAAAAGAATAGGACACGACTTAGCAAGTAAAAAACAAGATGGCTGATGGAAGAGTTAGAAAAGATAGAGCATGTTTTTCCAAACCTAGGCGGAGATATGGCTGATCTTTAGAAACCTCTGCGGAAGCTCTGTCCTAGAATCCACAGAACCCTAAAAGGGGAGTTGGGCAGAAACTGACTTCTCAGCAACTCCCTTCACTTACTTCAACAGAGCAGCACTCTCACTTTGAATAACAAAAAAGGACAGCGTAGAGATGCTGATGCCACTGCCAGGGGTGCTGGGGAGCTGGTTTGAGCCTCTCCTTCCTTTGGATTCTAGCTTCAGAGGGAGGAAAGCAGTTCCCTGGCGTTAGGAAAACTTTGTTTCATAGCACTAAAGTCTACAGGGGAGCAAAGCGAAGGAGCGGATGTGAAGACCGTGGCCACAGAGGAAGAGGCTCACTGATCTGCCGAACTCTCTGTCCATGAAGGGAGCAGTCAGCAAAGCAGTGAGGTGGCTCTTAGCTGCCTCAACTTTCATCTCAGGAGCCAGGACTCACAGAGGAGGTGGCTGTGAATCTCTTTTGGGTTTGTTCTGTCAGTCCTGACACTTCGACTGTTATTCCTGATCGGGAACCAAGAACAGTCACTCAGAACTGAAAATACGAAAAGAAAGACAAGGAGGATGGCTTAGTTGGTTTGCAGGCAGTGCTGCTAGCGCTGAAGTTACGGACTTGATTATGGCAAAGAAAAACAGTATCAATATACGGAAAGACAATATCTTAATATTCCAGCATTGCATATCATGGAATCTGGCAAAGAATTACAATGTGAGGGAGAGAGCAAAATGAATTAAAGGGAATTGATCACTGAAAAATTCACTTTCTTCTTGTGAAAACAGAAATGGGTAGTGAGTGACCTCATTTACTCATATTTGCAATCAACGCTATCAAAAGGGAAGAGACGGACTAGCATACATGTCAAAACAAAAAGCATCTGAGCATTCACAATAAATGAACTATATCTAAACACTTAAAAGTGACCTTGACATCCTCAAACCAACATGCTCACTTGTCGTTTCTACGTGTTCTTCTTTCCTCCAAGTCATTTTGTTTTATTTTTCTTTTTTCGCATTAAGCTATGGGGCTTGTTGTCTAAAAAAATGTTCATTACAGAACAGATCCCTGAATCAAGAAGGTCTAAACCTGTGAGAGCTACCATTTCCTGCTTGCGGCAGGATACTCAGCCTTCCAGGGCTCCTAGTCTTTTAATTATGAGATATCCATGGCAGCAATAACTAGACATATGAAGACCTCATGCAGATGTGGTCAGATTGAAAAGGATTTACCCTGTGGCTCAATCTGGACTGAGACCCAGCAGAAACTTGCTAGTCCTACCTCTGCCAGGAACTGGCAAGGTATTCTCCTGCCTAAACTTCAAAGTCTTCCTTTTCAAAATAGGCAACATTAGCATAGATGATTTCCAAATTCTATATCAAAGGCCCATAGAGCTTTCAAAGCAACAACGGATTACCATTGTGACTGAACAAGAGCTCACGTGCTAGCGGTGCTGGAAGCCAAACTCCAATAGCAGGTGTTTGCAGCAAGGTAAGGATTTATTTGCAGGACACCAAGCAAGGGAGTGGGAGAGAAATCTCAGATCCACTCTAACTTAGTATTTGAGTCGTGGGGTTTTTTTAGAGGGGAAGAACAAAGAGACAGGGATTAATCATCAGCTAGTGACATTTCTGTGACATTTCTTAATCATAGTTTCAGGAGTCAGAGTGTCTCTGGTTTATGATTCTCAGGCCAGGTGGTCTGTGGCTCAGGGATCTGTGAGCTCCTCTTGCCCCGGAAAAACAACCTGGGTTTGTATATTAATGATGATATCTACAACAGCAACTTTAGTACATTAACGATGCTATCAACGATAGTTATCTTAATCGTCTGATTGATTTAGCTGTCAGTTAGCATAGCATTGAAGTCAGACAGAACAAAGAAAAGGAATCAAGGTTTGGGTACAAAGATTAATCATAAAACTCAGTAAGGGAATTCAGTTTTAGGAGGATTCGGTTTCATTATTGTTGATAATGTCAACCAATCATAAAATATTAATTTAAAAAACACCTTAAAATTCTGAGAAGACAAAGGGTAATGCTAAATTGACATAAACTCCTTCTATTCCAAAAGCCCTCCAGCCCAGGTAATTTGAAGTAATTGTCCTGATACAAGAAATTCAATGTCAGGAATACTTCTGCCTTTGTACTGTGTCAAATTTAAACGGTTTTAATGCATTTGTATTGGATTCTCTGCTCCTGTGGCCTCTGGTGCAGGTACAAGTGGGGTATTGATTGAGGCTTTCTGAAAAGGAAAAGGAGAAAAAAGACGAGTGTTTTGTTCTCCCCTCAACTGCCACGAGTCATGCTCTCACGTTCCTTGCCTGCCTTCCTCGGTCTGTGGTCCAGGTACAGATTAGGCATTTGCATCTGTGCAGGCATCATTCTCGTTTTCTCAGCTCGAGATTTCCGAAAAATGCTATTTGCAAAAAAGGGTGGGGGGAACCTACGTTGTTAGACTTGTTCTGATCCCAGACTGAAAGCATGCCTAACAAATGAAGGGACTGGGTGTGATTTAGTGTGATGCCAGCAGCAAAAACAGAACTGTAAATTATTTTTTTCCAACTTGTTCTCTGAGGCTCAAATTGCTGTTTTGCTGTCTGCATCTTTAATGATGGTTGATACATCCCCTAGGAAGGAAAATACTGATCTCCTCTATGTTGATTTAAAGATCAGTTGAACTGATTTTATATTATATTATACACACACACACACACACACACACATATATATATAGAGAGAGAGAGCGGTCACCAAAGTCAATAAAGGCAAGATAGAAGAAGCATGGGAAAGAGTAATCAGGGATCAATGTACCATAAGTGGAAAATAATTTCCATGTATAAACAATTCCTTTATCTTAGTTCTTATTTAACCTGCTTCGGATTTAAACAGTAAAGAATTGTAGTACTTCTGGCAGGGTTTTTTGGTCTTGTTTTGTTAAAGAACAGAGCAGACCTATGTGTTTGTAGTAATATAAGAGGAAAAGTTTTTGATAAGCCAATATGATACTTTAAACTGAACAGAGAAAGCAATAAATGTAGCCAAGATGTTTGCCAATTAGCCCAGGGTAGCTGAAGTCCTGAGACTTTAAATAGCATCTAATGCTTAATCTTTCAATTCACAGATGAATCACCTGACCAATTCTAGGTCACGAGTCAGGGAAAAGTAACAGAGTTGGGGGTTAAAAAAGTCTTCCAAGAAAAAGATAGCAGCTGAGAACTGAAAAATGGATAGAAACTAATCAGAGAAGGAGAAGGGCAGAGATGTAGAAACACTAAATATCATGGATTGTTCATAAAGAAAGATAGAAGATGCTGCTCATCAAACCTGTGGGTGAGAAAAGCTTTGAGGAAGAAAAAACATGTTTCACTACAGAATTCTGCACCAAATGATGATCAAAGGCTGAACAATGAATCAAGTCTTCACAATAAGTTTAATATTAATAAAAGTATAACCCTCCACATGCGTTCCAAAAGAATTCTTTTTTTTATCCTAAACACTTCTACTGGGTGGGGTAGATAGAGAACCACAGCAACAAATGTTCTAGGAGGTGGTAAATGCTGCTGCATGAACAGATAGAGAACCATCTGGGGTTGAAGAAGGTAAGCATCCCGCTCTTTCTTCTCTGCTCTAATCAGATCCTTCCCCAAATGATATGTTGTGGTCAGTTCCTCATGAGAAAAGCTAAAGAGATCAAGAAAAGTAGAGCACCAAGAAAAGTGACTGGGACTGCTGTAAACTTGAACCAGGAAATAAAATAAATCTGTTGGTGATGGTGCTCTAAGCATGTACACACAGAAGGTCTCAGCTCCAGGCCCGCTTTATTTCAGGGGCAGCAAACGGGTTTCAACTTGTTGCATCACAAGCATGGTCAATGGGTATAACTTCCTAGAGTGATGTGATGTGCGTGCCGAAGAAAGTGAAAGTCACTCAGTCATGTCTGACTCTTTGTGACCCCATGGACTATACAGTCCATGGAATTCTCCAGGCCAGAATACTGGAGTGAGTAGCCTTTCCCTTCTCCAGGGGATCTTCCTAATCCAGGGATCGAACCTAGATCTCCCTCATTGCAGGCGGATTCTTTACCAGCTGAGCCACAAGGGAAGCCCAAGAATACTGGAGTGGGTAGCCTATCCCTTCTCCAGTGAATCTTCCCGACACAGAAATCGAAGTGGGGTCTCCTACATTGCAGGTGGGTTCTTTACCAACTGAGCTTTCAGGGAAGTCCAAGTGTGCAGAAACTATATGCAGACTCAGCCAAGAAATCAATTAGCAGTTCCGGTCACAGCCACGGTGCAGGAGTGGGCAGGAGTGGTAGTACTTATCAAGGTGCTGGCCATTCCTGCCCGAAGAGCAGCATCCTTTCACAAGCAGAAATTCAATTCTGGGCCTTGGGCTCACCTTCACCTAGCATGGTGGCCTCTCCCTAAGAACTCAGGTAAATCCTTCTGGAAAGTAGCCAGACCAAAAATGAGACCATAAAGCCACCTTAATTAGCACCACTGAGGCTGCAGGCGAATAGTAAACTCGGCTGCTCTCCTTCAGCACCCTTCAAATGAATTAGAAGGAGCATGTCTGAGCTGGTGCCACATGTAAACTGCCTTTCTGCAGACAGTAGGGACTGAATTCTAGTGAGTCTTTCTGGTCCCTAGGAATGTACCCAGAGAAACAGAACTTTAATAAAAGGTAAAGAATGTAACCCCTGAATAAGACAGGTAAGAGAAGGTCAGCTCTTTGGTATCATCACAGTCCCCCTCTTCAAGGCTCTTTCTCCCCAGGTTTTGACTCAGAGGCATCCACAGAGTTCAGATGGACTCATCTTCACAAGTTTCTTCCCCATGGGAAGAAAACATCGTGAAATGGCCCTATGACTAGTGGGGTCTCGGGGCAGCGGACGTTAAGAAGACGTTAAGTTTTTGTTCTTCTTGTCATAATTAGGCCTGTTTGGCATGGCAGAATGAGTCAGAAAAGCAGGTTTGAATCCCAGTTTTTGCCAGATAAGATCATAGACAAATTATTTAATTGTATTAGAAACTAAAGCCCAGAGAGCCCTGGGCTTAGTTGTTTTAAGGATTAAATGATGAAAAGAAATTATTTTTGCTTCGTTTTAAAGTAATACATGGTGACTGCAAAAAAATTATCAGAAAACAGAAAGATATTTTAAAAGAGGGAAATAAATCATTTATAAACCTACAACCTATAAATAACAACAATGACCATTTCAGTGTATAACATTTACCGAAAAGGAATAGAAGCACTTAGTATACACACCCACATATACATACATACACACGTGTACAAGGAACAGTAAGCCTTTCTTTTGCCCCCAGAGCCTGGGGTGGTCAGAACTCAAAGTTACCAGGCAGAAATAAGTATCACCAGTTGTTTCTTTAGCCTTCTAAAATTTTACTATGCAAGTATAAGCAGTATACATAAATTCATACATTTTATACGTCATTTAAATGTATTTTAAAGCATGTTTTAACGTTGGCAGATACACCATGTGTCTGTAGGATAATATTTTTATTGATGAGCCCTATTCTAATAAGACAGAGAGATTGGAGGACATTATTGGCCTCCAGAATCCCTATTATGCTACCAGATACAGAATCTTCTCAAATGGTATATGCCCAAATAGATGCCCATTATTATTAGATGAGCCTTGGCCCCATATCACCAGCTAGTATTCTATTTAGCTTTTTCATATGTTTTGTCACATTCTGTACATTCTAGGGAAGTCAAGCAGCTTTCTCCTTGGCTTCTCTCCTCCAGAATCAGGCACTGGTTTGGCCTTCCTGGATCTCAGCACTTAGATATTAAAAGGATTACACAAAACAAGTATAAGTAAGAAAGTCAAGAGCTGAAACAGATGGGCCAAAGTGAACCATTCTCTATCCCGTTCTACTGAAGAAAATGTTAAAACTACCCAACTACAGGAAACTTATGAATGAGAAGAAAGGAAGAATCATATTTGTGTTTTAGATAAAACTCTTGTTTCTCCATTTAAAATTTTCTCCTAAACATCATGTTCAATCACATATCCCTGAGAATACCTTTTTATTTCTTTATTTTCAACTTGCTTATCTTTGAGTGGAGGAGAAGTGGGAAGTGTTGTCTTGAGCTCCCTCTAGAAGTTAATCAGGGTGACAACTTATTTTGCTATCTGTTCCAACTCTCTCTATGACTATTGTGGAAACCCATTCAATCACAGATGAGTTAGAGCTGAATCACGTTAGAGTAGACTCACGCTGTCAAACAGAATTAATTATCCAATGAAGTTATAATCATCCACAAGAGGCTACCTAATTAGGAATAAATAATTAAGTTCAGTGTCATTTCCTTTACACTGACCCTGACATGACTCTAAGGATAATGAAGTCTTAGAAGTCAGCGATAGCTCTGACCATTTAGGTCATGTGATCATTTACCCAATTGACACCGTTATCTACAGGGCTCCCCTGGTGGTCCAGTGGTTAAGAACCTGCCTGCCAGTGCAGTGGACACAGGTTTGAACCCTGGTCTGGGAAAATTAAACATGCTGTGGGGCAACTAAGTCCATGACCCACAACTACAGAAGCCCACAAGCTCCAGAGCCAGTTTTCTGTAACAGGAGAAGCCATCACTGTGAGAAGCCCACACACCACAACTAGAAAGTAGCCCCTGCTCTGCACAACTAGAGAAAGCCCAAGTGAGGCAAAGACGACCCAAAGCACCCAAAAATAAATAAGTTAAAAAAAGAAAGTTACCTACATACATTAGCCATCCATTCATGAAAAGCAGTTTTAAATGGTCAACTATGCAGTCAGTGAAGCTGGGCAGAGTAGCCTCTTACCTGGACATTGGGCACTGAAGTTATATCAGACAACAAATACATGTAAGAAAACATGATCTTGAAAAGTCCACAAATTGCCAATAAATTATAGAAAACTTTTTGTATATAATTCTATAAATAATTGTCATCTCAAGTTCTGACCTTCAGCCAATATTTTGGTTTTTTGCTTGTTACATTTTTGTAGCCCTCAAAAATGTCACTAATTGGTCAATGGGGGGTTTTCATAACTTTGAATGATTAAACAACACTTTCCCATAGAATTAACTCCTTTGGACCTGTTTGCCTACAATATACGCATATTGAATTGAATGAAGTATACAACCCCTAATCCTATTTAACTTGACATTAAATCAATGAAGATTTTTAAATAGAATTGTATGAATTTTAGTTGCAATGATAGCCTGAAGGGAAAAGGTATTTAAAGGTTTAGTTTAGAGACATTTACGGGTTCATATTCTCTGATTCAGCACTTTAAAGTCAAATGAAAACTACCACTTTTTTGAATAATAACATAAATATCTGCTTTTTATTCAATTCCTACTGTCAAATAAGCACTTTGTAAAGCCCTTAAACAGTCTTTCAAGATTAGGCTTTAATATCTCCATTTTCTAGTTGGACTTGGAAATATTAACTAACTTCAAAGTTTTGAAACAAATACAGACCACAATTTGAGACCAGAGAGCGAAAGTCTGTGTTCTTCCCATCAGTCTAAAGAAAGCCTCTCGTTTGAAAATTGGATTTGAATTTCCTACACCTGATAAAAAAAACTTCTGTTTCAACAAAGGTCTCACTAGTCAGAGAGTAAATCAGCATATGATTTATCCTAGTACATGAATTCATCTATGAAGAAGTATGTCTCCCTTTTGCTGGCACTTTCTGGATAGTTGATCTCATTCTGAAAACACTGCATTTGCTGAGCTCTCCTTGCCCACTGTCATCCTTCTTCAGGTTAATAGTTATTCTTCGCTAGAGATCTAAGCAATGGTTCTAAAAGTGTGGTTACCAGGCAAGCAGTGTCAGCATCACTTGGGAACATACTAGAAACACAAATTCTAGGGTTCTGCTGTAGACCCGCCAAATTAGAAACTGTGGGCGTGAAGCTGAGTGATCTGTGATTTAAAAAGCCCTTTGTGTGAGTCTATGCCAGGGTCAAGGTGGAGAACCAATGACCTACAGGAAAAACCCCCTGTAAGTTTCTCAGACCCTGAGACATCCTTCTGAAAGATCTATGCAAAAAGTATTAATGAAGTCTCTGAATTCAAATGATTTAGAAAGTGCCAAGTCTAAATTTGTTTGACTGCTCTTCTCTTTAAACAGAAGGACTCTACTTCCATCAAAAAGTCTATGCAGAACAAAGGGCCCTTGCCTTCCCCTAGGAGGGATTGAAGGGTGGCAACCAGAATCATGGGCATCTGTGAATACAGACACAAACACACTCATTCATACCCAGAAACACCAAAGACACAAGCAATGAAGGGACCTTGTCTAGGTTCAAAAGTCCCAGGGATCCTTGTGTAGGGTTGAGAGTCCAGGGACGGTACTTGACTTAAGAAAAAATGAAATTGCCTCTGTATGCATCTGTATAGAATACAAGTGCTTTGGACTTCAGGCCACTACCTTGCTGTGTGATCTCAGGCAGGTAAGCAGCCTCTTTGTTCTCAGTATCCTCATCCATAAAATGGGACAGTAAACATGTATTGGGCACTGTACATGGGCTGAGCACTGTACTAAAGGTTTTACAAGCATTCCAAACTTGAGACGTATGACAATCCTTTGAGTTCGGTGTTAAGCCCCTATTTAACAAATTCTAAGTTCAAAGAGGTCAAGCCAGTTGTCAGAGATCACAAAATCATTTAGTGATGCAGTGGGATATAATACTCGCTTGTGACTCCAAAACTTAAGCTCTCAACCACAATCTTCCTGGAGAATTACTTCTATTTCCATCACTTTCCTATCTGAGGACTCAAATACGCCTTCCTCATTCTACCTGAAATTTGTTGGGGGCTTTTTGTTATTAACATGGATTATTTTGAATTGCTTGCAGACGAGTAGGTCACACTTTAAGATGAAGAATTTCCAAAGATTTTGAGGGCATAGAAAAGAAGGCAGTCTTTTATATGGATATTTGGGGTAAATTTAAATATATGTCATATTTATTTTTATATCCATAATGGATGGATTTAACATCACTTCATTAGGACAAAAATAATACAGAACTTGTTCATAAAATTATATAATATATAACTTGTAAGAATATAATTTATGATATATAAAATATATAACTTTATTTATGAAATTACCATGTGTGAAATATCCAGAGATGAACTGGCTTGAGCAGCGAGAAAGTAATAATTTTTTGGTTCTGTGACAGCCCAAAATGTTGTTCAAAGTTTTTAAGTGTAAATTTCTTGAAACCAGAAACTACTCTGTCTTCCTTATTTTGTATCTCTACTATCTTTTGGGATCAGTAAATGGTTGTTGAATAACCTAATTAAAAAGGAACTAATATAGAAACTGGGAAATTTCCTACCCCTTTAGTAAATTCTTAAGATAAAGTTGTTCAAGCTACTTTCCTGCTACTTAGGTAAAGCTAGTGATTTCAGTATATGAATTTTAATTAGGAAATATTACAGTAAAGAAGGCAGTTTAGAAACCTAGTTTTTAAGAGACAAATTCCTACATTGTGGCCGAGAAGCCCAGTAAACTGGGGCAAGGGTACCCAGGACAGGAAGAAGTTGGGCTGGAGGACAAGATAAGACAGGGCCTAACTCAACTTCAGGCTAGGCACACACTCTAACAACAAAGACATTGTCCCCACAGGCAGGCATGTAACCAAAAAGGGGCCAAAAGCCATTTAATAAATAAAACAGGCTTTAAATTCCGAGTGTACAGAAAATATCCACTCACATATTCCCAGGAACTAACTAGTCCATCACTTCATGGCAAATAGATGGAGAAACAGTGGAAACAGTGGCAGACTTTATTTTTCTGGGCTCCAAAATCACTGCAGATGGTGACTGCAGCCATGAAATTAAAAGACGCTTGCTCCTTGGAAGAAAAGTTATGACAAACCTAGACAGCATATTAAAAAGCAGAGACGTTATTTTGCCAACAAACGTCCGTCTAGTTAAAGCTATGGTTTTTCCAGTGGTCATGTATGGATGTGAGAGCTGGACAATAAAGAAAGCTGAGCACTGAAGAACTGATGCTTTTGAACTGTGGTGTTGGAGAAGACTCTTGAGAGTCTCTTGGACTGCAAGCAGATCCAATCAGTCCATCCTCAAGGAAATCAGTCCTGAATATTCATTCCAAGGACTAATGTTGAAGCTGAAACTCCAATACTCTGGCCACCTGATGCGAAGAGCTGACTCATTTGAAATGGACCTTGATGCTGGGAAAGATTGAAGGCAGGAGGAGAAGGGGACAACAGAGGATGAGATGGTTGGATGGCATCACCAACTCAATGGACATGAATTTGAGTAAACTCCAGGAGTTGGTGATGGACAGGGAGGCCTGTCATGCTGCAGTCCATGGGATCACAGAGTCAGACACAACTGAGCAACTGAACTGAACTAGTCCTAGGCACTGAGCTGTCACTGTATAAATGCTTGTGCTTAATAGTCATCATCATACCTATCATGTACTGAACATCCCATTCCACGCTGGATGACTTCAATGCATTTTCTCCCACCCTACAAAATTTCAAGCCATGATATTTATCCACATAGTTGACCACAAAAGGTTTTCTTGAATGCAGTAGAGAACAGAATATGACCATTCAGTTTCATTAAAATAAGGTTAATTTGTGGTATATCAATAGTTGGAAAAATAATATCCAGCATCAGTCTGATAATATAAATATATGTATATATATGTATGGATATATATATTCATAACTATCTACTGTAAGCCCTGGAAACCCCAGCTTTACCCTAGTAAAACATAAATAGCAGAATCAGTGATCACCATGTTGCCAATTATTTAAAGGTTGAACAAGTTGGTACAAATGGTAATAATATCCCAATGGGGTGGAGATCCTTTTTCCTCCCACAAAATATGAATATTTTTAACAGAAAACTCCACCTGTATGCAGAAAGATAGCAAGAGACCGCAGCAAGCATTTTGATCTACATCAAAATGATTCTAAGAATGAAAAGCTTCACGGAAGAATTTGACACCGTGTACACCGCGTAGTCTGCAACCAGGATCTCACACAGATCAAGAAAAGAGGCTTTGCTGCAATGGCAAAAGTGAAGACAGGGTTCCCAGGTCGCAAAGGCAGAGAGCCATTATTATCATCCCAACAGGATAACTGAAGAAAGCGACGCTTACAGGTAGGAAATGATCTCTTCAAAGGCCCACGGCTGACGTGTAGGGCAGGTAAGACTGCACCTGGAGCGACGACACTCTGACCCACAGCTCCGAGAAAAGCACATCTAGGCTCCAAGGTTGAGGAGAGAGACTGTTAACAAAGTGCTAACAAATGAGCTCTACATTATCAAGATGCAGGGTTCCGGGACAGAAAGGGAAAGATGTGTCTGGAATCAAAATATACAGAAAAGAGGGATAAACCTCATCATCAGATGATGACTATCTGCTGTCATTTCCTTTTTCCTTTGCTACTCAGCACCCGCTCCAGGTCATCCCATCGGCACAGCTTCCTAACGTTTGTACATCAACTCTGGAAGTTGGGAACAAGACATATTAAAGGCACAAAGGCTCAGTGTCCAGTGATCCAGCCAGTCCAGCACTTTTTTCTGCCTACTCAGAGATGAACAATAGGTCTTTTTGATGTTCCTTGCAAATGATATAGTTCTTGACCCCTTCACTAGAATCACAGTCAGCAGATAAAACCATCCCTGAATGGTAATGGTTGTTTTGATTATTTTATTAATTACCAACTGCCAGACAAGATACTGGGGCAGTAGAGTCCTCTGGTGCCTCTACTAGGGTCAATATAGACAAACAACAGCCGCCCTCCTTGAGGCCTCCAGGATGACAGTCATTAGAAGTTTGCAGCTTGATTACTCCCTCATCTAATAATTTTATTCATCATGCAGAAACATTGTTCTTACGCTACCTTTACTTTCCTCACAGAATAAAGGAACAAAAGAATTGAAAATCAATTATCCAGAAGTCCCTCTATCAAAAGGGACCCAATACTGCTAGTCACTTCAACTGGATTACTTGCTGGCTATCCTGTCCTTGGTTAATCCGAAAAGCTGATGGAGGCAACTTTAGGCTGCATGTCAGCCACAGGAACAAAGAAGGGGAAAAGCTGATGAAGGAGTTAGTAGGGTGTATCTCCTAGATGCACGGAAGAGAGAGAAAGAGGAAGGAAGGTATTAAACATTAAAGAAGAGACAGGAAAGGGAAGAGAGGAGGAGGAGTAAGGGGAGGAGAAAATTAACATCCTGGGATACTCACTCACTCGGTTTCAGATTGGGCCAGTACATTTCATACTTTTTAAAATAATCCAGAGTGGTTCTAACATACACAGTGATTGAGAACCACTGGAAGGAAACAACAACAAAAAGAGTATTAGAAACCAAGAAAACATCAAGAGGTGAATTGGGAGTTCACTATTTATCAATAACCTAACCTCTCTGAATAAGTATCCTTATTTGAATATAACATACAGATAATGTATTCACAGTATATATAAATAACCACAATAAAAGATGAGGAGTGATCAGCATCATGAAAAGAATAAGCTGAATCTCCGTGGGCCTCACTAGGGAAAAGAAATGACACTGCCACCTCGGGGCAGAAACCACAGGAAGGGATTTAGAGACATGGAACCATTTTAGCTCTTTGAATAAGGCTGACACTTGCCATGGGAAAAACACGGTCTGGATATTAAACCCAGTGAAAATGATTATGAATTTCAAAAGTCATAAAGACTAACAAGCTCAATTTTCTTATACTCTTCTTACCACTGAATTTAGTTTCTGTCTGAAATATCTATTTTTCTACCTAGTAATAGAAATTTTATCTAGTATTTCCAGGTACACTTAGCCTACGTTGGGTAAATTCAGTCAACATAGGTTGAAGATGGGGCAGTTCAAGATTTTTAGCCCTATAAAGGGCTGGGCAGGGGGAGGTTCTTATTAGCATCAGGCTGTGATAGGGTGAGACAGCAGGTCCACAGCCACGCTAGGACCTCTGTGGCCTTCCCCTAACATGTAATCTGTCCCCACGATCTGCACTTCCTGCTGCATCTGGCGCTGATGGCCACAGTCCTACCACACCCTCCAGTCATTAGGGCCCTGCTGGAGGTCATGCTGCCTCTTCCATGTTTGGGCTCCGTCAGGGCTGCCAGCCTCTCTAGACTAGCTTCCTGCACCTGCCCCGTGGGAATGTCTGGGCACAGAAAGGCTTGGGGGGCTGCCCTCGTCTCTAATTCCTAGACCCAGCACAGTGCCATTTCCACAAATGACTGCTGTCTCAGAGGAGTCTGCTCGCTCTCCTGAGCCTCACTGGGACTGAGCACTTGTCCTTTCCGCCCACAGATCCCCCCCCAGACCTCGCTGTGGTTTCTATCAATCCATTCCCACAGTGGGAGACTCCAGAAGTGGGGATGAAACAGGCTCATTAGCGCCTAATATATCTTTTCATGTATTTCCCTATCAGTTTCAATCCTTAGCTACCTTCCAGGGACAAGATGGTCTTACTTCCTAAATCTATTATTTAGGGCATAAGTTTTTGGTGTTCAAAAAAAAAAAAAAAAAAAACAGAAAAAAATAAAACAAACAACAAAAAGTAGGCTCTGGCAACATACAGCACATGCATTCACACACACACATGCACACATACATACACTTTCCTCCTGAATACTGTATATTATCTCTGTCCCTGACTCCAAAGGTCAGTTTTTTAATTCAAAAAAAAGCATTAACTCATTTCTTCCTCTCTACATTAAGCATTAATTTGACCCAAAGGGCAAAAGAAGCAAAAAAAAGTCTTGCAAGGTACTTGTTTGTTTAAAAAAAGGGGGGTGGATGGGGTTTATATTATATCAAAGTATTAGCAATAATGAAATAAAATGGGAAAAAGGAAAGCAAATGGTCTGATATTTAGAAGTTTCCTCTGGTCCACATGTTTAGTTTAACTTGCATAATATCAACTCACTGAAAAAGACGTGATGTTTAAATGGGAAGGCAGCTATCCAACTGGGGGTGGGGGGCCTCCACCAAAGTGCATTCAACTGTGCCCCAGCATTCCAGAATCTATAATGTTCCGAACAGTGAGCAGGCCTGAGTTACATGACGAGCTCCTAAGCCCTGGTGTCCCCAGTGACTCTTCTGAAGACATTTATATCTCTCTTATTTAAACCTTTGTCTTTTATGATTAAATAATCAGCTCATTGGTTCCCATGGGGTGCCTTTCCCCTGGGATGTTGTAAAATAGCTGCATGCATTGGCTAGGAGGCCAGGATAATTTTGTTCGGGGTGGGGAAGAACACCACGTGCTTGAGCTGTGACAGAACAAATATTTGCTAATTTTCTGTTTGGGGATTCTCAGTTTTCCACTTGAGTGGCTGCTGCCAAATGAAATGAAAATTTTCACATTTTGAATACAGCATAATTTAGGCAGGAGACATTCAGTAATGACTCTAACTAAAGCCAACTGTAAAATTAGCCAAACATCCTTGGGTCCAAAAATGTATGCTTAAAACAATTGCTAATTGATCTGTTTGAATTTTCAGTTCCCTTTTTTCAGGAATAGAACTCTTCAGTAAAATAGATTCACAGGAAATTGTAGGCATTTGTCACCCATGCAGTCTAACATAAGAACGCGCATACTGTCTCACTTCACACCCATTATTAATTGCCAAGGATGAGAACTGAGGAGTATAGTACATCTGCCAGGATAGTAAATGGACCCACATTCACCCACTCCAACTCAATTCAAACCAGCTGCACCCAGGAGACATTCACGTGCTTTTTCAAAATCAGAAAAACAGAAGGTGAAACCCATAAGATGAATCCCAAATCACCAGGTGAAGTCAGGACTTCTCAGTTCTATCAAATCACTTCTCTACTAGTTATAAAGCCATATATGACAAACTCACAGCAAACATTATCCTCAATGGTGAAAAATTGAAAGCATTTCCCCTAAAGTCAGGAACAAGATAAGGGTGTCCACTCTCACCACTACTATTCAACACAGTTTTGGAAGTTTTGGCCACAGCGATCAGAGCAGAAAAAGAAATAAAAGGAATCCAGATTGGAAAAGAAGAAGTAAAACTCTCAGTTTCCAGATGACATGACCCTCTACATAGAAAACCCTAAAGACTCCACCAGAAAATTACTAGAGCTAATCAATGAATATAGTAAAGTTGCAGGATATAAAATTAACACACAGAAATCCCTTGCATTCCTATAAACTAACAAGGAGAAAACAGAAAGAGAAATTAAGGAAACAATTCCATTCACCTTTGCAACAAAAAGAATAAAATACTTAGGAATATATCTACCTAAAGAAACAAAAGACCTACATATAGAAAACTATAAAACACTGATGAAAGAAATTAAAGATGACACAAATAGATGGAGAAATATACCGTGTTCATGGATTGGAAGAATTAATATAGTGAAAATGAGTATACTACCCAAAGCAATCTATAGATTCAGTGCAAACCCTATCAAGCTACCAACAGTATTTTTCAGAGAACTAGAACAAATAATTTCACAATTTGTATGGAAATACAAAAAACCTCGAATAGCCAAAGCAATCTTCAGAAAGAAGAATGGAACTGGAGGAATCAATCTGCCTGACTTCAGGCTCTACTACAAAGCCACAGTCATCAAGACAGTATGGTACTGGCACAAAGACAGAAATATAGATCAATGGAGCAAAATAGAAAGCCCAGAGATAAATCCACGCACCTATGGACACCTTATCTTTGACAAAGGAGGCAAGAATATACAATGGAGAAAAGACAATCTCTTTAACAAGTGGTGCCAGGAAAACTGGTCAACCACTTGTAAAACAATGAAACTAGAACACTTTCTAACACTATACACAAAAATAAACTCAAAATGGACTAAAGATCTAAACATAAGACCAGAAACTATAAAACTCCTAGAGGAAAACATAGGCAAAACACTCTCCGACATAAATCACACCAGGATCCTCTATGACCCAACTCCCAGAGTAATGGAAATAAAAGCAAAAATACACAAATGGGACCTAATTAAACTTAAAAGCTTTTGCACAATGAAGGAAACTATAAGGGAGGTGAAAAGACATCCTTCAGAAAGGGAAAAAATAATAGCAAACGAAGCAACTGACAAAGAATTAATCTCAAAAATATACAAGCAACTCCTGAAGCTCAATTCCAGAAAAATAAACGACCCAATCAAAAAATAGGCCAAAGAACTAAACAGACATTTCTCCAAAGAAGAGATACAGATGGCTAACAAACACATGAAAAGACGCTCAATATCACTCATTATCAGAGAAATGCAAATTAAAACCACAGTGAGGTACCATCTCACACGAGTCAGAATGGCTGCTATCAAAGTCTACAAACAACAAATGCTGGAGAGGGTGTGGAGAAAAGGGAACACTCTACTAGTTTGTTTTTTATTTTAAACATTGGTGTGATACAGAGTTTGGAGAGTAAACCATTCTGGTCATGATATTCTCCTCCCATAACCATGGCAACGAGTCACTGAAGCCTGAATTCAGCACACTTTCCCACTGAGCCCAAATTCGCCCCATAAGCGTAGAAGGTATCTGTAATCAAACAGATTTATTATCATCATATATAAAAACCTGATATCCTGTATGTATTGGATATAAAAATGGATGGTGAATTAGACCTCAATTTGAGACCTGACTAGCATGAACTGTTTCAGACTAGTCACCTATGTCTCTGTTAACTCAGTTCAAAACAGAGGAGAGAGGGCTTCCAGTCTCCATGAGGATGCAGTGATCAAAATGGAACTTGCATTTCTGCCATGTCAGAGATAAAACTGGAAAAACCATACTAGGTAACTGCTTTTAGGAACTGAACAATGGGACAGTATTGCAACAACTGAGAGAAAGGAAATATAGGAGGCAAGCTCATATTTCTGAGACTTTCTCTTTGGAGACACTTTCAGACCCGGGTACCAAGAGTACCCTGAACCTAGAAGCAAAGTAGAACATGACTTCTCACTGAGCTGAAGAAACGAGAATCAGAGGTTGGAGCTCATTAAACAACTGTAATTTGTGAGAAAACATTTCCATAGATCAGGGAGCCAAAAAAAATGGGGCTACAAGTCTGCACTGGGGTTCCCTGTGCTCAGTCACTCAGCCGTGTCCGACTCTGTGTGGCTCCAGGGACTGTAGCCACCAGGCTGCTCTGCCAGATGGAATTTTCCAGGCAAGAATACCAGAGTGGGTTGCCAGCTCCTGCTCCAGGGGATCTTCATGAACCAGGGATCGAATCTACACCTCTTGCATCTACTGCGTTGGCAGGTAGATACTTTATCACTAGCGCCACCTGGAAAGCCCCAAATTCTAACCCCTGAATGTGGCTATAATGCAGAGGCTGCACTCAATATGCCAGCAAATTGGGAGAACTCAGCAGTGGCCACAGGACCGGAAAAGGTCAGTTTTCATTCCAATCCCAAAGAAAGGCAATGACAAAGAATGTTCAAACTACTGCCCAGTTCCATTCATCTCACACGCTAGTAAAGTAATGCTCAAAATTCTTCAAGCCAGGCTTCAGCAATACGTGAACCGTGAACTTCCAGATGTTCAAGCTGGTTTTAGAAAAGGCAGAGGAACCAGAGATCAACTTGCCAACATCCACTGGATCATCAAAAAAGCAAGAGAATTCCAGAAAAACATCTATTTCTGCTTTACTGACTATGCCAAAGCCTTTGACTGTGCAGATCACAATAAACTGTGGAAAATTCTGAAACAGATGGGAATACCAGACCACCTGACCTGCCTCTTGAGAAACCTGTATGCAGGTCAGGAAGCAACAGTTAGAACTGGACATGGAACAACAGACTGGTTCCAAACAGGAAAAGGAGTACGTCAAGGCTGTATATTGTCACCCTGCTTATTTAACTTATATGCAGAAAACATCATGAGAAACGCTGGTCTGGAGGAAGCACAAGCTGGAATCAAGACTGCCGGGAGAAATATCAGTAACCTCAGATATGCAGATGACACCACCTTTATGGCAGAAAGCGAAGAGGAACTAAAAAGCCTCTTGATGAAAGTGAAAGAGGAGAGTGAAAAAGTTGGCTAACCCACTTTGCAACTTTTCTTACCACCAGCACAGAACCATAGGTTGTGCTGGCCCGTATGGTCCAAGCAGCACAGCTGTTTGCACTGCACCTTGGCTCTGGTACAGCGCCCTTTCTTGCGCCAGGCACCACCCAGAGCATGAAGGTCTCCATATCTCCAGCTAGAAGGATGTGAGTAGCATTCCTAGGTGTCCTTCAGGACCCAGCAAGGTTTAACAGGTGGAAGGGAATAAGAGGTGTGGCAACTTTTACATTGAAGCAGATATCCCAGATGGTCCTCACCCCTGAAACCCTTAAAGCTTCCTTGAAATGGCAGGTCCCTAAATCTTTATAGTGTTTATTACCCGGTCTCTGGAACATGTGAGGCTTCCCAAAGAATCCAGCATCCTAGCCATCTCTTGCCCATCCTCTTTGATGACCAAAATGTCATCAATGCAATGGACCAGTGTAACACTTGGTAAGATATCCAGATCTCTTCAGACTATTTCACAACAGAGGCCAGGAAAGTTAACAGAGCCCTGAGACAAAACTGTAAATTAATATTTTTGACTCTCTTCAATAAATGTGTATTATTTCTAACACTTCCAGTGGACATGGAAGAAAATATTCACCAAATCAATAGCATGTACCCGAGGCCTTATTAACCTGCTCTAACAGTAACATCATGTCCAGCATCCTGCTTCCAGCACAACAGGTGTAATCAGAGCTGCAACTCGATTGAGACTGTGGTGGGCAATGCTATAGTCAACCTCTAGGATTTATTATATTTCTGGAAGGGTTAGACCACTGAATCAAATGGAGATGTGATAGAAGCCAACAGCCTAAATCCTTTAGGTCTTTAAAGCTGGCGCTAATCTCTGCCTAAAGATGCAATATTGCTTTGCTTTGTTTGTTATGAGCTACCTTGGCCAGGGGATGAAGGTTCAGAGGTTTCCACTTGGCCTTCCTCACTATAGTGTCATCTTCTGGGCCTTCATATGATGGTTGCTCCAACTGCCAAGTACATCAATTCCAATATACACTGGGTTCAGGGGATGACCATAGGGCTTGTCCACAGATACAGTGGATTCACTCTGAGCCAGACTTTAGCCAGGATTCCATTTATTACTGGGTCCCTTTAAGACCCTACTTCAACTAAGAAGAATTACAATGCTTTCAGTTTTCAAATATTAATGCGAAATCAAGCCTGTGCCCGGACCCTTGAAATACACAGATATTCCCCTTTCATCAGTTTACAAATAACTGAGTAATCACCATATGTCCTATTGGGGAAGGAGCATAGGAATCATAGGAATAGGATATACATGCCACAGTGCTTCAAGTCCTTCCTCAGACCGGCTACCTCGTGGGCCAGTGGTTCCGGATATTAAAAACTGATTTGGGTCTGAGACTGAGCAAGGAATTGCTGACTTTTTATGGGGGCAAACACACTCAGATTTCTGCTTTGGGGGCTACAGATATTAAAAGACCCTGTGGTTGGCTGCTGGTCTCTTCTGCACCTAAGGAAAGTGAAAGTGAAAGTCATTCAATCATGTCCGACTCTTTGTGAACCCAAGGACTATACAGTCCATGGAATTCTCTAGGCCAGAATCCTAGAGTGGGTAGCCTTTCCCTTCTCCAGGAGATCTTCCCAACCTAGGGATCGAATCCAGGTCTCCCACATTGCAGGTGGATTCTTTACCAGCTGAGCCACAAGGGAAGCCCAAGAATACTGGAGTGGGTAGCCTATTGGAGATCTTCCTGACCCAGGAATCGAACCAGGGTCTCCTGCATTGCAGGTGGATTCTTTACAAACTGAGCTATCAGGGAAGCCCACCATACTCTATTAGCCATATCTATAATTCTATTAGCTATATCTGTAATTGTCTGTGAGTCAAGCCCACTTTACTGCTCTTCCAACTTTCCAGCAATTATCATAATTGTGACCTCCTGACTTCAAGCGGTTATATACCACCCTACCTCCATCACTTGGGCCCACTGTCCCTGATAATAATGACCCCAGCTTTGTGACAACCCCTCCATGTCAGCCTTGGTCTACAGAGGAGAGCCACCAATGAACTTCTTAGTGAGTCTGATGCACATCACACCAGCATATTCCTGATGTCTTAGTGAATGGTGTGTCCCCAGGCCTACCTCAGAGCATAATCCTCTGCTGGGTCTATTATGTACTAATTTTAGTATGTACTAATTATGCACTAATTTTAGTATGACAACATCTCTAAATCTCTTTTACTATCCTTTTTATCTGCCAGCATTTTCCTCAACCCTTTTCCAGGGAAATTCAACTATTTCTACTTCCCTCCCTAGCCATTAAGGATGGAAGTCCATAGTATTGTACAGAAGGCAGTGACCAAAACCATCCCAAAGAAAAAGAAATGCAAGAAGGCAAAGCAGTTGTCTGAGGAGGCTTTACAAATAGCTGAGAAAAGAAGAAAAGCAAAAGGCAAAGGAGAAAAGGAAAGATATATCCAACTGAATGTAGAGTTCCAGAGAATAGCAAGGAGAGATAAGAAAGCCTTCTTAAATAAACAATGCAAAGAAACAGAGGAAAACAACATAATGGGAAAGACTGGAGAGCTCTTTAAGAAAATTGGAGATATCAAGGGAACATTTCATGAAAGGACAGGCACGAGAAAGGACAGAAATGGACCTTACAGACTTAATAGAAGCAGAAGGGATTAAGAACAGGTGGAAAGGATACACAGAAGAACTATACAAGAAAGGTCTTAATGACTTGAAAAACTACAATGGTGTGGTCACTCACCTAACAGCCAGACATTCCAGAGTGTGAGGTCAAGTGGGCCTTGACTGTGTGGATCACAGCAAACTGGAAAATTCTTATATTGTCACCCTGTTTATTTAACTTATATGCAGAGAACATCACGTGAAATGCTGGGCTAGATAAATCACAAGCTGGACTCAAGATTGCCAGGAGAAACATCAACAACCTAAGATATGCAAATGATATCACTTTAATGGAAGAAAGTAAAGAGGAGCTAAGGAAGCCTCTTGACAAGGATGAAAGAGGAGAGTGAAAAAGTTGGCTTAAAACTCAACATTCAAAAAACAAAGATAATGGCATCCAGTCCCATAACTTCATGGCAAACAGAAGTGGGAAAAGTGGAAGCAGTGACATATTTTCTGTTCTTGGGTTCCAAAATCACTGCTGATGGTGACTGCAGCCATGAAATTAAAAGACATTTCTCCTTGGAAGGAAAGCTATGACAAATCTAGACAGCATATTAAAAAGCAAAGATATCACTTTGCCAACAAAGATCCGTATAGTCAAAGCTATGGTTTTTCCAACAGTCATGTACAGATGTGTGAGTTGGACCATAAAGAAGGCTGAGAGCTGAAGAATGTATGCTTTTGAATTGTGGTTCTGGAGAAGACTCTTGAGAGTCCCCTGGACTGCAAGGAGATCAAACCAGTCAATCCTAAAGGAAATTAACCCTGAGTATCCATCCAAAGGACTGTTGCTAAAGCTGAAGCTCCCCTACTTTGCCCATCTGATGCAAAGAGCTGATTCGTTGGAAAAGACCCTGATACTGGGAAAGATTGTAGCAAAAGGAGAAGGGGGCGACAGAGGACAAGATGGTTGGATGGCATCACCAAGTCAATGGACATGAGTTTGAGCAAACTCTGGAAGATAGTGGAGGACAGAGGAGCCTGGCATGCCACAGCCTATGGTGATGCAAAGAGTTAGATATGACTTAGTGACCGAACAACAACAGCCATTAGTCATCACTTCTGCCAGTCTCCTAAGTGTGAAAGTCACTCAGTCGTTTCCAACTCTTTGTGACGCCATGGACTATACAGTCCATGGAATTCTCTAGGCCAGAATACTGCAGTGGGTAGCCTTTCCCTTCTCCAGGGGATCTTTCCAACCCAGGGATCAAACCCAGGTCCCCTGCACTGCAGGTGGATTCTTTACCAGCTGAGCCACCAGGGAAGCCCAGTCTCCTAACAGCCACTCTGTCAGGGAGTTGGCCCTATTCCCTGAGGTCCTTGTTCAGTTGTTAATGTCCAAGTAACTTGGGACTAAAGATAGTAGATTAGACACCAGAGGAGCCGAGATCTAATCTTATTTCTCAATAAAATCCCAAATTCCAAGGGTTAAACTTTCCACAAACTTGTCTCTAATATACCCAAGTCTGACATTCTATAACTTGCATGTATTCTCCCCAAGATACTAACATTGTGATGACTGCTATCTCTCCATATGACTATAACCAAGGAAAGGTTTCAAGGTGAAATGTAAAGTATTACAAATATTTCAATATGTCCTGACACCAAAGTAGGAAGAAATAATTTAAATATCTGATTGGTCAAAAAGTTAATTTGGGTTTTTTTTTTTTAACATTCTACAGAAAAATCCCAACAAACATTTTGGCCAATGCAATAGAATAAGAGATACTTAAGCTTGAATTTTTGTTAAAAGTTAAGTACACTAAATAGTGTAAATTTTGTTGGGAAATGTGTTATCTTTTCAGAAAACAAATAAATGAAAGATATATTAAAAACTAACCATTAAAAAAAAGAAAACCACAAGAGTTTCAAACTTAAATGCTTGCAAGGGGTATGCCTTTAATATATACCTGTGATATTAGTCTCGTATTAAAAAAAAAAAAGTAGGTGCTAAAATGCTTACCTAACATTTAAGCATAATAACTGCCTAGTTCCATTGTTACACTGCCTTCTAAAGTATTTTGTGATCAAATACACCATAACCTGTTTAGTGATCCCTGATATGAAGCATAAAAGCATAATAAAATACAGAAGATACCTATGCATGTGTTTGTTTAGTTACCTGTATTTGAATATGCATGTGCACAGACATACACACAAAAAACCATGATGAAGGAAAGACTTGTCTTAAGAGATAAAAATGGAAATTTCAGAAAAGGCTGCATGAACAGACTTAACTTCCTCAACATGTAAAATTTCGAACCCCAAAAGACTATAAACAGAACTAAAAGACATGACGAATGAGGAAAATTTATAGCATTTAAAACAATCTAAGGATTAACATACAATATATATTACATTTTCAAAAATCAACAAGAAAAATACAAACAAGTTAGGAAGAAAAAAATACACAAATATGATAAACAAGTAACTTGATAAAGGAAGGAAAATAGTACTAAAGAGATAAAATTCTCCAGAGAATTAGGCCATATGAAACACCAGTCACAAAAGGTTATGTACTGTATGATCCCATTTATGTAACATTCTTAAAAATGACAGAAATACAGAAATGGAGAACAGATTAGTGGTTAAGTTAACAAAGGTTAAGTTGGTGAGGTAGAATTGGGAGTGGCTATAAAAGCATAACAAGAAGAAATCTTAGATTGACAGAATATTCTGTATCTTGACTGAATTAATGTCAATATCCCGATTGTGAAATTACACTGTAATTTTATACGATGTTACCATAGAGGGGACGTGGATTGCTATTATTTCTTACAATAATAAGGGACTCTACAATGCATCTCAAAATTAAAGTTTAATTGAAAACACACACACCACAAAATCCCACAGTAAATAGGGACGTGTGAATTAAAGCTACGGTTTACCACTGAACAACAGGGATATGAACTGTGCAGGTCCACTCATACTCGGATTTTTTTCAAGTGTGAAAAGTGAACATGTTAGTTGCTCTGTCATATGCAACTCTTTGCGACTCCATGGACTGTAGCCCATCAGCCCTCTGTCCATGGGATTCTCCAGGCAAGAATACTGGACTGGGATGCCATTTCTCTCTCCAGGGGATCTTTCCAACCCAGGGATCAAACCTGTGTCTCCTGTGTCACCTACATTGGTGAGCAGATTCGTTACCATCTGAGGCACCAGGGAGGCCCTTTTGCAAGTGTACAGATGTGGAATTGTGGGTATGAAGGAACCACCGACAGAGAGGAAGGTCAACTACAAGTTATATGGATTTTCCACTGTGTGGACAGTCGGCTCCCTAACCCTCGTATTGTTCAAGGGTCAGATGTGTACTGAGAAAGCATTTTAGCCAAAACAGATAGGCAAAAATAATAAAGTCTGATAATAACACACGCTAGAGAAGGAATGAGAAAACATTTACTATAAGTACTCTTCTGGCGGTGATATAAATTGGTATGCTATTTTTTGGAGTATGTTTTAGAACATCTATTTTAAAAATTAAATAAGCATACATTTGGACACAATTATTCTACTTCTTTGGAAAAGGAAATGGCAACACACTCCAGTATTTTTGCCTAGAGAATCTCATGGACAGAGGAGCCTGATGGGCTGCTGTCCATAGGTTTGCACAGAGTCGGACACGACTTAAGTGACTTAGCATGCATGCGTGCATTGGAGAAGGAAACGGGAACCCACTCCAGTACTCTTGCCTGGAGAATCCCAGGGACAGAGGAGCCTGGTGGGCTGCCCTCTATGGGGTCTCACAGAGTCAGACACGACTGAAGCAACTTAGCAGCAGTGTTCTGATACTTCTTTGTATCTAGCCAGGAAATAAGAAAGAAAAGAAGTGAGAGAAGGGGAGTAGGAGGGAAGGAGAGAAAGAAAGGGAGAAAAGAAGAGAGAGAAAGAAAAAGAAAGATATTGATAGTCATCATAACATTACAAATAGTGATTCCTATTCTGAAACTTTTAAGGCTAGTACAATTCCAAGCCTCTTACATTTATCAACTTATTCAACACAAAACAATGGCTCGTTTTTGTATCAAGAAACTGAGGCACAGTGGTAAGCAACTTGCCCTAACTCAGTAAGCAGTGGAGCTGGCTGCATAGTCTCTGTTCCTAACAGCTACCCAGAGTTGCCTTTAGACGCCCATAATAGCAAACTAGAGATTTTAAATGTCCACCAAGAGAGGTATAATTAAACAATGGAAATGTATACTGTGGAGTATAGAAATTGTCAGTGTGTTCAATGAAATTATATTTGTAAAATAATGAAGTATTATATATTTGTAGGAGAAAACTTCACAAATTAAAATTGTATTACACACACACACACACACACACACACACACACACACACACACTCTCTAGAATATCCTGAAGGTAATTAACAAAATGGTAACAGTAGTTGCCTTAGGGGAGGAGACCAAAACTTCCAATGATGTTCAAAAGTAACTTTGATTTTATCTATATTGTATGAATCTCTTTACCAGAAAGGATTCACAAATTACTAGTTGACTTTAAAATGCTTAAATATTACTATCAACTTGGATGACTTATTTGTGCAGGCTGCAGGAATTCCCCTGCTTACCTCTAATATATTTCTTGACTCAAATTTATATCATATAACACACATTACTGCACATACTATACAATTATATAGTTTCTCCCATACACTGCAAACAGCTCTAGCCTCTCACATGCACAACCATGTTACAAGAACCAGGCATCAGCAGCATCAGTGGTCCCACAGTATAGCATCCCAGATTATGGATACTTTCTGGAAGGAGTTAATACCATATCCTGTCATTTTCTTCCATGGTTCAGGACCAGTCATTCTTTGTGGAAAGAAACAGGTTCAGAGTACTGCTGAACCTCAGAAGTTTCCACTCTGAACCTCTCATCTTGGCAGGACCCAAATCTGTTTGACCCACTCAACCTACAGAAACAGAAGTCCATGACTTCAGACTAAGAAAAAGGACTTAGTATTTTTGTGAGGCATTATTACAATACTCATGGCATACCCATGAAGGACAATAAGAAAAAGCAAAGAACCAAGATCCTATTTCCCCACAAATAAAACAAGAAATGCTAACTAAGAGGAAGTGAAGAAAGCGTGTGAAAAGAATACAGTTGAATTATTCAAATGAAAAGGAAAACTCATATCACCTTGTTCACTGGATTTCATACAGATAATTAATTCAGTAAGCAACTAAGCTACAGAACAGTGTGGTGTGATTTTCTTCCAGAACTTTATATACCAGATTCTAAATAAAAACCATAATAAAAGAAATACACATAAATGTTAAGAGTAGCTCCAGCTTATAGACTACCTTTTATAAGTCAGTATATTACACAGTAATCACCTTTACAGGTATTTCTAATTTTCTTTGAATTCTCAGAACAACTTTATAAAGTAGCATTTTTATCTTACTTTACAAAGGAATTTCAGGCTTTCCTGCTGCTTCAGACAGTAAAGAATCTGCCTGCAAGGAAGGAGACCTGGCTTTGATCCCTGAGTTGGGAAAATCCCCTGGAGAAGGGAGTAGCTGTTGTTGCAGTTCAGTCGCCCAGTCGTGTCTGCCACTCCGTGACCCCATGGACTGCAGCACGCCAGGCCTCCCTGACCCTCACCGTCTCTCAGAGTTTGCCCAAGTTCCTGTCCATTGCATCGGTGATGCCACCCAGCCATCTCATCCTCTAATGGCCCCTTCTCCTTCTGCCCTCAATCTTTCCTAGCATCAGGATCTTTTCCAATGAGTCATCTGTTCACATCAGGTGGCCAAAATATTGGAGCTTCAGCTTCAGAATGGCTACCCATTCCAGTATTCCTACCTGGAGAATCCCATGGACAGAGGAGCCTGGTGGGCTACAGTCCATGGGGTCACAAAGAATCGGACACGACTGAGTGACTAACACTTTTGTTTTTACAAAGGACTTGAGCTCACTGTAACTGCTTTATTAATTAAGAATAATAGAAATAATCTACTAACTAATCGTCTTTTAGCTATTGTATCGAATGCTTTACAAATGTATTTGTGTGTGCGTGCTAAATAGATTTGGTTGTGTCCAACTCTTTGTGACCCTATGGACCATAGCCCACCAGACTCCTCTGTCTATGGGATTCTCCAGGCAAGAATAGTGGAGTGGGTTGCCATTTCCTCCTCCAGGGGATCTTCCCGACCCAGGGATCGAACCCATGTCTCTTATTTCTCACGTGTTGGCAGGCGGGTCCTTTATCACTAGTGCCATCTGGGAAGCCCCAACATATTTGTAGCAGGCATAAATTTTATTTCCCTAGGGTGAAAAACGGTCCATTTACTTCTCTTAAATTAGTTAAATTTTCTTTACTGGAGGAAATTCAATTTCCATTAGAGGAGAAAGGAGGGATGGGGGAATCTTTTACCCCTCTAATGATATATAAGAATCTGAGGTCTTTACCTGGGCTTCCCTGTTGGCTAAGACGGTAAAGAATCCACCTTCAATGACGGAGACCTGGGTTCAATCCCTTGATTGGGAAGATCCCCTGGATGAGGGCATGGCAATCCACTCCAGTATTCTTGCCTGGAGAATCCCCATGGACAGAGGAGCCTGGCGGGCTACAGTCCATGGGGTCACAAAGAGTGAGACATGACTGAGCGACTAAGCACAGAGGTCTTTACCATACAGATTCTATGAAAAAGACCTCGTGTTCTTTAACTCACAGAGCATGTCTGTGTGCTCATGCCTGCACCGTTCCTTAAAAGTGGGTGACTCGTGTGCTCTATTTCAACACTGGACACAGAAGTCATGGTCAAAGCGAGGAAGCTGAGAGACATGATGTCAGAGCTCCCTGGGTGAGCACAGCTATTGCCCTGGGGCACTGCAAGAATGCCGGGTGTCTTTTCTGCCCAACACACCACCCACCCACCTTCCTACCCCATGACTCTCACAGAGCCTGCCTCTTTATATACTTTCCCTGGTCTCAGAAGAATCTCCCCAAACAAACTCTGGTCTGTGTTTCTTCCTTTTACATCTGCTGTTACCCTTGAATCTTGACTTCTCTGATGAGAGAAAACAAAGGTTCTCCTAACTCACTCAAGTGTCAGAG
Source organism: Giraffa tippelskirchi (assembly GCF_054371585.1). NCBI lineage: Eukaryota > Metazoa > Chordata > Mammalia > Artiodactyla > Giraffidae > Giraffa > Giraffa tippelskirchi. The sequence continues at coordinate 142,829,369 of NC_137285.1, forward strand.
CTCTGGCTGCATAAGGGGGAACCACCCATGTATTTGTTTGAGGACTCACCTTTCCTCTAACACCTAAATCTGAGTAAAACCAAAAGTCCAAGCTTGAAAGGACTTGAGACTTTATCTAACAAGTCAAAACCTGCCCAGTCAAAAAAATCCTCAGCCTCTCCTATAAAGGGGATTTTTTAAAAAAGAATTAAGTGGCTTCCCTGGTGGCTCAGATGGTAAAGAACCCACCTACAATGCAGGAGGACCAGGGTTGAATCCCTGGGTCGGGAAGATCCCCTGGAGAAGGGAATGGCAACCCATTCCAGTATTCTTGCCTGGAGAATCCCATGGACAGAGAAGCCAGCCTGATGGGCCACAGACCATGGGGTTGCAAAGAGCTGGACAGGAGGGCAGGACTGAGTGACTAACCTTTTACTTTCACTAATGAATCAGTTAGTTTCATGGGCACCTCCCCTCTACGTTCACAATGTAGAAAACTTGTTTAAAATTCCTGAACATGAGAACCTCATGGTGTGTCTTTATGTTCCTAGAAAGTAACACACCTATCGGCTGCTTAGTACTTGTGAAAGAATGAAAGTGAAGTCGCTGAGTCGTGTCCAACTCTTTGCGACCCCACGCACTGTAGCCTGCCAGGCTCCTCCATCCACGGGATTTTCCAGGCAAGCATACTGTAGTGGGTTGCCATTTCCTTCTCCAAACCTAAAAAATGAAAAGGTAAAAAACAGGGCAGAGGGCAAAGAAGTGCCAAGTAGAAACACAATTTCAGCACAAAAATATTCTGAGTAAAAACTACTCATTTTTTTTCTTTAGCAAGGTCTAACCTTAAAATGCATTCTCAGTAATTCCCTAAGATGATGATGAAAATAGATGCTCTGCCCGGCTGGTACCCTCTCTTACACTCGCTGGCTTTCTATCTTTCTTCTAGGACCTCAGCAGCAACTCCCCAAGATGTCTCCCTGCTTTGGTGTATTTTAACAGAAGCATCAGTCATGTTTTTGTCATTTTTTCGAGAGTACATTAGAAAACATCAGGCTTGTAGATTACCCTACATGTATATACAAGCCTATATGTATTACCCAATATATATATTGGGGATGTTTTATGTAAATCTGTGTTAAATTAAGCATTATAAACATGCTATGGGGATTATTTATAGGAATTTATAGGAAATATCTCTTGACAGCACAAAGAATCTCTCTTTCACATGAATCATCAAATTTTATCCTGTTGCATGCTTTGCTGTCACACGTATCAGAATTTCATGACATGGTGTTCTATGGTGCAACCAAGTACAGAGAAGGAAACAAGTTGTCAAAATCCTGCAACCAGGGAAAGAAAGGGGAGGACTTGGGGAAAAGTAAGTATGTGCGTCTGAGAGCTTAGAACTCAAGAGTCCACGAGTTTCCGCCACAGTGTCATCTCCAAGGGCATTTAGAGGTCATCTTGTTAGGGATGCTTTTATTACTATTATTTGTTGTTATAGAGACCAAGATCACCTTTGCCCTTTCTTGGTACCATCAAAAGAAAGAACTGTCTCTTCTCTTTGCAAAGATTTTACTGATAGATATACGTTTAACTTGAGGCAACACATACTTATGTCTCCTTTCTTACAGGAAAGATACTCCACGTTGGAATTAGGATCCCACAGTGCATGGGATATAGTAGCTGTCACCACAGGGGCCAGGAAAGAAAAGAAAACGGGAAGCAGACTAAGGATAGCTACAGTGAGTTTAAGTACATTAATGTCCTGAGTAATTGGAAACACAAAGATGAATAAGAAATAAGACATGCCCCCAAAAGGTTCAGAGCCTAGGCAGGGAGGCAGATACACAAACAGGTTATTTCAGCACTGCACTGTGTTGTAATAAGTGCTTAACTACCTCACTAAGTTACCCAACAAAAGACACTTACCGTTGTAGGATGGTAATGACAAGCTATGATCTACCGTTTTCTTGGTGCTGACATCCCATCAGTTCCTGTCCGACTTAAAAAGCCTTTTCTCTTTCCTAAATGACCTGCCTTGTGTCAGATATGGGCAGAAAAGCTTTTGTTGAGAGCAGCCAGCAAGCTTCTCAGAAATGTGTGTGTGTGTGTGTGTGTGTGTGTGTGTGTGTGTGTGTGTGTATCTGTGTGTTTCAGTGGAGTCATTATTATGCCATTCCAAAGACAGGACATAATAGATCCATTTCTTCTAATGGAGAGAGAGTGTACAGTTTAAAGATGGTTTATTAACTTCCATCTTATGATACACAAGAGCTATTTGGGTACATAACTTACCTCACTCGTCCACAGTAAGACCCATAAACCTCAGCAGCACTTTTCCCCCACCTTCTTGACTAAATAGAAGTTACTGTGCAGTTACAACCCTGTTAAATATGATGTTAATAAATGTGCCGCACTGACTGTCCACTCTTTTAAGTAACTCTGCTAACCTGGACACATTATCTGAGATTTATACTGCTGCATAAAGTCTGAGGGGAACGCAGGGAAATGGCTTTATAGATAGAATTAGACTGGCTATCTCTCTTACATTTCGGACACAGCAGGAGAAGAGCTGTTCAGAGGCACTTGGCAAGGATGAGGGAGGGCAAAAATAATAAAAAAGAAAGGTTTTGAGGAAAATCTATGCAGTTTTGCCAATATGGCTGATTGTAGATTAGGCTCTGGTTGTTAAAAAAAAAAATCCCTTCTTGTCTTTATGAAGAAGCAAAAAATAAGCTCCAGCGAAACTTAACATTTTATGCCCTTTAGTCAAGTCACAAACCGATTTTGAAAGTCCAGTTAGAGAACTAAAACATAGTACTAAGTTGTTGAATAAATATTTGTTAAATAAATTATAAACCGTAAAGTTCCTGAAGTCTGGAATCATTGCTCTCTCTCTCCTGCATCCAGAAGGATGCTCAGCACTAATTATTTACCTCATGAACAGATGACATAAATAGCAGTATGTCTCACCATTCACTGCTGCTGCTGCTGCTAAGTCGCTTCAGTCATGTCCGACTCTGTGCGACCCCATAGATGGCAGCCCACTAGGCTCCCCCATCCCTGGGATTCTCTAGGCAAGAACACTGGAGTGGGTTGCCATTTCCTTCTCCAATGCAGGAAAGTGAAAAGTGAAAGTGAAGTCGCTCAGTCGTGTCCGACTCTTCACAACCCCGTGGACTGCAGCCTACCAGGCTCCTCCGTCCATGGGATTCTCCAGGCAAGAGCACTGGAGTGGACTGCCATTGTCTTCTCCCACCATTCACTAGTACTGAACAGATACCAATCCAGCCCTGTATCTGATCCTGAGAGGCAGCAAGGAATATTTTATTGTTATTTCACAAGTTAAAGAGCTTGAGGTAAAAGTAGTGAATTGGTTTGCATGTTTCCACATAACAAATGATTAAAATGACAGGAACAGAATCTCCAGGATTCAACAATGGAATAAACAAGATGGCAGCCAGCATAGTTAAGAGTGAGACGATCATTCCCTGGTGGCTCAGTCAGTAAAGAGTCAGCCTGCAATGCGGGACACCCAGGTTCAATCCCTGTGTCAGGAAGATCCCCTGAAGAAGGAAATAGCAACCCACTCCAGTGCTCTTGCCTGGAGAATTCCATGGACAGAGAAACCTGGTGGGCTACAGTCCATGGGGTCACAAAGAGTCGGACTCGACTGAGTGACCGACACTTAAGACAACAGTCAAGGATTCCAAATTCCAGCCTGGTTCCGTATCGTGTAACATGAGTTAGGGATGCTAGAGAACATTATTATTCCTTAATTACTTTCTTTGGAGCTTCAGTTCTTTGAATTATGCTCTCTCCAAAGCTACAATTCTTTTTTATCTTCCAAAGGTATACTCTAAGCTCCAGTCTGCACTTGTAATACTTCTGTTTTCATCATCTCCTCATCTCCTCACATCTTCCATAGTTCCCATGTATGCCTAGTTTGATTTTTTAACTCTAATGCCATGAAAAAAAAACAGATTCACATGTACAGCATACTCATACTTAAAGTCAGATATGGCTATCTAGGTTATCAATGCTTTTCATAGCCTGAAATGTATGCCCAATGCCAACTCAAATTTAGAACTATTCATCTTATTCAACCATATTTTTCTTACTTGTTGCCTACACAATTAGTCTTACAGTTTGCAAACACTTGTGACAAAATGGTGCTCACTTCAGCCAGAATATACCTCCGTCCACTTCTCATGCCCTGGAATGCCGTTTTCTGCCACTGTGTACCTTCCTCTTGGTCCTTTTCTGCTTTTCAGGATGCTTTGTCTGAACTAGACCAAATATGAAAAGATTCAGCTCAAGTGTCTGGCTTTACTGCAATCATCAACGCTTTCCTTTGTGATACAACTAGCATCTCATATCAATTAGTTCTGCTTCATAACAAACCACTCCAAAATCCAGTAGTTTAAAATAACAATTATTTAATTGCTCATGATTTTGTGGGCTGGCAATTTGAGCAGGGCTCCCCTGGGATGACTCATCTCTGCCTCAGATAACGTCAGCTGGCCTGAAACTCAGGTGGTCAAGCAGAGATGGCTGGGATATCTGGGGCCTCTTTCCACATAGTCTCATAATCCATCATGGGAGCAAAGGCTTCATGTAGAATCACAGAATTTCCTAACAGAAATGAATGCTGCAAAACCCGCATGGCCATCTAACCTTTGAAACTGCCCAATATCTCTTCTGACACATTTTACTGGTTAAAAGAAGCCACAGACACTCCAGATTCAAGGATGAGAAAAATAGACTTATTCTCTTGATGGGGGGAGATGCAAGTAATTGATGAGTGGTCTTTATTTATTTATTACTATTTGTTACACATTTGGATTTTTCTTTAAAAATCTACAAGCTTTAAGCACAATTAAAAACAGCAAAAAAAAGTTTACCAAATAACTGTTACAATTTATTTAATGCCAGTGCCAGGCATTAAATACTTTATATAATACACATAATATTTCATTCTTACTCAATGAAATAAATAAAAGGCTGACAAAGTGTGGCCTACGGGCCAAAGCCAGCCTGCTGCCTGCACCTGTTTTTGTACAGCCTGCAAGCTAAGAATGTTTTTTATGTTTTTAAATAGTTGAAGGGGAAAAATCAAACAGAAAATAACATTTCATGACATATTAAAATTATATGAAATTCAAATTCCAGTGTCCATAAATAAAGTTTACTGGGAACATAGTGTGCCCATTTGATTATATATTATCTATTTCTGCTTTTATACTACCATAGTAGAATTGAATAGTCACAACATGGACCTAAATACTAAATACTAAAATAACTACTATCTAATCCTTTAGAAAAAGTTTGCTGATCCCTGAAACAGATACTATGGATAATATTATCTCCCTGACACTAATAAGAAACCAAATCTGTAAAAACCTATACACCTCAGAGATAGAATTTAACTCAGATCTGCAAGATTCATTCATACGATACCTCTAGAAAAATGACAATAACTGCCATTTGTTGGGTACATATCTGTGTCATAATTCTCATCCTTACGAGAGCCATATGTGAAGGCTTGAAACTCCCCATACCCTTTTTCAAATAAAAAACTGCATCCTTCGGGGAGTGATTTAGAGACCTTTGTTCTGTGGTCTGCTTCTCCCTGTGTGTGTGTAAGTCGCTCAGCTGTGTCGACTCCTTGCAATCCTTGGACCATGGCCCACCAGGCTCCTCTGTCCATGGGATTCTCCAGGCAAGAATACTGGAGTGGATTGCCATGCCCTCCTCCAGGGGATCTTCCTGACCCAATGATCAACCCGTGTCTCTTAGATCTCTTGCATTGGCAGGTGGATTCTTTACCCACTGAGCCTCCTCTGAAGCCCCTTGTAGAGCCCACCTTTCTCCCAAATGCAAACACAGGTTTTGTGTACTTCTGAAACTGAGAGGGTATATCTCTGGACATCAGATCACCAGGCAGCTGTAAAAGGACTTCTGTTCTTGGCTTACAAGAAACTTTGACACTTTGAAGAGGTTAAAGTCTCCATTAAACTTGTCATATTGTGCTAGTTTAAAGCCTTTAGGTATACCGACCCTTCTTTCCACAAGCAATTGCCCAAAGGCATCTGTGTTTGGAACACACGCAGGCAGGCTACTATAAGTGCCCATTAGTCTCCAAACCTGAAGTGCCCCCAGAATGAGTTACAGTGAAAAACATGTACCACCACAAATGAAAAATAGCAAAATACATCAAGAGTTCAAAAGGCGGAAGTTGAACAAGATGATCCCATTTCATGCTACATTAATACGTCACTCTAATTTTATGTAAGAATGAGCCTTTAGACTTCCCATCCAGAAGTCTGAAATATGTAGGTATCCAAGCAAGGGTCAATCTATTTCATAACTGGGGAGAGGGGAGGTATAGCTTCAGTGTAGGAAACTGTCCAGAGTTTTTAGGCCAATGAATAATAAGAGAAAGAGAATGAAAAGGAAGAAGGGAGAAGAGGGTGAAGGAAGGGAAGGAGGGAAGAAGAAAGCAAGGAAGAAAGGGAGGGTGAGAGGAAGGGAAGGACAAAGAATGAAGCCCCTGCCCCATTCTAGCCTCAGCAGATTCATATCCACAAGCAGCAAGCCTGCCTTTGTTCTCCTGGAGAGAATACATGGCTTGCACCTGGGTGCTAGAATTAGACAGTCTGAAGTTTCTGTCTTGGCTTTGCTACTTACCAGCCATGGGGGTCCTGGTCCAGGACAGGATTTAGACTGTCTGTATGACAGTTTTGCCATCATATATATGGTAATAACAATATTACCTACGCCTAGAGTTACCACAAGAATCCGACTAAGATAATTCATGGAAAGTGCTTAGAATGGTGCCTAGTACATAGCAATAAACTTTGAGCTATTACCATTCTAATAATTTTAGATCAAGTATAAGGAAATTGCAAATCATCCCAGGTCTTAGTGTCAAAATTAGCATCATTTCACATAGTCATCAAATTGTCTCATTGACAATTCTCAAGAGGAAATAGCTTTCTGGGTCTCATGTCTCCTCTCCTTCTTTAAGTAGTTAATCCATATATGATCAATTTATTTCACACTAAATCCCACAAAAAGAACTGTGTCACAACCCAAATTCTATGCACTTCATCAGCCTATAACTGCAAACCATAGCTACATTTTCTTACAATGACCAATTTCTTATAGTGCCACTCCCCTTTACTCTAATTGCTAAAAATTAATCTCCCCTCAAAGACCTCCCCTTCCTTCTTAGAGATCTTAGAGAGACACATCCCAGTTTGTGAGGCATACCCACCGCAACATCCGCTTCTCTTCTGCTTCCCTTTAGCCCACATTCCTGCCTGAGGAGACATCTGGGGAGGTCTTAGTTCCCTGGAGTCCACATCCATCGCGTGAAGTCTCATATGCATGCGCACGGTAGTGTCCCTACACCCCGCAAAGCTCACTTCTTTGGTGGACATTCGTTTGTTGATACTGCTGGTTTCCACCTCTAGGAACAGTACCTCCTAGTCCTGTTGATGAATCATGTCTCCACCACTGTCAGTCTGGGTAGTTTGGCTGCCTGACTACAATACCAACATGTGACCCCTTTCAGAATAGTTAAGAGTCAGACCCAAATAACCATAGATGAAAATAAGGGATTAAAATAAAAAGCTAGAAGTGCTGGCAGCCACCCTGCCATCACAGAGAAGTCAAACTAAGCTATCTGAGTAGAGAGTCAATACAGAAAAGAGCCAGGTTGGAGGGATAGAGAGATATCAAGCAGTGATGACCTCATTTGAGCCTCTGGATCTAACTATGCCTGAAGCCAGAAGATATAGTCCTAAATACTTCTATTAAGAGAGCTAACAGACGTTATTTTTTGCTTTCATCAATTTAGGGTGACTTTTACTATTATCTGAAACTGAAAGCATTCTGAATAATAATTCTTCTAACCTTTGGAGTGCCAGAGTCTTTCTGGGCCTCGTACAGAAATGAGAAAGAGGGGCTTCCTTATAAACTCTTTGCCAAGTTTAGTTATTAGGCCTTGATAAAGTTCTGCCTATGCTTAGAGTCTCACAAAAAATCTGATCATATTTTGGTCCTAATTGTCCTAACCACAGAATTTCAAAGCCAACCCAGGTGTCCTGGCCCAAAATAGACACTTAAACATCACTCTATCCCCTTCTATTGGTCTACCCCGCCAAAAAAACTTCTGCCTTCTTCAGTTCAGTCGCTCAGTTGTGTCTGACTTTTTGTGACCCCATGGACTGCAGCATGCCAGGCTTCACCGTCCACAACCAACTCCCAGAGTTTACTCAAATTCATATCCACAGAGTCGGTGATGCCATCCAACCATCTTATCCTCTGTCATCCCCTTCTCCTCCCACCTCCAATCTTTCCCAGCATCAGAATCTTTTCCAGTGAGTCAGTTCTTTGCATCAGGTGTCCAAAGGATTAGAGTTTCAGCTCTGCATCAGTCCTTCCAATGAATATTCAGGACTGATTTCCTTTAGGATGGACTAGTTGGATCTCCTAGCAGTCCAAGGGTCTGTCAAGAGTCTTCTCCAGAACCACAGTTCAAAAGCATCTTCGGCACTTAGTTTCTTTATAGTCCAAATCTCACATCCATCCATGACTACTGGAAAAACCATAGCTTTGACTAGATGGACCTTTGCTGGCAAAGTAATGTTTCTGCTTTTTAATATTCTGTCTAGGTTGGTCATAGCTTTTCTTCCGAGGAATAAGTGTCTTTTAATTTCATGGCTGCAGTCACCATCTGTAGTGATTTTGGAGCCCAAGAAAATTAAGTCTCTCACTGTTTCCATTGTTTCCCCATCTATTTGCCATGAAGAGATGGGACTGGATGCCATGATCTTAGTTTTCTGAATGTTGACTTTTAAGTCAACTTTTTCACTCTCCTCTTTCACTTTCATCAACAGGCTCTTTAGTTCTTCTTCTTTTCTGCCATAAAAGTGGTGTCATCTGCATATCTGAGGCTATTGATATTTCTCCCTGCAATCTTCATTCCAGCTTATGCTTCATCCAGCCCAGCATTTTGCATGATGTACTCTGCATATAAATTAAATAAGCAGGGTGACAATATACAGCCTTGATGTACTCCTTTCCCTATTTGGAACCAGTCTGTTGTTCCATGTCCAGTTCTAACTGTTGTTTGTTGACCTGCATACAGATTTCTCAGGAGGCAGATCAGGTGGTCTGGTATTCCCATCTCTTGAAGAATTTTCCACAGTTTGTTGTGATCCACACAGTCAAAGGCTTTGGCGTAGTCAAGAAAGCAGAAGTAGATGTTTTTCTGGAACTCTCTTGCTTTTTTGATTATCCAATGGATGTTGGCAATTTGATCTACCTTCTTGATCAGTTATAAAACAGAACCTGCTATACATCTCAATGGTTAGAAACAGATATACAGGAAAGAGAATCATGAATGGTTATTATTTAGCCTGTCAGAAACGCCCTGGTATACATCATTGCCTATCTGCGTGAACTGCCATTTTTTGCTTGACTATCACACACTAAAATTATGTGCCATCTTATGTTTTAAAAGAGGCTTAGTCATAACCTTGGATCCCCAACCTTACATTTCCTATAAAGTCCAATCGTAAAATGGATTTCTCCTACTACTTAGTTTTTAGACACATAGCTTCTTCTGGGGAAGAAAAAACAGAGAATTCAACTTAAGTATCATAGCTGGAAAGACTTGATTAAACACGACTCAGTCACAAGCTGCCATTCAAGACAAATCTGTACCAACGTTTAAATCATCTAGTCTTTCACACAGCCATGAAAATCAATTATTCTTCCATTGATTTTTTACTGTTCTCTCCTAGAAAACTTGCGACGTTACCTTTAATAATCATCATCATCATTGGCAATACCACCATGGGCCAACAGCCCTGATATTCTTACATTTGATAAATTTAACAAAACGGTGAAGTATATTGATATTTCTTTCCACCATCAATTTTTCAAGCTATTGAATTTCACCCTTTTTCTATCTTCCCACTTCTCCCAATTGTTAAGGTCATTTTCAATTGCCATCTTGTTTCCAAGGCATTAGCCAACACATCCAACTTCCTGTCAATGAGATATTTAATAAGCACACTCATTCTACTATCCAAGACAGCAATGAAATTTCTAAGTATCAATACTACAGTAGTACTTCTCTCAAAGTGTCTGGGAAGTCACTCCCTACTTGAAGTCACAATGACCCATTGCCAAGTACTTTCAATTTGGGCCACGTGGACATAATAGTAAAATGAGCAAAACTCTATTTTCTCAGTTTCTTGATGAATATGACATGTGGGAATGAATTTTAAAAGCTTCAGGAGGCATAATGAAGGGTTGAAATACATCCATTTTCCCTTACCTGACAAAATAAAGACTAGCAACTCTATCAGGTTGCTAATCTAATCTTTCAGATTTTTTCTATTATCTCTAAGGTCCTCAAATCTTCAGGTGTTTCCTGAGTCACTGATCCTAATTTGTTGGAGGTAGTATGAGTTTGGGGCCAAATATGCCTTGGGCAAAATCCTACCTCTGCAACTTTGTGGGACTTGGTGGGAGAAGGGGAAAAAAAGAAAGAAAAGCTTTACTTTTTTCCCCCAAATCTATTTCTTATCTGTAAAACAGGCATAATTATTAGCTTTAGCATAGCTTCAAGGACTAGCAACTTGCCTTGGCCAGAGTATAAGTTCTATAAAAAGCTAGTCTTCCCTTGGCTTATTTGGAAGCCTGTGTCTGTATTATAAAATCACACTGTAATCAATAGGAAACTTTAGGCACTTTCATGTTATGTTTGTGTGAGGCATAACTGTTGCAGTGTATTTCCTACTTTTGGACACTTTCTAATTTCTTACACTCTGGGGTTGTTGGGGAGGCAGTGCAGGTTGAAGCATAGTCTTGGCATCCATCAGGGTGAACCTGACTATGACACTTGTTAACTGCTGCTGCTGCTACAGACCTTGAAAAATTTTGTTACACCCTCAAAGTCTATTCAGAGAAGGCAATGGCACCCCACTCCAGTACTCTTGCCTGGAAAATCCCATGGATGAAGGAGCCTGGTAGGCTACAGTCCATGGGGTCGCTAAGAGTCAGACACGACTGAGCGACTTCACTTTCACTTTTCCCGTTCATGCACTGGAGAAGGAAATGGCAACCCACTCCAGTGTTCTTGCCTGGAGAATCCCAGGAACAGCGGAGCCTGGTGGGCTGCTGTCTATGGGGTCGCACAGAGTCGGACACAACTGAAGCGACTTAGCAGCAGCAGCAGCAAAGTCTATTTTCCCTTCTGTCTCTGATTAAATAATACACTCTATGCAAATATGAGCCAGGATGTTTTATTCAGTTTTCTAGATCTTGCCCCTAGATAGTGCCTGTCACATGGCAAATGCTCAGTAAGAAATTGTTGGTTAAATGATGAATGAATGAATGAATGCAAACACCTTGGAGTTCACATCAATAAAGTTTGAATTAGACTGGGGACAGTTGTTCATTGATACTACCACATGATCACCACCTCTAACTCCTCAATTAAGGCTTTCCAATTTTCTAAAGTACATCAAAAGATTTGAGGCAACAGAGTATCTATAGTTAACAATGTGGTACTGTACACTTAAAATTTTTGTTAGGAGAATACAATACATGTAAAGTTTTCTTCTTAAAAAAAGGGAAAGCAAAGAAAACTTTGAGAGGTAATGGATATGTATTACCTAATAAGGTACTAATAAATGTATGCATATGTCCAAACTCATAAAAATGTTTACATTAAACGTGCAGTTTTTTGTATATCAATTTTATCTTAATAAGACTGTTTTAAAAAAAGACTGGGGCTACATCTCTAAATGTCAACAGCATGATTTATTTCCTGATAAACTGTGAGTTCTCCAACACCATTAAAGTGTTTGTTATTAAAATATAAGTCCAAACAAATCTAAATTGATTTCATGACAGCCTGATAGAGCCATGATTCGCAAACTCTCATCCAAATTCTTCAACTGGCAGAAGAGAATGACTGAGTGTACACTCAGGGATTCAAGAGCATGGATAAATACACTCACTCCCACACATGTACCAAATGTTTTCAAGTGTCATCTTTTATCCCAAGGACATAACCAAATGCACAAAGATGCAGTCACAAGGATTTTTATCACATTATTTTTATAATCATAAACATTTGAATATAAATATGCATAAGAATACAGTAACTAAATGGACTATAGTTTACCCCAATTATAAATTCTATATAAATATTCAACTATCTTATCTAAGAATATAAAAATACAAGAGAATACGTTCAACCTATATTACTAAACGGAAGAAGCTGGTGACAACATCTAGTTATCATGACAATATCACTAAAATGACAATAAAGTGATTTTTCTATCAGAGACCCACAGAAGCAAAGGTTATAGGAAAGGATACAGAATATTGGAAGATGGAAAGTAAGTAGACATATAGTAGTTTTCTTGTATCTCAAATGAATCTGAAATTGAAGCTAGCTCTGGGAAGCCCTCAAAGTAGATGATTCATGCTACACAATCTCAGAAACGCTCTAGAATGAGAAATGCCACCTAACTCTGAAAGATGAGGTGTATATGTTCACAGTTCGGAAAGAAAATTGAATATCCTTACAGCAAAGTATTTAAATCCAGGATCACACTGTCAAACGTCACTACCATTCCTGTTGGAAAACTAGGGATTTACCCTATGAGGAGGTTGATTCAAAAACACTCTCAAATGGTCACTTGAATCAAGTGAAGTTAAAGTACCACATTAAAATATGCGGATTAAGTGAAATTTTAAATGTTGAATCATGTAGTCCCTGGCCCCTCCCTCCACTCAACTACAAAAACGCTTTCAAGTTCTTTCCGACTTGGCCTTATGGCTTCACTCAGCACTCGTTTCTTCAAAATTCTTTTGCTTGGCAAATTTAAAGTTTGAACAAAATCTCAAGAGAAAATGCTTAACCTGCTACAGAATATACGTGTTTTCATTACTGAACAGCACTCTTTACAAAAAACTTGCATAATCTTTGTAAAGGTTATGCAACATAACATATAGCTTTGTTAGTGCTGAAGAGGGACCTCTTCAGGAGGTCCACCTGGAAACACTATAGTTGATATTAATTTTTTAAATTGCACGCTTAAGTTGCAAAATGGGCATTTCTTCAAACACAATCTACAGTTTACACTTTCTACTGACTCTCATTTGTCTTCTCCCAGTGCCTTTGCATTAAAGTCACTGTATCAAGAGAGTCTACCTTAGTGGCTCTCAACCTGGGAATGGTAAGGGAGGAGGCACCTCATATCCAGCCCAGCTGTCTCCCCAGCTGCCGGCCAAAGTATGAATAAGGAGCCCAAAGAGGTCTTTTTAAATCATACATATACAGCCCTGCCTCCAAAAGCTTTCAGACCCTTCCACTATCGGCTAATATAAAATCACCACACGTCCTTCGAAAATGTAATGAACATGTAAGCGGGAAGTAGCAGAAAATAGGGTAAGAACTACATCACTGCACATTGTCAACATCAGGCCAAGCCGAACAATCCTATACAATCTGAGTTTTGGACAACACCAGACAAACATGACTTTTAAGGCCCTTTTCCATTTGATAATTTTTATAACTCTTTAGTGGAAATAGGGCCTGTCCCTACCTATAGGATTTGGCACATAACCTAGGTTAGACCAGTCACCCACCGGGACCAGTGACCAGTCAGTCACAGTGATTTCTTGGAATTTTTCAAGGTAAAGATAGCATGAAAGCGCCTTTTCCACTCTGATCATGAAAGTAGAAGCACATAAAAGCAAAGTTTCTGGAGAGCATGTCCTCCACTCCATGGACAGGCCAGGCTCAGAAAATAAAGCTGGTGAAAAGGGGAAAAAAAAGAAGATTAAAGAGGAAAAGAGAGACTCCTCAGAAACCTCTGGGTTTCTGATTACAAGCACACCTATAAATTCCCCTTCTGGCTTAAATTAGTTTGGTATTGAATTGAGTTAGAATTTTGCTACTTCCAAAGAAGTGGGCCTTGCTAATTCATATTCTGTTTTAAACTGTAAACTCTGGAGGGCAAAAGTCAGGATTGATAGACACTATATATGGAAAATACTACCTGAATAGTGGTGACTGTAGTGGCAACAATGATGAAAATAAACTAGTGAACACTGACTACTTCCCATGCACTGCTTTAGAACCACCACAGTGCCTATGACAGAGGTTCTGTAATATTCTCTCTGACGCTACAATTCAGGAAACTGAGATGGCACGACTGAAAAGTCACATGGCCAGGATTTGAACCTAAGCACTGCACTTCCCTGGTGGCTCAGACGGTCAAGAATTTGCCTGCAATGCAGCAGACCCAGATTCAATTCCTGGGTCAGGAAGATCCGCTGGAGAAGGACATGGCAACTCACTCCAGTATTCTTGCCTGGAGAATCCCATGGACAGAGGAGCCTGGTGGGCTACAGTTCATGGGGTCACAAAGAGTTGGACATAACTGAGACACACACACACACACACACACACACACACACACACACACACACACACATCCTGGCTCCAGAGCACATACTTTAAACCACCATAATATTCCTCATCATCACAACAAGTTGGTTAACTGGTCCATTAATATCTCGGACAAAGTCCATTTACAATTCCCAGGAAATAAAAATTGAAATCTAGGTGATAAAGTCTAAACATTTTTCTTTTTCCCTGATGTTTGGTCTAGTTTTGTTTGTTCACAGGATGTGGCTTGCAGACACTTTGTCACCAGCACTTCAGGCCAGTGTTCTTAATGCGAAACAGCTGGGCTCAACAAATACTTCAACTCCAGCCATGTGTAGAAGTGCTGCCCAGGACACCACAATTCAAGATGGCAGCAGCAGGCTGTGTATGTGATCTGGAGCGTGAGCAGCTCGGCGGTGACTGTCCCGCGAGAGTTCAACCCTCTCCCTGCTGACAGAACCTAGTAAAGCAGCCCTTCTCATAGCCTTTCAGGGAGTGCCTGCACCCGACACCGGGAGCGTCATCTCTCTATTCTTTGATCACAGAATACAACTTTCCTTTGCTTCTGAACCAAACTCGGTCTCATTCAGTTGGTTCAAATGACAGCAAGCAGAAGGACCCTTACTGGGAACCAACCCAGGAAGGTTGGTTACCTTAAAAACATATCCTTTTAATTAAAGCACAGAGACCAAAATCACTCTCAACTTTGAGAATGTTTGACCTTCTGAACACTCCAACTGCTTTGACATTTCAGATCGTACTGAAAAAGGAGCCTTACTTCACCACTGGGGTTTACATGTGAATTTCCTGGGAAATACCCTGCAGACACAGCTCCATCTGCAAGGAAATGGGACAAGATAGATGATGACAGTCTAATGGGAAGTGCCACACAGAGGCTGAAGACCCTGAACTATTTCTGCTTGACTTGTGGTTTGACCCAGCGCCAATCATGCCACCCTTGACTTCTCTGGGCTCTGTTTATTTCAGATTTAATAAATGGTAATTCTCAACTTCCCCTCACAATAGAAAGAGGACACTTTTAAGGGAAATCAGCAATGCATAAAGTTCTCCATGTTTCTTAATATTTTAGCTAGAGAAACTTAAGAGGAGTTTGCAATCTCACTGAAAAAATATTAGCTAAAATGTAAAGAACTCATACAACTCAATATAAAAAATAATCTGATTAAATAATGGGCAGAGGATCTGAATAGACATTTTTCCAAAGAAGACATACAGATGGCCAACAGGAACTTCAAAGATGCTCAACAGCACTAATCATCAGGGAAATGCAAATCAAAACCACAGTGAGATATCACCTCACACCTACCAAAAGACAAGAAATAACAAGTGTTGGGGAGGAGGTGGAGAGAAGTGAATCCTTATGCCCTGTTCGTGGGAAT
Organism: Giraffa tippelskirchi; assembly: GCF_054371585.1. Classification (NCBI taxonomy): domain Eukaryota; kingdom Metazoa; phylum Chordata; class Mammalia; order Artiodactyla; family Giraffidae; genus Giraffa; species Giraffa tippelskirchi. The sequence goes on from NC_137285.1 coordinate 142,845,239, forward strand.
GTAAATTGGTACAATCACTGTGGAAAACAGTATGGAGTTTCCTCAAAAAATTAAGACTAGAACTACCATACAATCCAGCATATAAGTATCCAGTACTTCTGGGTACTTACATGAAGTATGTGAAAACACTAATTTGAAAAGATTTATGCACCTTTATATTCATTGCAACATAATTTACAATAAACAAGATATGGAAGCTACCTAAGTGTCCATTAACAGATGAATTAATAGATGAATGGATAAAGAAAATGTGGTATATATACATATATATATATATACAATGAAATATATTTCAGGCATATTTCATATAAAAATCATATAGATTTAATATATATACAATGAATTATATATATATATACAATGAAATAGTCTTCAGCCATAAAAAGGATCAGATCTTGTCATTTGTGACAACATGGATGGACCTAGAGGGTATTATTATAAGTGAAATATTAATAAGCCAAACAGAGAAAGAGAAATACCATATTTCACTTATATTTTCACTTACGTTTGGAATCTGAAAAGCAAATGTCACAGATAAAACAGAAACAAACTCACAGATACAAGAGTACAAACTGGTGGTTGCCAGAGAGGAGGGAATGGGGGATGGGAGAAACAGGGGGAGGGGATTAAGAGGTACAAAGCTCGGTTATAAAATAAATAAGTCACCACAGGCGTGTAATGCACAGCATAGGGATTCCAGTCAATAATACTGTGATACCATTGTAGGGCAACAGATGACAACTAGACTTATCATGGTGATCATTACATAACATATAAAAATAATGAATCACTACACTGCACACTTGAAACTAATATAATATTGTATGTATTATAAGTCAATAAAAATGAAAACAAATCTTTGGTTCAGAGCACAGGCTCTTGGGTACACATTAATAAATAACAAAATAGCTTATAAGCCAACTAGGAAAATAAAATCAAAGACTTCAGGCAGAAAGAGAAACCCAACTTGTAAAGCAAAACTCTTGGTGCTTCCAAATTTGAAAAATGTTAGTGAAAAATAATAATGTCACTAACAATAATAATAATAATAATAATATACATTATTGGGACTTTCCAGGTGGCAGAGTAGTAAAGTATCCACCTGCAATGCAGGAGATCCCAGAGACATGAGTTTGATCCCTGAGATGGGAGGATCCCCTGGAGCAGGAAATAGCAACCCCAGTATTCCTTCCCGGAAAATTCCATGGAAACAGGAGCCTGGTGGGCTGTAGTCCAGGGGGTTGCAAAGAGTCAGACACGACTGAGCAACTGAGCACATACAGTATTAGCTACTGAGCACTTACAAGGTCCCAGCACTCTGATGTGTACACATGAGCTCATTCAAGCCTCACAGCAATCCTTATACTGCCGATACTATTATCAGTCTCACTCAACGTAAGGAAACAAGATCTGAGCGGCTGAATTCTTATGGATGTTTACATAAAGTGAGGATCAGTTATACGAGTCACCTTGACTAGGTCATGGTGCCCAGATAGCTTGTGAAGTATAAGTCTAGATGTTGCTGTGAAGGTATTTTTTTAAGATGAAGTTAACATTTAAATCAGTAGAATTTGAGTACAAAAGATTATTCACCATAATGGAGGAAGGTCTCATCTAATATACTGAAGATATTAAGAGAAAATAGACTGAGATCCCTGAAAAAGATAAAATTCTGCCTCCAGCCTGCCTTCAGACTTGAGCTGCAATATCAGCTCTTTCCTGGGTCTCCAGCCTGCTGGCCTACCCTGTAAAATCCAGACTTCCCAGGCCCCAGGATCATATAAGCCAATTCTTTAGAATCTCTCTCTCCTTGTCTCTCACGTATATGTATATACATATTTCCTAGTGGTTCTGTTTGTCTGGAGAAACCTAATACATACATACACATAGTAACTGAAAAACTTTGAATTTAAACTAAGAAAATCTTATTATAAAACCCATCCCGAAGTTTGTTTTCAACTCACAAAATTTTCTTTAGCCATTAGTGTTCTTTACAGGGCCATGACAATAGGGTCTGAAAACGGGCAGTACCATTTGGTCTGAAAAAAAAAAAAAAAGATGAGAGGTATTCTCTCATCTTCTCCTAAGAATTTATTCTCTTGCCCATAGTCTAAATTTAATTAAGCTCAATCAAATGTCTTTGAATCCTGCCCTCCAAATCTATTTGATTTCTCACATGCTATCTATAGTTACTTAGCTTGTCATATACTCTCTTCCCTGAGCAGGAAGACTTGAGGGAAGACTGCTCAAGCATGTCAAGGTCACTCTGAGACTCAACTGTGGGCACAAACCTCTTGCAGTGAAGGAAAGAAGGGCCAGGAGGAAGCAGAGTGGCAAAGTGTAATGAATAGCCTTTGAAATCAGGCAGATCTGGGTTCAAATCTCAACTTTACTAAGTAAAGTCATAACCTTGAGCAAACCACTATACGTTTCTAAACCTCAATTTCCCTACCTGTCAAATGGGGATAGCCATACCTATCCTGAAGCATTGTTTTGAAAGTCAAGGAAACATGCTAAGCAAAGTACAGTGAAGGTACTTAAGAAGTCATACCTCTTATCATTAGCAGCACTTCCACCTTAGAATTTAAAGCCTACCGTCTGCTTCCTAAGCTCACTTCTAATCAGGCAACTGTTGTTGTTTGACCATATTTCATTGACATTGCGGTGATCTGAGGTGAAGGCTAAGTCCTCAATTATTCTATCTCCTATCTGACTTGGCAGCATGTCACACAGAGTGCTATAAAAACTCTGGGCTCCTTTCAGAGACCACAAAAAAGAGGGTTAAGGGTGGAATCAGAAAATCAATTTAGTTTCCGCCTAGGCGGCCTTTTGCTGTAATGTTTCTTGAGCAACATAATGGCTCTGTGGAGCTGATGACAGAGGGCAGCAGAAGAAACAGCCCGATTGTGATGCAAGTTTGTCTGCTGGATCTTGAGCTGGCATTCCAAGGACAACAGATTCTTTAGCACTAGGGGTAATACCTGCAGAAAAGGTACTGATGTGGCAACCTTAAGTATGATCTGAAAATCTATATGCCAAAGTCTAGGTTCTGTATACTGCCAACTGTGTGTGTGTGTGTGTGTGTGTGTGTTAACTCACTTCAGTCGTGTCAACTCTTTGTGACCCTATGGACTGTTGCCCGCCTTTGTCATGGGGATTCTCCAAGAATACTGAAGTGGGTTGCCATGCCCTCCTCCAGGGCATCTTCCCCACCCAGGGATCAAACCCGTCTCCTGCAGCTCCTGCATTACAGGTGGGTTCTTTACTGCTGAGCCACTGGGGAAGCCCATACTGCCCACTATCTATACTTAATTTTGTAAATAAAGTCTGTCCTCATAAAGTGTCTGGAGAAAATCAAAAAGTAGATAGAAGAACAAAATATTTGTAGCTCCAGTAATCAAAGACAACTACTGTCAGCATTTCAGCAAATTATTTCTAGTTTTTACTAGTTTTGAGCATTGATGAAGCTATTATATGTTCCATTACATATTCAGTCATGTAACACCCTGAACAAGGAGTTGGCAAACTACACCAACAGTCTATGCTCTGAATCACTGCCTGTTCTTTTACCTGAGATTTTATTATAACACATCCAAACAGGGAAGCCTGGTGTGCTGTAGTCCGTGGAGTCACAAAGAGTCAGACACGACTGAGCGATTGAACAACAACGTCTATTCATTTACATATTGTCTATTGTCTATGGTTGCTTCCACACCACAAAGGCAGAATTGAGTAGCTGACACAGAGACCATACTTAAAATATTTAACTATCTAGACCTTTGCCAAAAAAGTTCATCAACACCAGCCCTAGACAAACGGTCACTGAATGGATCAAGTATGAAGAGCCACTGGGATTCGACCTCTACAGCATTCTCTGTATGCCCACATCCTAACCATCTTTCAAGAATACAAGTACTGCCACATCAGAAAATCTTCCTCTCATATTCCCAACTGGAAGGCAGCTCTTCCTCTCCTAAACCCCAACAGATCTTGATTCCTATTTTTGTTAATACCCTCTCCATTTTACACCAATTTTTTTGCACGCATGTTTTTTTATTAAGTATTTTTTCTCATCTACTAGACCATATTTATTTCACATCACTAAGCTCAGTATCTAGCACACGAACAACATAACTCTATATATTTGCTGAACCAAAGTATGGACAACCTCCAAGAATGGACAATCTAGTTGAGAAAATAACATCAGTCACATTAAAACAAGTAAGTATAGTTTTGATATAAGAATGGTTAAGAGAAGGAAGCTGTAGCTTTGACTAGTATAATCAGGGAAATCTTCTTGAAAGAAGAGAAATCGGGAGTGAAAACATGATTTTTTCCCTTTTTAAAAAATTGGAATATAGTTTCTTTACAATGCTGTGTTAGTTTCTGCTGTACATCAAAACTAATCAGCTACATGCATATATATCCCCTCCCTCTTGGGTCTCCCTTCTGCCCCACTCCATCTCACCCACCTAAGTCACCAAAGAGCACTGAGCGGAACTCCCTGGGCTGCACAGCAGCTGCCCACCAGCTGTCTACTTTAGACACGGTGTGTGCTGTGTAAGTCACTTCAGCTGTGTCTGACTCTCTCTGAGCCCATGAACTACAACCCGCCAGGCTCCTCCGTCCATGAGATTCTCTAAGCATGAACACTGGAGTGGGGAATCTTCCTGATCCAGGGACTGAACCCGCATCTCTTACACCTCCGGCAGTGGCAGGCAGGTTCTTTACCACCAGCGACACCTGGAAAGCCCTCACACAAAGTAGTGTACAGATGTCAACCCTCCTCTCCCATCCCATGTCACCTTCCTTCCCCCTCTCCATGTCCACATCTCTCCATGTCCACATATCTGTTTTTACATCTGTATCTCTGTTCCTGCCTTGCAAATAGGTTCATTGATACCATTTTTCTAGATTCCACATATGCATATTAATATACAATTTTTTTCTCTTTCTGACTTATTTCACTCTGTAAGATAGACTCTAGGTCCATCCACATCTCTACAAAGGACCCAGTTTGGTTCCTTTTTATAGCTGAATAATATTCCATTGTATATATGTACCACAACTTCATCTATTAATCTGTCAATGTACATTTAGGCTGCTTCCAGGTCCTACTTATTGGAAATACTACCATAGTGAACACTGGGGTGCATGTGACTTTTTGAACTATGGCTTTCTCCAGATATGTGCCCAGTAGTGGGGTTGCTGGGCCATATGGTAGTTCTATTTTTAGCTTTTTAAGGAACCTCCATAGTGTTCTCCATAGTGACTGTATCAATTTATATTCCCACCAACAGTGCAAGAGGGGTCCCTTTTCTCTATACTCTCTCTAGCATTTACTGTTTGTAGATTTTTTTTTTATGATGGCCATTTTGACTGGTGTGAGGTGATGCCTCATTGCAGTTTTGACCTGCATTTCTCTAATAATTAGTGGGTGGTGCTGGGAAAACTGGACAGCTACATGTAAAAGAATGAAATTAGAACACTCCCTAACACCATACAAAAAATATACTCAAAATGGTTTAAATATCTAAATATAAGACCAGATACTATAAAACTCTTAGAAGAGAACATAGGAAGAACACTCTTTGACACAAATCACAGCAAAATCTTTTTTGACCCACCTCCTAGAGTAATGAAAATAAAAACAAAAATAAACGGGACCTAATTAAACTTAAAAGCTTTTCCACAGCAAAGAAAATGATAAATGAGAGGAAAAGACAACCCTCACAAAGGGAGAAAGTATTTGCAAATGAAGCAACTGACAAGGGATTAATCTCCAAAATATAAAAACAGCTCTATGTAGTATCAAAAAAACCCCAAACAATCCCAATTAAAAATTGGGGGAAGACCTAAACTAGCATTTCTCCAAATAAGACATACAGATGATAAAGAAGCACATGAAAAGATGTTGAAAATCACTTATTATCAGAGAAATGCAGATAAAAAGGTGATTTTGAATAGAGAAAGAATAGGTAGAAGGCAGCAATAAAGACAGGAGGATGAAGAGTGCCCAACATTCTTTAGCACAGTGAAGAAAGACCTTGACAAGGTGGTGGGAGAGCTCAAGCAAGAGAGGGAAACTATACAAAGATATTGGGAATGGCCAGAAAAATGTAGGATTTTTATAAACAACAATACAGTCACAATAGAAGAGAAGAGAAATAACCACAATAGAGATGTAGATGGTCGTGTGCTTATCTTCTCCTGTAAGAACTCCAAAATTACAACTCACTGCTTAACAATCGTGGACAGGAGAATGTTGGATACCACCAAAAAAGATACCCCGTGACCGGGGCAAAAATGAAGCCCCAGCAAGACGGTAGGAGGGGCAAAATCACATCTAGAATCAAACCCCATACCTGCCAAGGATGTTCAGAGGGTTCAAACAAAACCTGAGCTCACCAGGAGACTCCACAGAGACTGAGCCAGACATGCCTTTTGAGTGTTTGAGTGTCTTCTGCAAAGGTACGGGTCAGCAGCGGCCTGCCACAGGGGCAGGGGCTCTGGGTGCAGCAAACAAGGGTATGGCATCAGCCTTCTTGGAGGAGGTCGCCATCAACCCAACCACAGAGCTGCCAGAACTTACACAGGACTGGAAAACAGACTCTTGGAGGGCACAAACAACATCTTGTGTACACCAGGACCCAGAGAAAGGAGCATGGACCCCACAAGAGACTGACCCAGACTGGCCCGAGAGTGTCCAGGAGTCTGAGGCAGAGGCGTGGGTCAGTGGTGGCCTGCTGCAGGGTCGGGAGCACTGACTGCATCTTCATTACCTCCACCATAGTTTGGCCTCAGGTCAAAAAACAGGGAGGGAACACAGCCCCGCCCATCAACAGAAAATTGGATTAAAGATTTACTGAGCATGGCCCCGCCCATCAGAACAGGACCCAGTTTCCCCCTCAGTCAGTCTCTCCCATCAGGAAGCTTCCATAAGCCTCTATTCTAATCCATCAGAGGGCAAACAGAATGAAAATCACAATCACAGAAAATTAACCAATCTGATCACATAGACCACAGCCTTGTCTAACTCAATGAAACTATGAGCCATGCTGTGTAGGGCCACCCAAGACGGATGGGTCATGGTGGAGAGTTCTGACAAAACGTGGTCCACTGGAGAAGGGAATGGCAAACCACTTCAGTATTCTTGCCTTGAGAACCCCATGAACAGTATGAAAAGGCAAAAAGATAGGACACCGGAAGATGAACTTCCCAGGTCAGTATGTGCCCAATATGCTACTGGACAACAGTGGAGAAACAATTCCAGAAAGAATAAAGAGACGGAGCCAAAGCAAAAACACCACCCAGTTGTGGATGTGACCAGTGATGGAATTAAAGTCTGATGCTGTAAAGAACAATATTGCATAGGAACCTGGAATGTTAGGTCCGTGAATCAAGGCAAATTGGTAGTTGTCAAACAGGAAACGGCAAGAGTGAACACCAACATTGTAGGAATCAGTGAACTAAAATGGACTGGAATAAGTGAATTTGACTCAGATGACCATTATATCTACTACTATGGGCAAGAATTCCTTAGAAGAAAAGGACTAGCTCTCATAGGCAGCAAGAGAGTCCAAAATGCAGTACTTGGATGCAGTCTCAAAAACAACAGAATGATCTCTGTTTGTTTCCAAGGCAAATCATTCAATATCACAGTATTCCAAGTCTATGCCCTGAACAATAATGCTGAAGAAGCTGAAGTTGAATGGTTCTATGAAGACCTATAAGACCTTCTAGAACACCCAAAAAAGGTGTCCTTTTCATTACAGGGGACTGGAATGCGAAAGTAGGAAGTCAAGAGACACCTGGAGTAACAGGCAAATTTGCCCTTGGAGTACAAAATGAAGCAGGGCAAAGGCTAACAGAGTTTTGCCAAGAGAACTCACTGGTCATAGCTAACACCCTCTTTCAACAACATAAGAGAAGATTTTACACATGGACATCACCAGATGGTCAATAACCAAAAACAGATTGATTACATTCTTTGCAGTCAAAGATGGAGAAGTTCTATACAGTTAGCAAAAACAATAGCAGGAGCTGACTATGGCTCAGATCATGAATTCCTTATTGCCAAATTCAGACTTCAATTGAAGAAAGTAGGGAAAACCACTAGACCATTCAGGTATGACCTAAATCAAATCCCTTACAATTATACAGTGGAAGTGAAAAATAAATTCAAGGTATTAGATCTGATAGACAGAGTGCCTGAATAACTATGGATGGAGGTTCATGACATTGTACAGGAGGCAGTGATCAAGACCATCCCCAAGAAAAAGAAATGCAAAAAGGCAAAAATGTTTGTCTGAGGAGGCCTTACAAATAGCTGAGAAAAGAAGAGAAGTCAAAGGCAAAGGAGAAAAGGAAAGATATACCCACTTGAATGCAGAGTTCCAAAGAATAGCAAGGAGGGATAAGAACACTTTCCTCAGTGATCAGTGCAAAGACATAGAGGAAAAAATTGGAATGGGAAAGACTAGAGATCTCTTCAAGAAAATGAGAGATACCAAAAAAAAAAAAAAAAAGAGAGATACCAAGGGAACATTTCATGCAAAGATGGGCACAATAAAGGACAGAAATGGTATAGACCTAACAGAAGTATAAGGTATTATGAAGATGTGGCAAGAATACACAGAAGAACTATACAAAAAAGATCTTCATGACCCAGATAATTACGATGATGTGATCACTCACCTAGAGCCAGGCATCCTGGAAGGCAAAGTCAAGTGGGCCTTAGGAAGCCTCACTACGAACAAAGCTGGTAGAGGTGATGGAATTCCAGTTGAGCTATTTCAAATCCTAAAAGATGATGCTGTAAAAGTGCTGCCTCACTATGTCAGCAAATTTGGAAAACTCAGCAGTGGCCACCGGACTGGAAAAGGTCAGTTTTTATTCCAATCCCAAAAAAAGGCAAGGCCAAAGAATATTCAAACTACTGCACAAATGCACTCATCTCATGCTAGTAAAGTAATGCTCAAAATTCTCCAAGTCAGGCTTCAACAGTATGTGAACCATGAACTTTCAGATGTTCAAGCTGGATTTAGAAAAGGCAGAGGAACCAGAGATCAAATTGCCAACATCTGCTGGATCATCAAAAAGCAAGAGAGTTCCAGAAAAAATATGTACTTCTGCTTTATTGACTATGGCAAAGCCTTTGACCATGTGTATCACAACAAACTGTGGAAAATTCTAAAAGAGATGGGAATATCAGACCACCTGACCTGCCTCCTGAGAAATCTGCATGTAGGTCAAGAAGCAACATTTGGAACTGGACATGGAACGACAGACTGGTTCCAAATTGGGAAAGGAGTACGTCAATGCTGTATATTGTCACTCTGCTTATTTAACTTATATGCAGAGTACATCATGAGAAATGCTGGGCTGGAGGAAGCACAAGCTGGAATCAAGATTGCCAGGAGAAATATCAATAACATCAGATACAAAGATGACACCACCCTCACAGTAGAAAGTGAAGAAGAACTAAAGAGCCCCTTGATGAAAGTGAAATAGGGGAGTGAAAAAGTTGGCTTAAAAGTCAACATTCATAAAACTAAGATTAAGGCATCTGGTCCCATAACTTCCTGGCAAATAGATGGGAAAACAATGGAAACAGTGGCAGACTTTATTTTCTTGGGCTCCAAAATCATTGCAGATGGTGACTGCAGCCATGAAATTTAAAGATGCTTGCTCCTTGGAAGAAAAGTTATGACCAACCTAGACAGCATATTGGAGAAGGCAATGGCAACCCACTCCAGTACTCTTGCCTGGAAAATCCCATGGATGCAGGAGCCTGGTAGACTGCAGTCCATAGGGTCGCTAAGAGTCGGATATGACTGAGCAACTACACTTTCACTTTTCACTTTCATGCATTGGAGAAGGAAATGGCAACCCACTCCAGTGTTCTTGCCTGGAGAATCCCAGGGACGGGGGAGCCTGGTGGGCTGCCGTCTATGGGCTCACACAGAGTTGGACATGACTGAAGCGACTTAGCAGCAGCAGACAGCATGTTAAAAAGCAGACACATTACTTTGCCAACAAAGGTCCGTCTAGTCAAAGCTACGGTTTTTCCAGTAGTCATGTATGGATGTGAGAGTTGGACTATAAAGAAAGCTGAGTGCCAAAGAATTCATGCTTTTGAACTGTTGTGTTTGAGAAGACTCTTTAGAGTTCCTTGGAATGCAAGCAGATCCAACCAGTCCATCCTAAAGGAAATCAGTCCTGAATATTAATTGGAAGGACTGATGCTGAAGCTGAAACTCCAATCCTTTGGCCATCCGATGAGAAGAACTGACTCATTGGAAAAGACCCTGATGCTGGGAAAGATTGAAAGCAGGAGGAGAAGGGGACGACAGAGGATGAGATGGTTGGATGGCATCGCAGATGCAAAGGACATGAGTTTGAGAAAGCTCTGGGAGTTGGTGATGGACAGGGAAGCCAGACATGCTGCAGTCCACGGGATCGCAAAGAGTTGGACACGACTGAACGACTGAACTGAATGCAATCACTAAAAATGGATCCTGGGATGAATTATCAAGATAGCAATGACCAGCCAGCATAGGCCTTAGTTGACAGCCTGCTTAGAATTGTACAGTGGAACATTATCAGTTCAATTCTGCACACTCTGTGTCTTAATGAGCATCATTTGTAAAATATTTGAATGAGGCTTGTCCCCAGCTCAGAAATTACAGGAAGGTGAATACAAATCCACTCAACCCTGTGGTCTCCCACAGGACTCTGTACATAATCGTCTTCATAGCACAAACCATGCACTGTTGTAATTGTCTCTGTTTACATGTTCATATTCCCCACTAGGCATGAACTTTTCAGGATATCTTAGTCATGGATTGTTTAATTATCAGAGAAAAAAAAGAGCCTACCTTTTTTTTTAAGTTTAAGAGAAACTTCAGATGGCAGTAGCATCACTTGGACTACAATTTGGGGGTGCACAGGCAGTCCTTTCCAGAACAGTGAAGCTTCCAGTCTGTCTTCCTGCAGTCTTCTCTGTTTCATGTCTACCAAGGTCCATACCTTTGGTCCTCCCACTCCTCTGAAAATTGCCTTCTTCTCCAACATAAACCATATTTAACAGATTCCAGAATTCTCATTTTCCCAGATTTAACAGCTCTAAACTACATAAATTTCTTTTTTTTAAAGTTTAAAGATCTTCGATGCCAGATATTACTTGTTGATTTTCCATACCATGCTCTTCCGTGTACCAAAGAGGCTGATATCTTGGAAACTTCATTGCTCAGAATCTCTTATCACAAGAATTCTAATATGATTCGGTCAAGAATCTAAGACTTTCATGCGAGATTCAGAAGGAAGAAGGTGGAGCCAGTCCTCTGACAGTAGTGTTGGAGTCACTTGGGGGATGGCGTATGTCAGATATGAAGCTTGCTGTTGGCTTCCAGTAGTCTCTCTGAGATTCACCCACTTAGGGGCTCCAGCCAGAAGAGGTAACTAACAGCAACTTACCTGTAATTTCTGCACTCTAGGATTCCTTGAAAGTCTGGAATGGCCATGCTGCCTTCTGCTCCCTAACCTCTTCAAGGGTGGTGTAACCTTCTAATCTCCTTTATTAAATGCTTTCTCATTCAAAATGCGTAAGGCAGGCTTATGCTATCTTGACTGAACTGCCTGGTACCTCCTTTCAAGTGGTGGTGGTGGTTTAGTTGCTCAGTCGTGTCTGACTCTTTGTGATCCCATGGACTGTAGCCCTCCAGTCTCCTCTGTCCATGAGATTTTCCAGGTAAGAATACCAGAGTGGGTTACCATTTCCTTCTCCAGGGGATCTTCCCAACTCAGGGATCAAACCCATGTCTCCTGCATTGGCAGGTGGATTCTTTACCACTGAGCCGCCAGGGAAGCCCAGAGACTGAAGGGTCAATCCCTGGCTTGGGAAGATCCATTGGAGAAGAGAATAACTACCCACTCCAGTATTCTGGCCTGGAGAATTCCAGGGACTGTATCGTCTATGGGGGTGCAAAGAGTTGGGCCTGACTGAGCGCCTTTCACTTTCACTTCCATATTAAAAACAAACACATCATACTAGCAGTGGTTCCCAAACTTAAATGTGTACAAAATTATTTGGTGGACTGTGTAAAAATTCAGATGCAGCATTTCTTGAATGAGCCCAGAAAGGTATACTTTTATCAAGCATTCCAGGTGACTCTGATGCAGGTGGCCTGAGTCCACACTGAGAAATGCTGCTTTAATATACAGACCGCTGCCCTATGTGGGCTCACACTGGAGAATATTTTGATGCCCAGATCAATCACTCCAGGTAGGCGGCACACTTCACAACCTAGTAGCCAAAACAAAGTTTACTGCTATCTGTAAGTGCTCTCATCATATTCTTCAAATTACTCGCTCACCACAAACATGTTATCTCTGATAAATTACTTATCTATGCAGTGCAATAGGGTTTAAGGATGAAGAGGACAGGGTCGGACCTGGGATCAACGTCGGGTTTTGCCACTTACTGGCATATACTATTAAGCAGGTCATAACTTACTTATCCATAAACACCTACTTCACAGAGCTGATCATTACATATATAATAGGATTAATGTTTACCTTCCCCTCTTATACCTGGAAATCCATAAAAATGGGAACTATATCTAATATATTTATTGCTTTATCATCATTCAACAAATAATTATTAATATGTGTCAGACTTTACACTAGATCCAAATGAGGATACACTGCTTAACAGCAATGCTTAGAAGAACTCATGCTCACAGAACTTTTTCAGCAGCAGCTAAGATCAGTAACTTGCTTTTAAGAGCCTATTGTAAATGGCAGGTACATTAGCAAGTCATAAAGGGCAAATAACAGTATGTTAAAAAATAATATTTCACACAATAATAGCAGCAGCCTATGTTATTAACAAAATAAAAGTGTGATGGGAAGGAAGTACGTAAGTCCTTAGGTATGAGCTACCCTCTCTGTCACACAGTGCTCATTACCAGCTGCACAGGAAGCATGGCTGTGAAAGCAACACAGGCTGAAAATGGTCTTATGGCCACTCGAGGGTGGAGAGATCTTCTAATCTGGAGTTTTAATTTCTCATGCTCTATCTTGTGAAATGGGTCTAACTTCACTGTCGAACATCACCTTCCTTCTGGGTCTAACTTCCCCAGTTAGACATCTATTAATATCACCTGTGAGGAAAGACCCTGGCCATCCATTAATTTGAAATGATGCAGTAGTTCACACCCCTCCTGGTTCCCTAAGTGAATGGCTGTTGCAATCAATAATAGGCCATCACTCCTGAGCATCTGATCTGACCTGAGCCCCACTGACGCAGAAGGACAGAAGACACCCCCATCGACTGAAAGAAATTCTTATTCCCTCTTCCCCTCGCGACATACGTGAGCAGACACCAAGGCTGATGGCAGAGAGCTTCTGTCTGCACCTTCCTGTACTTAAAGTGACCAGGACAGACCTTGAGAAATACTGGGGCATAATTTACCTCCAACAACCCAGGCCTCTCTTCAACAGATCCCTTAAAATCAATTGCAATATGCTTCCCAACACATAAACATCCAGAGCGACTGACTCACAGGCTTTTACTTTCCATGTAGTTACAGCTGCTGCTGCTGCTGCCGCTGCTAAGTCGCTTCAGTCGTGTCCGACTCTGTGCGACCCCACAGATGGCAGCCCACCAGGCTCCGCCATCCCTGGGATTCTCCAGGCAAGAACACTGGAGTGGGTTGCCATTTTCTTCTCCAATGTATGAAAGTGAAAAGTGAAAGTGAAGTTGCTCAGTCGTGTCCGACTCTTAGCAACCCCACGGACTGCAGCCTACCAGGCTCCTCTGTCCATGGGATTTTCCAGGCAAAAGTACTGGAGTGGGGTGCCATTGCCTTCTCCGGTAGTTATAGCAACCTTTTTGATTTTTACAAATAGATAATATGCATGGAAAGAAAGTAAAAGTGGTAGTCGCTCAGTCATGTCCAACTCTTGGCAACCTCATGGACTGTAGCCTGCCAGACTCCTCAGTCCATGGAATTCTCCAGGCAAGAATACTGGAGTGGGTTGCCATTTGCTCCTCCAGGGGATCTTCCTGACCCAGGGATAGAACCCATGTCTCTCACGTCTTCTGCGCTGGCAGGAAGATGCTTTACCATTACTGCCACCTGGGAAGCCTCATATGCATTGAGTGCTTACTAAATTCCAGGTACCAGCAAGCACCTTGCATGCATTATCATACTGATTTTCTCCATTATGAAATGGCATATTTTTCCTGCCTTACAGAGGAGGAAATGGGGACCTAACACCACACAGCAAGAACAGCTGTAGCCTTTGCTTCATCTGACTTGAGCGTGCCCGTTCTCCAGCCTCTCCTGCTCTGCCTTCCTAGACTGATCTGTGAAAAAGAAAGTGCTACACCGAGTTAAGAGCAGCTGCCAGCAAAGTTTTTTCTATAGAAGTCCAGAAAGTAAATACATCAGTCTGCCCATTCTGGAGTTCTACTATGACTACCGCTCTGTTGTTTACCATAAAACAGCCAGAGGCAAGAGGAAAACAAGTGGGCGTGGTGGTTGTCTCCCCTTGAGTGAGTAAAAGTCACTCATGTCCGACTCTTTGCGACCCCATGGACTATACAGTTCATGGAATTCTCCAGGCCAGAATACTAGACTGGGTAGCTGTTCCCTTCTCCAAGGGATCTTCCCAACCCAGGGATTGAACCCAGGTCTCCCACATTGCAGGCAGATTTCTTATCAGCTGAGCCACCAGGGAAGCCCAAGAATACTGGAGTGGGTAGCCTATTTCTTCTCCAGGGAATCTTCCTGACCCAGGAATCAAACCAGGGTCTCCCTTACTGCAGGCAGATTCTTTACCAGCTGAGCTACTAGGGAGTCCCTGTCTTCCCTTAAAACTTTATTTACAGAAGCAGGCAGTGGAATGGATTTTGCCTGCAGATCATCTTTGCAAAACCCTGAGTCAGAGGAATGTCAAGCCACACAGACAAAGCTATCAGGCTCAGCAGAAAGGCAGGCTTGCCTCAGTCGTCTGGGGTTTCTGTGGGACCAGCCCCAGGAGACACAGGATTTGCATATTTTCTACAAGCTCTTGCTGTCCTGAGCAAGGGATGACTGAGATGGGCCCCGGGAAGCTCCTGCATGTCTATCACTGAGAAGAGAGATTTCAGACTCATCAGTTTCTCTCACTGCCAAGCCCCCATGTCAAAACTCAGGGCCTCAAGCATTATCCATACTTCCTTCTAAGATGCCCCGCATGCACTATTGACACCAAGTGAAACTCATGAGGACCTACTGTACAACACAGAGAACTCTACTCAGTGCCCTGTGGTGACCTAAGTGGGAGTGAAAGTAGTGACAGTGTTGGTCGCTCAGTCCTATCTGACTCTTTGCCGCCCCATGGACTGTAGCCTGCCAGGCTCCTCTGTCCACAGAATTCTCCAGGCAAAAAATACTAGAGAGGGTTGCCATTCCTTTCTCCAGGGGATCTTTCTGACCCACGGATCAAACCCAGGTCTCCTGCATTGCAAGTGGATTCTTTACCATCTGAGCTACCAGGGAAGCCCTAAATGGGAAGGAAATCCAAAAAAAGAAAAAGAGGGGATATATACATACTTACAGCTGATTCACTTTGCTGTACAGCAAAAACTAACACAACATTGTATAGTAACTATACTCCAATCAAAATTAATTAAAAAATAAAATTCTTCCCCCCAAAAGTAATACTGTTCCAGAAAGAATGTATTACCATAAAATTCTTAGAAAATACATGTATCATTAAAATTGGCTATGTCAACTACTAAAAAATTTTAAATTCTTAAAATAAATAAACAAATAAAGTTTAAAGAATGAAATAAAATGTCCCCCCAGTCAGGGTCCCCTCCTCCCTGTACACGTCTCCCTCATGTGGATGAAGGTCAGTGACACTGGAAATACAAAACAAAACAGGAACAACAGTTGGAAAAGTAAAGCGTGCTCTGCTAGTGAGAGTAATAACATTCAGTGGATGTGTGTATATACACATTTATGTGCAATGACCATGCAACACAATAACAATTATGAATACTGATTGGGAGATAACATTTTTGTATACTGTATTCGATTACAACAATGAGCTGTGTTTACACTCTCAGCCTTCACAGTTTGTCGCACATGAAGCATGAGTGTGTCAGCTCACAATTAAATATCATGATATAGAGCATCAGTCCCCATCTCTCATTTTCTTGCACATTTTTCAGATAATCCATACAGTGCCTGCACCAATAAAAGAACAAATCTTCTTGCTATAAGGCAGCATGCTATAATGTGAATGGAACACCGGACTTAGAATATTAATTGCAAGCCATTTATCAACATGTCAGACACAGTCCTAAACAGATTGCATAAATTATCTCCTATTAACCTCAGCAACTTCATGATGGGAGTACTATTATCATATCCAGATCATAACTGAAGACACTGAGTCTGCCCTCAGAAAAAGTCTTTTCCATTGCTTTCATGACAGTATAGGGTTTTGCTTTACCTCGCTGCAAAAAAAAAAAAAAAAAGATTCATTGTACCTTCAGGACCTGACAAACAACTCTTAAAATGTCGATGTCTCCTGTCATGAGCTCAGAGTCCTCCGAAAACTGCAAAGGAGCTCCTCTGAGATCATCACATTGTCACTTGACTCTGATGTCAACCTCGAGTGAAAAAGCAGAATGATCTGAGCGGGTCTGCATGCCAGACACTGACAGTTCCTTTCAAGGCCTTAGAAAGTAGAAAGAGAGCAGTTAAAGGCAAAGGATTAGATTCTACATGGCAACATGGGTAGATCTTAAAAAGTACAATGTTGATTAAAAAAAAATGAGCAGGTGAGATACTTGACATCATATCATTTACTTAATGTAAAAGCACATGTGTGTAAAACTGCAATGCACGTTTTGGAAGACAGACACACAGCAAACAATACGAATTGGATGATTAGAGTGGTTGCCATGAGGAAGGGAGGGAAATGGGAGTAGGTATAGAATAGGGATAAAAGTAAAGACAAAAAATAAAATAAAATAGCAGAGGTCTTGCAAGTAATAGGGACCATGCACCTGAATCAAGATATGTCACTATTCAATCTACTGAAACTGAGGTCTAAGAAAGAAAACAGAAAAAAAAAAAGTTTCCCATCCAAAGGATAAACAATGAAAATGATCATGATAAATAGATCTGTGTAGGAAAGGTAGGGGTTGATCTAGTCTGAATCCACTCTGTCCCCCAAACAGTACCATCTGGGCTTGTAGGAAAAAAAGAATGTCTGTAATGTAGCCCTGACAAAACAAGGGCACAGCCATCAGCAATGCAGAATCACTCTTATTGAGCAACGATCCTGGCTCAGTAATATTTTCTCAGGGATAAACCAACTGCTCGGTAACAGATCGAAGAGACACAGCCATTAATACATTCACTGTACTAATACATTTCTTAAATTAACACTGTATAAAATTAAATGTCACACAAACAAGATAGGCTTGTTCATTAAATAGAGTTGAGGAGAGGGAAAGGGTAGTGACCTCTGAAGCTAATGGGTATCCTTAGTCAGGCCAGACATATTGAGAATCTTCATAGCATTGGCTAATGCAAATGGGGGGAAAATTGTGTCATGTCCCCATCAGACTGGGAAAAAAAAAAAAAAACAACGGTTAGATCATGGCATAAGAGGAGTCTTTGCTTCCTCTCAATTTTCTAAACATCACATGTCTGATGATCTCTTGATGAGTCAGTTCAGTTCAGTCGCTCAGTCGTGTCCAACTCTGCGACCCCATGAATTGTAGCACGCCAGGCCTCCCTGTCCATCACCAACTCCCGGAGTCTACCCAAACCCATGCCCATCGAGTCGGTGATGCCATCCAACCATCTCATCCTCTGTCGTCCCCTTCTCCTCCCGCCCCCAATCCTACCCAGCATTAGGGTCTTTTCCAATGAGTCAACCCTTCGCATGAGGTGGCCAAAGTATTGGAGTTTCAACTTCAACATCAGACCTTCCAATGAACACCCAGGATTGATCTCTTTTAGGATGGATTGATTGGATCTCCTTGCAGTCCAAGGGACTCTCAAGAGTCTTCCCCAACACCACAGTTCAAAAGCATCAATTCTTCGGCACTCAGCTTTCTTTACCGTCCAACTCTCACATCCATACATGACCACTGGAAAAACCATAGCCTTGAATAGACGGACTTTTGTTGGCAAAGTAATGTCTCTGCTTTTAAATATGCTATCTAGGTTGGTCATAACCTTCCTTCCAAGGAGTAAGCTTCTTTTAATTTCATGGTCCAGTAGCTGTCTCAAAAGCGAAAGGCTACAGGATAAAGTAAGAACAGAGAAAGAGAGCTGAGTTTTCCCACGCAGCTCAGCCGACACTGGAGTTTTGAGGAAATTCATTTACTTTCAAATATATGCCTGACAGCCTATTCTCAAAGTAAAGTACCCTACTTTTGCTGTCACCATTACAACCTCACTAACCACGAACATCAATGTGCCCATGATAGTCTCACAAGGAATGCTTAAATCCACAAGAGTTATACCAAGATCTGGCAGATTGCTTGAATGAGAATTCTAAATAAGTACTAGCGTTGACGATTTCAAGAATGACAATGAATTTCAAAAGGCTGAAAATCCAACAATGTCTATCAGTCCAGTAACCACGGGAAGCTCAGTTTCTGCTTATCATCATATCTCATCTATCCATGAGACCAAAGTAGAGAGTACTGTGTCTGGATGGCCTGGTAGGGAGGTTGAAAGAAAAACTTGGTCCTAGAAGAAGACAGTCCTGGGGATGAATTCTATGTCTGCCACTGTAGCAGATGTATGAACTTGTGCAAATGACTTATCTTCTCTAAGCCTTAACTTTCTGACATGTGAAAAGGGGAAAATACCAGAACTAAATGAGACAGTATGTATAAACATTCAGCATAGATCGTTTAATTCAGTTAAGTGCTTACTAAATATCAGCTATTACTAAAAATCACTTGCCAGTAGATCCTGAAGGATGTAGTTGGGTAGCATCTATTGATCATTCAGTACAAGTCAAGCATGGTGCAGACACTAGAGATGCACAGATGAACAAGCCACAGAGCTGGATAATCCTACGTGTTGAGTTTCTCAGTTGTTTGAATTATGGCTGCTGAGACCAACCATTATCTCTATTAAATTCTACATTTTCACTAGTAATAAATCAATGTACTCAAAAGGAAGGACATCAGTTTTCTGTGCCAGACTCACTCACTCAGCAATATCAATTTGCTATCAAGCAAAGCATGTGCACGAAAATGTGAGAAATGGAGGACAATTAAAAATAAAGCAAAGGGGCACAGAATTGCTCTCAGAAGGCAGGAGTTTGTAACTTTAAAGAAGTTATCACTTATTGAGTTCTTACTGAATGCCAGGCACTGTGCTTTGTCCCTTATATTGAACTCGCCTCCCATCCTATGATGCCTAATGCCTTGGTTTTACTAAATGCCTTGGTTTTACCTAAAGCTTTGGGACAAACACCAGCTGTCCAGCCCAGCGGCCCATCGACCTCCTACCTCAATCCCAGAACATTCATTTCTTTTCTGTTTCTATACTAATACCCTTCAAAAGGCATTTTGATCAGCAGATGGGTTATGTGATTCTTGAACCCAGGTGCTGTTTCTTGGTTGCCGCTAAGAGGGCAGTGTGTCATTAACACAAACACCTTTATGAGAGCAGGTGACACAGACGAGCGATATGGACTGAGTACAAGATAATAAGGTGTGGTAAAAGCTGTGCAAAGTTGGTGTGTGTATGTTTCATATTGTGTAAGGGGATGAGTGGGTACTCAGTCTTGACCATTTTCCCCACCGCAACACACAAGCCCACTTGCCAGATTTTCTAGCGTTTAAAGAATCAATGGAAAAATAGATACATAAAAATTAAAAGAATGGGGAAAAAAGAAACAATGTAAATATCATGGGGGAGCAGGGATTGGATGAAGATGATCAAAAGGTATAAACTTCTAGTTATAAAATAAAATAGTAGGGGTGCAATGTACAATACGTTTAATATAATTAGCACTGTTGTATGTTATACATGAAAATTGTTACAAGAGTAAATCCTAAGAGTTCTCATCACAAGGAAAAATATAATTTTCTTTTTCTTTTATCTTATATCTATATGAGACGATGAATGTTCACTAAACTTGTAGTAATCATTTCCTGATATATGTAAGTCAAATCATTATGCTATACACCTTAAACCTGGAATGGCTATCCACTCCAATATTCTTGCCTGGAGAATACCGTGGACGGAGGAACCTGGCGGGCTACAGTCCATATGGTCACAGAGGTGGACATGACTGAGAGACTAACACACACACCCCTTAAATTTATACAGTGCTGTATGTCAATTATATCTCAATAAAATTGGAAAAATAAACAATATAAACATAAAATTTTATGTACAATTTTTTCAAATTTTCAAACATATTGTCAACCTAAAACTAGCCAGTTCTTTAACGTGGGTGTCTGTGTTTTGAGCTCTCACATCTGTCAAAAGTCAGAATTTCTTTTGTCTTCCCAGATAATGTGTTTCTCTTTTACAGATTTACTTTTTATATTTGTTTCTAAATGTCTATCCCATTCGAGTATAAGCTCCTTGAAAATAGTTTCTTTCACAATTCTAAGCCTCTGGTTCAAAATTAGTGTGCAGGGTTTATAAAGAGAGAAAAGGGGGTTGCTCCTTCCTGAAAGATAATGCCAAATGTGCTCATTAAACAGTCAACATACATTCCTTGAATATTTTTCATCATAGCCAGGAACGGTGTTAGACATTAGGATTACAGCAGTGAAAATGATGATATATTTTGAATCTCGCCAGTTATACTGGCAGTGGAAGAGCTTTCCTAGTCTCTGTAGCACTTACTTGTATCAGTTCAGTTCAGTTGCTCAGTCATGTCCAATTCTTTGCGACCCCATGGACAGCAGCACGCCAGGCTTCCCTGTCCTTCACCAACTCCCAGAGCTTGCTCAAACTCATTCCATCAAGTCCATGATGTCATCCAACCATCTCATCCTCTGTTGTCCCCTTCTCCTCCCACCTTCAATCTTTCCCAGCATCAGGGTCTTTTCTAATGTGTCAGTTCTTTGCATCAGGTGGCCAAAGTGTTGGAGCTTCAGCTTCAGCATGAGTCCTTCCAGTGAATATTCAGGACTGATTTCCTTTAGAATTGACTGGTTGGATCTCATCGCAGTCCACAGGACTCTCAAGAGTCTTCTCCAACACCACAGTTCAAAAGCATCAATTCTTCTGCACTCAGCTTTATGGTCAACTCTCCATACACCCTCTATTATTTGGACTTCCCTGGTAGCTCAGCTGGTAAAGAATCCGCCTGCAATGCAGGAGACCCTGGTTCAATTCCTGGGTTGGAAGAGGGCATGGCACCCCACTCCAGTATTCTTGCCTGGAGGAGCCCCATGGACAGAGGAGCCTGGCAGGCTACAGCCCATGGGGTCGCAAAGAGTCAGACACAACTGAGATTAAGCAGTTCAGTAATATACAAAGTTTTGGAAGAAAAAAATAATGATTTACTGAGCTGATTGAAAGTAGATATATTAATCAACACTCTCAGTTCATAGCAGCAGTGGCAATCTTAAACTACTAGCAAGAAAGAGAGATGGAGAGAAAGGGAGAGAAAGAGAGAAGAAAGGAAGGGAGAACAGAGGAAGGAAAGAAAGAGGGAGGAAAGGAGGAAAGAAGAGATAGAGAGAAGGGGAAAGGGGGAATTTGCTCAAATAACCTGAAAATCTTGGGATAAAATTTAGGACTTCAGGCACAGCAGGATCCATGAACTCAAGCAATTTCATCAGAATTCAGTTCTTAGGCTCCAGCCATGTGTATAAACATTATGATCCCTGACTGCACAAGACACAATCGAGATCTTAGCAATATCAGAGGAAAAAGAACATCTCCAATAGCACCGGTGGAAAAGTCCTAGGGAGGATTCTCATTGGTTTACATTGCTCACATATTCTTAAATGAACCAGGGATCACAGGGAAAGGATTCTATTAACATAACAGGAAAGGAAAAAGCAAACCAACATATGTTCCCTATGATTGTAATAAAGCAAAAGCAATCAAAGCAACATGGCGTTCCTGACAATCCTTAGGAAATGAATCTTGACTAGAAACTCTGTGAGTTAAGTCAAAAATACTCTGTGTTAAGTCAGCAAAAAGGAAACACAGACATTAGTTTGTTTCCCAGAATGTATTGGTTATGTTTCACTCCAATATATCATCAACTTTTACATTTAATTTCTACCACAGAATCTCTCAGAGTATTCCAAACAAAGGAGCTCACTTTTTACTATGTTTGAACCAAAACAGAGTTTGGTGAAGGTATTCAGTAGTCAATTAAGTCTGGGAAACTTTTGGTTATACAAAGTTAAGCAAATTCCTCAACTGAAGGATTTCTCAGAGGTTGTGCTATGTGATTGTGTATCATAAATTATCAAAAGCGGTGACTTAGAATGTCTTCGTTCCCAAATTAACTTGGCCATGAAACACTTTGGTTCACAGAGCATCTTGTAGGCCTGATATTTTACAGAAGACATGCTTGAATTCTCCACTCCACAGAGAGAAAATGACCTGTTTTCTCTGTGCGTTTGAAACGTGATGGATAGTGGTGTGAAAGCAGCATAGATTTTCACATCAGCACTGTGTTGGACTTTGTCCCCTTTGTGCTTAGTCACTCAGTAGTATCCGACTCTTTGGAACCCATGGACTGTAGCCCTCCAGGCTCCTCTGTCCATGGAATTCCCCAGGCAAGAATACTAGAGTGGGTTGCCATTTCCTTCTCTAGAGGATCTTCCTGACACTGGGATCAAACCTTAGTCTCCTGCATTGCAGATGGATTTTTTACCGTCTGAGTTTCCAAGAAGCCCACTCGTTCATTACCTTTAGCCTAGATCAAATTACTTAAAACTCTCTGAACTTCTTCATCTATATAAAATGAGGTATTATGGCTTATAAGAAAACATACGCCAAAAAGTCTGGGACAACATGCCCTCACAGAATACACTTGTTAAAGTTAGTTTCATTTTAAACTGATCCAGGCATGATAAAAATGTTCACCAAATGTAGCAAACTCCAACAAAATCTGCACAAAACTCTAATAATGGCTTCTCTGATTTTGAAGATCCTCTTTCCTTGACAACAGTATATTTAGATGCTTTAAAAAAAAAAAAAAGGAGTGATATCTGTAACTTATAGTAAATCTTCACCTAAATTATTCAAGCTATTTGTTTATAAACAGCACAACCAGTCAAACATGAAGTTTAAATTGGAAAATCAATTTCCCTGGAAAATATTTCAGGCTATATGGAGTTGTCCCAGAGAGTCTGAGGGCTGCAATGATTTTTTTATTTTTTCATGACATCACTCACATAAGACAGCACTGCAGGACTAACACAGACACAATCTTGAATTACAAGGAGGATAGTAAGACATGAAAAAATTGACTTGCTCTTCTTTAGAAGGATTCCCTTATTTCTTTCACCTCTTCACTGTCATCACCTCTGGAGCTAATATGCCAGACAAGTGCAGATTTGCTGCAGCAATGTGAACAAAGATTATGAATTAAAATTTATCCAAGCCTCAGATTCACAGTGATCTAACAATTTCTGTATTTTTAGAAATCTGCCATAAATTCAACTTCAAGGAAGTCATAACTCGAAAACCAGCTGATAAATAATGAACCAAATTATAGTTTTCAAAATTATAATTATGTTTGCAGATACTACTGATTATCCAACTGTTATCTTCCTGTCTTCCCTTCTAACAGAATAAGAAATTGCATTCTGGCCTCTGCTCAGCTCCCTCATGAGGTTTGGAGGTGCTGTAAGGGATGGATGACTCTCCTGGGTCTAAGTCAAACCTGTGTATGCATACAGGGTACAGGGTGAGCATGGGACACAGTTCTGACCAAGACATGAAAAGTCCAGTAGAAGGTTTTCAGGGCTACCCTGGTTGTTCAGTGGTGAAGAATTCACCTGGCAGTGTAGGAGACATGAGTTCAATCCCTGATCTGGTAAGATTCCACATGCCATGGAGCACCTAAGCCCATGCACCATAACTCCAGATCCTATGTTCAAGAGCCCGGAAGCTACAACTACTGAGCCCTCGCACTGCAACTGCTGAATTCTGTACAGCCTAGAGCCCGCGCTCCCCAAGAAGAGAAGCCACTGCAATGGGAAACCCGAGCACCGCAGTGAAGAGTGGTTCCCACTCTCTGCAACTAGAGAAGAGTCCATGCAGCAACGAAGACCCCCCACAGTCAAAAATAAATAAATAAATTCACTTTATTTAAAAAAAATAAAAGGTTTTCAAATGAAGAAATTTCATTCTTGATAAAAAGAAAAGAGGGATAGGTCCATCTTCTTCCTACAGATGTTGCCATGTGTGGATCTAACATCTGGACCCACTGCAGTCACCTTGCTTCCAGCATGAGAATGAAGACAATTGCAAGAGATGGCAAAGGACAGAGATTTTAAGAAGCCCAATTCCTTCAGCCAGCTCTGAATTCCTTCCTACCTCTGGGCATCCTGGTTTGAGATTGATATTTTTCCTAATTATTTTTGCTATCTGAGCTGCTGATTATCACAGGACAAGGCATCTGATACAGAGGCCTTGAAGAAAATAACAAAAGCATGGTGGACATTACTGTAAACCCTCAATGTCTATGCTCCCTTTCTACCTCACTGATATTACTCTCCATCCTGTTTCAAGTAGCCCAATTGCAGAAACACAGTCATTTACAGACAATAAAATGTACACGGATATCTACTATTGGGGCTGATGAGAAAGCAACTATTTGTCTTATTAAAATAAATTTGAAAAGGAGAGATGGCTCTGAGTGCCCTTTGCCTTTTGCTTTTTTCACCTTCTTTCTGCCTGATATGTGGACTGTATGCTCAGAGGTTGAGCCACCAATATCCTAACGGTGATAGAGGAGTCAACCAGGAGAGACTTGGAATCTCGATGCCTTCCTTGATCAGCTACGCTGTTGCTGAAAGACATCACTCCAGACTTCCATGGCAAATGAAGAAAGCCCTGCCTGGACAAGTCCTTAAAGGTCTGTTTCACTTGTACAGCAGATGTAACCTCAATACAAAAGTAATAAGCTATTCATTTATCAGCAAATAGCAAAACAAATTAAAGACTGGGAGGAGTATAATGAATGGATAAAGGTGTGGGCTCTGGAAATAAACTGCCTGGGTTTGAAAGCTGTCTCTGCCTTTTGTAAGCATAGGATTTTAGTTGTTATTTAATTTCTTAAGACCTTGGCTTCCAGGTAAAATTGGAATGATAATAAAACTAAATCTACTCCAAAGAGTGATGAGAAGTTAATAAGACAATCCATACGGGGGAAAAAATGAGCCTGGAATACATTACTTCATCCAAAAACTACTGAACAATGTACCAGACCGTGTTCTAGGTACTAGGACTGTAACAGCTGACACAGCTAACAAAAAGCCCCATTCTTACAGGGCGTGCATCCTTATAACAGAAAATAAATAGTAAACAACGTAAGAAAGAAACACATGCAGTGTGTTAGATAGAGCTAAGAGCTATTCAAAATGAATAAGCTGGGGAAGAGAAATAGAGGGTAGCTGGGGTGGAGACTTATAATTCTAAACAGAGTGGATGAGGACAGCCTCACTGAGAAGGTGATATCCTTGTAAAGATCTAAAGGAGATAAGAGAGTGAGTCATGTGAATCCCTGGGGAAAAAGGCATGCTATGCAAAGGGAAAAGCTAGGACCTGAGGGAGAGCATTCCAAGGAAAACAATACACAGCAGAGATTTTAACTAGCTTGAAATAGTTTATTCACGTTCAGAAGCTAGTCTAGAAGCTTTAGATTTCCAACCAACTCTTTCTACATCATTAGAATACAAAATGAATATGAAAACAGTGAAAAGACAGCCTTCAGAATGGGAGAAAGTAATAGCAAACAAAGCAATGGACAAAGAATTAATCTCAAAAATATACAAGCAACTCCTGCAGCTCAATTCCAAAAAATTAATGACCCAATCAAAAAATGGGCCAAAGAACTAAACAGACATTTCTCCAAAGAAGACATACAGATGGCTAACAAACACATGAAAAGATGCTTAACATCACTCATTATCAGAGAAATGCAAATCAAAACCACAATGAGGTACCATTTCACGCCCATCAGAACAGCTGCTATCCAAAAGTCTATAAGCAATAAATGCTGGAGAGGGTGTGGAGAAAAGGGAACCCTATTACACTGTTGGTGGGAATGCAAACTAGTATAGCCACTATGGAGAACAGTGTGGAGATTCCTCAAAAAACTGGACATAGAACTGCCATATGACCCAGCAACCCCACTGCTGGGCATACACACCAAGGAAACCAGAATTGAAAGAGACACGTGTACCCCAATGTTCATCACAGCACTGTTTATAATAGCCAGGACATGGAAGCAACCTAGATGTCCATCAGCAGACAAATGGATAAGGAAGCTGTGGTACATATACACAATGGAATATTACTCAGCCATTAAAAAGAATACATTCGAATCAGTTCTATTGAGATGGATGAAACTGGAGCCTATTATACAGAGTGAAGTAAGCCAGAAAGAAAAACACCAATACAGTATACTAACGCACATATATGGAATTTAGTAAATCAGTAAAGATAACCCTGTATGTGAGACAGCAAAAGAGACACAGATGTATAGAACAGTATTTTGGACTCTATGGGAAAGGGCGAGGGCGGGATGATATGGGAGAATGTCATTGAAGCATGTAAATTATCATATGTGAAACGAATCGCCAGTCCAGGTTCGATGCGTGATACAGGGTGCTCAGGGCTGGTGCACCGGGATGACCCGGAGGGATAGGATGGGGAGGGAGGTGGGAGGGGGGTTCTGGAAGGGGAACACATGTACACCCATGGCAGATTCATGTCAATGTAAGGCAAAACGAATACAATATTGTAAAGTAAAAAAATAGATAAATAAATAAATTTTTTTAAAAAGGAAGAAAATAGTGAAAATGCCTATATGAAAATTTCCCCATGCTCAATTTCTCCGTGTGTCCTCTCTAAAGTAACAACGTATTATATGGATACTTTACATGCATTATATGGCTAAATGATTAGCCATGTCTTAGTCAGCTCAAGCTGTCATAAAAAAATGCCATTGATGGTAACTTGAATAACAGACATTTACTTCTCACAGTTCTAGAGGTGAATGTCCAAGGTCAAGTGTCTGGCATATAGTAACTGCTCAGTTAATATCACTTTTCTGTTATGCTATACTGGCAAAAAAAAAAAAAAAAAAAGATGGAGAGAACGAAGAGATTGCGGGCTGAGAGATGACATCCAAGAAGGACACACATATGTGGATAAAAGAAAGTGTTCTTGAAACTGTGGAGAGACAAATCATTGTCCCAGTGGTTTGTTCGTGGGCTGGGCTACTTTTAGCTTAGAAGTGGGCAACCTCAGTTTGAGGTGAAAGGTCATGGGAAGTAACTCAGATGCTTCCAAATGACTGTTTCTTTGAAGCTTCCTCTTAAAATAGAATCAGGTCATTTAGGAAACAGGGAGTTAGAAAAATACCACTGTGAACAACAAGTAGTTATTATTATTATTATTGCTGTTATGAAGTGGTTTCTCTGTGACAGGTACTGAATGAAATTAAGCCATTGTATATATGAACCTTTTTTCATTTTTTTTTTTTTTTGACCTGCATCTCACAGCATGTGGAATCTTAGTTCCCCGACCAGGGATTGAACTCACATCCTCTGCTACAGTGGAAGCATGGTGTCTTAACCACTACACTGACAGTTAAGTCCCTGATTCTTCTTTATTTATACCATCTTTCTCATACTGCAACCAAGAAGGGTTGTACACTTTTAAAGACTCATGGGATTCGACTGGACCTGCCTGGATAGTCCAGAATAATCTCCCCATTCCAGAGTCCTTTTGCAATGTAAAGTAACAGATTCACAAATTCTGAGAATCAGCTTGCAGGAGCATTTTTCTGCATACCATGCTGTTGTTGTTCAGTCGCTCAGTCAGTCCAACTCTTTGCAACCCCATGGACCGCAGCATGCCAGGCTTCCCTGTCCTTCACCATCTGCTGGAGTTTGCTCAAACTCATGTCCATTGAGTCAGTGATGCCATCCAACCATCTCGTCCTCTGTCATCCCCTTCTCCCCCTGCCTTCAATCTTTCCCAGCATCAGGGTCTTTTCTAATGAGTCTGCTCTTCTTATCAGGTGGCCAAAGTATTGGAGCATCGGCATCAGTCCTTCCAATGAATATTTACAGCTAATTTCCTTTAGGACTGACTAGTTTGATCTCCTTGAAGTCCAAGGGACTCTCAAGAGTCTTCTCCAGCACCACAGTTCAAAAGCATCAATTCTTCTGTGCTCAGCCTTCTTTATGGTTCAACTCTCAAATCCACACATGGCTACTAGAAAAACCATTGCTTTAACTAGATGGATCTTTGCTGGCAATGTAATACATACCATATGGTGTGAGAAAAGTGACCCCCAATAAGTTTGATCCTCACCAACTCTGATGCAGAGTATACTAGTTTCCCTCTTAAAGCTGGAGGAAGAGGGCCAGCTTTACCATCTGAGCCATCTGAGAAGTCCATTGGGGAAGGCCATTAATTTGTTACACAGCACTAAAAAAAAGAAAACTGATATACAGCCTAAATTAGTTATTTAGATACAGAATTAAGTCACCAATATTGAAGAAAGAATTTTATAGTCAAACCACAATCCACTGTCAAATATGGGTACGTGAAAATTACCTGGAACTTGAACTGATAAAACAATAGGAATTCATCACAAGTTTATACAACTATGACATGTCTCAGAACTCTTTATTTTTATTCAACTGGTTTAAACTAACAGAAAACTTGCTGTCTATGCAACAAAGAGTTCAAAGAAAATATGGCTTTTGAAATTATCGATTCAGTACTCCATCCAATTCAGAGTATCTTTTCTCGCTTTTTGCAGTGACCATTTCATTATGAGGCTGGCTTTCCTCATGGTGGCAAAACTACAATATTCAGAAGAAGAGAACTCTGGCTTCAGGCAGATCCTTAAAACTTATCCTCACATCTTATCAACCCATTCTTGGCCATGGGCCTATTTCTGAACCAATCCCTTTGGGCAGAGGAATCCTATGTAGAAGGGGTGATTAGGACATAGTAGTTCATCACTCCAGAGAAGGCAATGGCACCCCACTCCAGTACTCTTGCCTGGAAAATCCCATGGACGGAGGAGCCTGGTGGGCTACAGTCCATGGGGTTGCGAAGAGTCGGACAAGACTGAGCGATTTCACTTTCACTTTTCACTCTCATGCATTGGAGAAGGAAATGGCAACCCACTCCAGTATTCTTGCCTGGAGAATCCCAGGGACGGGGGAGCCTGGCGGGCTGCCATCTATGAGGTCGCACAGAGTCGGACACGACTGAAGCAACTTAGCAGCAGCAGCAGCAATTCATAACTCTAGCCAGACCAGAAGTCACTAGTAGGACTTCACGGTATGAAGGCTAACGTGAAGGAGCAAAACAGAATCAGAAACAAATAAATAGTTGAAGGAAAGTGAATAGAGAGGAAGAGAAAAGGAGGCACATAATGCTAGCAACATTTTCCTAGTGTTTCTGAAACTTGAGTAATGAACAGACCACCTTTAAAAGAAAAAAAAAGAAAATTTAGATCATTCTAGTCTGTTTTGCCGCCCCTCACACCGACAGCCTGAAGGCAAGATGACGGCTGAGGTCACTCAGTGACCCTGCAGCTGAGGCAGCTCAAATATCAGATCAGATCCTGTAGCCAGAGTAAAGCTGCCCCACCAGTAACAAGAGTTAACATGAATTAACCTCTTAAATCTGTGCCAGGCATGGCTCTCAACCTTAATATTTACCTACAAGGCATGTGTTTTTATGACCCCTGTTTACCAGAGAGTTGGAAAAAAATAGGCACCGTGAAGTTAAGCAAAAGAGCCAAGAGTACACAGGAGGTAAGCGGAGGAGCCGGGCTGAGAACCTGGGCTCTGTGGTTCCCACGGCACCACAGAGACAAGCATTCCAGGAAGCTTTGCCCCGTGTGCTTCACACCTCATTCATCACCAGGGAAAAAGCCTGCCAGGGTGAGACTAGGAAGAGGGTGGCAAACTCCCTGGGATAGAGGAAACAGCAGGAAAAGAACAAAATGAAGAGGGTGGGCGTGGGGAGTGATCATCTTTCTGAAGCAAAGCGGTAATATTTTCACTGAAAAGAGGATCCCATGTGTAGGTTTGAATTTCTGTCATGCTAATAAATGGGCCATCGGAGCAGCTGGCGGCACGCTCATCACTGCTGTGGGAGCTCTTCACGCTCATCCCGTCCCTTGTGGCCTGGCCAGACAAGGATGAAAAGCCCCAGCATCAGGTATTAGAAGAGATGGAGGAAGCACACGAGCCAATTTATGGGGTTTCACTTGACCAGTTTTCTTCATTTGAGTCCTATTAGCTCTGATAATGTATCCTCACTATTAGGCAGCCGGGAGGGCAAGGTGACGTGAGCGTGTGTGAATGCCGCCATAAGCCCAGCAGCCTTTAGGACTGCTGAGAGTACCGGAGTTCCAGCAAGAAATGCAGGAGAGCGTCTGGGACAACCCAGGAGAAGATGTAAGTGATCCTCTAAATTTCAGGAAGCACAGACGTGACCAAAGCAGTGCACAGTCCGAGGAAAAGAACAGGGAATCGAACGCAGTGGCGTTCTGTACAGCTCTGCCACGCTCTTGCTCTTCTCTGCACAAGGCACTTTTCACCTCTTTTAGCTTCATTTCTTCAACCTTAAAATAAGCGAAATTATGTACTTTGCACAGGAGTCGTGAGGCTCGCTGAAGTATGGATACAC
Source organism: Giraffa tippelskirchi (assembly GCF_054371585.1). NCBI lineage: Eukaryota > Metazoa > Chordata > Mammalia > Artiodactyla > Giraffidae > Giraffa > Giraffa tippelskirchi. Next base: position 142,876,159 of record NC_137285.1, read on the forward strand.
TGTTCTTATTTCAATGCCCGTCACAGAGAAAACACTCCATAATAACAACAGCAATAATAATTATTAATTACCTATTGTTCACAGTGGTATTTTTCTAACTCCCTATTTCCTAAATGGCCTGATTTCATTTTAAGAGGAAGCTTCAAAGAAACAGTCATTTAGAAGCATCTGAATCACTTTCCATGACCTTTCACCTCAAACTCGGTGCTAAAAGTTCTCTTCTCTTGACATCTTTGCACTGAAGTTGCCCTCTTTTGAGATGAAAGTAGCCCGGCCCATGAGCAAAACACTGGGACAGTGATGTGTCTTTCCATGAATTCAAGAACACTTTCTTTTATCCCCGTATTTTCGTCCTGGGATGTCATCTCTCAGCCCTCTGCCTCTTCATCCTCACCACTTCCTGCCAGTGCAGCAAAACAGAAAAGCACAACCTGATTATATCAGAACAGACTCGTTCTCTCCCCGCCTCCGGACGTTCATATCCTTGTTCAAGGCTTCCCATGTGCCACCTCAGTGATGAATCAAAAGCCCTTGAAATGGCAATGCTTTCTGGCTCTGAGTCAGGGTGGTTCTATTAGTCAGTCCAACATCTCAAGAGGAAGAGTCAGAAAAAGCAAGAGGCTCAGATATCATGTGTAAGCAGGAATGGTAGAGTCAGAGAGGAACACTGCAAGTTTCACCAAAGAAAAAATATTGCTAACAAACATACCAAGACGACTGACTACATTAAACATAAAGAGGCCCAGTAAATGCGTACACAGGGGATTAAGAGCTTTGGCTGGAGTCAATCTGACCTGTCAGAGCACTAGCATATGCTAGGTGCATCACCTGGGATAAGACATTTAATTTTTCTGAGCTTTAGTTTCTTCATTTGTAAAATATGGATAATAATAATAATTTCACAAAGCTTTTATGAGGATTAAAAATTTCTGTGTAGAAGTGCTTAATACACAGTTTGATACATAGGAGGAGCTCGGATATAGGTACCATTTAGCCAAAGAACCAGTAGCATCCATGTTTTCTAAGATGCTGCAACTTTCTCTTTTGCATTTTTCATAAATATAAATCTTAAGTGATTATTTAATAACTAGAACGTACAAAAACGGTGCTGGCAAAAAGTGATGAAGGATTAAACTTATCCAGAAGAGTCCTCAGGAAAACCAGGATGAAGAATAGATAGCACAAGCAGATGTATTTAGTTTGCTGAAATATGGAGAAGGCTGAAGAATCTGGAGGAGTACTATGCCACAGGATATTTCCCAATACAAGCTGGCGGCCACTTATTTAGGTGGAAATGTCCAACAGACAGTTCACTAGACTGATTCAACATATGGAAGAGAAAGGTCTTAACACTTGACTGGACACAGTGTTCTGGAGCATCTACGAATACCTCTCCAAGGATAGGTCACCCAAGAAAAGCACATATAGTCAGACAAAAAGAGGATTAAACACTATAAATGCCAATATTTATGGGCTAGGTGAAAAAACAGATAAAAGAGACAGAAAATGTTTCAGTGGAAAGGATTTAGGACATTTCCCACAACCACTGGATAATTCATTCATTCACTCATTCAACTAATACTTAGATTATGCTTAATAGAAGGCAGGCATTACACTAGGTGGGGACATGGTGGGGAAGAACACAACTCAGACTCTACCTGCATGAGGCTAATTGTCTAGGAAAGAATTCAGAATTCCACAAGGCGTTGAACAAGTCCACTAAGAGATCTTTCAAAGAATCAGCGGGGATAGAAATCAGAACTAAAGGTTTAAGAGAAAAGGAAGACAGTGGAAGTAAACTATTTTAACAAACTCAGCTATATGGTAAGAAGAGAGGGGATACAGAGTCAATGTTCTAGAAGGATATCAAGCATCCCATGGTAATAGGGGGCTTCCACACGGGAGATACAATTATTCTCTCAACCATTTCTGGCTTTCTTAAAAGTCAGATAATAGTACAAGTCATGTCTACACTGACTATGATGAAAGCAGCTGCCTAAGCAGATTGACTGTCCTTTTGGGTCTTCAGAGACTCTGGAACCCGGCCATCTCCCCGTAGTCCCAGCTCAGCATATGTTCTCTCCTGCAGTGTGAGGATATCTGCATTAGCCTAAGTACATACAGCAGGCCCTTTAATTAATGCTCAATACACTTCACACATTAGCAAATATCACTGTGTCCCCTATGGAACTCTAAGGCATCTGGTAGATTTGTGTCTCCCTCAAGAAGCTGCTTGTTTCTCTTATAGTCAAAAGGCACAAGTCGTATACTCTTAATGTTGCCCCCAAATCACAGGAAGCTCTATCCCCATTCTTTGGCCTTTAAGTTCTCACTTTGAGGCTTCCCAGGTGGGGCTAGTGGTAAAGAACCCATCTGCCAGTGCAGGAGACATAAGAGATGCTCTACTTTTGACAATAAGAAGACACCAGAGAAAAGCAACACAAACTTGGAAAAGGTAAATAAATGGCAAACTCAATAAAGATAAATAATAAAATTAGAACAGTCTTCCCTGAGGTAAGTGATACAGAAGGCACTTTTTAAAATAACAGTTTTATTAAGACATAATTCACATACTATACAATTTGTCCATTCAAATGGTTCAATTCAATGGTTTTTAGTATATTCACAGAATTATGCAACCATTACTCCAACCAACTGAACAGATATTTCATTAAACCACACACAAACCAGAGTGGGAAGTGGTGAGCTACAGCATTTGGTAAAACCCTGAGGCAGTTTGAATTGACATTTTGTGCATTTGAATTTATGGCTGACTATTTTTATGACTTATTAGCATCCTTTTTGTTTCATCTCAGTGTTTGCTCAGGCTTACAGCTCTCAACTTTTAAACAGCAGTTATTCCATGCTTCCCAGGTGGTACAAGTTGTGAAAACAAAAAAACAAAAAAACCCACCTATCAATGCAGGAGACGTGAGGGACATGCCTTCAATCCTTGGGTCAGTAGGATCCCCTGGAGTAGGAAACGGCAACACACTCTAGTATTCTTGCCTGGAAAATTCCATGGACAGAAGAGCCTGGTGGGCTACAGTCCTTGGGGTCACAGAGAGTCGGACACGACTGAAGCAACTAAGCACACACATGCATATACTTACTCTTGACTTCATCCTTCCACACATTCACATAACTGTACACAGGACTTTCTCTACCTTCTCTCAGACCCTACCCAGTGGTTTCTGGATCTTGCCCTAATCCCAAATCCCTGCAATTTTTCATTACCCTCTGTTAACAGACTTCAGAGTGATTTTTTTTTTGAGACAATAGGATTCTGTGTTTAGCCAAGCCAATTCTGCTCAAATTTGCAAGTAAAATTTCATGAGTGGCTATAGCAAGTGCTTTGTTAATCTCCAAATACATATTCTAAGCTCAGCCTTAAATTCATGCTGTTCTTTATTTACCAGAGAACTTATTTTCCAAGTCTTTTTCTTTAATATATATGTAAAATTTTTCCTCTTCTCTTTTAACCTCCTTGCCATGTTTTCTGATGATAATAGATCATGCCACTTGATATGACCACAGAGCTGTGCTCTGCTTTTCTGTTTAAAAAATTCAAATTAAAGTGACCAGAGTGGTGTAGAAATCATGTTGAGGGCAACTGAAGGAAATAGAAATAGTGGGCCTGCCCAAAAAAGGCTTAAATAAAAAACATACTATCTGCCTACAGGTATTGTCATACTGAACGACTGTCATACTGTAGCATTAAGGAGCAGAACAGGGCAAGAGATAAGAATTATAGTGGCAGAATGTGCCTCAACAGAATTCATTCATTATTTCAGCAAATAGTTATTACTGAGAGCAGTCTACATGTGAAGCATTATTTTGGACCTGTGGAATATACAAAGAAAAACTAGTTAAAGTCCCTGTTCTCAAGTACTTTACAACTTATTATGGTCACAGAATGCAGGAGAATAAATATAACTGTCCAACTCTGGAATGGACTGAGCCATGGAGCAAGGAACAACTGGTCGTAAGAGAGATACAGGTAAAAACTGAATGCTCCCTGTCCGGTATATTATAGGAAAGATTCCTGTATTGGCCAGATATTCGTTTACTTTTTCTCTGCCTATTATTTCTAAATCTTCCCCTATTAGTAAGGCAGCAGTTCCAAGATGCCTTTACCATTGAGGACCTAGGCAAAGATGTGGAAGTAGAAGACATACATAGAAGTCTTAGCCAGAGAGAAAGAAGAAAAACAATCTCACTGGCCCTGGAGAAATGGGAAGAGAGCAGGAGAGTGAAGAGGTCACGTGCAAAGGTCCTCCTAGTCCCCTCATTAGCATGGAGCCACAGGGAGAAAGGGATGGAAGTACCACAGCAGTTGTGGGAGATCCTCAGCCCCGGAAGAAGGCAGGATTCACCAGTTCAGCTTGCAGGAGGTTTTAAGACTCTAGAAACTTCACTTACGTTCAATACACTCCAAAACATAGTTCACTGAACCGATATAGTATGCTGAGGATATGAGTTTGAAGTAGTACCCTTGGATTTCTCAGCCCATGTATAAAATGAGGATGATCCAGAAAGGGTCTCAAGTGCCACTGAGGAAATACAGAGAAGCAGAACAGGTACACAAAGGCCTGGGGCTGGAACTGAGTCCTCAGTGAGCAGTCGCACTGTAAATGCAGGCAAATGGTCGCAACCACAGGCCCCATTCAGACGTATCACCATGTCTCAAAAGGCCAGACAAGATCAGTGGCAGACCAGAACAACAACACAGCCAAAATCAGTAAGAAGCCATGGATGACTCATAGACATCAGACCACTCTTTTCTCTAATAGCAGAGAGTAATCTAGACCTCCTTTCAGTTTTCAGATAGCAACCTGGAGGAAAGCAGCAAAAGAGAAAGGAAATTTGAAGGAGTATAAATAATAAAAAAGGAGTATATATAATAAAAAATCCAAAAGGGACATTTAAATTGGAAGAGATTGAAATACTATCACTAACTGGTAGATTTCAGATTTTCCCCCAAGCTCTCTAATAAACATATAGCCCTCTAAACCCCTAAACACATAAACACAAGCACGCTGCTACCCAGTGAAGCAGGCTCCATAGCAGAGATTTATTTCATTTTAGAAAATCAAGAAAACTAAACGCTCTCATTTATCTAAGTAGTAATGTGTATACATTCTTGATCCCAACAAAAATTCTTGAGCACATATTCACGTTTGTGATGCCAAATGGTTAATCATTCATCAGGAAAACTTTTCTAGAAGGTCAACAGGGTCTTTTTTTAGTGGAGACATTAAGAGGCCCCTGTGCAAATTCACATTGTTTATTTCTGTCTTCTACAATGATTACTTTCTCAAACAGGATTATTCACCTGTTTTAACGCTATATTTTAATCTCCTCCATGTTGCTGAATTTTAAATGTTTTCCACATACCCTGTATGGCTATTAATTTGCACTCTTCAAGAAGTCAATTACCCATACATTGCCATAAGAAGTGTGAATTACAGCATAATCATGAAAAGATTTGTCTCCTTTTTCCACACAGTATCTTCTGCCCTGTCAATGCAGGCTTTCCTTCATTTTAAGATATTCTTGTGGTTTTCGATAGAAATTAGACACTGTGGACCACTGTATATGATCTTGATGCCACTGGGTACCATCTGGAATTATCACTGACAAAGGAATGCTACTCAACACAAATCGTATGCTCACATATTGCTCAATATTTATCACAGCAACATGTATTTGTTAAATCAGGTACATCAGAAGAAGCCATTAAACCTCAATATGTAACATAGATAAAGGCATATGAAAGACTATTAGCAAAATCTGTCCTAGGTAACTGATATTTCATTTCCCACCAAAGAAAGGGAGAGAAAAATCAGCTAGCCTCTCTCAATTTATCATTCGGTGTTCCTAGCGAGATTGGGGGGAAAAAAATGTTGGCAGAGCTATTAGAAAGCAAGGCTGTTGTATCCATGAGGACTGGAGAAAAGGGAAAAGTATTAATGTGGCTAAATGAGGTCTAGATCAAGAACCCTGGAACTCAGGGAGGGATGAAATTAAAACCTCAAAGTGGCAGCTCCTTTTGAATTTACGACACTGTGATTTCCAATTCCTCTGGATTCTCTCAACTTTCTCCAAATACCAACGTTCAAAAAGAAATGTGACAATGGTCACAACGGGCTACAAATACATCTGCCCCCCTTTATCTAGAACTGGTTATATAGGTTAGTTTGATTTGTCACAAGAGGTCATGGTATTTTTACTACAAAGGGTTAAAGTGCTAGGTAAGGCAGGAGGTTTCATGTGCCTTTGAGTCCAGCCAGCACAAACACAGTCAATCCTGGCCACGGTTCCTTTTCTTACACTGGTTACTGAAAGGCTATTAAGTCTCTGAAAAGCTGTATCGAATACCAAACAAAACCCTGAAAGGTGGCAAAATTGAAAGAGGACACTGAAAGCAGCCAGGCAATGCCTGAAGCCCAAAGTCTTTGCACAGTCGCTTCTTTTCATCATCTCTCAGATCATAAGTTGTTTTAAGAGTTGTGAAAGGTGTCAGAAAGACAGCCTTCTTCTAAAGTTAGGCAAAAATCCGGGATGTGAATGCATAAGAATTCTATCAGATTGCTTACTCTCACCCAAACCCCTTCAGGGGAGTTTTAAGAAACACATTTGAAGACCTAATACACAATCATTCTCAGAGATCTAAAGCAATGTCTAAAAGATGTTTTCTCTCCAGGTGAAAAATGAAAATGCAATTTCAGGAAAAACCTCCTCATTTTTTTTCTGTCTTCTCCAATCTGTCCTGGAAGGATCGTACTGATGGCCTTATTTTTTGATGCTTGAACCTTTGCTTAAAGAAAACTTGATAAAACACAATACTTGCTTTTGTACTATCAGAGAAAAGAAAAGAGATAGGGATAATTTTAAATTGCAGAAAATAGTACAGTCATTATTGTTTGGCCTGGGGATGTATTATTTATGATTAAAATTACACCTATCCAGGACTTATTTTCTGGTAAAACTCTGATCTCTAGGATCCAATGAGCAACAAAATAACAAATGAATCTATTTACCAAAATGTTAAAGGAATTTACTGACTTCATGGTATCTTTCATGCCATAGGAATTAACCAATATTTTGCTGTTCTCTAATTTTTGCATAGGTCATAACAAGAGCCCTTGGTGTTTCAGAAATTTTCAAAAATCTTCAATTGCATACCAAATAGGAGGAAGAATGAATTTTGTTCAAGAATAATATTTAACTCAATTAACTGATATTAATTTTTTTAAACCTTCATGCCATTCAAATCAATAAGAGCTGAGCAAGAGAAAAAGATGTCAGATCTGAAAGCTTATAATATCTTAGATTTCTTCATAATTAATGTCAGGTTTCTGTAGATCATATTTCAACACAAGTTTTTATTACAATGAATTTGCATTTGCTCAGCAAAATGTAATTGAAAGAGATGTCTGCATCCATCCATGAAGGAGTAACTGGGAACATATTTATCTTCCTGTCTTAAAACAATTTTAAAAATACACAAAATACAGAAAAAAAATATTTTTTACACATCGGACAATAGGTAAGATGGCCACTGGTCACAAAAAAAAAAAAGGAATATAAGGCAAGACCAACTGTATTAGTCAGCTTGAGCTGCTATAACAAAATACCACAGATTGAGTGAATTAAGGGACAGAAATGTATTTCTCACGGTTCTGGAGGTTGGAAGTCTCAGATCAGGGTGCCAGCATGGTTGAACTCTGGTAAGAGCCCTCTTCCCCGGCTTGCAGACAGTCACTTCCATGCTGTGTTCTTACACGGCAGACAGAGGGAGAGAGAGCTCGGTCTCTTCCTCTTCTCAATAAGGTCACTAATACCGTCAAGGGAGCTTTATCTCCTGACCTCACCTAAACCTAAATACCTTCCAAAGACTCCATCTCCAAATACTACCACATTAAGCATTAGAGTTTCAACATACAAACATTCCATGTAAAGCATCAATAATTGCCCCAGTTGATTGAATTTTTTTTTTTTTTTGGTAGATAGAATTGAAAAAACAAAAGTCAGAAAAAAAAAATAATAAAGCTGTATAAAGAAAATTTCAGAGATCTGCAAAGAGTACCTAATGAGTTTTCTTCTCAGAAATGACTAGAAAAAGTATGTGAGAATCTACACAAGGCATGGGAAAGAATCATCAGAAGGATCAGATGCAATAGTTCTTGGAGCTCACACAGGCATAAGAATAGTTTGTATTCCCACTTCCTAAGACATGGAGCATCAAGTAGAGTCCTGAGAAGAGTATTACTTCAAGATAGGGCCAAATTAGCCATGGTTCTTGTTGTTTAGTCACTAACTCATGTCCAACTCTTTGCAGTCCCATGGACTGTAGCCCACCAGGCTCCTCTGTCCATGGCATTTACTAGGCAAGAATACCGGAGTGGGATGCCATTTCCTTCTCCAGGGGATCTTCCTGACCTAGGGATCAAAGCCATGTCTCCTGCATTGGCAGACAGATTCTTTACCACTGAGCTACAAGGGAAACCAAATTAGCCATGGAGAAACTGCCTAACAGTTCAAATGGATCAAACTGTTTCCAAGTGATTTAATTTCTGCATTCCATAAAAAAGTTCCCAAAATACTTAAGAAAACATTAAACTCCATCACCTTACAAAGCCAAACTTACAATGCCTGGTATCCATAAAAAAAATTACCAGATATGCAACAAAGCAGGAAAATATTAAATCATAATAAAAGAAAAATCAATCAGTATAAACAGACCCAGAAGTGACACAGAGGATTGAATTAGCAGACAATGACAACAAAGCAACTATTATAAATATACCTCAAATGTTCTAGAAGATTGAGTAAAATAAGCATGATAAGATACAGCATATAAAAAATTAATCATTTAGAGATGAAAAATTCAATATCTCAAATAACAGATTCAATTGATAGAATTAATAGATTAAGAAAGTGTAGAAGAATGATTAGTGCTCTTGAAGACACAACAATTGAAACAATACAAAATAAAACACAGAAGGAAAAGTACTGAAAATTAATGAACAGTGTATTGATGAGCTGTGAGAAAACATAAAAACATAAAATCAGACTAAAATGCATTTAATTGGAATACAGGTGAAAGAGAAACAGGAGAAGAAAAAAAAATTGAAGAAATAATAGCCAAAGATTACCACAATTTAATGAAAATTATAAATTCACATAACCAAGAAGTTCAGTGAACCTCAAGCACAAGAAATATGATGAAAATTATACCAAGGCCTACCATAATCAAATTGCTCAAAACCAGTTAAAGAGAAAATCTTAAAAGAAATTAGGAAAACAAAAAACAAAACAAGAGGAACAGAGGAACAAAGATAAGAATGACAGAAGATGTCTTATCATAAACAGTGCAAGCCAGAAGACAGTGGAGAAACATCCTTAAAGTACTGAATGAAAAAAATGCAGGTATTTTCCAATAATTAAGGCAAAAGGAAAAAAAAAATTTGCACATACAAAAGCTGAAATAATTCACCATCAGTAGATCATCACCATAAGAAATGTTAAAGGAAGTCCTTTAGACAGAAAGAAAATGATACTAAATAGAAATCTGAATAGCACAAACTAATGCATAACATCAGAAATAGCAAACATACAGGTAGATATATCATTCTTTTAATTTATTGAAATGTGGGTGGATAATCCACATCAGTTAGCTGCTGCTAAGTAATAAACCACCTTAAAACTTAATGATTTAAAATAATTATTTACTTCTTTGGGATACGTGCCATTTAGATAGTTCTACTGTTCTAGGCCATGTTTGGCTCATCTTGGTGAGTTCAGTCATGCATCTGTACTCATCTTGTTAGTCAGTTTAGGAACTAGCTACCCTAGGATTGCCTCAGCACAGATGGCTTAGCTTTATCCATAAATTCCCTCTAGCAAGCCAACCTGGGCTTAGTCTCACGACACTGCCAAGGTCTAAGACTGAGAAATCTCAGCTGTGCAGAAAGGAGATGTAAAAGCACAGTCACTTTTCAAGCCGCTGCTCGTGTTACATTTACAAACATTCCATCATCTAAAAAAAGTCACGTGGCCAACCTCAGAGTGGCAAGGGAACAAAACTTTAAAAAATGCAAGGCAAAAGTATGGATACAGGGAAGCCATCAATTAGGAGCATTAACTCAATATATGGCAGAAAGTGAAGAACTAAAGAGCCTCTTGATGAAAGTGAAAGAGAAGAGTGAAAAAGTTGGCTTAAAGCTCAACATTCAGAAAGCTAAGATCATGGCATCCGGTCCCATCACTTCACGGCAAATAGATGGGGAAACAGTGGAAACAGTGGCTGACTTTATTTTGGGGGGCTCCAAAATCACTGCAGATGGTGATTGCAGCCATGAAATTAAAAGATGCTTACTCCTTGGAAGAAAAGTTATGACCAACCTAGACAGCAAATTAAAAACAGAGACATTACTCTGTCAACAAAGGTCCGTCTAGTCAAGGCTATGATTTTTCCAGTGGTCAAGTATGGATGTGAGAGTTGGACAATAAAGAAAGCTGAGCGCCAAAGAATTGATGCTTTTGAACTGTGGTGTTGGAGTCTTCTTGAGAGTCCTTTGGGCTGCAAGGAGATCCAACCAGTCCATCCTAAAGGAGATCAGTCCTGGGTGTTCATTGGAAGAACTGATGCTGAAGCTGAAACTCCAATACTTTGGCCACCTCATGCGAAGAGCTGATTCATTGGAAAAGACCCTGATGCTGGGAAGGATTGAGGGCAGGAGGAGAAGGGGACGACAGAGGATGAGATGGCTGGATGGCATCACCGACTCAATGGACATGGGTTTGAGTGGACTCTGGGAGTTGGTGATGGACAGGGAGCCCTGGCGTGCTGCGATTCATGGGGTCGCAAAGAGTCGGTCACGACTGAGCAACTGAACTGAACTGAATAATGACAAGAAAACTGAAAAAAATTAATAACTGGAATAAACAAGGAACTACTGCAAACCAGTAAGAAAACGACAGGAAAACTAGATTTAAAAAAAAATCAATAGATAATTCGTGTAAGGGGAATTTCACCAGTCAGAGAAAGATAATATCTTATATGATATCTCTTATATGTGGAATCTTACATGTGGTACAAATGAACCTATTCACAAAACAGAAATAGAGTGACAGACATAGAAAACAAATTTATGGTTATCAAGAGGTAAACTGGGAGATTGGAATTGACATATACACACTACTATATAAAACAGATAACTGATAAGAACCTACCGTATAGCACAGGAAACTCTACCCAGCACTCTGTATGGAAATAGAATCTAAAGAAGAGTGGACACATGTATATGTATAACTGGTTCAGTGTGTTTTTATTTACAGATATTTGGAGATTTTCCAGACACTTTGTCTTATTAATTTTCAGGTTCATTAGCGAACACACTCTGAATTCCTTTAAGCATTTTAAATTTATTTAAGTTTGTATTATGACTCAGCACGTGATATTTCTTTTGACTATTTCACACAAGCTTGGAAAAAATGTATATCCTGCAGTTTTCAAGGTAAATGGATTTACAGTACTATTCACATTTCTATATTCTTACCTGAACACTTACTGAGAGGTAAATATTGAAATACACAACTATAATTGTAGAATTGCCTATTTCGCCCTCTTTTTTCTATCAGTTTTGCTTCATGCATTTTGAAATATTTTTATTAGACCTATATGCATTTTGGACTGCTATAAATTAATACATGAACCATTCTATCATCATAAAATAGCTCCCTTTATCTCTTATATTAATTCTTATCCTTAGAAATATATTGTATAATATTAATACAGCCATTCCAGCTTTCCTATTTTTTGTACTTGCATAGGATAACTTTTTCTCATCTTTTTAATATTGATCTACTTATATCTTTAAGGTACACCTCTTATATATAGCATATAGTTGAGTTTTGTTTTTTTATCCAGTTTTATAAAGTCCTACTGTCTAGCACAGAACTATATTCAATATACTATAATAAGCCATAATGGAAAGCCATATTTTTTAAAAAGAATGCAAATATATGTATAACTGAATCAATTTGCTGTACAGCAGAAATTAACACAACACTGTAAATCAACTATATTTCAACAAAAAATGATATCTAGTTTCAGATTCTATTTCATAAAGTGATAAATTTATTGATATTAAAAATGGTTGTTTATATAATTGAGTTTTAGGCTACTAACCTGGGGATTTTTTGGTCCTAATTTTTTTCTTTCTCCTTATGACTTTCTTCTGGTTTTCCTTTTATTAATTAAGCAATATTTAGCAATCTATGTTGCCTTGGAATGTTTTATTAGCCTTAACTTATTGTTTTTTAGTGGTTTCTGTAGGATTTTACGGAGAAGGCAATGGCAACCCACTCCAGTACTCTTGCCTGGAAAATCCCATGGGTGGAGGAGCCTGGTAGGCTGCTGTCTATGGGGTCGCACAGAGCCGGACACGACTGAAGCGACTTAGCAGCAGCAGTAGCAGTAGGATTTTAAATGTCTTTAATGTATACATTCTACCTTCAAATAACAACATACCACTTCAGTTAACATTATACAACTTCAGTTATAATAACTTTCTAAGGTATACTTCTATTTTCAATCCTCCCATTCTTTCTGTTAGTCTTATAAGTTTTACTTCTGCACATAGCACATTTAAGCACAATTTTATAATTTTTCTTTGATAGACATAATTTAAATAAATTTTTGAATAAGAGAAAAAATTAACTTATCCACCTATTTACCATTTCCATTGCTCTTCTTTCCTTTTTATAGATCTCACTTTCCATTTGGTATCATTTACCTTCAACCTGAAGAACTTCCTTCAACACTCCATGTAGTGCAGATCTGCTGGGGAAAATTCTTTAAACTTTTGTTTTTCTGAAAATGGCTTTTATTAGCTTTCATTAGGCTTCATATTTGAAGAATATTTTCACTCTATATAGGATTCCAGGTTGTAACTTTTTTCTTTCCGAACTTAAAGCTGTCATTTTATTGTCTTCTAGCTTGCATTTTTTCTGATAAGTAGATCGAATCATTCTTGCCATTTCCCGGTAGGCAACGTGCCATTTTTGTCTGGCTGCTTTTAATATTTTCTCTTTATCGATTTATTTTCAGCCGTTTGATTACAGTGTGCTTGGATATGATTTTGAGTTCATCCTTCTTCTATGTGCTATTCATAAATAAGTACTCTCTATTTTTTTAACCAAATTTGGAATTTTTTCAACCCTGATATTTTCAAAGTTTTTTTTTTTTTCTGCCCCAAATCTCTCCTTCCCACCTATTTGGACTCCAAATTACTACACATACATAGGACCATTTATATGTCAGGTATAGTCTGACAAGTCACTAAAGCTCTGTTCATTTATCTTCAGCTTTTCTTCTTTTGGTTTCAGTTTGCACGGTCTATTTTTCCCCTTTCTACTAGTTTACTAATATCTTGTTCTGGAGTGAATAGCCTGTTGTTAACATTATCAAAAATTTTTTTATTTCGGATATTAAGCTTTTCATCTATAAGTCCCATTATGATCCTTTTCATATCTTCTATTTCTCTATTGCAATCATTTTTTCTAACTATAGGTATATATATTTTTCTTTCATATCCTTGAACATATTTATATTAACTGTTTTAAAGTCCTTACCTGATAATTCTTTCATATTTATAACTGAGAGACAGATTTCTAATAGATGATTATTCCTCTGATTATGGAACATATGTTTCTGCTTCTTCACATCTCTCATATATTTTGGTTGTATTATGGAATAATGGATGCTATATTTTTTTGTACATTTGGACTTGTCATCTTCCCAAACAGAATGCTGGGTTTTATCCCATAAGGCGGTGCATTAACTTGTAGCCTCTTTGATCCTTTTAAGTCTTACTTTTGCGATGTATCAAAGTGGTTCTAGAGTAACATTTATTCTAGGTCTAAGCTAGTCCTCCTTCCAGAGCATGGCTTTTCTAGGTTTTCTACTGAATACAGAGAGGGTTCAACAAAGTCTTTCTACTCTGGATGGAACCTGAATTCCTCTCAGCACTATATAACCTCAAGTCAGCTCATAACTCTCCAGTAGCTGTTTTTTCTCCAGTAGTTGCTCTTTGCTGGGACACAAGGAATCTCACTCTATCTGTGCACAGATTAGTATTTGGCCAAACAGTCAAGTGTGTCCCTGTACAGATTTATGACCTTTCTTCCCCACATGGCTCTCTTCTCCACAGTTCGCCTTTTATACCACAAATTCCAATTTCCTCAGGAGCCTCAAACCCTGAACTCTGAGTACTCAGCTTAATGATACCACTAGGTTCTATCTGGCTCTTTCTTCCAGCAACAGAGAGTGGTTCCAGGCAAAAATCCACTGCCTCGTAGTAATACAAGTATCTCATTCATAGCATGGCTACCACATTCTCTGTCATTTTAGATGAAATTTTTAAGGCCAGCCTAATAATATAACTTATTTGCCTTTCCCTGTGCTGGTGTAAAAGCTCTATCTGGATGTTCATCATCAAATTCTTTCTTAAAAGCACTTTATGTTGTAGAAAAGGCAATTTTAGCTTTTTTACATTTAAAATTCTCACTATATTCTTCAGGCTGTAGTTGGTTTGGGGATAAAAAGATGGGCTGGAGACAAGCCTTCCAGGAGGTAATTAATCACTTTTGTAGTCAGGACTTAGAGCCATTCGCAGAAGGTGAGTGAGTCAAGTGGAGAAAGAAGTGACTTCACCATCCTTTCAGGGTTATTACAAATCCTGCTAAGGTTACCATCATTAAAATTGCTATTAACTTTTCTTCCCTCATCAGGATAGTTAATTAATTCTTCCCTAAATTTTAAGACTAAGGCAATTAAGGGGGAAAATAAAAATTAACTTGTCCATACATGGGGCAAACTGATTCCTTTAGGAAGTTGTTAGGAGAGCTTCAAAGAAAGGCATATGAAAATGGGATTGTGGTGCATTATTCTGAGGCCCAGCTCAGAAGGCAAAAGTCAGCAGTCAATGAATACTTTATATATCTACCTCACTAGTTTGGCCTAAATTCTTATATTTCATCTTCCAGGACAGTGCTTTTCATTTTGATTTGGAAGATCCAGATTTTACAAATCCTAAAGTTTATATAATTTAAGGTAAATGCTTTAAGAAAAAGAATATTAAGACCTTCCAGGACCTTTTAGTTCAGTTCAGTTCAGTCACTCAGTCGTGTCCGACTCTTTGCGACCCCATGAACCACAGCACACCAGGCCTCCCTGTCCATCACCAATTCCCGGAGTCCACCCAAGCCCATGTCCATTGAGTCAGTGATGCCATTCAACCATCTCATCCTCTGTCGTCCCCTTTTCCTCCTGCCCCCAATCTTTCCTAGCCTCAGGGTCTTTTCCAATGAGTCAGCTCTTTGCATCAGGTGGCCAAAGAACTGGAGCTTCAGCATCAGTCCTTCCAATGAATATTCAGGATTGATTTCCTTCAGGATGGACTGGTTGGATTTCCTTGCAGTCCAAGGGACTCTCAAGAGTCTTCTTCACAGTCCAAAAGTATCAATTCTTTTGCGGGCTAATAAAAATGGTAAATCTGTTCTTGTTGATATCCTCTTTAGCAAGTTGCATTTTTAAAAATCTTCAGTCATCATGTAATGACATTTTATACTCCATTTTATCATCAGTGATTTCATATTATCTGTGGTTAGTTTATTCTTTATCTTCCCCATACTTTTCTGTAACATTTGTGTAACCAGGGGGAATGTGTAATGTTTAAAAGCAAAATAGCCAATATTTTTAAGCATTTATAATGTAATAGATAATCTTCTGGGCTTCCCTGGTGGCTCAATTGGTAAAGAGTCTGCCTGCAATGCAGGAGACATGGGTTTGATCCCTGAGTCAGAAAGATCCCCTGGAGAAGAAACTGGCAACCGACTCCAGTATTCCTGCCTGGAGAATCCCATGGACAGAGGACCTTGGTGGGCTACAGTCCACTGGGTCACAAGCGCTGGACATGACTGAGTGACTAAACCTACCTACCTACCTAGATAACCTTCTAAAATTCTTCTTGTATAATAACTGAATTAATTCTACTAACACTTTACAAAGTAGATTCCATATTATGTTTTTCCACATTTTAAAGATGGTGGCACATGCATATAGAAACATTCAGCTTGTTAAAATGGCAAAGCTGGCCTCCAAACCCAGAATCAGGCTCCAGAATCAGGGCTCTTAAACACTATACTATTCTGCTTTTCCTTGTTGAGGGCTGGAAGAACACGTAAGATTTTGAGCAGTACCCTGGGCACCAAGGTATCATGAGTCCCTGAGTCTAAGAATACCTAGTCAAATATTGATTGGCAGATGCTGCACATTTAGAGCCAATGAGATCAAGAATAAAACTCCAGAAAACAAAACTGAGTATTTCACATCCTGTCCAGGTAATGCTCCATCCCACTGCTACTACTAGATATTGAAAGATAATGAAATGAAAGACTGCTTTGCATAAGCCATAGAATATTTATTTACATATTTAGTCTTCATTTGAGATGCCCCATTGTCTACTTCTGGGACCCAGAAAACATGATTTATGACGTCAAAATTTTTTTCTTTATGTCAAAATTTTTTTCTTTAAGCAAGACAAATTGATCCCTGCCTTTATGACATTATCCTAGTGACTCCAGTAAGGCCAGAGCTACTGATGAAGGTCTTCAATAGCAGTAAAACAAACAGCTACCAATAACCAGAGCCTCTGGAGAAGGCGATGGCACCCCACTCCAGTACTCTTGCCTGGAAAATCCCATGGACGGAGGAGCCTGGTGGGCTGCAGTCCATGGGGTCGCGAGGAGTCGGACACGACTGAGCAACTTCACTTTTACTTTTCACTTTCATGCATTGGAGAAGGAAATGGCAACCCACTCCAGTGTTCTTGCCTGGAGAATCCCAGGGATGGGGGAGCCTGGTGGGCTGCCGTCTATGGGGTCGCACAGAGTCGGACATGACTGAAGTGACTTAGCAGCTCTCCTTAATGAACTTATCAAGAAATATTAGTTGCAATTATATAATGAGCACTATATACAAAAGTAAATATCCAGATACAACACTAAAGATTCAGATGCAATAAACCCACAGTGGAACCAGGACACTTATATTTTTAAAGCTGCATTATGATTTTGATGTCCAGCCAGGGTGGAGAATTACCTTAGATGAGTGACGGGGGACGGGGGCTGTGAAATGGCGTGGGAAGTAGAGGGTCATGGGGATACATGAAGGAACACCCTATCTGGTTTGGAAGGTCGGATACAGATGACTTTTTGGTGGATGTGGAATTGAAGCAGAGTTGAAGGATGAGAAACATTAAGTAGCTAAAAGGGAACACTGTAAAGAAAACAGTATGTTTGAAAAGACAAAGGATCTATGCTGTGCTTAGTTGCTCAGTCATGTCTGATTCTTTGCAACCCCATGGACTGCCGCCTGCTAGGCTCCTTGGTCCATGGGGATTCTCCAGGCAAGAATACTGGAGTGGGTTGCCATGCCCTCCTCCAGGGGATCTTCCCAACTCAACAGTCCAACCCAGGTCTCCCGCATTGCAGGCAGATTCTTTACCATCTGAGCCGCCAGGGAAGCCCAAGAATACCTGGAAGAAGCTAATTATGACTGGAGCTTTGATCACAGTGGAGATGAATAGGGCTGAAGGTGGTTAAAGGTTCCCCAGGGAGGAAACTCAGCAGAAGAGAGCCCCAAATTCATGCCTGAACCCACTTACAAAAGAATTCAGTTGCCCTGAACTGTAAGAACGAACAGATTATATTCAAACTTCTGCTTGGGAACTTCATCCTGAGGCTACTACCTATAACTTGAAACATTCCTCAGAAAAATGAGGACTGCCCAATGGCTCATGAAGTTGTTAATGGAAACCTGCCTGACTTCAGAAGAGACCAGCAACCAGTCATGGGAAAGAACTATGTCTCTCACTTCACCCAAATGTTGTTCTGAATAATTTCTATAAACTCATCCTATTACCTCATTCACTTAATTCAGACCCCATTATAACACAATCATGTCTGAATGGGAAGCCATTTTGTGACCAGAAGTATTCATTTTAATATTACATTTTAATTATACAAGTAATACATGAATATATTCTCCATATAAATAATTAAAACATTAGACATACTTTTTCTTTAAACTCTCTGCCTACCTTAATTTCCTCCTCAGGCCTCAGATGTAACCACTGCTACCAACTGACTGTGTACATTTTTCAGACTTTTTACACACAGTCATATAAAATATGCAGCCTTATTTTATGGCTTTTCTTTTTAAAAATATATAAATATCATATTAGACTGCTGCTTTTTCACATAATAATTTTTCTTGGCAATTGAACAATGCTTTGTACAAAAAAAATTGGGCTCCCCTGGTGGCTCAGAGAGTAAAGAATCTGTGTGCAATGCAGAAGACTCAGGTTCGATCCCTGGGTCCGGAAGATCCCCTGGAAGAGGGCATTGCAACCCACTCCAGTGTTCTTGGTGGAGAATCCCATGGACAGAGGAGCCTGGTGGGCTACAGTCCATGGGGTCACAAAGAGTCAGACACGACTGGGTGACTAACATGCATACAAATTAAATAACTAAATAAATAAATAAATAATGATTTCAAGTTCCTCAGTGAAGCAGACTTAAGTTTAAATCTTGGCTCTACTACTTTGACTTCAGAAAAATCATAACTTCATTTAAGCCACTGCTTTATCATTAAAATGGAGTTGATATCACTAATCTCTTAAGATTATTACAGTAAAATACCTAGAACAGTGTCTTTCCTAGAAAAAAAATTATTTCTGCCCTATCTTAATTTACTCATCAAACTTGGTACAGCATCCTTCGGCTTCTAAACACAAAGGTCTACAAGCAAAATCTTCCCATGCCTCTTGGAAATGTTCACGTGGGCATCCCAGTGTGTCCAAAATCATGGTATTCTATCCTCAACAGGCTTCTCTTCCTGAGGAAGCCGTGTCTACTTGCTGGTTCACACAGCCTCATCGTTGACCGTAGGCAGTTCTTCCCACATTCTGGTCTTTTCCACTCACCTCTACAGCTCAGATACTCATTGGAGCTTTCTGGGATTAAAGTCCTAATCTTTCACTCCCCAGAATCTATATAGTTTTCCCAGTTCTTCTTCAGCTCTAATCACCAATAAGTCTTTCTATCACCCAACACAAAAGTCAACATCCTTGAGCTTTGGGCTTTTCACCATCTGGCCCCTAATGGTGTTTCCAAGTTTCTCTTTCCACACACACCAACAGTTCCCACAAAACCAACTGTTCTCTGTTGACTGTTTCCTGTGCTTTCCAGTCTCTGTGTCTTTGCTCATGTTGCTCCCACCATCTCTAATACTCTTTTCTTACAACCTCAGATAACATAGTGAATTGAAACACAGAGGTAAAGCCAAACATACCTCAGTGTAAATACTAGTTTCATAATCAATTAGGTATGTGATGTATCTTTTTAATGTCTGTTTTCTTCACTTATTAAACTGAGGTGATAAGAGAAACTACTTCACGGGATTTGAAGAACAAATTTAGATAAGGAACATGAACAGTTAGGCAGAAAACTCGTGCTAGGTAATCATCAACAGTCACCATCAATACTATTTGAGGTCTACTCCAAGTGCCATTGCTTCCATAAGGTCTTCCCTAAAAATACTAGGTGATTTCTAAAAAGCAACAGCATTGCATTTGTGCTCTTTAAAGGTATTTACAAATTTATGTTCTACTATATTGCTACACGTCCAATGATCACAATTTTTTCACCCAAAACTGCAATGGATTTTCCAAAGGATTTTCTAGTCTCTAACACTGAACCTTAAATTAGATGTTCTTTCCAATCTTATTTTTGTCCCTTCCAGTCCACTACAAAATTGATCTGGAAATCACATTATATTAGATAATGTTTGCAAATGGGACAGATGGAAAGGTTCATCCTCCTGGGTTGAAGGAGAAATTTATTTTCACAAATCTTCTCTGGTGATATGTCTGTAATTTAATTACATACACGTAATTTACACACATGTAATTTAAGAGGTCCCAATGCTCCTTTGAATTAATGATAATTTCAAATAGAGCTCCAAAGCCCATAATGATGTAGAGCAGTATTTTAGAGGAATGACTGGTAAAGACTTCTATCACCAAAGCAATTAGACTTTTCTTATTTGACCAGGTAAGATTCAATGTACGTACACTGAGGTTTGCTTGTTTTTTAAGAAAATTAAAGGCCATAATAAAATTTCTAATGTTACCTCGACTCTCCTCAGTCGTTGTACCTTCTTTTCATGAGCACTGAATGGCAAGCAATGCTCACACTGTCCTGTTGCAGACAGACAGGCCTTGCAACATACTTCACAGAGCCTGGAAATGGAGAGAAAGCATGTCTCCTGGAACAGAGAAAAGAAAGCAGCAATAAATATTTCTTTTGTCATGAAAACATACCAGAACAATTTGTACCATGAGTTCATCAGAAAATAAAAATCATTAGTAGTAAATATTAATGGTAAATTATATATAATTTTAATGTATATATACAGAATATATATAAACTATAAGTGCATACATGATTTCAGAATGTTCACCTACACTACTGTATAATATGCTCTATATTTAATATTACAAGACTTAACATGAAATTATGTGAGTAAAGCCTATAAACTATGTTTTCTTGAATAAATGCTTTAAAATCTAAATCACAGGAAAAGGACAGCCACCTTTAAAAATTTAGCACCAGATTTCAATAGAAACTGCAGAGCTTAATTTAAAAAGTGTTAGTAAGTACCTTTATTTTGTCAAGTCCTACTGTCCGTGGATAGAAAGCTTGGCAGAAACAGAAGGTCAGGTATTAAAAAAAAAAGATTCTGCTGATTAAAAATATAATAGCCATGCTAGGAATTATAGTGCAAAAGTACATAATCATTCCATTCCATTTCTAACCCCCAGCATAGAGTGACTGCACTAAAGTACAGAACTAGATAGGACCTCTCTTGAGATTCAAATGTTTTAAAATGACAATAATTTGGGGACGGGCTCTTCATCAGAACACGTAAAAATGGCAAAAGAAAAGCCAAAAGGTACTTCTATACCAGGAACAGCGGAGCTGTAGATAAACCCAGTGGCTAGATACCTATACGGCAGCAAAAGAAAGAATCACGGTTCAATATTTAAAGCAGAAGATGTGCATATTAAGTGTTGATAAAATGGAAGATTAGTGTGAAAAGCTGCCAAATTCTATGTGTTTTCATGTGTCTATGAATATTGCTGCAAATTGTGTATAAATGTTTCGTATGTTAGAGATTAGTTTATTGTTATGCATCTTTAAAGATAATTGCATTTTCATAAAAAAGCATAATTTGGGAGCTAAAAAGAACTAGAAAATTACCTAATTTAACCCTCTCATTTTACAAAAAAAAAGAATCTCCTGTATATTTTAATGTCTGATCCAGGGTTACTCTGCAAGAGATAGAGCTGGAACCAGCACTTGCCTCTTAGTACATTATTTACGTTGTGTGATTGTATGTATAGGTTTAGGTCCCTAGTCACGTGATTTTGAGCAAGACTTAGTTTCCCCATATAAGGGAACTTGTATATGTATTAACATATAAGGGAACTATATTTAACTCAAAACTTAAAGTAACCCTCTGAAAAAGTGACATATGCTCCATACAAAGACACGTAAAATGTCTGGTACGATAATGTGTTCAATATGGTAACTAGCTACTGCTATTGTGTTGAAACCCAAAACTCCATCAAACCTAAATGGGATGCCTATCATTTAAAGCAATGTTTCTCAACCCAACTTCATATAAGAAAATCCTGAAGAGTCCCTTTGAAACACAATCCTTAGCCCCAGGCAAAATTTATCTGAAATTCTAGAGAAGTATTCTCCAATTGCTGGCTTTTTAAATGAATTCTCTCAGAGAATTCTGATACAGTCCTGTCAGTAATGGCTCACAGGTTCGCATTCAGGAACCACTAGCAAGAATTCAGAGGTGCAGTCCAGGAAAATCTCTGTATCCAAAAAGGGGTAGAAGAGAGGGCTTTACCAGTGTCATAAGGAATTTTTTGGTGTGACAAATATTTTCTTGATTGTGGTAATGGTTCCATGGGTATACACATATATCATAATTTATAAAATTTAAATATGTTCAATCTATTATATGCCATTTATAGCTCAATAAAACTTTTTTCTTAAAATATCTATATAAGAATTCTTAAGCAAAAGCAGCCTTCACGTAAACGTTTGTTCAAAAACATGTTGCAAGCAAATAATAGAAAACACAAAATAACAAGTATGAATTAACTTAAATATTCATAAAATATTTAAATAAACTATTCAAATAAAATACTTAAATATAAAAGGGCTAAAAGTGTCAATTAAAATACAAACATAAATAAAATAGCCATACCACCCAAAGCCATCGACAAATTTAATGAAATCCCTATCAAATTTCCCATGACATTTTTCACAGAACTAGAACAAATAATCCTAAAATTTATATGGAACAACAAAAAACCCAAAATTGCCAAAGCAATTCCAAGGGAAAAGAACAAAGTTGGAGGCATAACCCTCTCAAACTTCAGACAATACTGCAAAGCTACACTAATCAAAACATTGTGGTACTGGCACAAAAACAAACACACAGATCAATGGAACAAAACAAAGCTCAGCAATAAACGCACACACTAAGATCAATCAACGGTCAACAAAGGAGGCAAGAATGTACAATGGATAAATGACAATCTTTTCACTAAGTGTTGCTGGAAAAGCTAGACAGCCTCACGCAGATCACTGAAGTTAGAACACTCCCTCACACCACAGACAAAAATAAACTCAAAATGGCTTGAAGACTGAAATGTAAGATCTCATGCCATAAAATTCCTAGAAGAGAACATAAAGCAAAACATTCTCTGACATAAATTGTAGCAATATTTTCTTAGATTGATCTCCCAAGGCAATAGAAATAAAAGCAAAAATAAACAAATGAGACCTTATCAAACTAACAAGCTTTGGCACAAAAGATACTATAAAACTATAGATACTATAAAAGATGCTATAAAGCTCCTAGAGGAAAACCCAAGCAAGCCACTATTTGACATAAATTGCAGAAATACTTTTTGGCTCTGACTCCTAGAGCAATTGAAACAAAAATAAATAAATGGGACCTAGTTAACACAGCAAAGGAAATCATAAATAAAATGAAAAGACAATCTACAGACTGGGAGGACAACTCAATATCAGAAAAACAAACAACACAATCAAAAAATGGGCAGAAGACCTAAATAGACATTTCTCCAAAGGCCAAAAGGCACATGAAGAGATGCTCAACATCACTAATTATAAGAGAAATGCAAATTAAAATTACCATAAAGTACCACTTCACACCAGTCAGAATGGCCATCATTAAAAAGTCTACAAATAATAAATGCTGGAGAAATTATGGAGAAAACGAAATGCTCCTACACTGTTGGGGGGAATGTACATTGGTGCAGCCACTATGGAAAACAGTATAAAAGTTCTTTAGAACCATATGATCCAGTGATTCTACTCCTAGGCATATATCCAGAGAAAACTCTAATTCCAGAATATACTCCCACCCCAATGTTTACAGCAGCACTGTTTACAATAGCCAAGATAAGGAAGCAACCCAAGAAGTTGCCCATCGACAGATGAATGGATAAAGAAGATATGGGGTGTGTGTGTGTGTGTGTGTGTGTGTGTGTGTGTGTGTGTACACAATGGGATATTACTCAGCCATAAAAAAGAATGAAAATGCTATTTGCAGTGATATGAATAGACCTAGAGATTATCATACTAACTGAAGTAAGTTAGATAAAGTAAAACAAATATCATATCATATCACTCCTATGTGAAATCTAATTTAAGAAAATGATACAAATGAACTTACTTACACAAAAGAAACAGACGTATAGATATGGAAACAAATTTATGGTTACCAAAGGGGAAGCATGGGGGGGAAGCATAAATCAGGAGGGATTAAAACGCACACACTGCTATGTGTAAGACGGATGACCAACAAGGACCTACTGTACAGCACAGGGAACTCTACTTAATATTCTGTGATAACCTATCTGAGAAAGTATGAATATATGTACATGTGTAAGTGAATTACTTTGCTGTTCACCTGAAACTGACACAGCATTGTAAATGAACCATACTCCAACAAAAATTTTTTTAAGAGAAATAGCAGCTTGGGAAGTCACAAAATTATGTTTGGAGATGATAATAAAACCTGGTGTCACACAAATTTAATTCAGAAAAAGAAATGTATGAATAACCAGGAAAATCAGCCTACAATTTAGTGGGGGAAAGCACTATCAACAACAGAAAGATAGCATCTGGGTTTCTGAGTCTAAGCATTTTATTAGTTGGGGAACTGCATATCTTAGCTTACCATGTTCATTTATTTCTCTTTCTTTTTTTTTAAATTATGAAACTACGATAACACATTCATAGTAGACTTGGAAAATGCAGAAAAAGTTACATACAGTTGCAATATATAATTATATTTTTTAAGTAGATAAATTAAAATTTTTAGTTGGAGCTTCAATTGCAAACTCTCAAAAATTAATAGAATGACTAAACAGAAAAGTACAAGAATACAGTAAACCTGAAAAGCACTATAAGGCAATTCAACATAATTAAGATTTATTCAATTTTCACACAACAGCAGGATACACATTCTATTCAAGTTCTCATAGACTATACATCAGGAGACACTGGAACATATCTAGTGACATAAAATAAGGTGCAAAAATTTCATGGTCTAAAGGTATTGAAATCATACAAAGTCTGTTCTCTTATCACTGTGGAATTATGTTAGACATCAATATCAAAAGATATTTGAAAATAAGCCACATATTTTCAAGTACAGTGTGACATTTACCAAGAGAGATCTTTGACTTAGCCACTGAAAGCCTCAATAAAGTTGAAAGGCTGAAAAAAATAAAAAAAACACCACAGAGTATTACAGAGAAGAAAGCATTTTAATGAGAAATTAATATCAAAATGAATATTAAAGATACTCAAAAAAAAAACATGTATTTGGAAATTCAATGTTCCACTTTTAAATGATGGGTATATGTAAGAAGCCATAACAAGGAAAATTAGAAAATTGTACCCCAATGTTCATCGCAGCACTGTTTACAATAGCCAGGACATGGAAGCAACCTAGACGTCCATCAGCAGACGAATGGATAAGGAAGCTGTGGTACACATACACAATGGAATATTACTCAGCCATTAAAAAGAATACATTTCAATCAGTTCTATTGAGATGGATGAAACTGGAGCCCATTATACAGAGTGAAGTAAGCCAGAAAGAAAAACACCAATACAGTATACTAATGCATATATATGGAATTTGAAAGATGGTAATGATAACCCTACATGTGAGACAGAATAAGAGACACAGATGCATAGAACAGTCTTATGGACTCTGAAGGAGAAGGTGAGGGTGGGACATTCTGGGAGAATAGCATTGAAACATGTATATTATCATATGTGAAACAGAACACCATTCCAGGTTCGATGTATGAGACAAATGCTCAGGGCTGGGGCAATGGGATGACCCAGAGGGATGGGATGGGGAGGAAGGTGGGAGGGGGGTTCAGGATGGGGAACACATGTAAACCCATGGCTGATTCATGTCAATGTATGGCAAAAACCACTACAATATTGTAAAGTAATCAGTCCCCAACTAAAATAAATAAATGTATTAAAAAAAAAAAAGAAAATATTTGTAACAGAATAAAAATGAAAAGTGAATTTATCAGAATTTATTGCATGCAGCTGAAGCTGTTCAATGCAACAAAATACAATGTGGAATCTTGAATAAACTACAAAAACAAATAATGGACACTAGCACAAAATTTTGTGAAATTTGATACCACATTCATTTAAATTCATCCCTTTAAATATATGAACTCTTTGAAAGAAGAGAGCATGTCTTATTCATCCTTGTATTCTTAGCACATGAACTTATACCCGGCACATAGTTGGTGCTCAATAAATATGTGATGAACAAAGGAATAATGAATTAATGGATGAAGCTACAATGAAGATTGCTTCCCTAATTAGAATTTAAATTTTTAATGGAGGAACAATTGTTTCCGAATTTGGGAAACCAAAAGTTGGAGTGAGTGTTGCTCAGTCGTGTCCGACTCTTTGCAGCCCCATGGACCGTAGACTGCCAGGCTCCTCTGTCCATGGAAATCTCCAGGCAAGGATACTGGAGTGAGTTGCCATTTCTATTCTCTTGCTCTCTTTCCTTAGGCAACTTTTCACAAATCCCTGACCTGCTCCTGGTCTTTGCTTTTACATTTGGAATCAGTGGTCTGAATGTACTTCTCAGGCATCACATTTCTATTCAAGCAGTATTTTTCAAGTCCTTGCAAAACTTTAAGTGAAAGG
This sequence comes from Giraffa tippelskirchi, assembly GCF_054371585.1. Taxonomy (NCBI): domain Eukaryota; kingdom Metazoa; phylum Chordata; class Mammalia; order Artiodactyla; family Giraffidae; genus Giraffa; species Giraffa tippelskirchi. The sequence goes on from NC_137285.1 coordinate 142,902,607, forward strand.
AGATACATTCACCAAGAATTATTATATTATAATGGCATAAAAAAGAAGGATTCTTAAAATCAGTTTGCAAAAACAGCCACTTCAGCAGGTTTCTATCTCTGCCCCAGTTTTTCAAATCAGCCAATAACAATCATTTCCTATAAATCAGACCTCCCTGAAGTTTTCTTCTTCTTTACAGTTGTAGCAAGCTGGCTGCTTTTCCCTCATTACATTTTATGTCTTTGTTTTGTTTGCACAGTCCCCTTTCTTCCTACCATAGTAACTCTTAACTGTGTCACACGATGCTAAATTTATGGGTGCAAAAATGTTGGTTTCTAGCAGCTCTTAATAAAAAATGTATCCTAATTACAAAAAAAAAGGGAATTAAAAATCAGAACACACCACTCTTTGCAAGGACTGATGTACTTGCAAATTCTGACAAACAACCTGCGAAGTGGCAAATTACCCTGAAGGGAAAGGAAAGGAAAGTCGCTCAGTCGTGTCCGACTCTTTGCAACCCTGTGGACTGTAGCCTGCCAGGCTCCTCCGTCCATGGGATTCTCCAGGCAAGAATACTGGAGTGGTTTGCCATTTCCTTCTCCAGGGGATCTTACCGACCCAGGGATCGAACCCAGGTCTCCCGCATTGGAGGCAGACGCTTTAACCTCTGAGCCACCAGGGAAGTCCTTAATTACCCTGAAGGGAACTCTATTTCACATTTCCTGGCCATTCAGATATCTACATGCAGCAACATTCAGTAAAAGAACTCCTCTCTATATGGGAGAGAAGTTACTCTATACATATGGCTAGCATCCAATAGAAAAAGCAAATAAGGAGCATGATAGAGAAAGCACAGCCAAGTCCAGCTTCCTCCATAAGAATGATCTCTCTAGACCTAAGCCCTAAGACACAGCCCTCTAGCCACACAGTGAAAGACTTAGGGATCGAAGAAAGAAAAGTAGTGATTGATTACCCTAATGCATTGTTTAAGCAGAGGGAATGGTAATATAAACAGTTCTCTGAGAGACTGAGTGAAGCCGCTCAGTCGTGTCCGACTCTTTGCGACCCCATGGACTGTAGCCTACCAGGCTTCTCCATCCACGGGATTTTGCAGGCAAAAGTACTGGAGTGGGTTGCCTTTTCCTTCTCCAGGGGATCTTCCCGACCCGGGGATCGAACCCAGATCTCGAGAGATTAAACATCAATTAAACATTTGTGAAACCTGATATCTGGCCCTACTAATCCTCCCTCTTCTGTATATTGGACATACGATGCTATTGCTTTTATCTGCATTATTATCTATATTGTTGTCATTATTCTGTGTTAATATATATATCCTCAACCCCAATAAGGCTTCCCAAGTGGCTCAGTGGTAAAAATCCTCCTGCCAATGCAGGAGGTGTGGGTTCCATCCCAGGGTCAGGAAGATCCCCTGGAGAAGGAAATGGCAACCCACTCCAGTATTCTTGCCTGGGAAATCCCAAGGACAGAAGAGCCTGGGTGGTTACAGTCCATGGGGCTGCAGAAGAGTTGTACATGACTTAGCAACTAAACAACAACCCCAATAAGACTGAGGGCACTTTAACACATGTACCCATGGCTGATTCATGTCAATGTATGGCAAAAACCATTATAATATTGTAAACGAATTAGCCTCCAGTTAAAATAAATTAATTTTTAAAAAATAAAATAAAAATAAAAACATTAGGAATTCATCATTTTTTGCTCACAGAGACTGGCATAAAGATGGCGTGTCATTGATGCATATTTGTTGGATATATGTTTTTGTAAAAAATTTGCCAATGGTCACTCTTTAAGGACAACCAAGAGAAAGACAAAATTGCTTTTACTGATTTCTCCATTTCAATCCAGTAACTAGAATCACACCCAAATGTTACGTATGTTTTCTCCCCCATTTAAGCTACTTCTGATGGCTCCACCCAACTGGCAAATAAGAATCTGTTGCTATTGTTTAACTTATTAAAAAGATCATTATTTTAACTTTCAAAACCCCCAACATCTAATCATGATATTGTGATGCTTATTTAACAGAACTACGTAGATTATTTTAAAGTACTTTTATGAGCTTCCATGAAACCTGAAAAGGATAATCTGAGATTAAAATGACAGTGTATTAATATTAAAAAACTATTTGAGGTGACAAAAAGAAAACCGTAGCGAAAGATTCACTAGTAATAGTCCCATTAATAAATGAACACAGATATGAAACTGATCAGTAGCAGCTGAATTACTGAGCCCCAGGCCCATCTGCTCCAGCTTCATGAGTCAAAAATCAAAATTGCATGAGTTGGTGAATACCCAATCTTCACAAACATCAGAGTCAAATTAAGGAAATTACCCAATGCACCAAATGCAGCTCAGCAGATCATCAAACCATTTAAAGCACAATTTTATACCAAAAAAAGAACCAAACACACCACGATCTTGTGCAAATGAATAGTAATAGCCAGATGGAACAATAAACTCTGATGCTCTGGCAGTATGAACCTTGGCACAGTGATTATAAGTCATGTGGAAAGTCAATAGGCGGTCATCAGAGAATCATCAAAATGAGACTCAGGAAATTCACCCTGAACAAATGGAAGAAGAAAGGCCTTCCTTGGATTTTAAGAAGCCAAGATGACCAGATGATATGGGTATGACAGAAAGAGCAGGCATATTAAAGTGGAACCAAACCAGATACTAACAATAAATCTATCACCTATTACTTGAGGCCTTAAATTGTTAGCTCTTCTGTTTCTTCTAGAACATGAGAGTCAAGGCGCGCACACCATAGAGTTGCCAGGATTAAATACTACATTCTTCAAAGTAAGAGCACACTCTCCCAAACATTGTTGATTGAGAAAACAAGTTAAGAACCACTGAATAGTGGCAATCACATCACAGGTTTTCATCGCTAATATTATCATTGCTGAAAAACCACTAGTATCTCATCTTCTATCTAAACTGTACAGTGCTCTGGATTTCAAAATGGTTTCCTGTGACAGAGACAGTGCTACATGTTCAAGTCATTCTTCCTGGATGCATAGGAGGAGGTTTCCAAGCCTCATGTAAAATGGGTTCCTGCCAATTTAAAGTGAAAGGGTTGGTCACTCAGTCATGTCCGACTCTTTGTGATCCCATGGACTATAGCCTGCCAGGCTCCTGTGTCCATGGAATTCTCCAGGCAAGAATACTGGGGTGGGTAGACATTCCCTTCTCCAGAGGGTCTTCCTGACCCAGGGATCGAACTGAGACTCCTGCATTGCAGGCAGATTCTTTACTGCCAATTAGATGCAGGCAGCAAGAACAAGCCACTGCTAGTTCCGCCCTTAGAATCTCTTGTGGAAACAGAACTACATCTTTCAGTCTGTGGTTTTCCACCTTGTTATGTTCAAGTCTTTTTCCACCCCTTAGCAATAACTTTTGCAGATTCTATATTTTCTTATTATTTCAAATCATTAAAATATAGTTCAACCAATTTAAAACTTCATTCAAAACTTCCCTTTCCCCTTCCCCAACAAAGCTACAGGGACCCTGGCTTCCCAGAATGGAGAAAGATCATGAGAATGAATGGCTGCACCCACCTCCCTCCTCTAGGCAGACACTGATGCTGGCTCAGGGAGGAAGGGTAGAGTATGGGGACTCCTTCAACTGCTGTCCATCTCTCTGTCACCGGTGAGGATTAAGTCCCTGGTCTCACTCTGGTTCAGTCAAAGTTGCCTAACGTTCATTGCCTCCTTTTCTGTGTTGGCCTTCACATCAGCACATGGTTTTCTGGCTCCTCTTCTCTCTGGCTCTCTGACCTATTCAACGGAGCAACTATTTCTTGCATAAACCTTGCCAGCTATATAAGGCCTCCCTGCCTTCTTCAGGTCGGCTGTCTGTTTCCCAGGCCTAGTGGACACCTAGGAAGCCCTCAGCTGCTGGTTCTTCTCTAGCATTTGAACTCACCTATGTGGAGCCCATAGAACTGTTAGGTTGGAAGCCACTGAGGGCAAAAATGAATGGGACATGGTAGAGTCACCTCATTCTTCTCAAACACATTTCATCACAGGCCTTTTGAGCCTGTGGATCTGTGTCACACCAATGGTCTCCCAACTCCTGATCCCCACAGCAAAATCAGATGAGTCTTTATGTTTATCAACATGCATGCCCCCCACCCAAGAACTGGCCCTGTGTGTTTTGGAGGCCACACCAGGGTGAGCCACCTGAACTTTTAGCTCAGCAAGTATTTCACCAAGGCATTGACGGTTCTTCTTTCAGGCATTCCTGATTCTTATGGGCTATTCTCTTGCTGCTTCACTTGGCTCCACTACACTCCAAGAGAACCATAAGGCCAGTCACTTGATGGTTCCAATCCTTACTTGAGTTCCATTCTCATTTAAATTCAAGGGGGTTAGGGGGAAGCAGTGAAAGAGGAACCATGTCTTCCAACTCTCAAAAACCTTCAGGGAGACCCAATGATAGGCAATTCCCTGTGGCTCCCCTTAGAAGCGGGGACCTGAAGACTTATGTCCTCAGCTTTTGCCTTAGTCCAATTCTGGTACAACAGCAAAAAAAAAAAAAAAAAAAACCTGATTCAAGATCCCATTAGCTTGAGGCTTCAATACTAAGTCACATGCAGCCTTTTTGAAGTCAGATTTCCAAGACAAGAAAAACATTTATCTCAAACACTTTACCATAATGATATGTTTTTAATTTGGGAGTTTTTTCTTGTCTCATGTGTATTCCTCTAAACTGAACTATGAGTTACTTAAAGGTAGAGGCCATATAGTCCCCAGAAATGAGTAAATGCTCAACACTCAGAAGCTACTCAATAAACCTTGAATAATGGAATTAATGAGTTTCCTGATTTGTTTACCTCTGCTTTAGCCCACGTCATCTAGAAAAGCAGAACCTGAGGCCAGGACTACGGAGCTTATACTTTGTTGAAAAGGTACAAGATCAGAGTGGTACAGGAAAGGACACCAAGGGGAAGTGAGATGAAGAAAGATGGGCAGTAAGAGAGAGCGTGCTACCACACCAGCCTCCCCTTCACAGCCAGCCATGCAGAGATGCTGCATTCTCTCAGCAGGTAGGACTTCTCCAGATGGTTGACAAGGAGAAAATGTACCTTGGAGCAGTCCATCTAAGAGGAGGAAAGATGGGTAATTTATCATCCCAGTTTCCATTTCCACCGGTGAAAATTTACTCCATGAGAGCTGGCTTTTCCACACATCTGAATTCTGTTATCTGACCCTTTGACAGTTGCCCGGGAAGGCTGGTTCTGTTCCTCAGGGTGTGACATTTTATCTAAGTTCCGAGTTGAGGGAGTTACTCAGTGTGGATTCACCTTGAAGGGTCAGGGCTTCGGGTCACACTCCTACCTCCGTGGGGTGCTTGGCAAGGATGCTATTGGAAGGGGCACCTGCAGCACAGCCCGGGAGGCAGTTGGCAGCTTTGGAAAGGATGTCAGAGAAAAGGGCACATGGTTTACATGTACTTACTACACTTCTCTTTGCACTCACTCAGAAGGAAACTAAGTGAACTTTGAGATTTGGAGATATTCAGACACTACGTGTGTGAGCGTGCTAAGTCGCTTCAGTCATATCCGACTTTGCGCAACCCTGAGGACTGTAGCCCGCCAGGTTCCTCTGTCCATGGGATCTTCCAGGCAAGAATACTAGAGTGGGTTCCATGTCCTCCTCTAGGCGATTCTTCCTGACCCAGGGATCGAACCTACATCTCCTGTGGCTCCTGCATTGCAGGCGGATTCTTTACCACTGAGCCACCAAGGAAGTGCTCAAAGAAAATACGTCTCTGCAATTTGAAGATAGAGAACATTGAATATGAGTAAGTGCTACATACCTGTGCACCATTTCACATTGCCTCTAACAGAAGGATAACATTTTGCCTTCTCCTGGCAGGAAATGAAGCTTTGCTAAATTTGTCCGTTCTGATTCTTCGAAGAAGTTCTCTCCACTCCGTGCTCAGAAATGGGAATGGAATCCTTTTGATGAACGAGAGCAGCAGTGAACCTCTACCCATTGCTGGGCAAGCCAGGGCACACTCTGTCACTCTTTGATTGCTGCAGAGACACCCAATCTTCCGAAGCCTTTGAGAAGATCCTCTTTTCCATGTTTCACGTATCATTCCAGGGGTGGGTGAGGCCAGGGGCCTTCTGCCCCCAGAGTTCACCCGGGAGGCAGCAAAGTACATAAACCAAAGCTGGTCAGGACAATAGAGAGAGGGTAATATCGAAAACCTGTAGAGCCTGGGTGATTTTCTCATTCAACTTTGACCAATGGAGGAAGGTCTGCTGCTCAGTGAAGGATGGGCCCCCAGTAATGAAGCTGTCTGCAGCGCTGAGAGCTGCTTGGCCGTGGCACATAGCTCAGAATTACTGCAACTGCCTGAGTGTCAGAAGCCATCAATTGTCCCAGACTCACCTGCTGGGCTCAGAGCCACAGACCGTGGGGGCTTAGACATCATCATTCTTTCAGATGAGACCCCCCACTTACCTCTTCATCATCGGGATCCCTCCCCTTCCCCCAAACACTCCCATTGATCAGGTCCCATTATTTCTCCCGATACAGAGTCACGGAACATAGAGTAGTGTCATCATTCTTCCTCACAGTTCATATCCACCGAGGAATTATTTCCTTCCCTCTCCCATGAGTTACTGTCAGACAGCCTAGTTCTTTGCCTTCTATGTGGCCTGCATACAGAGTGAGGGGTGAAAGAGGTCCAGGAACTTCTGTTCTGTGCTAAGCAGCTCTCACCATCATTTCCGCCATTTTGTCAAAAAGTCCTTCCGGTCCATTCACATCCACAGAGCACTCTCCAACTAAGCCACGGAGCATATGTGGAAAGACAGCCTTTTCCTTGAATTTGAGACCATCTTAAAACTCATCTGAACCCAATCACCTATGCATTTCAAGGATCCTACATTCTGATGGCCATCGTTTTCTCAGTTTAAACCCTTCCAGTGAGGTAAAGACTGTCCCAAAGATGTCACTTCATCGATGGAAATGCCTAATTGTATAGGATTGGCCTAGTCCCCATTCCTTCTCAATTCTCATAAAAGTGTAGTTTCCACAAGTATTTTCTCCTTAATTCTCCAGCATTATCCTTTTAAAATATTATATGTGAAACTTTACCCAATATTTCAGGCATGATTTCATCAGTGAGGCATACAGTAGGACTCTAGCCTTAGTACATCTCTACCTTTTATTTCTATAAATAATGCTCCAAATTCCATTAAATATATAATATACTCCATTAAAAGCGGGGCCTCCCCTGTGGCACAGAAGTAAAAAATCCTGCAGGAGCTGCAAGAGACAGGGGTTCAATCCTTGGGTTGGGAAGATCCCCTGGAGAAGGAAATGGCAACCCAATCCAATATTCTTACCTGGAGAATCCCATGGACAGAGAAGCCTGGAGGGCTATGGTCCATAGGGTCGCAAGAGTCAGACACGACTGAAGCGACTGAGCACACACACACAGTAAAAGCTGCATCATACTTTGATCTATATAAACTTATCAACTAACACTCTGGCAAGATCTTTAATAAATACTTTATTTTAAGGTATATATCCTCTTAGTTTGTAACTCAGTGTTTGTTTTTTAAACCTAACTGTAGTATTTTATATTTACTCCCAATTAAATTATATTTGGTTCACTGTTTCAATGATTCCTCTCTCTTTGGATTCTGACTTTCATCCAGTACATTATTAATAACTTTCCCTTCCAGCTTCCTATCACTCCAAAATGTAATCAGTGAGTTATAATCTAGTTCTTCTGATTAATAGGCAACTAGAGCTCTGAATCTAGAAACACTTCACAGAGAGTTAGTTCAAAGCCCACAATAATATATTAGCCAACATTCTTTGAAGTATATAATATTTTAGTACTTATGAACCTAGGTAATTCCACACATTTAATCATCTTCAATTCAACAGATTAAATGCTTGCTTAGTCTCTACTGTGTACCAGTAAGTACAAATATAGTAAAATCTATTCCCTGCCCTCGACAAGCTCACAATCAAATGAGGAAATGATCATGCAATCAATGCCCTATGATGGGTCATATGCTACAAGTGGAATTGAATTCCAAGAGGAGCTCAAGAAAGATCACTGGACTCTACCTGGGGTTGTAGTGGTTGTTCAGTTGCTAAGTCGTGTCCAACTCTTTGAGACCACATGGACTGCAGCATGCCAAGCTTCCCTGTCCTCCACTACCTCACAGAGTTTGCTCAAATTCATGTCCATTGAGTCAGTGATGCCATCTAATCATCTCATCATCTGCTACCCCCTTCCCCTTTAGCCCTCAATCTTTCCCAACATCAGGGTCTTTTCCAATGAGTCAGCTCTTTATCAAGTGGCCAAAGTAATAGAACTTCAGCATCAGTCCTTCCAATAAAAACTCAGGGTTGATTTCCTTTCAGTTCAGTTCAGTTGCTCAGTTGTGTCTGACTTTTTGCAACCCCATGGACTGCAGCACGTCAGGCTTCCCTGTCCATCACCAACTCCCAGAGCTTGCTCAGACTCATGTCCATCAAGTCAATGATGCCATCCAACCATCTCATCCTCTGTCGTCCCCTTCTTCTCCTGCCTTCAGTCTTTCCCAGCATCAGGGTCTTCTTCAATGAGTCAGTTCTTTGCATCAGGTGGCCAAAGTATTGGAGTTTCAGCTTCAGCATCAGTCCTTCCAATGAATACTCAGGACTGATTTCCTTTAAGATTTATTCATTTGATCTCCTTACAGTCCAAGAGTCTTGAACACCAAAATTCAAAAGCATCAATTCTTCAGTGCTCAGCCTTCTTTATCATCCTGCTCTCACATTCATACATGACTACTGGGAAAACTGTAGCTTTGACTACATGCATCTTTGTTGGCAAAGTGATGTCTCTGCTTTTTAATATACTGTGGAGTTGTTGAGGAAACCTCAAAAAAAGAATGTAAGGGTATCCATTCCCCTCAGTCCTCATTTTTTTTTGAGTTATGTCTCTAGAATATGAAAAGGTAAAGACTTTTACTGTAGTCTAACAGCAAGGATGGCAAAGGAAGGAAAAGACAGATTCTGCTAGGTCTACCCAAGGACAGGTCCATCCCACATAATTACCTCCCTTCTAGGCTACACTCTCCATCCTCCAGCTCTAGGCTTACAACTGTCATGGGCATTAAAAGGGAAGTTGTCCACAGAGGGTGAGACATACACGGAGCAGACAGCCATCATTCATGCCAGGCTATCAGTGGATAACATTCCTGTCAGAAAGGGAGGTGATAAAAGACAATGAGGAGGTCAAGCGGCAATGCCACGTGCCAGGTGCTCATTAGATCTAGCCCTCTCATCTCAGGTCTCCACTTTTCATTATCTAGTCTCCACCAGGAAAGGCTTTATTTTTATACATCAAAGTATTCTTCCACATCCTTTTTCTAGCCCAGAGTTTTTTTCTGTTTCCCTGAAGACTTAGATTTTTTAAATCCAAAGCCAACAACAGACTATTTTTTCCACAGTTTTTTTTGATGTGTCTTCACTTAACCAGTGAATGTTTTCAGACAACCTAATTGACTCAAGGAGGGCCAAGGTTGGAAGGGACTTTTTTAAATGTTGCTTAATATTCCAAACATATTATCCTGCCTCATACAAGTAGGCAATTATCAGCAGATAATGAGAGGATGAGCTTCCAAACAGAGAGTACAGCAGGTGTAAAATGCATGAGAAAGCACAATTTATGGGCAAATTTTCCAATATTTTACTAAAATATGGTTATTTTCCATCAAGTACATCCCTATAATAAAAAAATTCAGTGAATAAAACAAACAAGGGAAATAAGATAAGTGTAGGCAGACTTCAGCATTTGGAACTCATTATTCCCAATAATCTCATCTTCCTTTCCAAACCACTCACAATCCATCTCTAAATATTTTGGTCCTGAATTGACCAGGAATTGATGTCTGATTCACTGATATGTTCTTTTCAGATTTCATCTTATTTCCTTTTGTGAAAACTGGTAATTTTCCCATTTCAGTCATCCAGTACCTTTTTTAATTTCTGACAATTCTATTTTTTTAAAAAGGGAAATTTTAACACATGTGTTAAGTACTTATTATGCTGCAGGCACTGTCTTAGGTGTTTACAACTATTCAAATTCAAGTTGGGCCACACCTTCCTGCCCTTTCCAACGTGAAGGTCATTTCTTTCAGGGAGATGATGGAAGCAAAATAGACATAGAATCATCGTCCCTCCTTTCATCAGCTAACTATATACCATCTGCCCAACCAGTAAGCCCATCGCCTCCCAGTTCTTCTTTAAATATGGATAAACGAAACTCTGCATTTTTTGTAGTACACGTTCACTGAGCTGCACTGATACTTCATAGCTTTGTCAGTATTATCCTTGAAAGTTTATTCCACTCTTTTGTATCCATTCCACAAACACAAAGGGCCAACTGCTTATTTATTGAAAAAGATTCACATATAAGTGGACTTGTACAGTTCAAACCTGTATTGTTCAAGGGTCAGTTGTTCAAGGGTCAGTTGTTCATACTCTTTTTGTAACAAATTAAATTCAAGTTCAGAGATAGCCATAAAGTCACAACACCACTACTTTCTTTTTCAAAGGAATATGTGACCTCAATGCCAGGCACTTCTATTTTCTAAACTCTCTGGTTGCTCTTAATCATCTTTTATGTCAACTATTTGAAATATATCCCTCCTAGAGTCTAAGGTAAATACCTGACTATGATCAACATTTGCTTTCATCACTATGATGAATACTATTGCTAAACTATTTCTAAGATGTCCTTCACTACTACTTCAGTTCTTCCAGCCAGAAATGAGTCTAGAATTAGAAATCTTCCTTCATTGTTTTCTTTACCTTCCTAGAGTTGAGATCCTCAACAAGTCGAGAGTTCATTGGAAATTGGGGGAGATATTCTAATATCAAATATATTTTAAAAAACCACAAGGAGATCTATGGAAAATGTTAAATTCCTTATGATCTTAAAGAACGCTTCCAAAATCACAAGTAAGGCTCAAATGTGGAAAAAATTATCATCAAAAATACTAGTATATTCTACTAGTAAATTCTCTATAGAGCATTTTCTTTAATGATTGTGTGACCTAAAATAACTAACCTCTCTGGAACTCATATGCTTCATCTGAGAAATAGAGATTTTCATTATTTCTGAAACTTCAGAGTACTATTATAAAAATCTTATAACATCATATGAAAACACTTTGGAAAATAAATGCCATACTAATATAAGACATTGTCACCTACTGTATAGCACAGGGAACTCTACTCATTACTCTGTAATGACCTACATGGAAATAGAATCTATAAACGAGTGCATACATGTACATGTATAATGCATTCACTTTGCTGTACAGTAGAAACTAACACACCATTGTAAATAACTATATTCCAATAAAAATTAACGTAAAATATACATTATCATATTGTCTCTCTACTTCATCTCTTATCCTCCTTGATATCAAGATCCTGAGTCTTTGTCTCCCTTCTTTTTAAGCCAATAAACATGCTAATAAGTATTAATACATTCTTCTGAGTCTTTATTGTTTTCCCCCAAAGAGATCATCATTATTATATAAAATCACAATCTAGAAGAACAAGTCCTATTCTTCAGTATGAGCTATGTCACCAAGAGTCATGGACAGAATGTTTGTGTTCCTCTGAAACATATATGGTGAAACCCTACTTCCCAACGTGGTGATATTGGGAGGTGGGGCCATGGGAGTTAATAAGCACTAGATGAAGTCCTGAGAACAGAGTCCTCATGAATAGGATTCAGTTCAGTTCAGTCACTCAGTCGTGTCCGACTCTTTGTGACCCCATGAACTGCAGCACGCCAGGCCTCCCTGTCCATCACCAACTCCCTGAGTCCACCCAAACCCATGTCCATCAAGTCAGTGATGCCATCCAGCCATCTCATACTCTGTCGTCCCCTTCTCCTCTTGCCTCCAATCCTTCCCAGCATCAGGGTCTTTTCCAATGAGTCAACTCTTCGCATCAGGTGGCCAAAGTATTGGAGTTTCAGCTTCAACATCAGTCCTTCCAATGAACACCCAGGACTGATCTTCTTTAGGATGGACTGGTTGGATCTCCTTGCAGTCCAAGGGACTCTCAAGAGTCTTCTCCAACACCACAGTTCAAAAGCATCAATTCTGCAGCGCTCAGCTTTCTTTATTGTCCAACTCTCACATCCATACATGACCACTGGAAAAACCATAGCCTTGACTAGACGGACCTTTGTTGGCAAAGTAATGTCTCTGCTATTTAATATGCTGTCTAGGCTGGTCATAACTTTCCTTCCAAGGAGTAAGCGTCTTTCAATTTCATTGCTGCAATCATCATCTGCAGTGATTTTGGAGCCCAGAAAAATAAAGTCAGCCACTGTTTCCACTGTTTCCCCATCTATCTGTCATGAAGTGATAGGACTGGATGCCAGACACTGAATAGGATTAATGTCCTTAAAAGAGTCACAGGAAAAATGGTTTCATCTCTCTGATTTCCACCATGGGAGAATACAGCAAGAAGTTGGCCATCTACATCCTGGAATAGGGTCTTCATTGGAACCTACCATTCTGGCACCCTGATACCAGACTTTTATCCCCCAGAACTGTGAGAAATAAAAACTGCATGTATTTTGTCATAAAAGCACAAATGAACTAAGACCAGTATCCTTCCTTCTCTCCTCAAATTGTAACTTTCTACTAGAAGAGCTGAATCCAGCCAAGGTCTTTAGTTTTCTGTACAGATCTAACCCTTGAACAACATAGGGGTTAGGAGTACCGACCCCCATGCAGTTGAGAATCTGCATATAACTTCACAGTCAGATCTGTGGATCCACGGTTCCACCACTGGCAGATTCAACCAACTGCAGACCATGCAGTTCTACGGTACGTATTTGTCCAAAAAAAATCCATACATAAGTGGACCCACACGGTTCAAAACCTGTGTTGTTTAAGGATCAGCTGTATGGCTACACCAGTGTCTTCTGTCACTAGAAGTGACAGAGGTGTCACTAGTGACAGTATACCTTCCACCCCATGGATCAGAACCAAAAGGCTGTGAGCTTGATGTGCTTGACTATTCTTTGCAGGGTCTCCTCCGAATTCAATAGTTATATCCAGCCTATTTCTCTTTTTCTTTCTGTCTCTTCCTCCCTCCTTGCATAACATAATCCTTGACTAGACTTCTATACTATAATGTATAACCCATAATACATAGTACTTGGTATGTGATAAACCCATCTGAGTGAAAGTACTAACTCCTCAATCTGCTCATCAACCCATAAGATATGAACAGACTGAGTTAAAAAAGAGATAACTTAATATAGAAACAGCATCCCCTTCAAAAACTGGTCCAGCTTCCTTATCTAGGGTCAGCTCTTCCTGCTACTCCACATTATAGACACTATGGAAATGCCCTGAAGTGCCACGGTCTCTCACACCTCTGGGCCTTTACCCAGCCTGTTTCCTCCCTGGATACCTTCATCTACATTTTTATCCGGAAAAATCTAACTCACCTTTTAAGGTCAGGATAAACTGCTATTTCCTCTATAACTAAAAACTCTCTTCTCTGTTTCCACTGGTCTTTATAAATACATTTCTTGTAGGATTTATCATATAATGTTACTCAGACTTGATTATTCATTTCAGGCCTCTGGAGTCAATATCTATATTCATATTGGCAAACAGACAAAATCAAGGACAGTTCTGTCTGAATACTTCCCTTAAAAATCTTATAGACAAAGGCGTTGAAAAAGTGGCCAAATCTTTACACAAGATGTCTGGGAATTTAGCATCATTCATAGAAACTCTGAACCCCTCTCCCATGAAGAGAAAAAGAGAAGAGAGACTTTTTTAGCTACTGGACATGCTCAAGTATGAAGACAGGGTCTTATTCATTTTGCACACTCAGCACTGGGCCCGGGGCTTTGCATACACAAGGTGTTCAACAAATATGGGTTGAATGAACTTTTGGAGATGAAGTTAAGGGTCATGGTGTTCCTATGAGCTGTGCTTTCACTGTCTTCCCAAAAAACAAACATGGAAAAGATCAACTGCTGACGTGCCTTGTTTAATAACAAAATACTTTGCTGAAGTTTTATGGGACAGAGTATCATTTAGAAACCACATGTCATTTCCCATAGACCAGTTAGACTCGCTGGGAAGCGAACTTTCTAGACTCACTTTGGTAGAGGTAAGACTCCAGAGCTCTCAAAAGAAATACAGTCATTGTTCTCATAACTTTTTGAATAGAATTTGACCTATGAAAGCTGAACCAAAACAGTTGGCTTTGGAGTGAGTGGATATGTGTAATTCCCAGCAATGTCATTATGTTGTCCCTTGAAGTAGATGACCAAGACAGAGTCTGAGTTATTATGCAGGCAGCAGGAAACAGTGAAATTGACAGGTTTCTTTATATTCAGTGATAATAATAATGATGATCATGTCCTGCATTTCATCTCACAAAATGGCAAATGTATTTCTAGGGTCTTCTCTAAAGAATTAGAGGTTAAAGCAGAAAAATGAAATATGATGTTATCTGGATAATAGTCAGAGAAATATTGCTTAGGACAAAAGCATCAGTAAGGAGACCAGTTTCCGAGACTTGTTTTTTTCTTGCAGGTTGATCCTGCTTTCTGGTCTCAGGAAATCTTTTGAGTTTTATTGATGAGAATTCAAGCTTTACTATCCTCTGCCTTTAGGTTAGCCCATGACCATTCTCTTCTCCGAGGCTTCCCTGGTGGCTCAGATGGTTAAGAATCTGCCTCAATGCAGGAGACCAGCGTTTGATCCCTGGGTCTGGAAGATCCCCTGGAAAAGGGAATGGTAACCCATCCAGTATTCCTGCCTAAAGAATTATATGGACAGAGGAGCCTGGTGTGCTATAGTCCATGGGGTTGGAAAGAGCTGACACAACTGAGCAACTAACACACATTCTCTGCCTCACCTTCACTTGGGTGACAGAGCAGAAGCAAATCAGCTCTGCGCCTGGACTTGGGGAATGCCTCTGCTCAAAAGGAACCAACAGTTCAGTTGGTTACTTTACTCCCCCCTTGGAACATGTGGTTTCTATGCCCTTAACTATGACTTGAATAAAACTATATACTAAGATTTTTTTCATTGTCTTTTCAAGAAGGATACTATGGAGCTACCACTGACTGCCTTTTTTCTCCAAACATTAGTTGTCTTTTCTACAACCTACCTTTATTTAAAACTTTCTCCCAAGAGCTATGAAAAAAAGACCTGAATTAGCTCTCAGGAATCCTTAGTTCTACCCATTGCTACTAACTAGCTAGTAAACCACTTATTATTTTAATAGTACTTTCAAGTTCCATAAAGTCACCATTAATTTGTCCTTTCAATAGCCTTGAGGGTAGATATGACTGCCACCTAGAAAATGAAGAAATATCAGGTATGAGAAGTTATGTATGTGGGAAAGATTTACACTTCTGAGGATGTATGTAATTGGGGTGAGCAACAGTCACTGTTCCCCAGGCAGAGCAGAGGTCTGCACTAGCCTTGTGCCTCTTTTTTCTTTGCTCTCCAAGGTAATGTTATCACTTTAATATACTTCAGTTATTTCATATTACACTCCAATTTTTATAATGTCTGAGATAGATGGTCTAATCTAAATTTTATATTGTTATCCCTGCATTTGTTATGTAGGCCTATCTATTTATGCTAGGTGTGGTAGAGTGTTAGTCACTCAGTCATGTCTGACTCTTTGCGACCACCAGGCTCCTCTGTCCATGGAATTCTCCAGGCAAGAATACTGGAGCAGGTTGCCATTCCCTTCTCCAGGGGATCTTCCCAACCCAGGGACCGAACCTAGGTTTTCTGCATTATAGGCGGATTCTCTACCACCTGAGCCACCAAGGAAGCCCCATGTTAGGTGTGGAGGAAACGCTTTTTAAAAATATTTATTCTATTATCTGGTTGTACCTGTCCTTAGTTGCGACACTCAGGATGTTTAATCTCTGTTGCAGCATGGGGGATCTTTCAGTTGCAGCACGTGTACTCTTAGTTGTGGCATGTGGGACCTAGTTCCCCAACCAGGATCCCTTGCATTGGGAACGAGGAGTCTTAGCCACTGGAGCACTAGGAAAGTCCTGAAATCAGTTCAGCTCAGTTCAGTCACTCAGTCGTGTCCAACTCTTTGTGACCCCATGGACTGCAGCACGCCGGGCTTCCTAATCCACCACTAATACCTGGAGCTTGCTCAAACTCATATCCATTAAGTCAGTGATGCCATCCAACCATCTCATCCTCTGTCGTCCTCTTCTCCTCCTGCCTTCAGTCTTTCCCAGCATCAAGGTCTTTTCCAATGAATTAGTTCTTTGCATCAGGTGGCCAAAGTGTTGAAGTTTCAGCTTCAGCATCAGTCCTTCCAATGAATATTCAGGACTGATTTCCTTTAGGACTGATTGGCTGGATCTCCTTGCAGTCCAAGGGACTCTCAAGAGTCTTCTCCAACACCATAGTTCAAACGCATCAATTCTTCCGCACTCAGCTTTCTTTATAGTCCAATTCTCACATCCATACATGACTACTGGAAAAAAAACAGCTTTGACTAGGTGGACCTTTGTTGGCAAAGTAATGTCTCTGCTTTTTAATATGCTGTCTAGGTTGGTCATAACTTTTCTTCCAAGGAGCAAGTGTCTTTTAATTTCATGGCTGCAGTCACCATCTGTAGTGAGTTTGGAGCCCAAGAAAATAAAGTCTCTCACTGTTTTCATTGTTTCCCCATCTATTTGCCATGAAGTGATGGGACCGGAGTCCTGAAATACTTCCAATTTTAAAGCAAAGAACCCAGATGGAAGCTCTCAAATGTTCACTGACCTAAGCATATCAGCATTCATCAAATGAGAACTTCAAGAGAAATACTTCCAGAACAGGAATAAAGACTTAATTTGCCAGGCTCTCATGTTAACTGTGTGTTAAGACATGAGGAGGACCTGAGAGACTGAACTGCAAGGGATGTAGCAATACGCAAAGGGGGTCTAACCTCTATCTATACTTACATTCAAAATGCTAACAAATACCAGGAGCTTTATCAAAATTCTGGGAGTCACATTTGGCCTCTAAATTTTTTACATTGCCTCCAGAAGTCTAGGAGGGTCAGGTTACAGGGAAAAGGTGCTTATCCAAGCTAAGCTGGTACTTGAACTCTGATCCCTTGACTTCAGTTTTCCTTCTGCTCCATCAGTCTGCCTCTTAGCTTCTCTAAGTCTCTGTTTCCACATCTGCTAAATGAGAGGCTGGAGTAGACACTAAGGTCACTAACATTTCAAATTCTACGATCTCTTTGCCTTCTAGTAGCATCCTTGCCTGGCCCAGACCCCTCCCTTCTCAGGGCAAATGCTGCCATTCCTTTCTCCTATACCGTGCTCGTTCTTTTCCAACCCAAGAAAACGGCTTAAAAGGAACCCAAGCTTTCCTATTCGGGACTTGTATGCTTGCGTGCTCAGTCACTCAGTCATGTCCTACTCTTTGCAACCCCATAGACCATAGTCCTCCAGGCTCATCTGTCCATGGGATTCTCCAGGCAAGAATACTGAAGTGGGTTGCCATTTCCTTCTCCTACTCAGGACAATGACAGCTTAAAACAGAAAGTCTCAGTGAGAAATCACATGGACCAGTCTTATTGTGGACAAAGGATCATTATGTTTGTTTACTTGGGGCCAGACAAGCCTCTCTTTAAAGTTTAATTACTAAGGAATCAGACAACTTCTATATATTGAATGCCTGAGTGAACATGGCATTTGTTTTGCTGCCACTCAAATTCAATTTCTTTTCTTCCCTTCCCTTTCCTCTGCCACTCTGGTGACTTCCTCCACACTAGTGAAAAATCCATAGACTTCTCAAGCATGGTCAGAAAGCCTAGAGACTCCCGCTCACCCATGGGTCATGCATGTATTACCTCACAGAATCACTAATGGCATCTGGAAAAAGAGAGAAGAATAAGTAATAACCTGGCCATTGATTTCAGAAAAAAAAAAGAAAGTCAAACCAGAGTAATCAGGCACTAAAAGTGCATCACAAGCAGGCAGCCATTGTGAGGAACATTTTCAGCATGGAGGCTTTACTGGACTTGTAGGAGAGGCTCTCCCCACTGTGCTCCAGGACAGGTGATGGCTTCTGGGCAGAGGCGAAGGACATGTCATTACTCCTGATCCCCAACCCAGGTTGCTTTGTACTCTCCCATGGGCTCAATCCAGCTGAGACCCTAACACTCACTGGACCCTAATCCTATACCTATTTGCTTTACTCCTCAGACCTTAAGCATCCTGTGAGTGTGGCTGCAACACATCCGGGTGACCCCAGATGTTTTCCTTCCCCTCTTCTCTAGGGGTCTGTGTCTCTTTACCATCTCTGGGCCTCAGCTCCCATCACTGAACTTTCCAGCTCACTCACATCAGTCACAGTTTGCATTTGAGTTCATAGTTGGAATCTTCATCTTCCAGGATTCCAAACCACACACACACACACACACAACCAATCAATTAATAAAAGTTAATGGCCAAGAATTTTGTCTTGGTAATTAATGGCATTCCTCAAGATGGGAACAATAGGAAGAAAACTACTCCACAGTTCTTTTCTAAAGAGCTCATTAATTAATTTGGATAAGGAGCAGGGCCGTGGGGTAGCATTCTCAAGTGAAAATAACCCACAGAAGCTGGCAAGAGGGATGCTTGCCAAAGATGAGGCACAGGAGCCATGGAGATCTACCCACTTCTCAAGAGAAAAGTGTGAGGTGTGCAAAGAACTGACAGACCCCAGCACCAGGGCCTTTGAGTCAAGGACAGGTTCCATGTTCTTCCTGAGCACAGCTGTCCTAGGACCTTGAAACTTCTGCCCAGCACAGGTTTCCTCCAACAAATAATCATTCTCTGTAGCCTCCCCCTTCCCCTGGGCAAGATGAGACCTTCTCAGAATTGCACTGAGGTCTGAGGATCTTTCAGTCCAATCCACCTTTTTGCCCCTCTCCATTCACAGGGGTGAGACCAGCATCCTGGTCTAAAGACTTTTTCTTCCCACTCCTGTTCTCTCTCCTCTTCTATCTTTTGCAGGTTTGATTATTGCTAATTTTTTTACAGCTTATAACACAACTTTTATTAGAAAAGTTATACATAACATAGCATCAACTATTTTCAAGAACAATATTAAACCCAATAAGCAGCAAAAACCAGACTAACAAAATATGTAACGAGAAACTAATGACCATTCTATAATCAAACATTCAATCATCTACAATGTCTTTATACAAAGGGAGGAAAATCCATGGTTTACAGGCACATGATACTGAAATAAAGTGGCATAGCAATTTTGAGCATAGCAATTGCTATGATGCTATTCCAAAATGCATTTTGTGGTTGATTTTGTCTCTGTATCTGCTTCTTGTAGATCCCAAGTTGACATACAAGGAGATGTATGTATGTATGTTCTCTCTCAGGTGAGGAGAGATCGAGAAAGGCTGGAAGGGCATGACTCATCTACTCATCATTTATCCTCAGTACCCAGCAAAACAAATATGACTTTCATGGGCCACAGACTCCCAAGTGTAATAATGGGTGGATGCCACATTGATATCCACTGGGACACGAGTTTCCATCTAATCCCCGTGATCAAGCCACTCAGGTCACAGAGTCACCCATGCAGTGACCGCAAGGTCTCTCCAGATCCACCACTTACAACCAGGCCCTCTTTAGGGAGGTGTGAAATATTGTTGGCTCATTTCCCTCTACACCCTGGAGCCACAGAGAGGCTACTGGAGCTGTTTCAGGCCCTCCCTGCCTAGACACTGTGCCAACACCACCCACCGCCCTCTACCAATCCCCAGGTTGTTTTCTATAAGACTTGCCCCACTCGAGGCCTCATATGATTTTAAAAATCAATCAGTAAAACAAATGAAAATCCATGTATTATTCCTATCTGCTATCAGACTCTAAAACTATCTGATATTCATGTGGCTGACTCATTATCATTCAAGTTTCAGCTTAAATGGGACCTTCTCAGAAAAGGTTTTCATGGATATCTGATCTAATATTGTACCCCTCTGTCCCATTACCTTCTTTTATTTTTTCACAGAACTTATCACTATTTGAAATTTTCTTCATTATTGTTTCTTCTTTCTTATTCTAGAAAATACACTTCAGAAGAACCAAGATGTTAAGTGTCTTTTTTTTTTCCTGTGTCCACAGATTCTAAAACTCTGCCAGGCATGTACCTGAATGAATGACAGAAATGGCCCCTGTTTCCAGGGAGCATATAATCTAACTAGGTAGGCAAAAGCTGAGGAAGTAATTGCAGAATCTTTTACAATCTTATTTTGGGCCTCCAAGCTCCAACTCACAGAGCCAGACTTTTCCTATAGCCTCCTTGTTCTTCATTCACTATTCTGTTTGGCTAAGAAAAAGCCCATGTATAAACAACTATGCCACTTTCACCCTGGAGGAAATTGCTTTTGGTGCTAATCTGAGCCAGTACTCTAAAACCTTTTTTGGTCACTTATCTCTATCATTAATCAATTTTTAATAACCCTCCCAATATATGCTTGCATTAATAAGTTATTTGTAGTACCACAGTGCTAATGAATTGTGTGCATTTGAAAAACATTATCAAAAATTGAAATGCAAACAGATGAGATAAGAATAGACAGAAATATAAATTCTGTTGTTTTTTATTTCCTTTTATCCCCTTTTGATTATCTTGTATACTCCCCAGCATAGGTGTAGCATATTTTGAAGGCCACCAAACAAAGCGGTTTTTCCCTAGAGATAGGAAGGTGCCAGGAGTTAGAGGTGGGAGAGGTGCTAAGTACAAGGGCATGCTTTGGGGTACTGGAATTGTTCTATATCCTGTTTGTGGTAGTATTAGAACCTACCCAAGTGTTAAAACCCATAGAACCATACACACCAAAAACAGTGTATATGACCGCATATAAATTTTTTCAAGGTTGAAAAACCAAAAAAGGAATCCTAAGAATGTTAGACATTTAGCATTTTATTTTTCTGATGGGTAGAAAATCCTGTATAAACCCACCTTTCGCTCCATGTTCCCTCCAGAGACCAGAATCACGTCAACGCACAGGAAACAACGTACACTGAGAGCCACCTCATTGATCCCTGAACTCTACAGCCACCTGTGGCAGATGGCTGCAACAGTATCTCCCCCTCCACATGCTCTTCCGCAATGTGACCTGCCACCTTCTCAATAAGAGGTGCAGCCCCCTCCCCTTGAATCTGGCCTGGCCTTAACGACTCAGTTATGACTGATGACAGACATGAACGTACAGGCCATGTCAGAATAGGTCATACAGCTTCTGCCCAAACTTCTTAGAGCACTTTCTCCCAGAACACAGCCCCCATACTGAGAAAAGCCCAAAGCACACAGAGTGCCACAGAGACTGGCTTTAGGTCCAGTTGACCACCCCAGATGAGGCCAGTCATCCCACCCTACAAAGGCTAATGTGTCAACTGTACTGGATGACCGCATGCTCAGATATCTGGTTAACGATTATTTCTCAGTGTTTCTGGAAGAAATTCATCTTGGAACTGGTGGAGTGAGTAAAGCAGATGACCCTCCCCAGTGTGGGTGGGTATTATCCAATCCATAAGGACCTGAGTAGAATAAAAAGGGAGAGGAGGGTTGAATTCACCATCTGACTTCTGCTGAGCTGGGATACGGATCATCTCCTGCCCTCCATGTTCCTGGTTCTCAGGCCTTCAGATTCAGACTATAATCTACACCACTGGCTCCTCAGCTTTCAAGACTTCAAACTATGCCACCGGCTTTCCTGGGTCTCCAGCTTGCATATGGCAGGTTGTGGAACTTTTCAGCTTCCAAAACCACATGAGCCAGCTCCCTGTAATAAACCTTATTAGATAGATAGGTAGGTAGGTAGGTAGCAGATAGATCCTATTAGTTCTGTTTCTTTAGAGAACCATCCCAGGACACATCCCAAGCAGGAACTCCTGAAAGTTCCAGTTTCCTGCTTTTCGAGTCACCCCAGATATTTAAGTCTTCCCAGCTGAGGAAGATAGTACGGAGCCAAAGTGAGCCAGACCACTATGCCTCGTCTGAATTCCTAACCTACAGATTCCATGAGCATTATAACATAATTACTGTAGTACGCTCTAAGTTTGGGGTAGTTTGACAAGACAGATAGTACTTGTGTCCTACCTACCATCCATTCTGCTCTTCCTTCTTAACAATAGAACCTGCGTTTTGTTTTGAAAGCTCTGTTACACATACTAAATCTTCTAGCTTACCATGCAGCAAAATACGGCCAAGTAAGACAATCATGGCCAATGAGAAGTGAGCAGATATAGTTGGAGCTTCACAAAAATTAATTAATTAATTAATTAAAGCTCTTTTAGAAGACAGATGAGATGGCTAGCTTCTTCGACCTTCTCCCTTTCTTTACTTGCCCCCATCCTCCCTGTCAGGCATGCAGTTCTGATGTCTAGAAGGGCAGGAGCCATCTTGCCACCAAGAAGTTGAAAGCCACAATCTAGAAATAGTGGTGCCAAATGATACAAATACACAGATATCGTGATGATTTTGTAATGCCATTAGCCATACTGAACTGCCCCCCTTAGACTTCATTATGTCAGAGAAAGAGATTCCTTCATGAATAAGCGGTTTTAATGAGCATTCTCTGTTGTTCTGTGTGCTGTGCTTAGTCCCTCAGTCGTGTCCGACTCTTTGCGACCCCATGGACCGTACTCCGCCAGGCTCCTCCGTCCATGGGGATTCTCCAGGCAAGAATACTGGAGTGGGTAGCCATGCCCTCCTCCAGGGGATCTTCCCCACCTAAGGATGGAACCCAGGTCTCTTACATTGCTGGCAGATTCTTTATCATCTGAGCCACCAGGGAAGCCCGAGAATACTGGAGTGGGTAGCATTTCCCTTCTCTGGGGGATCTTCCCGACCCAGGAATTGAACTGGGGTCCTCCTACAATGCAGGCGGATTCTTTACCAGCTGAGCTACCAGGTTTCTGTGACAGACAGCCAAACACATTTGATACCAAAACAGATGATGCAGCAAGAAACAGAGCCTAAAATCCGGCTTTGCTGAGTTTGGTTAAGGAGCACAGGCTTCAAGGGGGCTCAGAAGTGCCAGGGGCTTGGCTGTATGTTCTGCTACCCTTGTCTTGAAACTGTTAGTAATTCTGTTTGAACTTAAGTTTTGTAAGTGAAGCCTGGTGAGACAATAAAGCATGCATAAACACAGAAGAGACAAAAATATATGTTTGTTTCTTGCCAACTATTCACATGAGCCTTCATGATGCCCCATGAGCACAAGATTCCAGTGGGGCCACAGTGCATCCAAGTTCAGGGAAAGATGTATAAGGAAAATGTGTTACAGCTAAGACTGAACAAGTAGGTTAAGAGGGAAGCACTGACAACCTCAAAAGGCTACTCTTTTTATTTGAACCAGAATTTGCTTTAAATATAGAGACAAAGAATTGGCATTCTAAGAAAAAATAAATGAGCGATGAACTCCATCATATTCTTTCTGACTCCTGTTACTTCCCAGTAACAGCTAAGGACATATGCTGAAAATGGTGACATAGAAATGCTATGAAGGGTGTCCCCTCCGCTCCTGCAAACTCATACACGGAAGCCCTAACCCCCGATGTAACTGTGTGTGGAGATAGGGTCTTTAGGAGCTATGGGTGGCACAAGAGGTAAAGAACCTGCCTGCCAATGCAGGAGACATAAGAGACACAGATTCTATCCATGGATTGGAAAGATACTCTGGAGGAGAGCATGGCAAGCCATTCCAGTATTCTTGCCTGAAGAACCCCTTGGACAGAGGATCCTGGTGGGCTAGAGTCCATAGGGTTACAAAGAGCTGAACACAGCTAGAGTGACTTAGCATGCACACATGAAACAATAATTAAATGAGGTCCTAAGGGTGACTCCAAGGTAGCCACTGGAAAAAGGAAGAAGAAGGAATTTATGGGCCTTTCTCCTTCCCCCGTCTCCTTTCTCACTGGACAAAAGCCACTCTATAGAAACTTAATCTGCTTATATTTCTGGGATACATCATATGGCCCTTTCAGCAGCACCCAAGAAGTTACATCCCACATCCTCTGGTGTAACATTTCAAGACAATATACAAGTGTCAGGAGGAGCCTGAGAAGTAGGCATGTGGCTGGTTTGTAATGGAGGCAGCTGAGGGTAACTGAGGCAGTGAAGGTGGCAGACTCGCTAAACTGAGATGTAGGATGAGATGTGGGATAGGCCATGGGCATCTGAAATGGCACATAAAAACGTGTCCAACAGAGTGACTCACACAGGGTCTTTCTTGCCACCTTCAGTGACGTTCAGAAAGAGACAGATGGAATTAGTTTGGAGTGAGTAAGACTGTAAGGAGAGAGAAATGGAAACATCAACTTTCTAAGGAGAAACTATGCCAGTAGCTTGTAATTTAAGTGGAAGTCTCATAATTTGAAACCATGCAGTTGAAAAAGCCAGGCTCTTCAACAATCCTAAAATAAAACGGATTTAAGAGGGCAGTGGTGAAGCTGCAGGCCTCCCCCAAACAGCTTCCATTAATAGTTCTCTGCAGGAAGAGGAGGCCAATCTGCCGGCACTGAGGAGATGAAGAGGTCGTCCGGCCACTGAAGCCCCTGTCTGATCGGCCTTGGAGCAGATGCCTTGAAGCTCAGAGGCAGGTGGTAGTCACAGCACAAAGAGCAAGAGGAGACCTGGAAGCATCCTTAGGCTTAAAATCATCTAAACAGGATGCCTGCTCTTATCACTCTCAAAGGCCATGAAGAGACCGCACACCTGCCAAGAATTCTGAAGGAACTTTTCACCAAAGAAACTCCAGGCCTGATCACCAATGGTCTGTGACAATTTAACCCCTAAAAGAATCCCCAGCCCTTAGCGTCCATCCGCAAGAAGTGGGCTGTAGAGGCACTGAATGACACCCTCACTGATGCCGTCCTAAATTCTAGCCTTGCAGGATAGTGGACAAATGCATCATTCCAGAGAGCAGAGTCAGAGGCTGCCAGTTGACACCCAAGGCACTCAGCCAGCTAAGTGTGCTGGGGCAAGAAGGCATCGCTCACGCCACCCAGAGGATCTCATCACCACGGTGGACTGGTGCGCCTCCAAGTCTTCTCTTTCCTGAATTGTAGCTTTATTGCTTTTTATTGTTTATTATTTTCTTCCCTCTCTGCAACTGTACATTGGTATGTGCAGGAGGCAGACACAACTTGTCATCAAGTTTATTCTTTATGGGAACTCAAGAACCTGATGAATATTTTGGGACTTTGAGTTGAAGGCTATAACTGAAACAGATTTCAGGGATGTTGACCTATGTTTGAAAAGAAGGATACTTATGGATGTTGCTGAACAAAGACAGATACCCGTCTGCATCAGTGGCAAGCACTGGTCATTACTATACAGCACCAACTGTTCATCCTTCCTTAGCAACAGAACTCTATTCCGTATAAGACCACAAGGCGCCAAATTCTATGGCATTTCCAAGTGGTCCTGTGTCATTCCCCTGGCCATTGATACACTGTTTTTTTAAAGAAAAGCAGTCATTTATATTGTTCCTATGGCTTTTTAAAAAGCTTTTTATTTTGTATTATGGTATACTGGCTCAGCAGTAAAGAATCGGCCTGCAATGCGGGACCCAACAGAGACAGGGGTTTGATCCCTGGGTCAGGGAGATTCTCTGGAGGAGAGCATGGCAACTCCCTCCAGTATTCTTGCCTGGAGAATTCCACAGACAAAGGAGCCTCGTAGGCTACAGTCCATAGGGTCGCACAGAGTCAGACATGACTGAAGCAACTTAGCGTGCACATAGCTGAGTAACCATGGTCTGGTAGTAAAGAGCAAAGGGACTTCAGGTGAATAGTGAAGGTCAGCCATACATATACATGTATCCATTCTCCCCAAATCTCCCCTCCCATCTATGACATTCCTTGTATGTGTAATCTAAAAAGATATGATACAAATGAACTTACTTACAAAACAGAGACTCACAGACTTAGAGAACAAACTATGGTTGCCTGTGCACACTGCTATATTTAAAATGAATAATAACAAGGAACGGGCTTCCCAGGTGACTCAAGGGTAAAAAAATCTGCCTGCCAAGCAGGAGACGTGGGTTCGACCCCTGGGTCAGGAAGATCCCCTGGAGAAGGAAATGGCAACCCACTTCCATACTCTTGCCTAGAGAATCCCATGGACGGAGGAGCCTGGTAGGCTACAGTCCACGGGGTCGCAAAGAGTGACTGAGCGACATCACTTTCACTTTCACTTCATGTGAGTGTGAGGCCTAGAAGATAAAGGAGCTATCGTGTGATCTTGAGAATGAAAATCACACCATGTATATGGCAGAGTGGAAAAGGAAAGGGGTCTTAGTCCTTGACGACTTCATGGAGTGAGTGACTAGATGGGCTCATGCATTTTGGTAAACAGGAGAAATATACGCCTATGTGATGAAACTACTGCTCTTTGGGGTTGTGATGACATGCAGATCCCCAGGTGGAAAAGCATAACCAATAGAACACTTTGGCCTACTGCTAAAAATCGCTCTGTGGTGAAGGAGAACACAACTGGAAATTCAGGAATAAAATTTTTTAAAGAATTCTTCAGAATAAGTTAGAAACCTCCCAGGGGTAACGAGATGGGCTGCACCCCTTGCCAAGCTGATACTTGGTGCTCTGAGTGCTAAAGTAGGCATCACGTCCACATATGTGCACAGAGACTCCTGAGCACCAAAAGCACTCGCAATACATTAACACAGCACATTTCACGCAAGCCCAGCGTCTCCACTGTAGGTGGGGGTTTGGTTTAAAAAAATTATAATACACCATGAAAGAGAAATAGATTTGAGTATTGCCAACATCATTTATGAACTATGTAATCTGGAAGAAACACAAGCTGGAATCAAGATTGCCGGGAGAAATATCAGTAACCTCAGATATGCGGATGACACCACCCTTATGGCAGAAAGTGAAGAAGAACTAAAGAGCCTCTTGATGAAAGTGAAAGAGGAGAGTGAAAAAGTTGGCTTAAAGCTCAACGTTCAGAAAACTAAGATCATGGCATCTGGTCCCATCACTCCATGGGAAATAGATGGGGAAACAGTGAAAACAGTGTCAGACTTTACTTTTTTGGGCTCCAGAATCACTGCTGATGGTGACTGCAGCCATGAAATTAAAAGATGCTTACTCCTTGGAAGGAAGGTTATGGCCAACCTAGATAGCATATTTAAAAGCAGAGACATTACTTTGCCAACAAAAGTCCGTCTAGTCAAGGCTATGGTTTTTCCAGTGGTTATGTATGGATGTGAGAGTTGGACGGTGAAGAAAGCTGAGCGCCGAAGAATTGATGCTTTTGAACTGTGGTGTTGGAGAAGACTCTTGAGAGTCCCCTGGACTGCAAGGAGATCCAATCAATCCATCCTAAAAGAGATCAATCCTGGGTGTTCATTGGAAGGTCTGATGTTGAGGCTGAAACTCCAATACTTTGGCCACCTCATGCAAAGGGTTGACTCATTGGAAAAGACCCTAATGCTGGGTAGGATTGGGGGCGGGAGGAGAAGGGGACGACAGAGGATGAGATGGTTGGATGGCATCACTGACTCGATGGACATGGGTTTGGGTAGACTCCAGGAATTGGTGATGGACAGAGAGGCCTGGCGTGCTGCAATTCATGGGGTCGCAAAGAGTCGGACACGACTGAGCGACTGAACTGAACTGAATCTCAATGACTCTTAACTTCTTTATTAAAAAGTTAGAATTAGATAAATGAACTCATGTCGATCCTTAAATGAATAATAATTTATAATATTAAAACAAACCTGGGGTATCCACAAGACACCACAGTTTCAGAGTAGCTGTCTCCCAAAAGGGACATAGTAACTACCTCTGTATTTTCTCAGTTGTAAATTAGTGTTCTTCCTTTCTTTCTTTCTTTCTCATTCATTCAATCAAACTTCACTAATCACTATTCTGTGCCAGGCACTAGGAACACATAAAAAAAGAAGGCCCGGAGCCTGTCTTTGAGGAGACAGCTCACTGTCTAATGAAACTGGAAGGAACATAGACCAAAAAGACCCATGAGATAAGACTGATGACAAAAGGAAGTCAGCCCCAGGTGAAGTGAGTACACAGGGAACCAAGGGGCAAATGTCGTGGGAGACTTCCAAATCTTAAAGCCACACGTACTCCAGGATCTCTCCCTTAACCCAAGAACAGCACAGAATTTAATCGCCAGATGACTCCAACTGAAGAGAAAAATACCATATTTGACATGCAATGAACAGTGAAATAATTTTCTGCTTCCCCACTGCTAGATTTGGACAGCAGGGAGATCAAACCAGTCAATTCTAAAGGAAATCAACTCTGAATACTCATTGGAAGGACTGACGCTGAAGCTGAAGCTCCAATACTTTGGCCACCTGATGCGAAGCGCTGACTCATTGGAAAAGACCCTATTGCTGGCTAAGATTGAAGGGGACGACAGAGGATGAGATGGTTGGATGGCATCACTGATTCAATGGACATGAGTTTGAGCAAACTCTGGGAGATGGTGATGGACAGGGAGGCCTGGCGTGCTGCAGTCCATGGGGTCATGAAGAGTCAGACATGACTGAGCGACTGAACAAGAACAACACTGCTAGACCTTTTTTCATTTCTCTCCTGAGCATTCTGTTTACCACAGACTGTCCAACAAAGGAATAGTGTGCTTGGCAGTGAGATGCAAGGAAGAAAGGATGTGGAATTTAAAACCTGGGAACGAGGAAAATATCAAATCTCCTAGCCCAAAGCAGTCAGTGATCCCAGCGGCTAGTCTGGCCAGGGGAACATCTTTTATGCAAAGTGCTCTCCCAAACTGCAGCATGAAAGCTACTTAACAACAGGAAAGAATCCAACGTTCTGAATGGCCTACATATGTCATTTTCTCTGCAACAGTATGGCCTTCCTAGGTGGCACTAGTGGTATAGAACCCACCTAACAATGCAGGAGATGTGAGAGACATGGGTTCAATCCCTGGGTGGGGAAGATACGCTGGAGGAAGGTATGGCAACCAACTCTAGTACTCTTGCCTGGAGAAGCCCATGGACAGAGGAACGAGGCTACAGCCCATAGGGTGGCAAGAAGTTGGACACGACTGAAGCGACTTAGCACACAAGCACTGGAAGAGTATATACACAAATCCTAGATGATCACAGCTACAGATTATCTACCAAACATGCCTATTTTAAAAATGGAGCATACAGTCATTCTAATCAAGCTTCTTCAGTCCTCAGCTTCTGGGAATGAGAAGAGATAATTAGAACTCAGCTGCTCTTCTCTGGACACTGACAGCAGTTTCATCACGACTTCTCTCCGCAGTTGAGTCCTTGTTGGTTGCAATGATTGAGTCTGGCTATCTTCAGGCCTCTAAGAGCAGAAACCAAGGTCCTGACACGATGTGGTCATTAATGAGCTCACGGTCCTGGTAATCACAAGAGGATTACTTCGTGACCTGGTTTCAGAAGGGTGCTGCTGTTCTGTCTCCTCAAGAGATTATTCATGTCATTTCAATGACACAATTTACTCTTGGTTTTCCATTCTAGACTAATCCAAAATGGAAGGCAATGAAAGTCAAAACACTCACCAGATGAGCAACAGTGATAAGAGTCACTAATATTGATCATGCCATTCCCTGGTGGCTCAGAGGGTAAAGCGTCTGCCTACAATGCAGGAGACCCGGGTTCGGTCCCTGGCTGGGGAAGATCCTCTGGAGAAGGAAATGGCAACCCACTCTAGTACTCTTGCTTGGAAAATCCCATGGGAGGAGCCTGGTAGGCTACAGTCCAGGGGGTCGCAAAGAGTTGGACACCACTTCACTTCACTTATAAATATTGATCATAACCTAGATGACAAAAAAACACAGACTAGACCAATTAGAAGCATTTGAAGATAAGAACGTGAGAAATGTCTGGGAATCACGTGTCAACTGTCTGAATTCCTGGATGGTGGTGCCATTTCCTGTTATGGGAAAAAGTGGATGGAGGGGGCAAGAATTGATATTCCGATTTTGGCCATATTTTGAGGATTTATTAGATATCAAGTCAAGATTTCAGGACAGTTGCAGGATCTATAAATCTGAATTCCACCACTCTCCTTTGCTTAAAAAAAAAAAAAAAAAAAAAAACTTGGGCTTTAGGGGTCATCAGTAGATGAATGGTACTTAGAGTTATCAGCCAGGGTAAAGGTGTCAATAAAAAAGAGAAGAACTTCTCCCACATTCTCTGGGTAAAGAGTGGATCAGTCAGTAAACCAGGCTGATGAGGAGTGACCAGTTTGTGAGACAGATATTTTGCATTACAATAGCCTGGAAAAGACAGGGTCAAATCAAGAAAGGAGTGGTCAAAGGCTGTTGGGATCCTATAAGATGAAGAAAGAAGTCATCCTTGGCTTGGGCAAAATGTGGGTCACAGGGGACCTGGATAAGAATCATTTCAATGGAGTGAACATAAAGTTCTTTAGAAGGAGTTAGGAAAAGAATGAAAAGTGGAAAAGAAGAGAGGGTGACTTTAACAACTAATTCAACAAGTTTTTCTATGAGAGAGAACAGATAAGTAAGATAGTACTTGTGAAATTTAGAAATGAGCATCAAGGGAACATGTTTTAGAGCCATACTAAGACATGCTTTGCAGGACAGGAATAGAGATACAGACGTAAAGAAGGGACTTGTGGACACGGGGCAGTTGGGGGAAAGACGGTAGAATCAATTGAGAGGAACACTGACATATATACTACCTGCGTAAACCAGACAGCCAGTGGGAAGCTGCTGTGTAGCACAGGGAGCTTGGCTCAGTGCTCTGTGATGACCCAAAAGGGTGGATAGAGTTGGGGGGAGCTCAAGAGGGAGGAGATAATGTGTACATACAGCTGTTTCACGTTGTTGTATAGTAGAAACAAACCAGCATCGTAAAGCAATTATACTCCAATTTTTTTAAAAAGACATGCTTGAATGCCAATGGAAATAATCCAGTAAATTGGGGAGAAAGGGAGTGTTGTTTCTGAACAAGATGGAGATGGTTGCAGGAGAAAACTCATTAAGTAAATGAGAGGAGGATAAACCAAAACATAAGTGGAAGGATTGGCCTTGGACAAGAGCAGAGACACTGCATCTCAGGAGGAAAGGCAAAATGTATGGAGATAGATGCAGGAGGTTAACAGAGTTGGTGTCAGATAGGTAAATTAATTTTTTTTTAATTGCAGTTTTTCTCGATAAAAGTCTAAAGTAAAGGTGTCAATGATGGAGGAGAGGTGCTAGAGATTTGAAGACAGAAGAAGAGTTAGGAAATATCCCTGGTGACTAGAAAAAAGAGTTTGTTAGGAAATTATATTAGGATTAACTGGTAGTGTTGAATGTCCTTTTAAGATTTGTGGTCATTGATTTAAAGTGAATAAAAAAAGCATTTTGCATAATTTTTTACAAAAACTTTCTCAGGCTGCGAAAATTGGGAATGAGAAATAGTTTTCTTTGCATACCCGGCAAGTTCTAACTTCCTCATACTTTTCTCTAAATTCTGTTTGAAAACTAAAAAGTTCTTTCTTTAGCTCATCTTGATCTTCCTTCCAACCAGTCCATCCTAAAGGAAATTAGTCCTGAATGTTCATCGGAAGGACTGATGTTGAAGCTGAAACTCCAATACTTTGGCCACCTGATGCGAAGAACTGACTCACTGGAAAAGACCCTGATGCTGGGAAAGACTGAAGGCGGGAGGAGAAGGGGACGACAGAGGATGAGATGGTTGGATGGTATCACCGACTCACTGGACATGAGGCTGAGTAAGCTCCGGGAGCTGGCGATGGACAGGGAGGCCTGGCGTGCTGCTGTCCATGAGGTCGCAAAGAGTCGGACATGACTGAGCCACTGAACTGACTGAACTGATCTTCCTTTTACTGTATGACAGGCAGCTAAAAGAAGCCAGCTGGCACTTTCCACATTCTTCTTGGATATCTTTTATCAAATCCATAAACAGATTACACGTTCTGACTTCCATGTGACCAGGGCAACAGTTTGGCTAATTGTCCTGCCGATATATATACTATCAGTCTCATATTCTCCAGCAGCAGTTTTCACCACTCATCCAGTCCCCACTTCAGTCCGGTGTTAGGGCTTTTTGGTCCCTGTCACCACCCCTTTGCAAACCCAGTGCTCCATGTCCTACACTTTTCACTATAACAGCAGACTACATTTGGGTACCATTTTTTTGTTTCAATTATTTATTGCTGTAAAACAAACTATCCCCAAACTTAGTGACTTCAAACAACTCTCATTATCTTTCACTAATCTGTGAGCCAGGAACTCAGAGAAGGCACAACAGGGCTTGCTCATCTCTGCTCCACCTGATAGATGCCAGGGTTGGAATATTCTACACGGTCTCTTGACATATCTAGCACCTCAGCTATGATGGTTCAAACATCTGAGGACTGGCTGCAACCCCTTGCCTAGGGTGATATATCTGGGTCACAGTTCTCACTATTGTTTGGTCTCCTCTGCTCTCCTCCAAGATTCTCAGACTCTCTTTGTGGTCTTTCAAGTTCATCTCTCCAGAAGGTCATCTTCTGTCACTCAAGGCCCTCAACTGTGCAAAAGTAAAGCTACATGGACTTGTTTAGGCTTGGGCTTGAACTAAAACAATATCACTTCTGCCATACTTTACTGAGTAAAGCAGGTCATGGGGTCATCCCGATTCCAAGGGAGGGATCTACATAAGTGCAAGAATGCATAGTTTATTAGCCACAGAACTCAAAGTTAACCCCACATACTGACTTATCCTCATAAAGAAAGTGGATGGAGCTTATTTCAACTTGTAGTAGAACTTGTTCCTTCAACTTGAATAATTTCATCTTCAACAGTACTTGGTCAAGTAACTCTCCTATACCACTTATCTTTCTCTACATTACCGTGTAGCTACTTGCATTCTTGTTGTATCCCATTCACTAGATTACAAGCATCTCAAGAAGAGGACAGACTCATATTTAATTCTTTAATCCTCTGCCCCTACTTTCTATATAAGTAGCAGTGGCTCTATTAGTGTCCCTAGAATTGGTCTTAAACAGAAGCATGAAATTTATGAATGGCATAAAGATCTGTTGAAGGAAGGGGCACCAGAAAACAATGATGACAGTCATTAAAGAGCTTCTGCTTTTTAACTCATGTGCCCAACCATCACCATAGCCAGTATATACTGAACACCTCTTCCCTGCAAGGCACTGTATGAAGAAGCATTATTAATCCACATCTCCATCGAAGATCACTGGGAGGTTATGTGACTTGCCACTGGCCACTACATTATTAAATTGCAGATAGTTATGATTAAAACCCAGGTTTGCCCTTGCAAGGTCCCTAGTCTGTTCACCTCTTTGCACTGACTACATCTATTACAAGTTGCTATAAAAAGCAACTGTGCTTAGGGCCAACTTCGTGGCCCAGTGACCTATACATGGACCCACTCACAGGAGGTCCTGGGCTTGGTCTAAAGCTCCACTGTCAGTGTTTGAAATTCTGAAAAATTTATAAACAGAATACTTTGTGTTTTCATTTTGCACTGGGCCTCTCACAAACTATGTCACTGGTCCTGAATGTGCTCACATGTAAAACATTTTGCAAGTTTGACTTAACCTTTTGTACAACTAGGTTTCTGTTTCACAAATATGGGGGCTGCTATATAGGCATGGTGTGGGTCCTTTGAGCTAAAAATCTACTTCATATTTTCCCCCAAAATGCTACCACAAGACATTCATTCCTTTAGATTAACAAAAGACCCCACCACCACAAACAGTTTTATACAGCCGATTATCTCACTTCACTCACCTTAATTACCCTTTTTATCTCTCTCCCCTTAGCCAAATAGTTTCTAAAAACACTCTTCTAATTCCCCTTAATACTGCTACAAGGACATTCTTTAATAAAAACTCCAAATCTCTATTTGTAAGGAGATAAATTATTGGGTGATTATTCACAACACAAAGGATTACTCACCGTGGCCTCCTTTAAATGTACACTGAAAGCTCATTCCTTGTTTATGAGCCATTAACCACTTGAACATTAGGTGCAGAGGAAACAAACTAGAGGACTGGCTGCTCCAAGGCCGAAGACAAGGAGCTGTGGGCCCTAAGGCGCTGATGCAGGGCAGTGACAGCAGGGAAAGTGGGCCAGAGTGAGGCCACAGGGAGGAGAGAAGCCACCACATCTGTACAACCTGCAGTATAATCTTAAATGTAGCCTTGGGACCAAGTTAAAGGAGAATGCTAAGGCTTACATGGGCTTCCCTGGTGGCTCAGATGGTAAAGAATCCGCCTGCAGTGCAGGAGACATGGGTTCAACCCCCGGGTTGGGAAGATCCCCTGGAGAAAGGAATGGCAACCCACTCCAGCATTCTTGCCTGGAGAATCCCATGGACAGAGGAGCCTGGTGGGCTGCAGTCCACGGGGCTGCGAAGAGTCGGACACGACTGAGTGACTAACACATAAGGCTTACATAGGTGAAGAAGTAGAAAGAAAATTTAGAATGTTTAGTGGATTATCTAGTGATTTGAACGCTTAGCTCAACTGACTAAACAATGGAAACTTCAGCCTGAGACAACTGTGATGCAAACAAACAGACCTCTATACCTCTGCACCTGAGGCTTCCCGCTCAGGTACAATTCACCGTCTCCGGTGACAGGCGCCGGAGCCCCCCGATGATGGGAGAAGCTTTGGGTTCTAGGACAACAGCCCTTGTCTTCGGTGTACTCTGGGTGCGTTTTGAGGTTGGCTCCTGATTCAAACGCATAAGAGACAAAGAGGTCCAAGGCCGCTGGTTTTGAATGCCATGAGCAACGGTAGAGTTCTAACAAGCCCACGGTCACGACACAGGGCACGTGGAGACCAGTACCTATGCCAGAGACAAGTGCGCTAGGAAAAGAATGACCTAGAGTAAGACAGCCCCCAGAACCCATGCAGAAACCAAACTAGAACCTTCCCACCTCCAAGACCTACCACACCAGAGCACGAGGGAACAGGAATATCATCTATAGACTGCAAATACCATAATGCCTGCTTTAAACCTTCCATGGGCTTCCCACTGTGCTTAGAGCAAAATCACCCTCCTCACCGTGTCTTGCCTGGCCAAGCCTCTCCGGCCTCATCTCTTCCCTCTCTGCCCTCCCCCATGCTCGTCCAGCCACAGTAATCTGACTGCGGTTTCTCCAACGCCCACCATGTGGCATTTGCACTTGCTGCTCCAGCTTCTAGATCCCCTCTCGGGCCCCAGATGTTGGCCCGACTATTTCCTGTCATTTGGAGTTCAGATCAAATTCGTCTCTTAAAGGGGGTGTTCTCTGAAAAGATGTTACTTATTTGTGCAACCATTTATTGTTTGTCTCCAGCATCTAAAATGGAAGCTCCATGGAAACAGGAAACCTGACTGCCTTGTTCACCATGTCCTAGAACAGTGCCCTGGTACAAAGGATAAAATTAATAAATATTTGTTAAATGAATAAGTACATGAATGTACTATTTAGGTGCAACCTGTAATCCAGGTGATGGAAATTGGTGGGCAAAGTGAGGCCAGTCGAAGGGAAAGGCTTATCCCCGGGAGTCTCACTGGAATGTGTCAGGACCCACCACAGAGCTCCCTGCAGCAGGTCGAGGCACTGGACTAGATGCACAGAGAGCCGCACGAACGAATGTTACAGCAAAACGCAGACTGTATTAAATAGGCAGGAACAGAGAGCATACCATATAATATCATTTATATAAATTAATAATACACAAACGGAAAGCAAGGAAACACTCTTCACAAGATCTCATACAAAACTACGTACGTTAAAAACATTTGAATGTTGGTCTATGAGGGGGAAAAGGAAATGAGAGTTTGGGGGAAAGATAAAAGTAAATTAATAATTTTTTTTTTAAAAAAATGAGAAAGCCTTTGTATGGCCAGTGATGACAATGTATGTTAGCACACTTTAGCACTGTAGTGCTGAAGAAGAGTCCCACGAAGTGAGGGCCATGCTCAATTCAACCCTCCACACTCAAAGTATAAAGAAAATAGAGGTTTCTATCTTTGACTCAAGTTCTTTTTGCAGGGTGCTAAAATTCAGACAAGGAGTTTGAACTTGTCAAAATACATAAGTGCATCTGAACCCTTCCTGATTAAGAGCTACTTTAGATTTCTTGAGTCTAAACCTAAAAATAGGCTACATATTAAAGCTACTGATTTGGAGGGCAGGAGAAATGGGACCCAAGAGGGTACTCAGTGGCTGAGAGAGTCACAGCCTATTCCCACAGAGAATGCTAATAAGCCACAGGAAAGAAAATGGGGTACTGAAAAATTGGGGGCCCCATCATAGTCAAAAGGGAATCATTTCAGCCACAAGGGAGACCATGGGGATGAGAGAAATTAACATGCATTAAAAGCCTATAATTTACCAAGTTCAGATCTGATATTAGATTCACAACATTCATTCATTCATTTGATCAATATTTATTGAATGCATCTTAAGTGCCAGGCTTTTTTCAAGTGACTGGAGATACAGAAGTGAACAAAACTGTCTACCTCATTTTCATGGCCACATAAATAATAAAACACATAATAAACAAATGAAGAAGTTAGATAAGAAAAGAGATAATTGCTGTCAAAGAATTTAAACTGGGTAAAGTGAGAGAAGGTGACCGAATGGCTTCTTAAATTTGAGTGGCTAAAGACTTAATGATTAAATACTAGCTTCCTGTATTTTAGATCCATATCCTAGTTCTGTCCTAGCTGTGTGACTTTGAACAAGTCACTGGACCTTCCAGTGCCTCTGTTTCCTCATTTGTAAAGTGAAGATAATGATTTAACCTACCTCATAAACTTGATGTGAAGATTAAATGAGTCAGGACATATACAATGCTATAGAATTGTTCTGAGCACACAGTAGGTACTTAATACATGTTAATGATGATGATGGTGGTGACAGGGCTGGTGGTGATGCTAATGACGGTAATGATGCTGGTGGAGGGGGTAAGCTGTGCTGAAACATGTTTGATGAGAACGTGGCATGCAAAAATTGGGGGCACAAGCACTCCAGGCAGAGGGAACAGCAGGTGCAAAGGCCCTGATAAACTGGAAGAAGTTTGGCATGTTGGAGGAAGGAAAAAGAGACTAGTGTTCAGATCACTGTGGGCAAGAGGAGAGGGGTAGGTCATGATGTCAGAAAGGTAGGCAGCGGCCAGATCACTGAGAAAACACTTCACCCAGGATAAAGAGTTGGAATTTTATTCTGAATTCTGAGAGAAGTTATAAGCAAGGAATATGACTCCTACAGTAACCTTGTAAGAGAAGCAACGTTGTCCCCATTTCACCAGCAAGGGAACAGAGGCTCAGTGTGGTTTAGAAAATTAACCAATGCCATAGAGCTATGGACCAGTGGAGCCAAAATGTGTATCCAGGTCTATCGGGCTGCCATCAAGCACCATACTTTATACCAGGAGGATTCCTGAGAAGTTCTCTTCCTGCTACCACTAGCTTCCCATTAACAGAAGCAACTCTGCAAACATGTGGCTAAAATCAGCATGGCTTCACTTTCTGTGCTTTGCTCTCCAGTGAGAGAGGAAAACCAGACTCAGCAGGCCAGGCGTTCACGCATATGAATAGGGTAACACGTCAAACTGGCCTTCCCTGAGGATGCCTGGCTTCACGTGACACCACGTGTGCCTTGATGCAACTTGTACTTAACAAACTGCCACCCAGCTCCTGGGTCCTGGCAGTCTCTCCTTTCTAATTGGCATGTTTGATTACTTGGGGGAGAATTTCTCCACTTCTACTTTCTTCAGCCAATGTTAAGTGGGAGGAGAGGGAGAAAAGAAAAAGAAAGAGAGAGGAGGCCAGAAAATGTTACCATAGTGATTAAGTGAGCCTGTTCTTCGTTTCCAGGCTAAACCAGACATTCAAAAGAATACATTGTTCTGATTTGATTTTGTTCTTTTTTTCCGCTTTTGCATATAACTATTAATCAGCGACTTCAAGGGGAAGGCTGAAGAGTACTAACCCTTGAAGATCTGCAATCTTTGTGTACCACAGTATTTTTCTCCTCTTCCTATTCATCAGTAAATCTGGAAATCCATTTCATCTTTCCAGCAGTAAATGACTACAATTAAATTCATAAAATAGCTAATAATAATAGCAAGCACTTTTGATGTGTCAGGCACTGTGCTGAGAGCTTGTTGTTCAGTCTCTAAGTCATGTCCGACTCTTTGCGACCACATGGACTGCAGCATTCCAGGCTTCCCTGTCCTTCACTATCTCTCAGAGTTTGCTCAAACTCATGTCCATTTAGTCAGTGATGCCATCCAACCATCCCATCCTCTGCCACCCCCTTCTCCTCTTGCCCTCAATCTTTCCCAGCATCAGGGTCTTCACAACAGGTGACCAAAGTACTGGAGTTTCAGCTTCAGCATCAGTCCTTCCAGTGAATATTTAGGATTGATTTCCTTTAGGATGGACTGGTTCGATCTCCTGGCTGTCCAAGCATCTCTCAATATTCTTCTCCAGCACCACAGATTGAAAGCATCAGTTCTTTAGTGCCCAGTCTTCTTTATGGTCCACCTCTCACACCCATGCATGACTAATGATAAAAAGAACTTAGCATGCATTATCTCATTTAACACAGAATCCTATAAAGTGCAAGGAAATGAAAACTGCAGAGCCCTGAAGTGTTTGTTGATGATAAATCCTGACCTGACTTCAAAATACATACGCTAAAACATTCAAGGCATTGAGAAACTCTACTGTCCACTTCTTTTTTAGAAATTGTAGAGTATTCATAGATGAATTTGAGTCTTTTCCTTCAGGGAATCTCAACCACAGAGTTAAAGCTAAAAGAGAACCATCTGATCTAAGGAAAAGCAGAGTTGCATTCAGTTCAGTTCAGTTCAGTCATTCAGTTGTGTCTGATTACTTGCGACCCCGTGGACTGCAGCACGCCAGGTTTCCCTGTCCATCACCAACTCCCGGAGGTTACTCAAACTCATGGCCATCGAGTCAGTGATGCCATCCAACCATCTCATCCTCTGTCATCGCCTTCTCCTCCCGCCTTCAATCTTTACCAGCATCAGGGTCTTTTCCAATGAGTCAGTTCTTCGCATCAGGCGGCCAAAGAATTGGAGTTTCAGCTTCAGCATCAGTCCTTCCAATGAATATTCAGGATTGATTTCCTTCAGGATGGACTGGTTGGATCTCCTTGCAGTCCAAGGGACTCTCAATAGTCTTCTTCACAGTTCAAAAGCATCAATTCTTTGGTGCTCAGCTTTCTTTATATTCCAACTCTCACATCCACACACAACTACTGGAAAAACCATAGTTTTGACTAGATGGGCCTTTATTGGCAAAGTAATGTCTCTGCTTTTTAATATGCTATATAGGTTGGTCATAGCTTTTCTTCCAAGGAGCAAGCGTCTTTTAATCTCATGGCTGCAGTCACCATCTGTAGTGATTCTGGAGCCTGAGAAAATAAAGTCTGCCACTGTTTCCACTATTTCCCCATCTATTTGCCACGAAGTGATGGGACCAGATGCCATGATCTTAGTTTTCTCAATGTTGAGCTTTAAGCCAACTTTTTCACTCTTCTCTTTCACTTTCATCAAGAGGCTCTTTAGTTTTTCTTCACTTTCTGCCGTAAGTGTGGTGTCATCTGTATATCTGAGGTTACTGATATTTCTCCCAGCAATCTGGATTCCAACTTGTGCTTCATTCAGCCCAGCATTTTGCATGATGTACTCTGCATATAAATTAAATAAGCAGAGTGACAATATACAGCCTTGACGTACTCCTTTCCCTATTTGGAACCAGTCTGTTGTTCCATGCCCAGTTCTAATTGTTGCTTCTTGACCTGCAAACAGATTTCTCAGGAGGCAGGTCAGGTGGTCTGGTATTCTCATCTCTTGAAAAATGTTCCACAGTTTGTTGTGATCCACACAGTCAAAGGCTTTGGCCTAGTCAAGAAAGCAGAAGTAGATGTCTTTCTGGAACTCTCTTGCTTTTTCGATGATCCAATGGATGTTGGCAATTTGACCTCTGGTTCCTCTGATTTTTCTAAATCCAGCTTGAACATCTGAAGAACTATGGATGGAGGTTCATAACATTGTATAGGAGACAGTGATCAAGATCATCCCCAAGAAAAAGAAAGGCAAAAAGGCAAAATGGTTGTCTAAGGAGGCTTTACAAATAGCTGAGAAAAGAAGAGAAACTAAAGGCAAAGGAGAAAAGGAAAGATATTCCCATTTGAATGCAGAGTTTCCTCTATAAAGCATTAGATGTTTGAGTCCATATTACAGATTGAAGTCATGACCTGATTGAGCATTATATTATAATTTATGCTAAAAGCTCTCTGTTTTAGCTACGAACCTGTATAACAGCTCCAGACATGGGCAGAATAGACTACCCTGTTTTATTGATGGTGTGGCTGGTCATGTAACTCGCTTTAGCAAATGGAATGTGAGCGGACATTATGTGAACAGCAGCTCTAAATGTCTTGTCCATTTTGCCCCACCCTAAGAGTCTCCTGTGATTTTGTCATGAGAAGAAACTGTGGAGAAGCTACCAGTACAAAGAAAATGGAGAAACAAGTAGGAATGACCTGAATCCAACTCAAAAGTTTGAACCAAGCCCAGCCAATTCCCAGCTGAGCCCAACACAGTTACAGCTGACCTGCAGACCTGGGAACAAGAAAATAAATGTTTGTTGTTGTAAGCCACTAAGATTTTAAAATTGCTTGTTGTTCAGTAAAAGCTGAACAATATGTAACCCTCATTTTCTTAGAATTCTTTATATTCCTTTCATTTCCACTTTCAGGCAGGAGCTATTGTTTTTCAACTGGGGATCATATCTCACCAAGAAGCAAAATTTCATCTCTTTATTAGAGTTATTGTGTATGAGATCACCACCTGTTTACAGCAAAGCCAGTCTAAGATGTGGATACTGGTCTGTCCACGAGGTACACTCACTGGCTAGTAATATACACATTACTGAGCCTGAATATACGAATAACTCAAATAAGAAGATTAAAATTACATGCCACAAAGTTCAAGATCAGGCAATCAACCTTCATCTTATCAATCAGTGTTTAATTAGATAAAAATAATCATTGTAGGTATTTAAAGTAAGAAGCACATTACTATAGAAAAATAGAGACTTGCATAACCATTCAAAGGTTGCAAGAATAAGTAACACATATATGGAATCTAAAAAGATGGTACTGATGAACCTACTTGCAG
This sequence comes from Giraffa tippelskirchi, assembly GCF_054371585.1. Lineage (NCBI taxonomy): Eukaryota > Metazoa > Chordata > Mammalia > Artiodactyla > Giraffidae > Giraffa > Giraffa tippelskirchi. The sequence continues at coordinate 142,943,887 of NC_137285.1, forward strand.
GGCAGCAATGGAGACAGACATAGAGACAGACCGGTGGACACAGCATGGGAGGGAGAAGGTGGGACGAATTGAGAGAGTAGCATGGAAACATACACCTCACCACACGTAAAACAGATAGCCAGGGAATTTGCCGTGTGACACGGGGAGCCCAACCCAGTGCTCTGTGACAACCTAGAGGGGTGGGATGGGGTGGGATGGGGTGGGAGATGGGAGGGAGGCCCAAGAGGGAGGGGATAAACGCATACCTGTGGCTAATTCATGTTGATGTATGGCAGAAACCAGCACAATATTTTAAAGCAATTATCTTCCAATAAAATAGAAAAAAAAAAAAAAAGATGCAGGAATAAAGGGCAAGAAGGCTGCTCTCAGAAAATCCAGAAGGGTAGGATCATATGGAAGCTACTACCTACAGTTTTGACTACCTATAGCACCAATGTAGGTGATTCTCCAGAGAACTCTCAGAAGTTATGGACAAAACATCACTCCTGCCATTTCCTAAGTCCACACACCTGTTCACAGATGGCAACAGAAGGAGAAGGGCTTCTTTTCTCTTCCACCTTCCAAGCCTCATACTAGGGCCACTCATTAAAAGTGAAGTGAAAGTCACTCAGTCGTGTCCGACTCTTTGCGACCCTGTGGACTATACAGTCCATGGAATTCTCCAGGACAGAATACTGGTGTGGGTGACCTTTTCCTTCTCCAGGGGATATTCCCAACTCAGGGATCAGAACCCAGGTCTCCCACACTGCAGGCAGATTCTTTACCAGCTGAGCCACCAGGGAAGACCAAGAATACTAGAGTGGGTAGCCTGTCCCTTCTCCCGTGGATCTTCCTGACCCAGGAATTGAACTGGGGTCTCCAGCATTGCAGGCGGATTCTTTACCAACTGAGTTATCAAGGAAGCCTGTTGGAATCTAATTAAGATCCTGGGGATAAAGGAGTCCAGTTGCTAGGCTTGCTTACTCTAGTAGAGGGGAGAACTCAGAGGGCTAGGATGACACCTAGCATCAACAAAAACATCTCTTTCATGCTTACTAAAACCCTACACTGGCTCAGGCACTGAATCAAGATCTAGGGACTCACGATTATAAAAGATAAAACCTCCGCTTTCACGGAAGACACAATCCTGGGGCAATTTTGTTCAAAAACAATTGAAATCTGGTGAATACCAAGGATAATTATAATTTGTTGTGGTAAACACAAAGCATTAAGGAACATAAAGGGCAAGTTACTCATCTACAGGGAGAGGCAGGGGAAGATCATGGAAATTTCTTTCTCAGCTGAATTCACATGGATACATACACACACACGCACACACAACACCCCTGGGAAAACACCACACATGTGACGTACAGAAATCGTCACGTAGCCTTAAGGACAAGGATAAAGACTGGGAGAAGTAAATGGGGTTCTAGAGTATTTGGGGTCTGTTGCCACAAAAGCTATCATCATTAGGGTTAGCTGCACTTAATTCAGAATTTATTCTTGGGAGCAACAGCAAGGCCTCAATTTATAATCTTTTTCAAGGTGTGGGCTTCCTGTGGTGTACTATATGCAACTGGGAATGAGCCAGCTTCTGAACCTCCAGTTTAAAGGCACCTGCTTTCTGACATGGATTAATGCAACCTGGGTGTCCCATGCTAACACACTGTGCAGGTGTTTTAAATTAAAGCAGGGTTTGTTTTTTTTTTTTATATGGAAGGTTTCCCCACATTCTCTTTCTCATGAATTACTTTTAAGTCCTAACACTTTCAAGAAGTCCTGAGGTGCTATATGTTAATAAAAGCGTTTCCTAATGGACAGTGGGTGGGAAGGCAGGGAATTAATTGGAAACCGAACAGTACTATGCTTAAAGAAAATCACTGCTGTTTTTACTTTTGTGATTTCCCTGCCAAATAGAAGTCTTATATTCTAAGTAAATGAGCAGATATTAGAAAGCCACAGGAGTCCAGTTTCATTTAACACGCTTTTTTCCAAACAAACCCCCAGAAGCACTCCAGCCACCCTTGTTGAAATGGAAGACACCAGCTTGCGTTTGGCAGGGAATTTGCATACGGATGTGGTTAAAAAGATCCATGCTTACTACAAATCAATTTACTTGAAGCCTCACACGAATATAGAGCAGCAACCTTAACATTTTCTACGACAAAACTCAACTCAGATTGGCTTAAGCAAAACAAGAGGTGTACAGTCTGCTGTTACAAAGAAGCCCAGAGATTTCCTGCTTCAGGCAATGCCTAAATCTAGGACTCACACAGTGCCAGCAGAAATCTATCTTTCAGCTCTGCTTCCTCCTGAGTTGGTTTATTATAAAGTAGGATCTTCTTAAGCAAGGGCAAACCCACAGCTCCAGGCTTTCACTCTACCAGATTAGCAATGCCAGGCAAACAGAGGGCTTCCTTCCTTCCCAGTAGCTCCAGTTAAAATCTCAGAGCTGGTGCTCATTAGACTAACTTGGGTCCCAGACCCAACACTGTGTCTAAAGGAATGAAGTACTCTGATTGGCCAGGCCTAGGTCAACTTGTGCCCCATCTGGGTCAGCCTTATGAGAACTACACATATGGAGGGACAAGCATACATGTGCCACAAAAGATATCTGCTACAATCCTTAAAAAATGATAGCAGCTAACTTCTATTAATATTTCACAGTTAATTATATCCCAGGCACTAGGTGCCTGGGATATAATTGTGCTAAATGCTGGGCAAGCATCTTATTTAGTCCTCACATCATGCTATGAAGTAGATTCTATCGTTATCTCCATTTTAAAGATGAAGACACAAAGTCCTTGGCCCCTTCGCCAAGATCTCCCCTCTCTCAAGTTGTCATTGCTCTCTTCACATCTAAATCATATCTGTTTCCAACAAAGGAACAGTCACACTTCAGTAAGAACTCAATGTGATGAACTGGCTCTCTCAGGATAATGTGCATTTCAACTCCCCTCTAGCTGGACAATGCAATACGTTGCCCTCTGTTAAAGGAATTCCAGGCATCAACAGACACAGCATTTGGAAAATGGGAATGATGACAGGTGGATCCTGAGACCATACGGTGTTGTGATTTTGCCTTCCTGAAAGGCAAGGCCTGTGTTTTATCATCAGAACCTTCTTTCTCCTGATGTTTTTTTTTTTCCTTCTTAAAATCAATTAGATACTTGAAATGGGTAGAAGAGAGAAAGAAAAAGTGAAACACAGAAGAGTCAATGATTTAAATGCTGCCTGAAACAGAACACATTCAAATCAACTTGGCAAATATTTATTAAAAGTGCGGGGACCTGAAGCCAGACCCAACTAAAAAGAATCCAACCACAGTACACACAGATATGGATTCATGCAAAAGAAATTAGGAGCAGGGGTGCTCACTTTATAAAACATCTTCACATGATAGAAAATTAACCACCTGCATTCTTTGTACATCATTTTAAAATTTACTTGACTGGCTTGAAGTATATGAACTTATCTGCTCAGAAGTCTGCCTACTGTGCAAAGGGAGTTATGTACAATCTGCAGTAACAGTAAGGGAACAGCTACATGAAATAATTTAGTGAATGACATGTGGAAATTAGGTAGTGTCTTCAGGTGGATTAAAGATCTAAATGTAAAAAACACATCCATAGTCATAACAGAAATGATGGGTGAATAAATTATTTCCTTGATTTTGAAAAGCTTTCTTATAGACAGAAAAGTCTTTTAGAAAAAAGAAAAGATTATCTGACTAGATTGAAACTTAAAACTTCTGCATTATGAAACACAAAATATATTAATAGTTTAAAGGTATAAAATAAACAGGAGAAAACATTTAGAGTATACATAATAAATTAATGTCTAGGCAACAGAAAGGATGCTTGGAAATCAACAACACAAACAATACAGTAGAAAAGTGGGCAGAAATACAACAGACAAACCAGAGAAGAGAAATTATGAATGGCTAACAAAAATATAAAGAGATACTTAATCTTACTAGTGAACATGGAAATGCAAATGGAAACTATCATGAAATACATCTTTTACTTATTATATTGGCAAAAAGTATTAAAGTGTGATAATATTAAGCCTTAGAGGCTGTGAGGAAATGGGTGCCATCAGACAAAACGTGGACAGCCACCTTGAAGAGTGATTTAGGAGCGCTGATTAAAATTTCAAATGTGCCTGTCCACTTGAAAAGAAGATACATGTAACAGCCTTTATTGTAGCATTGCAGTAATACAAAATATTAGAGACTATCTAATTATCTGTAAGTAGGAAAATGGTTAATTAAGTAAGCTATGCCAAATTATAGAATTGCACACAGTGGTTTTAAAAAATAAAGAATATCCATATGGAGTGACTTAGAACCAACACCACAACACACTGTGAATGAAAAGTGAAAGCTGTAGAATATGCACCCTCTAATACCATTCATCATACCCACACCCATGCATTCACAATAAAGGTATATACTTAGTAAGAATGTACAGATTATTATTGTTTGCAACAATACTGAGATAGATAGAGATGCTGTTTGCATCTAGATGGGTCTAGAATGACATACAGCAAACCAGAAGGAATTTAGGGCAGTGGACAAAGATAATTCTTACCTTATCTGCTAAGGTACTCATTTCTATAAGGATGTTTTATTCAACTCTTACTTATGAAATTACAACTAACATTGAAGTTTTTTATATGGTTGAAAATCATATATATAATATTTAACTCTGCAAATATTTATTATGTCTTAAAAATACACAATACGTGTGTGCTCAGTTGCTTCAGTCATGTCTAGCTCTTTGTGACCCCATGACTGTAGCCCGCAAGGCTCCTCTGTCCATGGGATTCTCCAGGTAAGAACACTGGAGTGGGTTGCCATGCCTTCTTCCAGACGATCTTCCTGACCTAGGGAACGAACCCAGGTCCCCTGTACTGCAAAGGATTCTTTACCATCTGAGCCACCAGGGAACCCCAACCACCAATAAAAAACAAAGTCTCTGGCTCAGTCTTGCTCATTCATTTATTCATTTTTAAAAAATTCATCTGGTAAAAATATTAGTGACACCTATTATGAGCCAGGCACTGTCTCAGCAGTGATGACACAAGGAAGAGGGTAGGGAGCCCCACTCTCGTGAAGCTTACATTCTAGTAGGGGCAAAGATGATAAATAATTCCATGATGTGACTGGTGGTAACAAATAATAAGAAAAAGAAAGGTTGAGGAGTTAGAGTCTGCTCCTTGTACCCAACAGAAGTATTTCTCCACTCAGGTGTTGGGGACAGCACTCCACAGTTCCACGAGCCTCTCTTCCTAAAGAGAAACTTAGAAGGAGGAGGTCAGTGGGCCACAGTTGATTGTGGGGCCAAGACTAGTATTCAACTTGTGCCTCCTCTACTCTCCATCCAATCCCCTCACCCTCAGCTACCACCTCAGCAGGTCCCGGTACCTTCCTAAAGGTGGAATTTCTATGTCAAAGGATAGATATTTGTATGGTTTGCTAACTACTGCTGAATCCCCCACCACAGTGCTTGTATCACACTCAATTTCCAACAGCAATGAATGAAAGAGCCTATTTCCCCACAGTTTTCCCAAAAACGTTTGGAGTCAATGACGGTATCTCGCTGGATAGTTTTAGTCTGTTTCTATTGTTATGCGTGAGATGGAGCATTTTTTATATGGTTAAAAACCATATGCATTTCTTTTCCTTATCCTTATTTCATTTTTTCTTAAGACAACTGACACGTTTCTTCTCTATTTTGTGATACATTTTATAATAGAGATATTAATCCTTTATGATAAAAGTTATGAATACTTTTTTAAAAATTCACATTTTAGCAGAGATGAAGAAACGGAGTGAATGAGGCAGGCAGCTATGTGAACTGAGTGAACACAACTATGTGGGAGGAGTGTCTGTGTATCTGATAAGAGGTGTATGGGGCTATGGCAGAGTCCTCACTGGAAAACATAGGTTATGGATCATGTACGACATTGTGGGCAGCTAAGTACTGAGTTTGAAATTCAAGAAAGAAGTTGAAACTAGAGATACAAATTTGAAAACTGTCACCCTAGAGATGGTGTTTAAAGCCATGGAGCTGCAATTACATAGAGAGTGAGTGGAGAGAGATGGCATATAATTCTGTAATAGCAAGTTCATACCTGTACACATACCTCACAGGATGCGTGACACCTGCACTGTATCTGTGATCAAAAGCATAGAGTTTGCTTCTGCCAACAACCCATTACTGAGCAACGAACACCTATGCCGTGATCCTGTCTTGTATGTCTAGCACTTGAGTGAAAGATTCACTGGGTTTTATCACAATTACTCCTTTTGAGAGAAAAGATAAAAAAAAAAAAAAGGGGTAAGTTACCAAAGGAGGATGCTATATACAGCAAAGTGCCAAAATATTCCAATTTCTTCAACACTTGACAAAGGAGAGTCATACAGACCCTTCCCAGGAACCAGAGAAAAAGGGGAAAATCTGCGAAGCATCATGTGGCCTAGGAACCCCTGCACATTTGGGCGCCAGTCTTCTCTTTATCGCTATGTGTCTGGAGCATCTGTTCTCACTGCTTGAGATGTGAGGTGTCCAGTGTGCAAGTCTGCTTGCAGGGCGGAAGATATCACTAGCTGAGAGAAAGAGCCAGGATGCTGGAGTCCTGGAACCGGCTTCTCCTGACATCTGGAGTTGGTAATTAAACCTCTCCCAAGTGGACAGTTGTTTACATCAGTCTAATGATCAGAAGTCTATCTCTGGGCAAAACACTGTGCATTTCCAATAAGCATTATAAATATTATATGGCATATTTGAACGCATCGTTTCAGGGCAATGGCACTGACTCTCATTCTACCAGAAAAAAGATCATGGGTGGGAAGGTCAGGGCAGTGAGGAGTAAAAATAAACTGCACTGGAGAACTCAAGCATCAATCTGCCATGACTTGGCATGGACATGGGCAAGTTACATGGAACATCTTTATAGCTGAAATGTACTGAATATTAAGAGGGAGGAAGAGATAGTTACAAGCTATCTAGTCCCACTTCTCGATTTATTGATATACAAAGCAAGGCTCAGCCCACTCTGGGTTCTCTTGGAGTGATCAAGCCTCTTGCCAAGAACATGTATTCTAGTCTGTTCTCTGCCATGAAATATAACAAGAACAAAATGTTCCTGCACAAGTGCCTGCAATGCACTGGGTGGATAAAGCTGTTGAATCCTGAAGTGTGACAATAGCAAACTCTTGTACCTTCAGGTCTAAAAGTGTGTGCCATAGCACAGTCTATCAGGGACAAAGGCAATCATTTGTCTGAGCCACTTGGATCCACACTCAGAGACAAAAGAAAGCAGTGATATTAACACATTCTCCCCAAAGCCAACCAACAATATTCAGGCATAATAAACCAAACATTCTTTTCAAAATGCAAACATTTCACTTAGAAAATCTGATATTAACATATTAATATCCACATACTTATTAGTGCTAATGAGTCTCAGAGTAGATAGCCGCCCCCTGGAGAAAAATTATGTCCCTAGAGAAAAAGAGCACAAGCCAGGTTAAGTTTAATGGATAGATGACAAAGATCTGGAACAAGAAACCTAAAGGCAGACTTGGGATATCACCCACACTGAGGAACCTGGGAAGCTAGAGAAAACACATCTTCAAAATCACAGCCAACTTAACATTTTGTCTCAAAAGATTTCCTCCTCCAGGAAGTCATACAATCATATTTATAAACTGGGTGCTCCCTGATTTGCCATGCACCAGCTACATCAACGCTGGTGCATTTTTTCACCTTCCTGAGTTTGGATTTCTTCACCTATAGTTTGGCATTCCTACCATGTATTTGCTTCCCACTGGTGCCAGGCAGAGCAGTAACAGAAATACTAATAACTTTGTATTGCTTAAAATTTGCTATGTTGCTTAAGGGTCTCCTCCTACTTACTATATGAACAAGCGTATCACATGAACTAAATAATTTAAACTCCACAAGAACTCTACCAGGTAGTGTTGTAACTGCTTTCCACAGATAAGGGAACTGAGGCACAGAGAAGTCAAGTAACTTGCTCAAAGTCACACAGCTAATAGCAAAGGGAGACAGGATTTAGGCCCAACCATTCTGATTTGAGAACCTCTTCTTAACTACTCCATGGTGTTTCTCTTCTCTCACTACATTTTAAAGAGGACAAAGTCCAATGCGGGCACATTCAGAGAAGAGAGAGAAGTGTACTATGTTGTTGTTGTTCAGCCGCTCAATCGTGTCCAACTCTTTGTGACTCCATGGACTGCAGCATGCTGGCTTCCCTGTCCTTCACCAACTCCTGGAGCTTGCTCACACTCATGTCCAGTGAGTCAGTGATGCCATCCAACCATCTCATCCTCTGTCATCCCCTTCTCCTCTTGGTCTCAATCTTTCCCAGTATCAGGGTCTTTGCTAATGGGTCAGCTCTTAGTATCAGGTGGCCAAAGTATTGGAACTTCAGCATCAGTTCTTCCAGTGAATATTCAGGGGTGATTTCCTTTAGGATTGACTGGTTTTGATCTCCTTGCTGTCCAAGGGACTGTCCAAGGGAAGTATTAAAGTATACTTCTTAACTACTAAGCTAGGTCATCAATTCGAGGCCAGGTGGACTCCAGAGCAAGGCATTTAACTCCAAGACTGCACTGAGTACATACTGTTCACCTTCATAGATTTACTCGGAGAACTTTAAAAATGTTCAGTGTCTCATAGTCAACAGTTATTAATCCATGTACACATAGCAAAGAATTTGTAACAGGCAAGTAAGGCATAAACTCTCTAGAAAGGAAGGAAAAATGAGTAAGAACTTGTTTACACTGATAAAGGTAGTGTGTTCATTTCCTGTGGCTGCTGTAACAAATGCCAGGTCATCCTTCTGAACAGACTGAGGCTTTGAGGCCTGAGCTGCCACCATGTATGCCAGACTCCCAGGAAGGCTTAAGGCTTCTGAGCACAAGGCCAATTTTCAGCTTCTTAAATGTGCTGCCAATCTCTGGTTGCCTTTGATCAAGAGAAATAGCAGCATTTTGTCAATGCCCCAAAGTCAGTCTACTCCAACCTTTCTTATAATCAAGTCTGCTGTGGACTTCATAAAAAGAAAGCGTGTGCAGCGTAGGACTCTGACAAAATGCAGAAAGCAAATTCCAAGGCTGGTGGAAGCCAGTCTGGGCAGACATCAGAAGCAATACACCAGCCCAGAGGCACCCACCAGACAGCAGTTAAGCCCTTGGACAAGCGCGATTCCAAACAGAAATTGGAAGAGGGATGTGGAAATGGCATCTTCTCTTGAGGGGGAAAGGAACTAAGTACAGTAGCAGATGGAACATGGCCTTACACTAATCCAGGCTCCATAATTAAATTCCGGAAGCTTGCCAGCAAAGGAAGACAGTATTCGAAAATAGCAGGTGTCTCCTAGAGATTTTTGCCAGAGAGGCTTTTGTACACCATCAGGTTTATTGTCTAGGGGTGAAGACACTGGTGAAGCTAAGTATCTAGCTAGCTCTACAGACGAGACCAAAATGATCTGGAGCAGTTTTTATACCCCCTGGGGAAATACTGACTCCTATGCAGATTTAACTGCCTCTGGGGTCCTATACATGGACTTTGTTGATGAAGGGGCAGGCACAGACATGCAGTGGTCCTGGCAGCAAAAATAACTGCCCACCTGCCTGCATTAATATAGCTCCCAGCTATTGTGTATCTCAAAGCTGCACCAGAGAGATATTTCAAAGACAATGCCCATTAATGTGATCCAGCCAATTCTTTGGTACTGTATAGAGTGGCAGCATGATGTACTGATTTTAAAACTGGACTCTGGAGTCAGACGGCCCTAGATGGTGTTGAGCTCTGCGACTTACTAACATGTGAACTTACGGAAGTTACTAAGCCTCTAACGAGCCATAGGTGCTTTTCATCTGTGAATAGAGATTATAATATTTCTTACATCAGAGCACAATTGTGAAGAATAAGAGAAATGGTAACAGGGCAATTAGCTCCTAGCATGGCACATGGTCAAAGTGTTCAATAAACATTAGTCACTTTTAAGATAACGGGGCTTAAATGGATCAAAGAGCAAACACTAAAGGCGATCATGCATGGAAAGTCACAAAAAGGGAAGCAGGATCAGCAGCCCTCGGAGTTGTCAGTTTTGTGGCTTTTATTCCTTTGCCTCAAGCCTGAGGGATGCTTGCTCCTTTCATCTGGTCTTGGCAAGCAAGGAGGGTAGACAAAGACCGTGCAACTGTCACACTGTGTAGGCTGGAGCTCTCAGGCAGGTACTCAGCCGCAGGATGGTACTTATGGTCCCACATTCCCCAAGTATCCCACAGATATGCCAAGGTCAGGCACAGCTGGACACATCACCAGCTGAACTCCAGGAAACAGACCCCTTTGCTGCTGCTGTCCTCTCTACAGGGTTTCAAGGAAGCAGGCTTCCGAGTTTGGAAAACCAGTATGACTGGGGTGCCAGCTGCTTCAGGGAGTTGCAGAACAGTCTAGAAGCCCCAGCTGTTAGCACCTGAAATGCCTGTGTGAAGTAGAGGTGCAGCTGCTTCCTCTGATGAAAAAGGGACCACCCCTCCCAGCCACCTCATTTCCAGGCAACCTTGTGAGGCTCATCCAGTGGACAATCCTTCCTGGATCCCATAGTATTTCTTCAGTCGGTTAAACAGGGATTTATCAAACACCCAGCCTGGTGGGCATAGAGATACAGCCCATCATCATGGTTGGAAGTTGAGCTTTGGAATTCAGTAGTCATAGATTCAAATGGCAGTTTCACCATAAATCAGTTATGTGACCTTGGACAAGTCAGATAGTCTTTCTATGCCTCAGTTTCCATAACTGTAGAAGGAGGATAAAAACTGTACCTACCGTCATAGTATCATTTTAATCATTCTGAGGAATTAGTGAGATAATGTTCGTGAGGCACTCAACATAGAGGGTCAAGCATTTGGTAGCACAAATACAGTAACCAGAACAAGCTGGGCTCTGTGCTGAATATAAAAAGTGCTAGGCCAGGTCTCTTCCATTCAACTTGATACCTAGGGTACTACAACATATCTGTGTGAATAAATATCTTCTTATCAGTTCCTTCCAAACCACAAAATATTTACAGTTGAAACTGAAGATAAAAGATTCACCTCAACTTTTCCCCTCCACTTCAAAACCTTGGAAAGTTTATAACTGCTGTTACAGAGATTTCCCAGTATGTCTTTACTGTAATTTCTGTGGTTCCTAGTCCCTTATCCTATGGAATTCCATCCTATATTCCCTTACCCTAGTTCTGGTCTTCATAATTTCTCAGTACCTCTCACCTAAGCTGTTTTTGGAGGTATCTTTTATTTAATCATTCATTATTTTAACAAATATGAGCCCAACCAACTCTTATGAACCCACATCATTCCAAGCCTTGAGGTACAATAATGAATAAGATAAACAGGGTCTCTGCCCCTTAGAAAGTCTACAATCTATGAAGGAAGTTGGTAGATGGGTAACAGAGTTGTAATAGTAACAGTAGCTCAAAGCAGATGCAAATAAACTGGTCTCAAGAGTGAGTGGATAAGGTTAGTTGAGGAAATCTTCCAAGAAACATTTAAGCAAGGCCAAAAGAATGATTGGGAATGACTCAAAGAAGAAGAGAGGAAAGAAAAGAGGAAGGAGAAGAGAGGAAAAAGTTTTTCAGGGAAAGACAATCCAACTATCATTCTTAACCACTACTTCGGGCCCAGCTCGAGTTACAACAGCCTAGTAGGAATTCTTGACTACTGTCATTAATCCTCTCTACCCACTAGGAAAACTTTACAATGTTAGTGCTGACATCTTGTTGAAATTTCTGCACCTTTCAAGCACTAAAGCCTCTCCAGCTCAACCTCAATTCGTTCCAAGGAAGAGAGAGAAAGAAAAATGGGTTGCATTCAGAAAAAGCTCGAAGGCTCTCCATCTGTGAACCTCTGAGGAGGATCCCTGTGGATCAGATTGCCAGAGAAAGCAAACAGAAATGCTGAGTCACATTCCTTTCTCCCTTTCAAGATGGGAGCCCAAAACTGCCTTCAAAGCCAAACTGAGAAGTGACCCACTTGACAAGGTCATGCTATTTCTTTGCCTGTCAAAGAAATGGACTTCCTCAGTTTCCACTGTGGATGAAAATGTAATATTTCTGTTTGCAATTTCAATTTCACAGCTGACTGGCATCTACAGAGACAGAGAATTCTAATAAAACTGCAGAAGCATTTAATACAGTGACCGGCAGATGGGGAAAGGTTTGTAGCAACTCCATTTTTCTGACTGTTAACAAAACATGGCCTGTGCTTTTCTAAGGCACGGACCCTGTTTCATTTACAATTTAAATGTGATGACTAAAAACAGTGATTAGGACTTTTGAGGGGCAATGCTGTTTACCACCTGAATGGTTTAATAATATATAGATCCTTTTCTCCCCCCTTTCCAATCAGACAAATTAGCATTCTGGATTCTGCACCTAATAAAGTTACACAGGGCAATTTCAAAAAATTGTCTGAGTGCAACATTGCGTCAATAAATTATTTATGCACACTTGATTTGGAAATTAAGCAACAATGGAGTATTCTTTAACCATAATAGAAAGCCCTTTAAATAAAAAGTAGGCCCAGTGGGGCATTATAAAACTAAAAGCCACTACTGATAGAACAGGATGAGGCTTGTGAGTGCCAATGGCAGGCAAAGCTGCTAGTCAACTGGCTAAGAAAAAACAGGTTGGCCCCTTTTCACTTGAAACACAGTCAACCTGTCAACACTTCCTAAGTGGTCACTGTGAAGGAAAGGCTAAAGATAATCATAAAGCCAGTGATGGAGGCAATCTGCTCACAACCTTGCTCTGTGACTAGCCGAGTTTCCTGGGCCTAAGTTTCAGGGTCTTCCCTAGTGGCTGAGATGGTAAAGAATCTGCTTGCAATGTGGGAGACCCAGGTTAGATCCTTGGGTCGGGAAGACCCCCTGGAGAAGAGAATGGCTACCCACTACAGTATTCTTACCTGGAGAATTCCACGGACAGGGGAGACAAGCAGACTACAGTCCATGAGAAGCTTTCGCAAAAAAGTTTCAACATTCACAAACTAAACTGTGTTGACTGGTTCCCAAGTGCCGGTCCTTGGACTAGAGTCTGAATGCCTGTAGCACTGATATCACAGGCAGAGTTTTGTTGCTGCCATTCCTTCTAATACAAATTCCTGGGTTTCCTGGACTCCAACCACCAAGAGTCTGATTCAGTGGGGCTGAGGGAGGGCCCAGGAACCTACTTCTTAAAGTGCCCAAAGTATCAGGCAAGCCAGGGGCCTAGATTCCCTCCAGGTCTAAGAAGTGATCATCCAACCATATAAGAGGAAATTCAAGGTACAGACTTGCATTTAAATAAAAATGGCAAACACGTAATATTTTTAACTAACTGGCTTTGTAGCTATATCCAGAGATTCTGAGACAAGATGTAGTTTCGGGCATTTGTTAAGGTCACTTAAGCTGAGTCTGGTGATCCTGTCTTGTCTTCAGACCCAGGTGTGCAGCTACATGGAGCCTATGTCAGTCATTGGCAGGCTAAGCTGAGCAGAGAGGAGAAAACAAAGTAAAAGTCAAGAGCCATTGGAGCAAGACAGCAAGGACAGACAGCAGTTCACGTGGGGCAAAGGCTGCTTTTCTCGGGGCCACGACAGAAACTGAAGCCACAGTTGGCTCTGAGGGCAAACAAAACGTACTTAGAGGAAAATGGTTCTTTCTCCTGCACCAACACATAGGCTTTTCCTAAGGATGTTGAGACAATGCACACCAAAGTGCTAGTTGTGCAGTCGTGTCTGACTCTTTGTGACCCCATGGACTATACCTCTGTCCATGGAATTCTCCAGGCAAGAATACTGGCATGGGTAGCCATTCGCTTCTCCAGGGGATCTTCCTGAACCAGGGGTCAAACCCAGGTCTCCTGCCTTGCAGACAGATTCTTTACCGTCTGAGCCACCATAGAAGCCCAACTCATACCAAGAGGTCCTCACATAGTGCTCCGCCAGTTACATATTTTTAGTCTTCAAAAAACTGTAAAATACAAATTCTCTCCAAGGCAGTAAATAACATCTTAAGCTATATTGCCATCTAAACTCCTCACGCTGATAATCAGGTAAAAGAAGGACTCCAAAAGAGAGAGAGAGAGAGAGGCATGCAACCATGGAGGGCTGAACAGTGAAAGTCAACAAGTTCCACCTCATAATATTTCCTGAGAACAACCCTGCCAATCCATAAGATATGAAAAATGTCATGCTGCACCTCCCACTTCTCTGAAGGCCTCCAAGGTTACGGCTGACGTTGTCATAAGGCGCCCAAGTTCTATGGAGAAATTAGCTGTGTAGATCCACTCTGGTCACCCCTCACCTAGGGCAGTTTGATTGCCAAGTTGAGCTGATGATTGGCAGGAGAGCACTTAAAGAATGCCATTTCCATCATTTTGCTATCTGACCTGCTGCCAATTGAGTCTTCCCAGACTGTTTCTGGTCCCATTAGTTGCCATGGATGCATTTCCTTATCTAAATGACAGTTCAGTCAACATCTGCCCTGTCATCAACCCCTGAAGAGGGATGTGAGCTCTCTCCAAAAGGAACTCTGGGAACATCTCTATTTCTTTATCATCATCATCACCACCATCATCATTTCACTATGTAGTTTTCAGCTCATATGAAGTCTTTCTCTCCTGTTGAAGTTTTATACAGTAAGATTAATGAGTAAATTAAATTGAACCTAGGGAAAATTTCCAACTAGACACCCCAACTTATGCACATATTTATATACAAGTATGAAGCCAACCCTTCAGAATGATGGATATTCCACATGTCTCACTAGTTCAGCAGGCAAACATGAGCTGAGTACTTACTCATGCCCAGCACTGTGCTAGACTCATTATGCCACTACATTTAAGCCCCTGGCCCTGTGGGATTGTCGATTATCCTATACATAAGTGAAGAAATTGGGGCTCAGAGTGTTAGGTATGATGGAAAATACCACATACTGAAGCCTTTAATGTGGGCCTGGCCTGTTCTAGGAGATCCGCATGTATCAAGTCATTTAAAGTGAAAGTGAAGTCATGTTCTACTCTTTGCCACTCCATGGACTGTATACCAGGCTCTTCCATCCATGGGATTTTCCAGGCAAGAGTACTGGAGTGGGTGGCCATTTACTTCTCCAGGGGATCTTCCCAAACCAGGGATCGAACCCAGGTCTCCTGCACTGCAGGCTTTACCATCTGAGCCACCAGGAAAGCCCTTAAGTCATTTA
Organism: Giraffa tippelskirchi; assembly: GCF_054371585.1. NCBI lineage: Eukaryota > Metazoa > Chordata > Mammalia > Artiodactyla > Giraffidae > Giraffa > Giraffa tippelskirchi. Next base: position 142,959,150 of record NC_137285.1, read on the forward strand.
ACCCTCACAACAACTTGTGAGATGGGCTTAATTATTCTCATGTTAGGATGAGCACACGGAGGCACAAAGGAGTTGGTCAGCTTTGCAGTTTCACACAACGAGGCAATACCAGAGCCAAGAAGTAGATCCAGGCAATTTGACTCCAGAGTCTGTGTGGTTAACCACTACTCTGTCTCACTCACCAATGGCCTAAGGTCATGAAGATAGCAGTTAACGAAGATGGATTCTAACTCAACAGGAATCCAAGTAGGGTACTGACTCTATATATGCTTCCACATATTTCACTTGAAGGCACATGCTTTCAATTCAGATCAGAATTTAAATTCTTTCACAGCATAGACCTGGACCCTAGGAATCATCGAAGCTAAGCACTTAAATCTTGGATGCTTATTAATCAATGACAACTGACTCAAAGCTTCATACTGAGTCCTTTCTAAGCTGTATATTTAAGAAGACACATGCATTTAAACCTAAGTCCCATATACCTGGAGGTTTCCAGACAGAGGTCCTTACGACTTAAATGATGAACCAGAGTTAGCTGCTGCTGCTGCTGCTGCTAAGTCGCTTCAGTCGTGTCCGACTCTGTGCAACCCCATAGACGGCAGCCCACCAGGCTCCCCCATCCCTGGGATTCTCCAGGCAAGAATACTGGAGTGGGTTGCCATTTCCTTCTCCAGTGCATGAAAGGGAAAAGTGAAAGAGAAGTCGCTCAGTCGTGTCCGACTCTTAGCGACCCCATGGACTGTAGCCTACCAGGCTCCTCCATCCATGGGATTTTCCAGGCAAGAGTACTGGAGTGGGGTGCCATTGCCTTCTCCGCCAGAGTTAGCTAGCAGGAGGGTACTACAGGGTAGGGAAGTGGAAGAGAAGGAAATGGAAAGAACAGAGAGGACATAACAAAAAAGAAAGACATCTGCTGAGTACCTACCACATTCCAGGAATTCTTCTAGATAGTCTGAATACATTAATGTGCTTTACCCTCATAACAACCTATGAAGGATGTAATAATATGCCCAAGAACATCTTGCTAGCATGCAGAACAAATCAAGTTTCAGCAAGTGTCAGGACATCCCTGGTGGTCAAATGGCTAGGACTCTGCACTCCCAATGCAGGGACTCTGGATTCGATCTCCCATCAGGGAAGTAGATCCTACATGCCCCCAATTATCAGTACTGTTGATGGAGACATTGTAGAGCAGTAATTCTCACACCATAATGTGCACACGAATCCCTTGGGAATCTTGTTAAAATGCCAATTCTGATTCAGTAAATCTGGGCAGGGACCTGAGAGTGTCCATTTCCAGCAAACTCCCAGGTTAAGCCCTGGCTCAGAGACCACACTGTGAGTAGCCAAGATGTAAAGAGCTGCTTTCCCATTTCCTACTCTCTAGATTTCCCCTCTCGAGTGCCTGAGATAATGAAAACAAGCCAGGGAAAATAAATCATCTTCAACTGCCAAATGTCAAATAAATTAAAGTCTCAAGCCCTGAGACTATAACAGCTATTGAAAGCAGCTTCCCAGGGGCTCCTGAGACGGGAAATCCTTCCTGCAAGTACTCCCGGCCGCCAGCTTATCACCAAGAGGAGCAAATGCCTCTGCTTTCCTCTCCATCCTCCTGAATCAAAAGGAGTCAGGATAAATCTGTTGTGTGGCTCCAGGTCCGATTTGTAGGCTAAGTCCTGCTGCAACTATTTAAACTCCCAAATTTATCCAAAGAAGAGGGAGGCCTAGTTTACTTTGTTCAGAGTATTGGTACTCTTTCTCCTCTCATGGCATTTCTTCTAATTGACTCCCCCTACCTGATTTTTCCCCCCAGCAACATTCCAATGTAATCTGCCCTATTACGGAGACAGATGCTACCAAGTTCATCTGTTATTAAGTGACTACAGTGAGTGGCAGGGAGTCTGATAAGTAAGTTAAATTTTATCAGGCAACAGCCAACTGGACCCTGTTCACTCATGCCCCTCAGGATCCTACAGTCAACATCAATTAAGACAAAGAAAGTTGAGTCGGAAGAAATATTCTTTCTTCGAAGAGATATTATTGCCCCATGGTGTGACAGGACACGGGAGTCAAGAAATGTTTCAAGTCAGACTCTGAGACAAGCTTACAGAAATATTTTATGAGCTCTAAAATTACAATAACTCACCAAGTGGTTCTTTCTAGTTCTGCCTCTTCCAAGAATGAAACCAAGACCTCCCACGTCCAAGTAAGAGGGAACTGGGTGAAATGAGGATGTGCAAGGAGTATGTTCCTTTCACTTTGGACCTAGGCAGTCACAGATCCCATCTTTCCCTAGTATTGTTAGGATTTTATGATCCTCATCAGTGAAGAAGCCAGGCTTCACTAGAACTAAGTGCTGGCTTTTGCCCATTGTTCACATCTAACCCCTTTTGCAGGGTGTGTTTTAAATGCTCTCAAAGCACAGGGGAAGGTGTGTTGGTTAAGAACGTAACATCAGCAATCAGCTCTGACACTAACTATCAGTGTGGCCTTGGAGAAACCAAAGTTTCTGTTGGCTTTATTTATTCATGAACTGTGACAAGTAAAAGCACTAACCTATAAGGTTACTATGATAGTGAAATAAGATAATATATACAAGGTGCTTAGCACAATGCCTGGCATGTGTAAAAACTATTACTGTCTTGCCATGCAGAGCTCCCTAGTTGTAAATGAAAAAGGAAGCAAAATTTTCAAGTTTTTGTGTGTTTTAAGATTAAGTTATTGGGTGATTAATAATATAATTCAACACCAAAAGATGACAGTTTCTTCACTTTCTGAGCCTTAGCATCCTTATCAGTAAAATGAGGTGACTGTATTACATTGCTCATGAAAGCCTACTCAGTTCCAACAGGAACTGTCTAGATTTTGTTGGGCAATGCTTCACAGATGCAAGCAAATCCCCTCTTGAAAGCTGAGGTGGGGACTGAGCCCCTGCTGAAAGTATTAATCACTCAGTCGTGTCCAACACTTAGCAACCCCATAGACTGTTGCCCACCAGGCTCCTCTATCCATGGGATTTTCCAGGCAAGAATACTGGAGTGGGTTGCCATTTCCTTCTCCAGGGATTGCCATTTCCTTTTCCATGGGATCAACCCAGGGATTGAACCTGGGTCTCCTGCATTGCAAGCAGACTCTCTACCATCTGAGCCACCGGGAAGGGAGGCACACGTAGGAACTCCATCACACTGTTTCACTTGGTACTGTCTGTGTATACTGTCATCCCTGCATCTAGCAGGAAGGTTATTAACAGGGGCTGGACACTAACTGAAGTGCCAGGATATTTAGATAAGTGAGACGTGGCCCCTAGAGCCAAAAGACTCATAGATCAATAACAGAATCAAGTCAGGTCACTAATGACTACAGAGACTGAAGGTGTCAGGCAGTGTAGATATTTTTTTGTCACCTGCACCACAGAAAATGTTTGCAGTATTCTTCAGGATATTTCCCAAAGACCCCAAGACTTAAGTAGAGAATAGCAACCACCACAACTCCTACAACTCTGAATATTCATTGGAAGGACTGATGCTGAAGTTGAAGCTCCAATACTTTGCCCATCTGATGAGAAGAGTCAGCACATTGGAAAAGACACTGATGCTGGGGAAGACTGAGGGCAGGAGGAGAAGGGGGCAACAGAGGATGAGATGGTTGGATGGCATCACTGACCAATGCACAGAGTTTGAGCTAATTCCGGAAGACAGTGAAGGACAAGGAAACCTGGTGTGCTCCAGTCCAAAAGAGTCAGACAGGACTTAGCGACTGAACAACAGCTACTACTATTATCTATCAGTGCTTAAATGATTACTCTGTACCTGGCCTATACTAGCTACACTGAACCCTCTACAACAGTCCCCTGAATTAGGTATTGCTATCCTCAGTGGGCTACAAACATCACCTTCCTACTATGGCTCCTTCCAAGAGCAACTACCTCACTCCTAGCTTTCTTAGCCTATAAGACTACACTTAGTTTATATGAACTCCTCCTGATGACCTCTATTAGACCATAGACAAGAACATAATCTAGATCAATCAACTCGTGCATTGGCTGAAAAAAGTCAACATGGCCAATTAAATTCTCTAGGCTTTCTCTGGCCAGGCTACACATTAGAATTACCTGGCGACCTTTTTAAACATTCAGGTACCAGGGTTCACTACCAACCAATTAAATCAGGCTGGGGGTTTGGGGAACTGAATATACACATTTTGCAAAGTGCTCTTATTGACTCTGATATGAAGTCAAGGGTGAGTGTCATGGCCTTAGAGCAGAGGTTCTTAATGTGAGGTCACCAAAACAGATGCATCAGAGGTTTTCAGGTTTGCAACCCACACAGCTATCACAGCCACTCAACTCTGTGGTTACAGTGTGACAGCGACCACAGAGCTTTCATATGGAAACAAGTGAGCATGGTTCTGTTCCAATAAAACTTTATTGACAAAAACAGGAGGCAGGTCAGACTGAGGCCTCAAGTGGCAATCTGCCAAACCCTGCTGTAAATTTTTAAAAGTAGGTTCCTTAAGAGGCCTGAGACTTAAAAGAGAGATGGAGGATTTAAAAGAGAACTTTCACTTTTACCCCACATATTTCTGTCCTGTTTGAATATTTTGTCCACTACTGAATCCTCAGTCCTTGGCATAGTGCCTGGCACATGGTACTCACATATAAAGACATATTTGATAAATCAAGTGGATGAGTTTAGTTTTTTAAGAATAAAATTTTAACATAAAACAGGCATTAAGTGTAATACATAGAGTGATAAAGGAGGTATAGGACCCTCTGAGGGCACATAAAAGGGATGCCAATCCCAGACTGAGACTGTCCAAAATTTATTCTCAAGAAACTAAGATTCAAGTTCACTAAGATCTGCCACTGCATTCAGTGATATCCAGGTGAAGAACTGTCATGTCTCACAAATGCCTAAGCAGCACAGAAACAGCCAGACCACTTAACCAGTATGTGAGCAGGTAGTCAGTCAATTCAAGTGGGAAGCTCCGAGGTGTCAGGGATCAAGCTGTGTCCTGAGCTCTGCAAACCCTCCTCCGTGACCCCAAGCCAGTCAACACTGGAACAAAGGCCGGAGGAAGAGTGTGATCCCCGACAGAGGGTCATGCCGTCCAGACTTAAAAATGGAGAGACCCTCCGCCTTCCCGCTGAAAGGGGGTTTTGAGAACGGTGAGAAATTACAGGTTTGAGCTCTTCCCTACACACCTATGTCTGTGGACCATCACTCGTGCACCAACAGAGTGCCAGTCACTTATCTTAAGAGAGCAGCCTGTGAACAAAGAAAAGACAAAACTGCGACTGCTTCCTAGAAGCCCCCACTACACACCACTCCTGAATAGCTGTCATTCAAACAACGCCCCCAAGGAAGGAGATTAAATCCTACCTCTGCAACTTCCAGCTGCCTTCAAAAGAAATCAGAAATGAAATCCAGCTTTGCCACTGAAGTGTTTTTTTTAAAGATCAAAATAGGTTCGTTTATTAAATAACAACAGACCATAACATTTCAGGTAGAGCATATTCATTGTATTAAACAGATACAGAGTTAACCAAAACCTGCATGATCCCATGCAAAAATCCTCTTTGACCCTTTGTTACTTCTCATTATCTGTCCCAGCTTGAGAAAGAGAAAAATGTCATTTTCCTTCAAGGATTTGTATGTGGATCTTTGGCTCCACTGGCGGGCAGTAATTAAAATATGAATGAAAATAAAGTTGTAGGGGTGGTAGGGGATGTGGCTAAGGATAAAGAAGCACGGAGAAGTGTTCTATCCTAGAATTAAAGACGTCTCTTTAGGAAGATTGAATCCATGTGCTTAGGAGAAACTGTGTGCACTGAATGTTTATAGATCTCCAGTTCTAATCCCTAGTGAGTTCTATGAAGAGCCTAACACCCTCCAGTGTTGGGAGGAAGAATTCCTTCCCACCAGCAGAATATCCCCAGTCAGTCTCTCTATGACCCCAGCCTCTCTTGGTGTTCTCTCCTAGCTGTTACTGTCAAGGTTTAGGGCCTTTCACGTCATCAAACCACCTCTAGGTCTTTGTGCTATCCATTAGCTTATTTGGGCTTTCCTGTAGCATACAGACTGTAAAGAATCTGCCTGCAATGCAGGAGACCTGGTTCGATCCCCAGGTTGGGAAGATCCCCTGGAGAAGGGAATGGCAACCCACTTCAGTATTCTTGCCTGGAGAATCTCATGGACCGAGGAGCCTGGTGGGCTACAGTCCATGGGGTCTCAAAGAGTCAGACACAACTGAGCCACTAGCATTACCACTATTACCATTGGTTTATTTATCCCTTGGCATCACATCCAGAGAACAGCTCCTGGTAGTCAGGGTCTATTCTGACCCTTCTAGCTAAACTGATCAGAGAAGGCAATGGCACCCCACTCCAGTACTCTCGCCTGGGAAACCCCGTGGACAGAGGAGCCAGGTAGGCTGCAGCCCATGGGGTCACGAAGAGTCGGACACGACGAGCGACTTCACTTTCGCTTTTCACTTTCATGCACTGGAGGAGGAAATGGCAACCCACTCCAGTATTCTTGCCTGGAGAATCCCAGGGACAGAGGAGCCTGGTGGGCTGCCGTCTGTGGGGTCGCACAGAGTCGGACACGACTGATGCGACTTAGCAGAAGCAGCAGCAAAACTGATCCACAGCCAATCCCCTTCAGGATTTGGGAGGACCCTTTAGAGCTGCTTCTGAGGAGAAAGACTGTGGAACATTTGTCTCAAACTCAGTTCCTTGGGGAAGGGAGGGCCAGAGCAAGGACAGAGCTAAAGAGGAAGTGAAAACAGACACAGCTCTCATCTTCCAGAGAGCACACTCCCAGGAAAGAACAGAACCAACACACTCTCAGTTCAATGTGGGTCTTGGTCTAGGTCTTATATTGTTCCTCAGAACTGCCTCCAGAGGCAAGGGTAACTAATACAAATCAAGTCCCTGAAATTATTTTATTTATTCATTCCCCTGCTAATTTTTTCTGCATGAAACAAGGGGCTTCCCTGGTGGCTCAGATGGTAAAGAATCTGCCTGCAATGCTGGAGACCCAGGTTCAATCCCTGTGTTAGGAAGATCCCCTGGAGACGTGAATGGCTACTCACTCCAATATTCTTGCCTAGGAAATCTCATGAACAGAGAAGCCTAGCAGGATGGGATTATTGTCACACAGGGTGGAGAGAGCTACAACCTCACAATAATGAATTTTCTCCTTTGAGGTTGCTGTGGTTTAACACATGCTTGCCTTAAAGACAGAAACAAGGACATTGATCTCCCTATTTTCTCAGCTGTAACCACAGGACCCAAGATATAAGTACTCTTTGATGGATGAGTTACTGAGTATGTAAGTCATATTTGCAGTAATTCAAAATTAGACCACTCTGGAGTAATTTTAAACCCAATCCATCTCTTGATGGCCCCTTTCATACCTTTTTTTATTTCCCTCTCAGTATAATTGTGGAGCATGTATATCACTTACAACTATGTATTATGACATTTTGGGGGCTTCCCTGGTGGCTGAGTGGTGAAGAAACTGCCTGCTATAGCAGGAGACGTGGATTCGATCCCTGGGTCAGGAAGATCCCCTGGAGAAGGGCATGGCAACTCACTCCAGCATTCTTGCCTGGGGAATCCCATGGATAGAGGAGCCTGGTGGGCTATAGTCCATGGGGTTGCAAAGGAGTTGGACACGACTTAGCCACTAAAACAACAATCATGACATTTCAGGCTTGTTATTGACTTCTCGTAGAAGATCCACACCCTTCGTTGGGATCATTCTCACAGGGTTGCCACACTGCATCTCACCTTAGCCTACCACCCACCCTCTGGCAGACATCCAGGGTACGGCCCACACGTCATATATGTACACCCATTTCTGTCACGTACCCTAGAGCTCTGAGCAGGAGATAAACTCCAGCCAGAGGTGCGCTTGCCCACACAGAAATCCACAGACTGCTCTCCCTGAGCTCACTCTGCCCATCACTAGGGCTTCCTAGCGTCCTCCTCCTCTCTATCCCTTGTCTGTTCACTTGAACTTTGAGAAACTTCAAAACTTTCTTATAACTCTGGACCTGCCGTTATGGGTTGAATTGTGTTTCCTCACCAAATTCCTATGCTGGAGTCCAAACCTCCAGTTCTTCAGAATGTGACTTTGGACACTGGGCTTTGGCAGAGGTAGTAATAAGATAAAAATGAGGTAAGCCCTACTCCAGTATGACTGGTGTCCTAGTGAAAAGAAGGAATGTGGAGACAGACACGAATATAGAAAGAACACCACGTGAACATGCAGACAGACGTCTAAACGCTAAGGAAAGGGGTCAGGCACAGGTCCTTCCCTCACAGCCCTCAGCAGGCACCAACTCTGCCAACATCTTGACTTCAGACATTTTGCCTCCAAAACTAAGACAATAAATTTCTCTTGTTAAAGCCCCCCGGTTTGTGGTGCTTCATTATGGCAGTCTAAGGAAATTAACACATGTCCCCATTTTCCCCTCTTCAGGGCATGTCTACAGGCTTCATAAGCACAGTGACACTTCTTGACCAGGAGGTAATGTGACGGCTGAGGACAGGGTCAAGACGTAAATCGCCAGGGCTCAAAGCTTGCCTCTACCACTTGCTAGATGCATGAGTTTGGTTACATTACTTACTCTTCCTGTACCCCAGTTTTTGCATCTCTAAAAAGAGACTATACCAGAGCAACACCTCAAAGTCTAGTTCTGCAGATTAAATGAGATAATCCAGTGGAGCTTGGGCACACAGTAAAAACTCACCAATGTTGGTTGTTGGCTTTGGAGGTAATGGAAAGTTAAAGCATATAACTATCATTACCATTACGGTAATAGTAACTGTTGTACAGGCACTGAATACTGGACACTGTGCTGTTGCTCAGTTGTGTCCAACTTTTTGTGACTCCATGAACTGCAGTCCACCAGGCTCCTCTTTTCAGGGAGATTCTCCAGGCAAGAATGCTGGAGTGGGTTGCCATGTCCTCCTCTAGGGGGTCTTCCCAACCCAAGAATTGAATCTAGGTCTCCCACATTGCAGGCAGATTCTTTACCATCTGAGCCACCAGGGAAGCCCTTACAGGCATTGTGATAGATATAAAGAGGTAAAGGGACTTTCAAGTCAATACAAACAGACCTGGATTCAAAGTCCAGTTCCATTACTAAGCAGCTTTGTGACTTTGGACAATTTACTTTACCTCTCTGAACATCAACAAATTGGAGACAATCTAAAAATCAGCTCGCCAGGCTCCTCTGCCCATAGAATTCTCCAGGAAAGAATACTGGAGTGGGTTGCCAGTCCCTTCTTCAGGGTATCTTCCCAACCCAGGGACTGAAGCCAGGGCTCCTGCATTGCTGGCATATTCTCTACTGTCTGAGTCACCAGGGAAGCCCATAAAAATTGAAGATAATCATGTAACTGTCACAGAAGTACTGCAAAGATTAAATTAGAAAATTAATATAAAGCATTCAGCACTGTCTCAACTCAACTCCCTCATAATGGCCACTTTTAAGTACAGATGATCTGATTCCTCACCTCACTCCCACTTCATTTTTTAATTTAAACTATAGCCTTTCCCCAAGACTCAAAGATATATAATTTTGCAAGACAAAAAGACTGAAGACAGCTAAGCAACGGCTGTTCTTCTTTATCTACTAACCCTAACGTAAGCAATACCATTAAAATGCATTAGTACCTCCATACTAGAAGGCAGGCTCAACCCAGGCGGGCAGTTCATTTCCAAGCCCACGTGTTCTCCAACCAAAATGAGCCACACATCCCTCACAGTCACTATGAACAGCATTTCAAGGTCACTTTGTGAGATAGGAAATTGTCCCTCAGCGGTTACATAACTGACATCTCCTCTCTTTTACCTTCAAGGCCCCTTAAGTCTGCTGAGCGAAATTTTTTGCCTTCAAAGCTTGTGCTGCAGGTAGCTGCTTCTGACTGGTGAGTGCCCGGGGCTTAGGAAAGCGCTGTCCCTATTCCAAATGATTCATACAACATCCTGCTTTTGTAAACAGGCACATAAAGGACCTAAGGAATAATTTAAAAAATCACTTTCCACCTCTTAACCTGTTTGACAAACTTCTTCTCAAACATTTTTATTGATGATTTTGAGCATTTGCCATTACTCTCCTGATAAATGCAAACCTAGGGGGAAAGTACAGAGAAGGACAGTTAACTGTTATTTTCATAATCCTTGTAATCCTTATATCCTGAAATCATTTTTCTAGCAGTAACTAAGTATTCCTATAAGTTACCCTTAAAAGCTACTACAATATTAATAAACATTCTCCCCCAACTTTAGGAAGGGTGATTCTTTTTTCACCTGATGGAAGAGGAAACCATAGTGTCTATTTTACAGTTTATATGATGCTCTCCAAGTACTACTCCACCGCCATTCAATTCTTCTCCCCACCATCTCCTAAGCATTTGATTGTCACCAGGGAGACTTTGCTCAGTTTTTATGGATTCAATTTACAGGGAGTACTTGGAGAGCTACTCCAGCAGCAAAATACCCTCCTCAGGAAGCTATACCTGAAAAGATGTGTGGGGAAAGATAATTATTTCTTAATATCAATATGAAGGCAACTAGGCATGAGGTTGAGTGGCAAGCTCTAGCAAGAATCAGGCTCTGAGAACACAAATGCCGCCCAGAGCACGTCAGCAAGCTCCATGAGGATAAAGTTCATCTCTGACCCGTCCAGTGTTGTACCCCAGGTGCCTGGCACAGTGTTCACCCAGATGCCTGTGAGTATGTGTAAACTCCTGACATACACGGAGCCTCTTTGATATGACAAACTCCTTTATTTCATTTTGTAACCCACACATATCTACCATGGTCGGGTTTTTTTTGTTCACCTGTCTGGTCCCAAGTACTATCAAGTATTTATATTCCATGATCTGAGTTAGACACTAGGATATGGCTTCCCTAATAGCTCAGTTGGTAAAGAATCCACCTGCAATGCAGGAGACCCAGGTTCGATTCCTGGGTCAGGAAGATCCACTGGAGAAGGGATAGGCTACCCACTCCAGTATTGTTGGGCTTCCCTGGTGGCTCAGCTGGTAAAGAATCCACCTGCAATGTGGGAGACCTGGCTTCGATCCCCGGGTTGGGAAGATCCCCTGGAGAGGGGAAAGGCTACCCACTCCAGTATTCTGGTCTGGAGAATTCCATTGACTGTATACTACATGGGGTCACAAAGAGTTCGACACAACTGGGCGACTTGCACTTTTACCTGTTTGGTTACCAGTACTATCAAGTATTTATAGTCCATGATCTGAGTTAGACACTAGAACATGCATTATCTCATGTAATAGTCATGATAATCTTATTGGGCAAAGTACAATACCCAATTTACAAAGAAAAAACAGAAGTTAAGTAAGTTGTTCTAGGTCACACAGCAGTGAGTAGCAGAAATTAAATCAGAATCCACGTCTGACTCAGACATCCATAATTTTCCCTCTACCATATATTTCCCCAAGAGTTTTAGTAGCATTCACACACATACACACACACACACATATACCCACTCACATATACACTACACAGTTAAATGAGTTCAAGAATCTTAAGTTCTCTTTACTGCAGATCTTCTCAGAGGTTTTTCCATGCTAATGTAAAATGAAAATCTCCAAGAATACACCGAGATTGAGTGGCATTCCCCAAACTAATTTTACAGAATCCTTTGTTCATGGAGCATCTCATGGGACCATTATTCCACAAAGCAGGCTTTAATAAGCAGTGGGCTCCATCACCCCATATCTTAATACACACCTGGTCTTAGATCTTGGACAGGAACACCAGTTCAATGACAGAGGGCACCGCCTGGGAGACGTCTACCTCGCTATCATGTTAAGAAGCCCCCAAGTCCCTTAACTCTTCATAGAAACTGAATAAGAGGAATTCCATTCTGTGGAAGCTACCTAATGAAATTCAAAAGTTACTGTCATAAAAAAGTGAACCTCCAACTTCCCTGGGCATTAGTGTTCTCAGTAGCCACTAAATCTTAAAGCTCCAGAAATGCACTGGGGTACAAAGACGGACTGTTTCAATAAATGGATATTTCCTAATTTTTTTTTCCTTCTCCTATTCCAAACATATCTTCTTTGGGGATCTTTTGAGGTTCCATATTCTTTCTTTCTCTCTTGGTCAAGAATCTGATATTTAATCAGATCTCCAAGGTAGCTGAATAGGGACAAGGGCCATTATATTTAACAGAAGTGAGAGACTGAGGGAAGCCTAAGTTGAGAGTCTCCTAAAGTTGACTTTCCAGATTTCTAGTCCTTTCATGCATTGGAGAAGGAAATGGCACCCCACTCCAGTGTTGTGGCCTGGAGAATCCCAGGGACGGGGGAGCCTGGTGGGCTGCCGTCTATGGGGTCGCACAGAGTCGGACACAACTGAAGCGACTTAGCAGCAGCAGCAGCAGCCCTAGAAGTTACCTCAACTACATTAACATGGATCTTTCACTTTTTTTTTTGAAGTGGTAAGATAATTTATTTGCAATTTATGTAAACAATCTAAAATATCTTCTCAACAGCTATTGCATATATTTTCATAAGATTTTGTATTTTCTTTTTTCCATGAAACATTTTATGTTTTCATCCCTTTTTAAAGTTTTTATTTTGTGTTGGAGTATAATTGATTTACAATATTGGGTTACTCTCAGATGTCCAGTGATTCAGTTACACATATATCTATCCTTTTTCAGATTCTTTCCCCATTTAGTTTATGACAGAATATTGAGCAGAGTTCCTTGTGCTACAGTATGTCCCTGTTAGTTATCTATCTCATTTTTAATGTTTCTTATTTCTGTTTCTGTAACTTGTGTGACTTAAGATGAGCCTTAAACAAAATTTGTATATTACTCTGAACATCTGCCCACCAAAGTGAGAGTTTCTATGTCAGAGGTGATGCCTAAGGATCTACCACGTCTGTAACACAACACTCACTCATTCATACATTCATTCATTCTTCCAGTTCCTGGTACAAAAGGGAGCAGTGAGAATGCAAAACAAGAGGGATACTGTGCCTGCCATCATTTATAGCTTAGCCGGATGTTATACTCCAAAGCAGAGGCTGCACTGGAAGTAAAATAGGATGATACGTTATCAGCCTAAAGGGACCCGGAAGTATTCCCAGAATGAGAATATGAAGATCTCAGAGCAGACTTGCTCACTCATTCTACATATCTTTACTGAGTAACCACCTTGTGCTGAGCACCATTCAAGACTTTTTGAAAGGGACCATGTTTCTTTTTTCACGGTCTAGATTCTAACAGAAGAACAGAGGTAAAAAACAAACAAACAAAAATGTCAGGTAATGATAAATGGTAATAAATGCTTGCTTGGGTGAAATGACAGAAAGCAGCTGGTGATATATTTCAGACTGAGTGATGGAGAAAATCCTCTTTGAGAAGGTGACATTAAACTGTGACTTTAAAAGCAAGGGAGAGGTAAGCATGTAATGATCCAGGGCAGTGGTTTCAGGAAGAAAGCTAGGGCAGTGCTCCACAGTGAGGACACGCTTGGCCTGTCCTGAGACAGAAAGAAGTCCCTTGTAGCTGGCCCTTAAGGAACGAAAAAAGACAGAAGATAGGTTGGTAACACATCATGGCTAGCACTTAGGGAAGTCAAAGGAAAGAGTTTGGTTTTTTCGTTTTTTTTTTTAAATATCTGAGGGGTTATCAGATGCTTTTCAGTTGGTGAGTGACAACAATGAAAAGTGAAAGGGTTACTTGCTCAGCCATGTTCAACTCTTAGCAACCCCATGGACTGTAGTCCAGCAGGCTCCTCTGTCCATGGAATTCTCCAGGCAAGAATAATGGAGTGGGTAGCCGTTCCCTTCCCAGGGGATCTTTCTGACCCAGGGATTGAACCCAGGTCTCCTTTATTGCCAGGAGATTCTTTACCACCTGAGCCACCAGACAGTAAAGAAGGTAAGAGCTTACCCTGACCTCCAGTGGCTCATAGGAGTTTTCTACACACACATTCAAAACCCTTTCATTACCAACCCATGCTATACTTCTGAGGACAGAGGAAGCCTTTTTCTCTCTAATTTCCCTATGCAGCTTTTGCACGTAACCCAGACCGAGTCAGTGACTTTATCCAATTCTACCAGGAATCTTTTTCATACACGGGACCCAGGACGGAGGGTTTATAAAAGTTCCCTTGAAACATGTTCTCAATATCTTTTATCCATTTCTCTAGAAGTCCCTCCCTTCACCCTCTCATCACTGAAAGTCTCTAGCCCTCCAGGAAAGTACCAAAGCATCTGAAACATGACTACATTGTAATGAGCCACAGACAGACTGGTGATAACTTTCTCTTCATATCTGATATGTAGGGAAAGGGTTACATAGCTTATTCTGCCTCTTGCTTCCCCCTCCCTTCCATCCAAGCCTTAAGAATTACAGATATTGGTCTTCACAAGATGGCAGAGGAGTAGGTGGACGTGGAGTGCCACGGACACATCATGAATACACCTTCAGACACAGAAGTGCATGCAGAACACCAGCTGAGAGTGGACAGGAGCACCTGACCAACAGAAAAGAATATACAGAACCACGTAAAACTCGGTAGGATGAAGGACCTAGGGGAAAAAACAGGAGTGTTAGTAGGACTGGATCTGCCCTCTGTGGATGGGGGAACTGAAGCAGGGGTCCTATCCCCACACTGGGGCAACTGTCTGAGTCAGAGGAGAAACAGTTAAGGCTGAGAGTGAAACAGCTGATCTGTGGCAGCCTAAATGGGATGAGAATCAGACAGTCCTTGCCGCAGCCTTACATACCCCAGACAGGGATGCAGGTCCCCTGGAAGGCGCAGCAGCTGGCAGCTGAAGTTTAGGGATTGTGGCGCAATCCCAGGGTGATGGCTGCTATTTACTGGAGAGAGATGGATTGAGGGGATGTGAGGGAGGAGATTGTGGTGGGAAATGCCTGTGGAGGAAAGGTGAGCAGCCATGGAAGCAAGGCGATACTGCTGAGTCACACATAGTGGGTGGAGCCATCCCCATAGCCTCTCTGTCCCCACACACCTCAGCTGAACAATTGAGAGGCTGGCCCATCATCACCTGATGCGCTGAACTACTGAGCAGGACCCCACCCAGGGTGCTCCTTTAAGTGACTGCTGTGCCTAACTACAGAGCAGGACCCCACTCGAGGGGCCCCTTTAAGTGCCTGCACACGATCTACAGAGTAGGACCCCAGCCAGGGGGGCCCCTCTACGTGCCTGAATGGGCGGAGCTACGGAGAAAGAATAGCCAAAGAGGCCTTCTGACTGCCAGCTACAAAAGGCTTGAAAAAAGACTCTGATAGGGCCATAATTCCTGCAGTGGAGGCGTCCATGTCCCTGCACACTTGGCGCTGCCAGGGTCCCCACAAGCCAAGCAGCTGCACCACCTTCAAGCTCATCCCTCACTGGGGCAGAGCTGCCACAGGCAAAAAGCATCTTGTTGTATATCCACGCAGGGTCGCTTCAGTTGTGTCCAACTCTTTGCCACCCTGTGGATTGTGGCCTGCCAGGCTTCTCTGTCAGGGGACTGGAAATAAAACCACAATTGAAACCCAGGGGCAGTGTGGCAAAGGAAGATGACCCAAAACCTTCCCACCAGCTGTACAAGCTGCAGATTAAATCCACACAATCAACTAAGCAGACTCTGTGTCTATGGAATATATAAAAGGGCATTGGAGAGCTCCCACAAAAGACAATGCACTAGTTCTGATAGCTGTGGACATTGGAGGCAAGAACACACAGGAGTACGACCAGATTAGAATCTGAGCTGCCCCCACAGCACGTCCAGAGACCAGTACAGTGTTGGGAGGGCATCCTAGGGAGGTGAGGGGGACTGTGACTCCCAGTGAGGGAAAGGATCCTGACAGCAGTGACTTAAGAAAAACATTTATTATTCTTATGTTTTGAGTTGTTCTGTAGATTCTTTTGGATTTTTTTTTTCCTTTTTCATCCCCCTCTGTTGTAGTTGTTACTTTTATTGGCACTATGAAATCTAATTAAGCTTTTGAGCTTTTTTTTTTCTTCTCAGTCACATTTTTTTATTGTTCTTATAAACCTCTGCCTCTACATTGGGCTTTTGCAGTTCTGTGGAGCTTTCCTTTTTTTCTTTTCTTTCTTCTTCCTTTTTTCTTTTCCCTTTTTTCTTAATTTTAATTTCTAATTTTTTAAACCTATTATATTTTTTCTACATTTATTTCTTTGTTTGCTTTTCCTACTGTTCTTTTCCCCTTCCAGTTAATCTTTAATGTACACAAATCTTCTTTACCTACCTCTATTTAACTTTGCATATCTATTCTTTCTTTCTTTCCTTTTTCTCCTTTCCTCTCAACATATTCATTAGTTTTGTTTTCATTACTTTATACCCCACTTGGCACCTTGCTTTAGTTCTGTTTTCCAGTTTGTGCTTTAGTCAGTTTTGTTCTTAACTGGTATATACAGTTTTTGGTTCCCTTGTTCACCAGGTTAATCTATTGTACTTTATTTTTGTTAGACGGTTTTGATTTTGCTTATAGGTATACATGTATATGTGTATATTCAGTCACACTTTTTATTGTTGTTATAAACCTCTGCCTCTACGTTGGGTTTTGCAGTTCTGTGGAGTTTTCCTTTTTTTTCTTCATCTTCTTCATTTCCTTTTCTCTTTTTTCTTAATTTCAATTTCTAATTTTTTTAAACCTATTATATTTTTTTCTACATTTATTCCTTTGCTTGCTTTTCCTAGTGTTCTTTTACCTTTCCAGTGCATCTTTAATGTATATAACTCTTTTTTATCTACCTCTATTAAACTCTGCATATCTATTCTTTCTTCCTTTTGTTTCCTCTCAAAATATTTGTTACTTTTGTTTTCCTTGCCTTATTCCCCCCTTGGCACCATGATTTAGTTCTGTTTTCCAGTTTGTGCTTTAGTTAGTTTTGTTCTTAACTGGTAGATATAATTTTTGGTTCCCTTTAATCACCAGGTCAATCTACTGTACTCTATTTTTGTTGGGCTGTTTTGATTTTGCGCATGGGTGTTTATGTACATGTGTATATTCCATTAGTTTAATTATTGTTTGCCTGATTTTGTAAAACTGCCATTTGTCTTGGATTCATCTTCGGTTTCTCATTTTGGGCTATCTGTTTTAATCTCACTTAATGCCATAACAAACCACTTGTGGAATCTCGTTCCCGACCAGAGATCAAGCCCTGAAGCCTTTAGAATGGGAGCACTGCCTCCCAGACCGTGGGCCACCAGAGAACCAACCCTAGGGAGTATCGGATAGTGAGAACTCACACAAATGAAGCCACTTGAATACGAGACCCAGCATCACCCAATCACCAGTAGCACCCTGTGCAGGATGCCTCATCTAAACAACAAACAAAACAAAAACACAAACCCAATCATCAGCAGACAGGATGATCACCTCACAGCCTTGCCCATGAGAGGAAAAGCAAACAAAGAAAACTCAGCACAAATCTCACCCTATAGGAAGCTTACACAAACCACTGCACCAACCTCAGGAGGGCAGAAACCGAGAGGAAGAAAGAATTCAACCTCAAAATCTGGGTAAAGGAGACCTCAAACACAGTAAGTTAAAGAGAAATAAATAATGAGAAGACAGAGAAATACTACACAAATGAAGGAACAAACTAGAAACACAGAAGTCCAAATAAATGAACAGGAAATAGGCGAACTACCGGAAAAAGAATTCAGAATAATGATAGTAAAGATGATCAAAAACCTTGAAAACAAAATGGAGAAAATGCAAGAATCAATTAACAAACACATTGAAGAATTAAAGAATAAACATAAAGAGACAAACAACACAACAACAAATTAAGAATACTCTAGAAGGAATCAACAGCAGAATATCTGAAGCAGAAGAACGAAAATCAGTGAGCTGGAAGATACAGTGGTGGAAACAACTTCTGAAGAGCAACATAAAGTAAAAAGAATGAAAAGAACTGAAGATAGTCTCAGAGACCTCTGGGACAATATCAAATGCACCAACGTTCAAATTATAGGAGTCCCAGAAGAAGAAGAGAAAAAGAAAGGCTATAAGAAAATTTTTGAAGAGATTACAGTTGAAAATTTCCCCAGTATGGAAAAGGAAATAGTCAATCAAGTTCAATAGGCACAGAGTCCCATACTAATCACATACTAATCAAACTAAGACACATACTCATCAAACTAACAAAGAATAAACACAAAGAAAGAATATTAAAAGCAGCAAGGGAAAAGCAACAAATAACATAAAGGGGAAATCCCATGTTTAACAGCTGATCTTTCAGCAGAAAGTCTCAGGCCAGAAGGGAATGACAGGATATATTTAAAGTACTGAAAGGGAAAAATCTACAACCAAGATTACTGCACCTGGCAAGGATCTCATTCAAAATTGATGGAGAAATAAAAAGCTTTACAGACAGGCAAAAGTTAAGAGAATCCACTACCACCAAACCAGCTTTACAACAAATGTTAAAGGGACTTGTATAGTCAAGAAATACAAGAGAAGAAAAAGACCTACAAAATCAACCCCAAACAATTAAGAAAATGGCAATAGGAATATGCATATCAATAAGTACTTTAAATGTAAAGGGATTAAATGCTCCAACCAAAACACACAGACTGGCTGAATGGACACAAAAACAAGACCCATATAGATGCTGTCTATAAGAAACCCACTTCAGACCTCAAGACACATATAGACTGAAAGTGAGAGGGTGGAAAAATATATTCCATGCAAACGGGAAGCAAAAGAAAGGTGGAGTAGCAATCCTCATAATAGACAAACAGACCTTAAAATAAAGATTACAAGAGATAAGGAAGGACACTACATAATAATCAAGGAATCAGTCCAAGAGGAGGACATAACAATTTTAACCATCTATGCACCCAACGTAGGAGCACCTCAATACATAAGACAAACACTAACAGACATAAAAGGAGAAATTGACAGTAACACGATAATAGTAGGAGACTTTAACATCCACTCACACCAATGGACAGATCATCAAAACAGAAAATTAATAAGGAAACACGAGTCTTAAATGATACATTAGATGAGATGGATCTCATTGATATCTTCAGGACATTCCATCCAAATGCAGAAGAAGATACCTTCTTCTCAAGGACGCATAGAACATTCTCCAGAATAGACCACATCCTGGGTCATAAATAAAACTTCAATAAATTTAAGAAAATTGAAATTGTATCAAGCATCTTCTCCGACCACAGCACTATGAGACTAGATATCAATTACAAGAAAAAAATGTAAAAAAAACACAAACACATGGAGATTAAACAATACGTTTCTAAATAACCAACGGGTTACTGAAGAAATAAAAGGGAAATCAAAACATACCTAGAAACAAATGACAATGATAACACGACACCTCAAAACCTATGGGATCCAGCAAAAGCAGTTCTAAGAGGGAAGTTTATAGCAAAACAATCCAACCTCAAGAAATAAGAAAAGCATTGAACAGACAACCTAGTTGTTGTTGTTTAGTCGCTAAGTCATGTCTGACTCTTTGTGACGCCATGGACTTTAGCCCATCAGGCTCCTCTGTCCATGGGATTCTCTAGGCAAGAATACTGAAACATAACTTTACACCTAAAACAACTGGAAAAAGAAGAACAAAAAAAAACCAAAATTAGTGGAAGGGAAGAGATCATAAAGATCAGGGCAGAAATTAATGAAAAAGAAATGAAAGAAACAATAGTAAAGATTAATAAAACTAAAAGCTGGTTGTTTGAGAAGATATGCAAAATTGACAAACCTTTAGCCAGACCCATCAAGAAAAAAAGAGAAGAATCAAATCAACAAAATTAGAAATGAAAAAGGAGAGGTTACAACAGACAATGTAGAAATACAAAGGATTATAAGAGACTACTATGAACAACTGTATGGCAATAAAATGGATAACATGGAAGAAATGGACAGATTCTTAGAAAAGTTTGATCTTCCAAGACTGAACCAGGAAGAAATAGAAATTATGAACCCAATTACAAGCACTGAAACTGAAGCTGTGATCAAAAATCTCCCAAAAAACAAAAGCCTAGGACCAGATGGCTTCACAGGAGAAATCGATCAAACATTTAGAGAAGAGCTAATGCCTATCCTTCTAGCTAATGCCTAACCTTCTTCTAAAACTCTTTCAAAAAATTCCAGAGGAAGGAACACTTCCAAACTCATTCTACAAGGCCACCATCACCCTGATACCAAAACCAGAAAAAGACAACACACAAAAAAAGAAAACTACAGGCTAGTATCACTGATGAGCATAGATGCAAAAATCCTCAACAAAATTTTATCAAACAGAATTCAGCAACACATCAAAAAGTTCATACACCATGATCAAGTTGGGTTTATTCCAGGGATGCAAGGATTCTTCAATATACACAAATCAATCAGTGTGATATACCATATTAACAAATTGAAAGATAAAAACCACATGATAATCTTAATAGATGCAGAAAAAGCCTTTGACAAAATTCAGCACCCATTTATGATTAAAACTCTTCAAAAAATGGGCATAGAAGGAACCTACCTCAGCATAGTAAAGGCCATATATGATAAGCCTACAGCAAACATTATTCTCAGTGGTAAGAAACTGAAAACATTCCCCCTAAGATCAGGAACAAGACAAGGGTGTCCACTTTCACCACTATTATTCAGCATAGTTCTGGAAGTCTTAGCTACAGCAATCAGAGAAGAAAAATAAATAAAAGGAATCCAGATTGGAAAAGAAGTAAAGCTCTCACTGTTTGCAGATGACATAATACTGTACATAGAAAACCCTAAAGATAGTATCAGAAAATTACTAGAGCTAATCAGTGAATTTATCAAAGTTGCAGGATACAAAATCAATACACAGAAATCACTTGCATTTCTATATACTAACAATGAAAAACCAGAAAGAGAGATTAAGGAATCAATCCCATTCACCATTACAACAAAAAGAATAAAATATCTAGGAATAAACTTACCTAAGGAGACAAAAGAACTGTACACAGAAAATTATAAGACACTGATGAAAGAAATCAAAGATGACATAAACAGATGGAGAGATATTCCATGTTTCTGGGTAGGAAGAATCAATATTGTGAAAATGACTATACTACCAAATGCAATCTACAGATTCAATGCAATCCCTATCAAATTACCAATGGCATTTTTCACAGAACTAAAACAAAAAATTTCACAATTCATATGGAAACACAAAAGACCCCAAATAGCCAAAGCAGTCTTAAGAAAGAAGAATGGAGCTGGAAGAATCAATCTTCCTGACTTTAGATTATACTACAAAGTTACAGTCATCAAGACAATATGGTACTGGCACAAAAACAGAAACACAGATCAATGGAACAAGATAGAAAGCCCAGAAATAAACCCATGAACCTATGAGTATCTTATTTTTGACAAAAGAGGCAAGAATATACAATGGGACAAAGACAGCCTCTTCAATAAATGTTTCTGAGAAAACTGGACAGCTACATGTAAAAGAATGAAATTGGAACACTTCCTAACACCATACACACATTTAAACTCAAAATGGATTAAAGACCTAAATGTAAGACCAGAAACTATAAAACTCTTAGAGGAAAACATAGGCAGAACACTCAATGACATAAATCACAGCACAACCCTCTATGACCCACCTCCTAGAGTAATGGGAAAAAAAACAAAAGTAAACAAGTGGGACCTGATTAAACTTAAAAGCTTTGGCACAACATGAAAAGACAACCCTCAGAATGGGAGAAAATAATAGCAAATGAAACAACTGACAAAGGATTAATTTCCAAAACATACAAGTAGCTCATACAACTCAATACCAGAAAAACAAACAACCCAATCAAAAAGTGGGAAAAAGACCTAGAACAGACATTTCTCCAAAGAAGACATACAGATGGCTAACAAACACTTGAAAAGATGCTCAACATCGCTCATTGTTAGAGAAATGCAAATCAAAACTACAATGAGGTATCACCTCCCACCAGTCAGAATGGCCATCATCAAGAAGTCTACAAACAATAAATGCTGGAGAAGGTGTGGAGAAAAGGGAACATTCTTGCACTGTTGGTGGGAATGTAAATTGATACAGCCACTATGGAAGACAGTATGGAGATTCCTTAAAAAACTAGGAATAAAACCACCATAAGATATGACCCAGCAATCCCACTCATAGGCATATACCCTGAGGAAACAAAAATTGAAAAAGGCACATGTATCCCATTGTTCACTGCAGCACTATTCACAATAGCTAGAACATGGAAGCAACCTAGATGTCCATCAACAGATGAATGGATAAAGAAGTTGTGGTACATATACACAATGGAATATTACTCAGCCATAAAAAGGAATGCATCTGAGTCAGTTCTAATGAGGTGGATGAACTTAGAACCTATTATACAGAGTGAAGTAAGTCAGAAAGAGAAAAATAAATCTTGTATTCTAATGCATATATACAGAATCTAGAAAAATGGTACTGAAGAATTTATTTACAGGACAGCAGTGAAGAAATAGACATAGAGAACAGATTTATGGACATGCAGAGAGGGGAGGAGAGGGTGAGATGTTTGGAAAGAGTAACGTGGAAACTTACATACCATATGTGAAATAGATAGCCAATGGGAATTTGCTGTATGGCTCAGGAAACTCAAACAGGGGCTTTGCATCAACCTAGAGGGGTGGGATGGGGAGGGAGGTTCAAAAGGGAGGGGATATATGTATAGCTATGGCTGATTCATGCTGATGTTTGACAAAAAACAACAAAATTCTGTAAAGCAATTATCCTTCAATTAAAAAATTTAAAAAAAGAATTACACATATTGTCCCATTTTGTTGTCTTTTCATTGATGTCTTTTCTTATTTTCTAATTTTTATTTTATATTGGAGTATGGGGCTTCCCTAGTGGCTCAGATGGTAAAGAATCTGCCTAAAATGTGGGAAACCTGGGTTCAATCCCTGGGTCAAGACAATCCTCTGGAGAAGGGAGTGGCTACCCACTTCAGTATTTTTGCCTGGAGAATTCCATAGACAGAGGAGCCTACTGAGCTACAGTCCATGGGGTCACAAAGAGTTGGACATGACTGAGGGACTTTCATTTTTAAGGGCTTCCCATGTGGCTCAGTGGGTAAAGAATCCGCCTACAATTCAGGAGCCACAGGAGATGCAGGTCCCATCTCTAGGTCAGGGAAAATCCCCTGGAGGAGAGCATGGCAACTCACTCCAGTATTCTTGCCTGAAGAATCCCATGGACAGAGGAGCTTGCAACGTTATCAATAGGGTCGCAAAGAGTCGGACACAACTGAAGTGACTGAGCATGCACGCATAGTTGATTTATAGTGCTGTTAGTTTCAGGTATACAACAGAGTGACTTAGTCACTGATGTCCTTTCAATTTCAGCCTCAGTGACATTCAAATAAAGTTATGAAAAGTTTCTTATTCATTCAAAGCAAAAACAAAAAGTAAAAATTAACCCACCAGGTAATTGCAACTTAGACTTGTCCTCTAGAGCTCTGAGGGATTGTGAAGACTGTTAAGGAAGCATGACATGCCAACAGGTACTGTGTGAATGGTACTCTTAATGAAAGGAATAGTCTTCACTCAAAAGAGCATTTGAAAATACTCCTGACTTGTAAGTCTTAGTGACACATAGATATGCTTTCTCAACACAATCCATAGGACTCCCCTGGCAGTCCAATGTTTAAGACCTCTGTGCTTCAAATGCAGGGACTTGGGTTTGATCCCTGGTCAGGGAACAAAGGGGGTTTTCCAAGTGTCGCAGCAGTAAAGGATTCACCTGCCAATGCAGGAGATATCAGAGATGCAGGTTCAATCCCCAGGTTGGGAGGATCCCCTGGAGTAGGAAATGGCAACCCACTCCAGTATTCTTGCCTGGAAAATTCCATTGACAGAGGAGCCTGGTGGGCTACAGTCCATGGGGTTGCAAAGAGTCAGACACGACTGAGTGTCTGTGTGTGTGAAAACACAAACACACGGAACAAAGATCCCACGTGCTGGATGGTGCAACAGCAACAAAAAACACACATGCACACCCCACAGCTTTATCTGTGTTTCTTTAATTATAACTTTTTCTTATTAGAAAGGCTATCTATGTTTATTATAAAAGAATTAGAAGATGTGGTTTATCAGTAAGAAGGAATTGATAAAACTCCAGTTTCCCACGCCCAAAAATAACCACTGTTAACACCTTGAAATGTAAATTTTTAGGTAGACAGACAGACAGACACAGTTATATGAGGTTAATCTGTTAACTAAAATGGAGCCTTGCTCCACGTGTTACCTTGTAACCTAAATTTTTCACTTTATGTATAGGAGACAACTTTTCATGCCAATAAATGTTTACCCACAAAATATTTTAATATTATATTTTATATTTTTCCCTCAGAATCTTCCTCCTTTATGCATTACACCTGCTGCTCTGTGCTTTTTCTCTTCAATTCCCACCCCATCCACAACTCAGAGACATTGCATTATCACTTCCCAAAAGAGACTTCTGTCTTGGCAGACTTCCCTCTTCACGGGGAAACAGCACAGAATGCCCCAGGAATGCTTGGATCTTCCTTCCTTCAATCTCATCTCTACCTAGCTGTGCATCATTGGCTAAGTTTCTTGCCTTCTCTGTGTCTCAGATTCCATTCTAAAGTTAAACATAAATGATATCCCCCCTGGCTGGAGGAGGGTGGAAACAGTGTGGAAAACTTCAGGTATACATCCTCCAATTACAAATAGTTCCATCTGGTCCAATGAACACCAGTCCTCACAGACTGACAGACACAAACTGACTAGAAAATTCCAGACCAAAACAGTATGAGTTGAATTGCCCCTGAAATGATTCAGACAATTTTCAGATGTTGGGTTGGGGGGTGGGGTGCAGGTAAAGGGGGACAGCAAGGAAGTACTTCTGCAGACCGTTACTGTTGACTACCTCTGATCAAAAGACAAACCAGCAGCCCTACCCTACAAGGTAAGGACTGTATATAATATGGAAACGTACGACCAGAAGACTAAACATTGCTGAAATCCCTGAAGACTCGAGGGTTTCACATCTGGACAAATGACCTCATTAGGATTTCACTCAGAGTGGAATAGAAGATGATGACTCTGACTGTGAAACTGAAACATTTATAAATTGCCCTTTACCAGCTGCTTGACATTATCAGGGAAGAAAAAAGGCCTCATCTGAAACAAGGTTTTAGAGGGAGGGAATGGGATAAAACTTTCTAAATACCAAATAGAGTATTTCAAGATTATTATATAATAGCAGAAGAATGGGTAGCAGGGAAGACAACTGAAATGAAACAATAGGGATGAGTTGAATAAACTGCTACTTCTATACAATTGGCTAAAAACCAACCTTCAAAATGACGGCTGTATAACTTTATGAATCTAATGAATTGTTTGGAATCCACAGTTAAGGTGGAAAAGGTAAACCACAAACCAGCATATGTAGTACAATTCATTTTTATAAAAAGGAAAAGTCTATATTTACATTTTTATAAGAAGATTTGTGTCTGGGTGGTGAGATAATAAGCATATACAGCCTAACTTTTTATGTATGTACTAAAATGATAGAAATTTTACATTTAAAATTTTTTCCTCACTCTGTGGGACTTTCTTCTTCTAGCAGGCTTCTGCTAAAGGGTGGATATTTCTTCCTTTCCTATTCAACTACAGTAGGTGTAAATTTTCAAGCTGCTTTACCCCTAGCTCTTTTGGAAGTATCTTTCATCATTCCTACTTATTGTTTCTCTCTTTTCTGGTCTCTTCTTTTGTCATTCTCCAAATCATCCAATCCTGAGCTGAAAGAGGTCTTAGATTTTATGTATTCCACCTTCCACTTCAGTAGCAGGTAAGATGTAAATCAGTTAAGAAGCAGAAAACCTCAAGTGTCTAAACCATGGTTCTGCAAACTACTGCCTGAGTGACAAATACTGCCAGCTGCCTGTTTTACGGGAACACAGACATGCTCATTTGCTTACGTATTGTCTGTGGCCACTTCCACTCTTCCATGGGGGAGTTGCCCTCAAAGCCTAAAGTGTTTACTATGTGGCCCTTTACAGAAAAAATGTGCCAGCTCCTGGCCTAAACAACCAAAATTTATTACTTTACAAAGCCAGCTCAAAACATGCAACTCCAGGACTGACTGACTTGACAGGTCAACAAAATCATCAAACATCTGATTCTTCCCCCAATATCCACTACGCAACCTCACTGTATCAGCTTTATTCCCAGATCAGCTCCCCTTAGAGTTGCAAGATGGCTACAGTGATTACAGGCATCACATTATGATCTAGACGGTGGCCGCAAAAGAAAATATTCCATCTGATATATTTTCTTTTAAGAGTGGGGAAATGTGTCTGTCTGTTGTTTATGTTGTTCAGTTGCTAAGTCGTGTCTGACTTTTGGTGATAGCATGGACCGCAGCACACCAGGCTTCCCTGTCCTTCACCATCTCCCAGAGTTGGCTCGACTCATGGCCATTGAGTCAGTGATGTCATTTACAGGGGTAAAGCAAATTCCTCCTCATATCACATTGGTCAGATTTCATCAGCTCCCACCACATGCTCATGCCTAAACCAATCACTCAAGAGACTGGATTTTATATGACTTAGACTAATCAGTTTACAAGTGAGCCGGAGATGCACTCTGGCTGGTGAAGCATCTCTTAGGGACTGGGCTTGTGTTTGTGTAACTCAGTACCTAAATCACAGTGCCCTGAATGGAACCCATTATTCTTTCATACCTCAAGTTCAGAAGAGTTTCAGAACTGGTTCAAGGCTTAAAACGATAATGCCAACAGACATGGCTACATCTCTCTTAGTCTTTACCTAACCATCTATCACAAGCTGGTTTCTGTAGCCCCAGACATCATGTCCACAGTTTACAGAGGAAGAATGGAAAAGGGGGAAAAGGTCAAATGACTCCACTCACTTTTTAGGAGCTTTTCTAGAATCCCACATAACAAGTTCCCCTTTCCTCTCACTGGCCAGAAATATGTTCCATGATCACCCATACCATACACCATAAACCCCAGCTAACATTATACTTAATGTGAAAAACTGAAAGCATTTCCTCTAAGATAAGGGACAAGACAGGGACAACCTCCCTCACCACTCCTATTTAATATAATACTGGAAGTCTTAGCTAGGGCAATCAGGCAAGGCCAAAAAATAAAGATATCCAAACTGGAAAGGAAGAAATAAAATTGTCATTCTTTTCAAATGGTATAATTTTGTATATAGAAATCCAAAGACTCAATCAAAATAATAATAATAATAATCAGCTGGAACTAAGAAATGAATTCAGTTAAGTTGCAGGATATAAAATCAACATGGAGAAATCAGCTACATCTCTTTACAATTATAGTGAAACATCTGAAAAAGAAATGAAGAAAATTATCCTATTCACAACAGCATCAAAAACAGTACAATACCAAGGAATAAATTTAACCAAGGAAATGAAAGATCTGTACAATGAAAACTATAAGACTTCTTTGAAAAAAAGAACTGAAGAAGACACAAATAAATGGAAAGACTTCTGTGTTCATGTACTGGAAAAATTAATATTGCTAAAATGTCCATACTACCAAAATCTATCTATACA
Organism: Giraffa tippelskirchi; assembly: GCF_054371585.1. Taxonomy (NCBI): domain Eukaryota; kingdom Metazoa; phylum Chordata; class Mammalia; order Artiodactyla; family Giraffidae; genus Giraffa; species Giraffa tippelskirchi. The sequence goes on from NC_137285.1 coordinate 142,986,777, forward strand.
TTCAGTGCAATCCCTATCAAAATTCCAATGATGTTCTTCACAAAAATAGAAAAAAAGAAATCCAAAATATGTATAAAACCACTAAAGACCCTAAATAACCAAAGCAATCCCAAAAAAGAACAAAGCCATAAGCATTACACTTCCTGACTTCAAACTATACTACAAAGTTGTAGAAACTAAAACAGTGTTGTACTGGCATTAAAAAAAAAAAAAAAGGATACATCAATGGAATAGATTAAAGGGCCTAGAATTAAACACTGGCATATTCGCTCAACTAGTATTTGACAAAACAGCCAAGAACATCCAATGGGGAAAGTTGTCCCTTCAAAAAATCTTGTTGAGAAAACTGATTTATAAATACATGCAAAAAAATGAAATCAGAACCCTATCTCACACCATTCATAAAATGAACTTGAAATGAATCAAAGAATTAAACATAAGACCTGATACCAAAAAATGCCTAGAAGAAAACATAAGGAAGAAATCCCTTGACACTGGCAATGCTTTCTTAGATATGACAACAAAACCACAAACATCAAAAGCAAAAATCAACAAATGGGACTACATCAAACTTAAAAGCTTCTACAAAGCAAAAGAAACAATCAACAAAATGAAAAGTAACCAACAGACAGTGAGGAAATATTTGCAAAGCATATATCAGATAAATAATTAATATCTAAATCTTATAAAGAACACACACAACTCAATAAGAAAAAATAAACACACCAACTGAAAGTGGGCCTAGGAACTAAATAGATATTTCTCCAAAAATGACATCTCCAAATGGCCAACAGGCGCATGAAAACACTAATAATGAGGGAAATGCAAATCAAAACCACGAAATATCACATCTGTTAGAATGGCTATCACAGAGAAGACAAGAGCTAAATGTCAGGGAGGATGTGTAGGAAAGGGAACCAGGTACACTGTATGAATATGACCTGGGAGCTCCTCAAAAAAATTACAAATAGAGCTACCACATGTTCTAGCAATTCCACTCCTGGGTATATATCCAAAGGAAACGAAAAGAGGATATCAAAGAGAAATATGCATACCCCTGTTTATTGCAGCAGGATTCAAAATAACTAAGATATAAAAACAACCTAAGTGCCCGTCAACAGGTGAATGGATAAAGATGTGATATACAGACACACACAGAGACGAATATTATTCAGTCATGAGAAGGGCTTCCCTGGTGACTCAGATGGTAAAGAATCTGCCTGCAATGTGGGAGACCTGGGTTTGATCCCTGGGTCAAGAAGATCCCCTGGAGAAGGAAATGGCAACCCACTCCAGTATTCTTGCCTAGAGAATCCCATGGACAGAGGTGCCTGGCAGGCTACAGTCGAGGGGGTTGCAAAGAGTCAAACACAGAGCAATTAACACTTTCACTTCCTTTTATGAGGAGGAAGGAAATCCTGCCATTTGCGGCAACATGGATGGACGCTGAGGACAAAATGCTAAGTGAGATAAGTAAGACAAATGCAGTATGACATCACTGATATGTGGAATCTAAAAGATTCAAACTCATAAAAACAGAGAGTAAAATGGGCTTACCAGAGGTTGGAGGGTGGGGAGGTAGGAGAAACTTTATTTGAGGGTACAAACTTACAAGCAGTAGACGAATAAGTCTTGGAGATCTAAGGCACTCACAGTGAATACAGACAAAAATATTATAGTTATCAAACAGGCTAAGATATTAGATCTTAATTATTCCCACTACAAATAATAATTACATGACCTGATAGAGGTGCTATCATTACAGTGAGTCATATTACAATATATAAATGTATCAAATGAACATGTTGTATATGTTAAGTGTACAGAATGTTATCCATCAAATGTACATCAATTTTTTTAAAGGAGGCTGAAAAATACATTTTAAAAGGGAGGCTGAAAAAGGGAGGCAGAAAAATATCTGAGCATTTTTACTTCTCCCAGTCAAATTACTGTGAATAAGTAAAAACTGGTATTGTATAGGTAACTATAAACTTCTGCCAGAGGTGGATCCTTGAAAAAAATTGGTGCTTTGAGAAAAAAAGGGGGGGGGCAGGGGATGAGGATTGGGTAGCTAATCCACAATATTTACTATATGTCCAGTGAAGAAATACCTCTATGGCATTTCTGATGAATAATTTTATTTTACCACCTATTCATCTCACATTGTCCAGTCTAGGCAAGAAAAGAAACTGTCAAGAACACTCTTGTCTCCCTTTATTCTGATAGAGAATGTATCAGCTGCACTGGGGATTGATGTCCCCTTGCCCTCGGCATACCTTTCATTAATAACACTGCAAAGGAAAAGAAAGAACCTGGACCAGGTCCTTTTCTTTTGGATTCCTCATTTGACCCACCTCCTGGGCATGCTGTTCCTTAATTAACATTTGGGATGGAAGGTGATGCAAAAACACCATGTTACAAACATAAATGGAAAGTATTTCCTTTATGGAACAGAATAATTTTCATCTCTGAATTTCTATCCATTCCATCGGAAATATTGCTTAAAAACCATTTCAATTTCATTCATCTGACAAGTTAGCATTGAAGTGGCTCTTTAAATATTTAATAATTGCTTGAGACACTTCTCTCTATTATAATTCTGTGGTCAGAATCCCCAGACACTCTCATCAATCCCAGGGCCTGAAACAAACAGAGGCAGTTAATTTCCAGGCAAACGCAAAGTCATGGGATCTCTATTCCGATTTCCTGAAGGTGAAACGAAGCACTGGGTTAAAGGCGTTGTGTGCACTCCTCTCCGTCCATTTCACTAGTCATTCTTCTCTCACTGCCCATCTGACTCCCCGCACCTCCACCAACATAAACCCGCCCCATCAAATCCAACCGGACTTCTCTTAATCATCATCAGTGGTGAGACAAAAAGGTATACCTTTGGAGCATCAGGCCACAATTTCACACTCCATTTGCACAAGAACTCAGAAGGCCACTAATATGCTGTTTGCTTTTTTAGCAAGCATCTTTACAGTCATCACAGAAATGTGTTTTGGCACATCTCCCAGGGCACGGGAGCTATTTATGAGAGCTATCTTGAAGAGCCTACACGCATCATTAGGATGTTCACTACCATCTGCAAACTGGACATGGCCCAGAGACATTTGGGAACAGACCAGGAGAACTTTGATATGTGAGGAAGGTGAAAGTCGATGTCACTTGTCATTTATTTCATCCTGCCTGCCTCTCCACCAATCCACTCCCCTTTGCCAGGCCCTTGTAGGACCCACCTTTCATCATCCCTCTTCTAGATCACTCAACAGCATACAATTTTATGTTTCAACCCACGGTTAGGACCCAAGTTATAACCAGCCTTTCTTTGCATGTTCAGTTCATCAACATGGTACAAGAATCGTCTCTCACTTTCTATCCACACTACCATCCATCACCTCCAGATTAGGAAATACACTTCCCCAATATCCACCACACGAAACACTCAAACACTCAAGGCAAAAATCACCTTTGACTCACTATATGCTCCCATAATAATGGTAGTTTCAATACTTCTTGCCACACTCCAGGATTTCTGAACTTTGGCTGATACCAAGCCACCAAGAAGTAATTCGTAAGTCAGTTCGTTTCCATTCAGTCTCTAGTTATTGAATACCAACCATGTGTCAGACACCAAAAACATGGGAGAATCCTTTCTCCGGAGGAACTTGCAGTGTGCCAAGGTCAAAGACCTTGTGTGTTCAGTCACTCAGTCGTGTCCTACTCTTTGCGACCCCATGAACTGTAGCCCACCAGGCTTCTCAGTCCACGGGATTTCCCAGGCAAGAATACTGGAGTGGGTTGCCATTTCCTCCCCCAGGGGATCTTCCAAACCCAGGGATCAAACTCACATGTCTTGTGTCTCAGGAGATGGATTCTTTACCACTGAGCCACCAGGGAAGTCTATCTATCTATCTATCTATCTATCTATCTATGCACATATATATATGCATGTATAACTATTAATTTTACTGATATATACATACAAATGCTAGGACGCCATGTGCACAGATGGATATATAAAAGCACAGAGAAAGGACACGTCGCAAAACCAGAGAAATTAGAAGCTGCTTCCTTGAGAAGAATAAACATGCTGAGTTATATTTTGAAGGATACATATAAGATCCTTTTTAGTCATGCTTAAAAAGAAGAGAGCAGAAGAAATCACAGGAGAAAAGGTGCAGAAGCAGGAAAACTAAGGGGAGGAAAAAAAAATAGGCAGTTCTATACTACCAGCGCGAACATGTGAGGCCAAGAGTGAAATGAGATCAAGCACGAGAGATGAGCTCAAGCCAGGTCACAGAAGGCCTTGTATACCACGCCAAGGAACATAGATTTTATTCCATGCTGGGGAGCAGTTGAAGGGGTTTTAGCAGGGGAGCTATATGCTGAGATTTATGCTTTGGAGAGGTCACTCTGGTCTCTGAGCAAAGTATGAATTTAAGAGGGAAAAAGCAGAAGCAGCTGGCAGTGAGGAGGCTGTAGCAACGGAACAGGAAGATTTTATGCGGCCAGTCTTCACGGAGATAAAAGGAGGAGATGCATTCAAGGAAATATGGGGGAGGCAAACCTGGCATGATTTGGTGATTATCTGGATCTATGGAGTGAAGAAGATTAGAGGACTCCCACGTTGGTGACTTCTGTGACTACAGATGCAAATACAGAAGAAGGAGTTAGTGTGAGGAAGGGAATTGACACCGTGTTGTTTCATGAACACTGTGTTCTGGAAGGCACTATGGGACAACTCAGCGGATATGCCCAGATGATAACTCGTTACTAGAATGTAGAACTGGGAGAAGGTGTCAGACAGAAGTGTGTAAATTATTCACCGACAGGAGTTATTAAACCTGTGAGACAAGGTTCAGGTCACTTAATCAAAATGCATCACAGAAGAATAGGAGCAGACCCAGTGAGGAAGGGCTGGGAAAGGCCACTGTTGAGGGGAAAGCAAGGTAAGAACAGCCCATGGAAAGCAGAAGAGGGACAGACAGAGCTAGAGGAAGATAATCAGAGAGGGACAGAACAGCAGCCAGGGAGGTTCAGAGTTTCGGGAATAAGAATGGATTTGTGGAAAAACAAAGCAAATTCAACATATATACATTTTTAGTTTACTACACTCCTCTCAAAAAGCACACAAAAGGACCATTAAAATGGGTTTAACTAACAAATGCACAAAAATATAGACTAGGAAATACCAGCAGATTGGACATGTCAACAAAGTTTTGGAAATTAAAAGAAGTGTCAACAATTTAGTCAACTGGAAAAAAACTACAATATAGGTTCACAAGAGCTCTGGGGTGGAGTTCAAAAATTAGAAGAAAAATTTATGTCTATAGTATGATCAAGAACTGGAGAAGAAGCACATTTGCACCTCTAAGTATTACCAGGCTGAAATGATAAGCTAATTTGAAAATTTGTATAAAGAAGAGTTAAACTTATCTCCCATAGCTGGTGACTGCCCTGCCTAACCCAACCCCAGACTGGACCTCTGGAGAAGTTGACAAGAGAGGTTCTAGCCTGAGGGACATCAGGTCCAGATGAGTGTAGCAGCAAGGAATCTCATTGCAAAGAGGACAAGGCAGTAGCACTCTAGCAGTGAACTTCAAGACTCCCATCTTTCTCTCCTCCCTGGCTCCCAGAATGCTGGCAGCCTCCTCACCTCCACCCACTTCACATCTCAGGCAGAAAACAGAGGACACTTCTGTGGGAAACTTAGACTTAGACCTACTTAGGAGGCAAGAATTATACATACTGATAACTGGAGAGGCACCAGTGAAAATGCCAAGTCATCATTTTATCAGCCTTCACTGAAGCTCTGCTATTCACAAGAACTTCCAGTCAGTTCCAGACATTTTTATATAATTGGAAGTGCAGCCAGTGGTAACCACACACTTGAGGAGAGCACCTAATGTAGAAAACAGGGTCTAAACAATGTTTTTAAAGGGGGGTATTGGGGGAAATAGGCAAAGATGCAAACATCTTAAAGGGTATAATTACTGTCTTCAAAAGATGAAAGAAGACATTGTACCTGTGCTGCTAGAACCATATGGCTTTTTATCAACAAAACAAATGGTGACTGGAAACGGAATGCATGATCACAGAAATTTTAAAATGTATGCAATAGGATTAGAAGACAGAAGTAAATACAATTTTTGCAACAGCAGAAAGACAAACAAAAATGCAATAATTTCCAGACAGAGAGAACTAAGGAAACACAACAGAGATTAACAAAGAAATGATAAAAGAAAACTTTCAGAACAGAACTGAAGGACATGAGCTTCCAGAATAAGATGGTCCAACAAGTGTCCAGCACAAAGGATGAAGAATATGGGAATCCCCTGGTGGTTCAGTGTTCAGGACTCAGTGCTTTCACTGCCAGGGCCTGGGTTCAATCCCTGGTTGGGGAATTAAGATCCCACAAGCCACATGGCATAGCAGGAAGAAAAAAAAAAAGGAATTACCACACTACGGTACATCAATACATCATTGCAAAACTTCAGAACACCAGAAAAGATCCTAAAAAAATTCCAAAGAGATAAAACAGGTCATAAAACAGGCTTATTGAAGATTAGAAGGAAATTTGGGAGTGAGCATTGTGGATATAGAACATTTTAGTCTAAGCTTACCGTTTCCTGGCAGTACAATCTCCTCGTAACGTAATAGGCTGCAATTCCATTTGTTAACTGTCAGTACCCTTGTCAGCTACTACAGCAAAAGTTCTTTCCTCGATATAATTCTCAAGCTGATGCTGACCAACAATAGAAATGACATGGCTTTCTTGCCTCTTACTTTTTCACCTCTAGTAAACAATAGCCAACTGAAAACAAGTTGACAAAATAGGCTTGGGGATAAAAATCATATTCTTAATCTGATCAAAGCTTCAGGGCTCAATCATAATGGCCCTATGTCCCTCAAAGCCTTTTTAAATTTTATCTCATACCATTTGGTATCTAGAAACAATGGTCTTCCAAATGAACTTCTGGGTTCTTTCTATGCCTTCCATCCTGCTTATAAATCAACTGATTCTTTCTGGAGCCCCTCTTTTCTCTTTTAGTACTTTATCAAACACAGCCAATAACAACATACACACCACACTTCTATATTCTAATACTTGAACTAAAGAGCCTCTTGATGAAGGTGAAAAAGGAGAGTGAAAAAGCAGGCTTAAAACTCAACATTCAAAAAACTAAGATTATGGCATCTGGTGCCATCACCTCATGGCATATAGATGGGGAAACAATGGAAACAGTGAAAGACTATTTTCTTGGGCTCCAAAATCACTGCAGATGGTAACTGCAGCCATGAAATTAAAAGACACTTGCTCCTTGGAAGAAAAGCTATGACAAACCTAGACAGTGTATTAAAAAGCAGAGACATTACTTTGCCTACAAATATCTGTATAGTCAAAGCTGTGCCTTTTCCAGTAGTCATGTATGGATGTGAGAGTTGGACCATAAGGAAGGCTGAACACTGAAGAATTGATGTTTTTGAACTGTGGTGTTGGAGAAGACTCTTGAGAGTCCCTTGGACTGCAAGGAGATCCAACCAGTCAATCCTAAAGGAAATCAACTTGGAATATTCATTGGAAGGACTGATGCTGAAGCTTCAATACTTTGGCCACTTGATGAGAAGAGCCAACTCATTTGAATAGACCTTGATGATGGGAAAGATAGAAGGCAGGAGGAGAAGGGGACAACAGAAGACAAGATGGTTAGATGGCATCACCAACTCAATGGACATGAGTTTGAGCAAGCTCCAGGAGATGGTGAAGGACAGAGAAGCCTGCTGTGCAGTCCATGGGGTCTCAAAGAGTCAGACACAACTGAGAGACTGAACAACAGCAACATGAATTCTTTAGCAATAAGTCTGCCTCCCAACATATCACAGAAAATGTTTTAACCACATGTTTTTCTTCATTACACAGAAACCATCATTGCTGCCTGCCATGCAACCACCAAGGAGTGCCACATGTTCTAGGTTCCTGTTACAGCTACACCCATTCCAAATACCAACTTCTGTCTCAGTAAAGGTAATTCTAGCTATCGTAACAGCCAAATCCTAAATTCTTAGTGGCTTAATGCAATCAAAGTTCAAGCTAATGTTCTTGCTTGATGATCACCCTTTTACCTAATTACTCTGGGATCCATGCTCTTCCCATTTGTGACTCTTATCAATGGAGTTCTCTGCCTCCAGTCAGCAAAAGGGAAGAATGAATTGAAGAGCAAGAGTGGGTGATGTTTACAGGCCTTGTTGCTGTTGTTCAGCCACTCAGTTGTGCCTGACTCTGCGACTCCATGCACTGCAGCACACTGTCTCCCAGAGTTTGCTCAAACTCACGTCCACTGAGTCGGTGATGCCATCGAACCATCTCATCCTCTGTTGCCCCCTTCTCCTCCTTCCTTCTGCCTTTCCCAGCATCAGGGTCTTTTCCAATGAATTGGTTTTTTGCATCAGGTGGCCAAAGTATTGAAGCTTCAGCATCAGTTTTTCCAATGAACATTCAGGCTTAATTTTCTTTAGGATTGACTGGTTGGATCTCCTTGCAGTCCAAGGGACTCTCAAGAGTCTTCTCCAGCACCATGATTTACAGGCTAGGCTGGGAAATAGTACATGTCACTTCTCACAGCCCTTTGCCTGCAGCTCAATCAAATGGCTATATTTAAATGTAAATACTAGAAGTGCAGTCTAATTGTGCCCCCTGGATGAAGAGGGACAGGTTCTAAGAGCAGCTGTCCCGTCTCTGACACAGAAATAATCAGCATACGAATGCATATTTAAAAGCAGAAGATCTGATGAGATCATGTGGCAATAATTACAGATTAAGAAGACATCTGAAGACTGAACCCCGGGGCACTCCAGAATTTACAAGTCAGGAAGCTAAAGAGGAATTGGCAAATGAGCCCTAAAAGAAACAAAGGTGAGCTAGGAGGAAACCAAGGAAGTTAAGGACTCTCAGAAGTCAAGTGAAGACAGCTTTTCAAGGCAAACAGAGATCAGCAGTTACAAAATGCTGCCAGTAGGTCAGGTAAGATGATGAACGAAAGCTCAGCACTGAATATAACAACACGGAGATAGCCACTGCACTTGACCAAAGCATTTTCCAAGAAGGAAGATGAAAGCCTGGGTGAGGAGGGACTGGGACAGTGAGCATGGATAAGTCTTCCAGAGAATTCTGCAGTGAAAGAGAGAACATAAACGGGATGGGAATGAAGCAGGAGGTAGACATTTACAAGTAGCCTCCTGCTTATGCTTTGAGACAAGGATAATAACAGGATCAGGACAAGCAGTTGGACTTTGTCTCCTGTGGACGCGTCTAGATAACTGTAATGGCAGGAGCAGAGACAGGCTAATCCCTGCTTAGGTAAAAACAAGGAGGCCACATATTTCTCATTCTTATGGTCAAGGAGAACCCCTCCCCAGGCTACACACCTTTCTAGTGTGTAGAAAGGTTCTGAGGAATCTTTCTCAGCAGAGGGGGCACTGGCCCATAATACGGCCTGTCAACCTCCCAGAGACCCTTGCACTGAAACCCATCTTGGCTAAAAGATGCATGTGCACACAGGGTAGGGCCTTGAGTCAGATCAGATATAGGAGTGAAGCAAGATGGCTGGCCAGAGGAAAACAAAGACCCAGAAAACTCCCTACATTAGCAATCTAAGCCACCCCCATGGCATGTAACTTCCTCTGAGTCCTGCCCACGTGTCTGTCTGCACGTACTTTTCTAATAAACACTTCACCTGTTTCACTGTTTTCCACCTCTCTACTAAAATGCTTTTCACAAAGAAGACAAGAGCCAGGGTCCTGCTTCTAGCCACTCGTCCCTGGTGGTCTAATGGTTAGGAGGCAGCACTCTCACTTCCTGGAATCAATTCCCAGACAGGGAACTAAAATCAAGCTCCTAAACACCATGGTCATCCTAGATCTGTAGCAGGATTAAGAGTGTGTGGTCAAGTGAAGGTGTGGGGTTTGTTTTGTGTATTTGTTTTATCTGTTTATTAAGATAGGAACTATTACAGCATTTTTCAATTGATGCAAATGTCACAGGAAAAGGCAAATGTTATGATGTAGGAGAAAGAGGGGACTCTCACTGGAGTAATGTCATCTGATAGTGGAAACGGGACGAGATGTAATGCACAAGAGAAGAGGGCCCCTTAGGTAGATTACAGCAGCAAAAGGGAAGGCAGAGTATGTGAGACAGATTCAGGGACTTCTGGTTCCCAGTGCAGCATGGAAGGAGCTTGGAAGTCGTCACTCCTGTCCTCAATGTGGGAAAAGAGCTGAAAAAAACTGAAAACCAACAACTCTTCTTGGGTCGATCAGAGAACTGAGGTCAGAGGGCAAATCACTGTCCCCCGAACTGGGGAGACAGATAGGTAGATACAAAGAATCACAGCTTACCAGAGCAGAACCCAGGAGCAGAAATCACCACCGGAACTAGTAACAGGATTGGAAAACTTAAACTGTAAATGACAAAATGCTCGTGACTCTGTGTGGACAAAGTTGGGAGTTAAAAACCCCAGAAGGGCCCAGATTTATGGTGCTCCCATCTTTTATGTGATTTGCCTATAGAAGCCCTGTGAGGTCCTGTGCTTCTGGCCATGGTAAGGGAAAAGTAACCATTTCAAAATATACTCAGAACATTATTTTCTTAACAAGGCTCTTCCTCAAGGGAAATGAGGGAAGGGAAATACCCAACTTCAGCACCTTCCATCCTTCCTGACTCAGCTAAGGGAGAAAAAAAAAACAAACTGGGAAGCACTTGTGAAGATGACAGCCTAAGGACACAGCTCACTAAAAGACATACCTAACCACAGAACTCCTTGGAAGAAAGGCTATGACCAACCTAGATAGCATATTAAAAAGCAGAGACATTACTTTGTCAATGAAGGTCCTTCTAGTCAAGGCTATGGTTTTTCCGGTAATAGTGTATGGATGTGAGAGTTGGACTATAAAGAAAGCTGAGCACCGAAGAATTGATGCTTTTGAACTGTGGTGTTGGAGAAGACTCTTGAGAGTCCCTTGGACTGCAAGGAGATCCAACCAGTCCATCCTAAAGGAGATCAGTCCTGGGTGTTCATTGGAAGGACTGATGTTGAAGCTGAAATTCCAATACTTTGGCCACCTGACACGAAGAGCTGACTCATTTGAAAAGACCCTGATGCTGGGAAAGATTGAGGGCAGGAGGAGAACGGGACAACAGAGGATGAGATGGTTGGATGGCATCAGCGACTCAATGGACATGCGTTTGGGTAAACTATGGGAGTTGGTGATGGACAGGGAGGCCTGGCGTGCTGCAGTCCATGTGGCTGCAAAGAGTCGGACATGACTGAGCAACTGAACTGAACCACAGAACTATGGAACATGTCTCCTAACCTCACACCTTACTGCAACATCAACAGGGCTCCTGGATAAAACAAAGAAATACAGCAGAAAGAATTGCACATCTGTTCTCATTTAAGAAGAAGGTACTAGGAAAACTCAACGACACTAGGAGAGACAAAAACAAGGACATCAAAGGACATTTTACCTGTGATGCCTATAGCCACAGCCACAGTGAACACAGTCTAACTCTTAGCCAGATAAACAAAAAACTTCATGTTAAAGGTGGAGCCACCTCAGTTCTTTGGCCCAGTAAATATGCCCAGCTCACAACAAAAAATCACAAGTAATACTAAAAGACAAAAACACATCTGAGGAGACAGAGTAGGCGTCAGAACCAAACTCAGACACTGTAGACATTTTGGAATTGCCAACTGAAGAAAAATGCACTGCGTAAGAGCTGTGACTTAAGTTTTATGTGGGGCAAAATTAGGACTATAGCCCAGAAGGCAGCCTTTCAGAGAGCTCTAAGAAACTGCTCCAAAGTGCCAGAAAGGGAGGCCAGTATATGTGTGATTTTGGTGAAGGGAGAGTACATACAATCTAGCATGTGTTTTTTTTACAAAAGGCTTCTGCTACCCTCATGAAGATTACTGCTAGTCATGAGGAGCAGACATCACCACGAGAGATTTTAGTGCTTTTCTAGATATGAGATGTAAAAAACTGGGCTCATAAAATCATCTTCTGAAAATGTCTAGTATCTGAAGTATCTGAAGACTTGTTCTGCCAGTTTCTTCCAGAGCACAAAGTCTCATTTCTGCTCTCTACTCTGAACTTTCAGGGGGTGTTGAAGGTCAGCAGCTGTGGCAGCTCATAATTTAATCCTGTAGAGGTAGATGGCAAGTGCCAATTCATAGGTGACAAAATTATCAGACCAAGAATTTAAAACAACTATGATTGTTTAATATGCTAAGGGCTATAATGGGAAAAAGTGGAAAACGTGCAAGAACAGAGAGGCAATGTAAAGACAGAAATGGAACATTAGGAAAGAATCCAAAGAACATGCTGTTTTCTTTTTCTTTTTTTTTATTTAGAAATAAAAACACTAACAAAAATGAAGAATGCCTTTAGTAGGCTTATCAATGGACTGGAATGGACACAGTTAAAGAAAGATCAGTGATCTTGAACAGGTTAATAGAAACTTCCAAACTGAAAACACAAAGAAAAAAAAAAAAGAATGAAAATGGTAGAACTGTGAGATAATTACAAAAAGTATAACATAAGCATAATGGGAATACCAGAAGGAGAAGAAAGAAAGGAACAGATGCAAAGAATTTATTCACAGTGAGAGAGAGTGAATACATTCTCTTTTAATTTCTTCCATTCTCTCAGGGAAATATGCAGCAAGGTCATCATCTGGGAGTGAGGACAGAAAAGGTTTAGAGATATGAGGAGGAAGTGAGGCAAGTAGGGGAGGGAGGAGGGGAGAAAGAGAGAGACTTGGAGAGAGAGAGACTTGGAGAGGACGTACCACACATAAATAACCCAGAATCAAAATGGCATTCATGTTGCCAACCAGAAACTAGAACTCTTCAGAGAAATCGTTTACAACCTAGAGTTTTTAGCCCAGCTAATCAGAAATCCATCATCAGTAAATATCTTTTATGTACTCCTTCTCAGGAACTTTCTAGAATATATGCTTCAGAAAAATGAAGTAGTCCAAGAAAAAGAAAAATATAGGATCCAGGAAACAGGAGCTTGATGCTCTGTAGTGACCTAGATGGGGCGAATGGTGGGGGGCCGGTGAGGGGTGAGAGGGAGGTCCAAGAGGAGATATATGTATGGATATAGCTGATTCACTTCATTGTATAGCAGAAACTGATGCAACAGTGTAAAGTAATTATACCCCAATAAAAAAAACAAAACACAATGTCAGGTTCTGATACACAGATTTGTAGATAATAAGAATCTGTGGAGACTGGGAGCCACAGAAACCAATTTGAACAATTTTATCCAAAGATTCATGCTCAAAACAATGTCAGCTTTTACCATAGCGTCCTTCTAAAAGGACAGCATAATTAAAAGAACATGGACTTGGAATCAAATGATACTTAATTCAAACCCCAACTCTACCACTTTATAGCTATATGATCTTAAAGAAATGACATTGACATTTGTGAGCTGCAGAAAACTGAGGGAAGACACTTTGAATTAGTATGTGGATACATGAGATATTGTACGTATCACAACTGCCAACAGAGTAATAATAGCTATCTTTTTTTAGTGCTATGTACCAGGTGTTTTTCTAAGTGCTTTGTAAGAATTAACTTATTTAATCCTCGCCACAACCTTATGTGGTAAGGACTATTATCGTATCCATTTTTACAGAAGAATCTAGAAGGGGAGCTGTCCTTCAGAATCAACCCTCATCATCTCTGTGGAACATAAAACTATGTAACATATGTATCGGGCATTCATTACATATCTGAGCTTTACCTAGACCCTAGACACAGTCCGGTTTCTACCTCCCCAGTCTACAAAAAGTCTCACAGAATACTTACCAGCTTTAAAAATTAAGCAAAGGTCCAAACAGGAAGACAGTTATCTCACTCAGTTCTGCCCAAAGGCTCAGCCTCTTCTTGGCACTTTTTCTATATAAGATTTCTCCTACAATTACCATTTTCTCTGGTGTGTGCATGCTCAGTCGTGTCTCTTTGAGACCCCGTGGACTGTAGCTCGCAAGCCTCCTCTGTCCGTGGGATTTTTTAGGCAAGAATGAACGAGTGGGTTGTCATTTCCTACCCCAGGGGATCTTCCCGATCCTGTGATCAAACTCAAATCTCCTGCGTCTCCTGCATTTCAGGCATATTCTTTAACTACTTGATGCTGCATTAATAATATGCTTCCAGAGACAAGGGTCCTAAAAAATGCGTTTATTTGAACTCCTTCCTCAAAGCTTTGGATTTAAGTGGACTACTACCTACCAAAATCCTTGTGAACTCAGGCGCTACAGAAGATAGGAGGCCCAGAAGCAATGTCCCTGCCTACAAGTTATTCACAACCCCAAGGGAAAACAAACACTGAACAATTCGCTAATCTCTGCCAAAGAAGAGATATATAATTATAGGGAAGCAGACAGAGTACTGTAAGAGAAGAGATCAAAGAAAACAGATGAAAGATTCTAAACATAAAGGTTATGGAGACAAGAAACTGGTAGCAGGAAAGAGGGACAGTGGAGTAGAATGTGGGGACGAAGTCCACAAAAACCCACCTGTTGAAACTGAAATTATCAGAAGTTAACACGTAACAATTAAGATCAGCCACCTGGGGAAAAAAACACTGATCCTGAGAAGTGAACTTAATTCTTATCAAAGATCATAGTCCAACGGCTATACCAGATGCTCAGGATGGAAAACAACTGTCTTTTGCCATCGGGAAGTTTGTGGATAAGGAGGGGACATGAACAAGCACATCACAATATAATGCAGCACGTGGCGTGGAAGAGGCAAAAGCACCGGATGCCCTGGAGCACTTGGGTGGGCACCCAACCCAGGCTTGGGGGAGGGGAGAGGTCCTGCGGAGCCTTCTGGAGAGTGTGCCAGCTACCCTTGCATCTTGAAGATGTACAGTTGGCCGTTCATGGGGCCTCAGAGAAAGAGTAGGAGCATGTTCCACTGAAGGGTGTCCGCCAGAGGAGGATCCTAGTTAGATCTGTATTTCAGAAAACTCACCAGCTGCAGTATGAAGGATGAATCAGAGGCATAAAATAGTGCAGACAGGAGAGGTTATGAGACTGTTGTGGGGACAAGTCATCTGAACTAAGATAGTGTCAGTGGGGATGGAACATATGGATGTGAGTGGTGTTAAAGAATAATCATCAACTCTGAATCTCTATTTAAATAAACATATTATCTAACACTGTTTACAAAGTGTTTGTTATATGCTGGGCTCTGTTTCAAGTGCTTTCTGGGTAGCAGTGTGTTTGTCATTTACCGCAACCACACGAAGAGCAAACGGGGACACTGAAATGTCTGCTGGGACTCAGTCTGAGGCACTGGGTCCCGAGTCTAAGTGTATCTCCGCTACCCATATCACCAGGGTTGCACTAAATGAGTGCCTGGAAATGCAGAGAGGGGAACTGTGCCATATCTCGATACTGCCACGGAGACCTCGTGCCCAGTAAAGGAAGAAGCCTGGTCAGGTAGCAAGCTCAGCCCTCTTTCCCTCTGGTCATATTAAGTGGGGCATGCAGGAGTGAGATGATGAGGCAAAGGAAATGACAGAAGGTCGGGATGAGGGGAAAGAAGACTGTCTGTGATGTGATGTGGAGGAGTCAAAGATATGGTCAGACAGATGCAGAGATCCCCCTGGGTCAGAGAAGACCAAACCTGAGGAAGCAAAGATGTGAACCACGTGGGAAGATGGTCCCAAAATGCTGCTGAATAATAACATGTAAATTACAGGGCAGGAGGTGAGGGTGATCCCACGTTGGCTAATGGCAGTCATTTCTGAACTATGAATCTATTTTTTTAATTTTTCTTCCTTTTGGTTGTCCTTTTCCTAAATGACAAACGCATTATTTTGGTGGAGGTAAAATAATCTATACACTAGCTGGAGGTGCGGGAAAGGAAGATTGGGGCAGCTCTGAAGTCAGGGGGGAAAAGGAAGAAAACTGTCCTGGGGGTGAAGAGCTGACATTACTGAGGTCACAAGGAGGATAGTGTAATTAAACATGTGAGATTCAAGAAGGAGTAAAGGGTGAAGACCCAGATGCATGTTATAAACAGGAACTGTACCGACTCAGCCATGTACAGCATGGGAGAGAAATCATGGCAGGGGGCTGTCAAGGATTACAGTATCATCAGGGGAAAGATTATTTTTTTGTTTTTGTTAAGTCCCTTATTTAATGGCAGAAAAGCACATAGGTCTTCCCTTTGGCTCAGATGGTAAAGAATTCACTTGCAATGCAGGAGACCCAGGTTTGATCCCTAGGTCAGGAAGGTCCCCTGGAGAAGGAAATGGCAAACCACTCCAGTATTCTTGCCTGGGAAATCCATGGACAAAGGAGCCTGGTGGGCTACAGTCCATGGAGTCGCAAAAGTCAAGACATGACTTCGTGAAACTTTTCTAATGGCAAAAAAAAAAATCATAACACTATTATTTGCTATCCTAACCATTTCAAGCATACAATTAAGAGGTATTAAATATACTTACATTTCTAAGGAACATATTTCTAAAACTTTATCATCTTAAAAGCTAAAACTCTAAATCTATTAAATACTCATCCCCCTGATCTTGGCAACCACCTTTCTACTTCCTATCTCTATGATTTTGACTACCTTATATACTTCATGTAAGTGGATTCATATCAGTATGAGTAAAAGAATATTTGTCCTTTTGTGACTGGCTTACTTTGTTCATCATAATGTCCTCAAAGGTCATCCACGCTGTAGCATATGACAAGATTCCCTTCCTTTTTAAGGTTGTGTAATAGTACATCATATGTATATACCACATTCTCTCTATCCATTCATCTGTCGATAGACATTTGGGTTACTTCCACCTTTGGGACATTGTAAATAATGTTGCCATGAATATGGGTGTGCAAATGGAGAACACTTTTTTGTAATGCAAAAAAAAAGAAAATTCAAAGTTTGTGATACAAAGAAACTTGTTTTCAAAGGAGTGGTTATGAGTGAGAATCTGGATTCAGATGAAAACAGAACAAGATACCAAAGAGACACATCTACCTGTCCCTACTTGGAAGACTGAAATTTGTGCATCAAAATAATAATTCAAAGGCATCATCCTCATCTCCATCATTCAGGCTCAAAATGAAACTGTTTATTGCCTCCTCCAGCCAGTCAGGAATGATTCTCAAATTTATGAAATCTGGAGGGGGGTAGATAATGAAAAGGATAATGCATTTAGTAACAGAACAACTGTTAGTATAAGCAGACTTCAAAGTGCTTCAGACAAACCATTACTCATGCTGAAATTCGACAATAAAAGACTTAAAAAGGAATCTGTTGGTCCGTGTGCATTAATAACAATTGCATAGGCATTTATTTTAGTTCATTTCTCCAGATCTCTTATTATAAATACCCTAAGCCAGTGAAACAGCTGTTTACTTTCTTTTGATGTTCCGCATACACTATGAGAATGGTATCCGGCCTCCAACAGTGCCTCAAAATAGGAAATCAAAGAATTCCTGTAATGAGGTGTAAGGAGCTAACTCGTTCATCTGTCGGCTTAGATTTCTCTTGATTCTTTCCCTGACTAATTGTCCAAGGATGCAGAGTTAACTTTTTTCCAAGAGCCTCTCTCCATCCTCAGCCTCTGTAACTCGCATTTGGGCATGTTTGTTATGTGATACCTTATCAAGGCCATTTTCTTCCAATCAATACCACATGCCAGGTCTATCCTGTTTACAGCCACTTAGGAAAGTAGAAGAGGAACAGAGTTCCTAGAGAGACGCATTAGAGAGTCCAGTTGCGCCGTCACATAATGATCTTCTCTGCATTACAGCCAGTGTTTTAGGTAATTACTAAGTCACGTGTGAACGCGGCTCTGTCTAGCACTTGACTGAATGACGTACATATTCTAAAGCTGTTAAGGAGTGAAAATTTAAACCCTCTGTGGAAATTATGCTTTGGCGAAGTATCTTAATGGAATAGGATAAGTATTCAGCTCTCAAGTGGAAGAAATCCTATTTTACCATCTGCACCAACTTCCACAGATTTCAATAAAGTTTTTGTGAATTTCTAATGGTATTTCCAGTGACCGAAGAGCTGATGTTTTGGGTTATTGGAGAGATGGGCAAGGTAGACAGAGAAAAAAAGAGTCACAGGAGCAATTGTTATGGAGGAGACATCACAGTAGTAGCATATGACAACTTTGGTGCCCTAATTAACAGCAGGCCAACTCTAGAGGAGATGCAATAGACTCATATAGAGAACAGGAGGCCAGAGATCAAATGATACACTGGCACAGCCCTTAATGTCACAATATCTCAAGAAGCAAGAATGGAAAGAACACATTGACACCTTCAAGCATGTAATTTTCTCTACTCAAAACACCAACATGACCCTATTAATCCAAATCAAACCAACAACTTGTGACATTTTTCTCATTTGAAAGCTTAATATTCAAGCAGGCAACTTAATTTTTGACCCTGAATTCAAAAATTAAGAACTTAACCCTGCAGGGTTCAAGAACTCTGGGTCCTTTGAGGCAGGAAATGCAAGGCAGAATAGATTGCGATTCATTAGTCACCTCGCTACATCATGAATTCTCCCAGGGTGGCTGATCAAACCTAATTTCTCCTGCTAGACTCACCGCCAGGAAGGAAGGCCTGTGGACTCAGGAACTGCCCCGTGTGCTAGTGCTGATTCAGTTCGCCATCTTTCATTTCTCTTAATTCTATATAATGTTGATCTCTCTTTCAGATAAACACTTAATTCCTACTATGTGTTAGAGGGCTCCCAGGTGGCTCAGTGATACAGAACCCGCCTGCCAACACAGGAGACGCAGGTACAATAGCTGGGTCGGGAAGATCACCTGGAGGAGAAAATGGCAACCCACTCCAGTATTTTTGCCTGGAGGGCTACAGTCCGCGGGATCCCAAAAAGTCACAAACGACTAAGCATGCACACACTATGTGTTAGGCACTACCTGATTTCTGTAGATAAAATAAACACTGGGTTTGTTCAGTCACACGTTCTTACTAAGTCTTCCTGGCATGCCTTTGAGACTATGAAGACAAACTTCATAAATCCATTTACATCTCAGTACTCTAGTGCTGAATGCATTAACCGAATGCCCCTACTAAAGAAAATAACTAGTCAGAGACCATACCAATCACACCATTTGTACAGCAATATCCATAAACATATCAAGAAATGACACACTGTTAACTTTTAATTATCCACACTAATGAAGGGGAACAGTGGCATGGTTAATCCAAAAAAGTTTACAATCCAATAATAATGTCTATTAGGATTTGGAATTCATTATGTGACTTTCTTCCCAGAAGATTTGCCTTCTGATTATGTTTTCCATGATAAATATTCAAGTGAGAAACTTAATTTCTATCTTAGAGTTTTACAATTTGTAAGCTTCAGCCTCCATGCCAGGCTTATAAAACTAAGACAAAATGTCTTTCATTCAAGTTTATGATACTACCACAACTTCAGATAAT
This sequence comes from Giraffa tippelskirchi, assembly GCF_054371585.1. NCBI lineage: Eukaryota > Metazoa > Chordata > Mammalia > Artiodactyla > Giraffidae > Giraffa > Giraffa tippelskirchi. Next base: position 143,006,296 of record NC_137285.1, read on the forward strand.
CCCATCCTGAACTTTCCATGAATGATGAGTTATCATGAGGTTCCTAATGTCATGCTTTCCCAAGAAATATATGCACAAGGATTCCACTCATAACATTTGAGCTCTTCTCTCATAATTTTTTTCCCTCTCTCATTCTTTTAACTCATCCTTCTTAGTCTGTTTAGGGACTGGGTCACAATAAACATTTCTTTCTCATGGTTCTGAAGGCTGCTGAGTCCAGGATCAAGGCTCCAGCACGGTCACATTCATTGTGATGAGGGCTGTTTTCCTGGTTCACAGCTGGTACCGTCCAGCTGTCCTCACTTGGTGGAAGCGACTAGGGATTTCTGTGGGGTCTCTTTCATAAGGCACTAATTCCATTCAAGAGGGCTCCACCACCATCTTTGGGGGATTAGGATTTCAACCTATGAAATGGCAACCCCCTCCAGTACTCTTGCCTGGAAAACCCCATGGACAGAGGAGCCTGGTGGGAGACAGTCCATAGACTCACAAAGAGTTGGGTAGGACTGAGCATACATAAAGAATTTTACGAATTTGGAGAGAACACAAACATTCAGGCCATAGAATCATCTTGTTCAACTGTGTATTACTCATCCACATATTGATTTAAACCTTTGAGTCCCTATATTAGTCCATCATCCCTGTAATAATACTTAGTGACAAGCTACCTCAAAGCCCAACAACTTAAAGCAAGGATACTTATTGCTTGCACACAGATCCTCATATTAACTGAAGTCAGATCAAGCTCTAGACCTTGTTCAATTCTGCTCCTTGCGTGCCCCCAGCTGCCCCCAGTTCAACCAGCAGCTCCAGTGGAACACAGGAGCACAGGAAGACAAGACAAGTACCCAGGTGCATTTAAAACCTCTGTTTACATCATGTCTGCTCACACTCCACTGGCTAAGGAAGTCATATTGCCAAGTTCAAAGTCAATGAGGCAAAAAAGCTGTATAACACCCCCCACTCCAGAAGAAAAGAATGAAGGCAAATTATCGCTCAAAAACACTCCAATCTATCATTTAAAGTGTATTAAACTCTCCAGTAGACTCTGGAAATATCAGAATGAATAAGCCATGACTTCTGTCCTCAAGGAACTCACATTTTAGGGGAAGAAAGTACTAAAAAGACAATGTTAAAACTGCTAAGCAAAGACCCATCTGAAATACTATGTGAGAAGGGGGAACAGGATGAAGGAGTCCAGGGCCTCCTGAGTTGAGGGAACCAGCAAAGTCTTCACATCTGAGTGCCTGAGGTGATATTTGAAGATAAACATGAGTGTCCAGGGGAAAAGATAAAGATGCACGAGAGTAAATATTCTCTTCAGTAAACGATGGATCACACGTTATGACTAGAACCCAGTATATGTGAGGGTAGCTGAGGACAAAATCAGTCCTATAAGCTAATAAATTCAGGTTATGAAAGCCCTTATATTGATAAGTTCAGAATTCATCCTATTTGGCAATGAGCAGATAGCTGGACATCAGAGGAGCAAGAGATAGCCCAGATATCATCAGAACTTGATTTTGAGAAGACACCCAGCGGCAGGGCAGAGGCAACACTGGAGGGATGCTGGGGAGAGGAGAGGAGGGAGGGTCAGTGCAGGGGCTATGGCAGCAGTGCAGGCAGACCAACCCTGACCTGAACCAGGACAGCACCAGAAGCAAGGAAGGAGAGAGAGACAAATCGGAAAACATTTTGGATGTAAAATCAGAACCTGATTAGATGAGAGACAGAGAGAAGATGAAGGGGGCGGGAACTATGATTTCCCAAACTCATGCAACGAGTTGAAAGGTTAAGCCAATTCTTCTTTCTGCTTTCCAGAGCACCCTGCAGTACGGCTCCTCCTTTCTACATCCACTCAGGAGACAAAGAAGTCTGCCTCTCAGCCTAATTAAAAGTCCTAGGGCAGCAGAAGAGAAGAGGGGTTTAGGCAGAGGAAGAGTCGTTTGATGAGAAAAGATTGATATAAACCTTTCCACAATCAGTGGAACACAGGTGAGTAGATGGAGCAGGTTCTTTATCGAGTCCCTTTAATCACCTAACTCAGATCAATACCCCTTGAGAGGCACATAAATTAATTCTCCAAACAAATAGCTAATGCCTGTGGAGAGATGGCCACAGTGTTTAAACACTCCAGGTCCCCTGTGATGGGCAGTAATGAAAGAAAGACAGCTATGAACCCAGAGGCAGAACCTGTGCTTGGAAGTGTGCAGCGTCAGAGAGCAAAAATTCCTGACCATACTGACACTTCATCTGAGCTGACGCCGGTGGACAGTTACCCATAGATGATGCAGTCCTCCACTGGCCTTGAGCACTCAGATGCTGGAGAGAATGGCTCTTCTATTTCTCGGCCTTAAGCACTCAGATGCTGGAGAGAATGGCTCTTCTATTTCTCCACTGACCCCTTCCCATCTTTCCACACCCACTAGGTTGGAAGGAGAGGTAGTGAGAAGGGAGGAGCTTAATGTGTCTCCTAGAACTCCAAGCTCCCAACACAGCCTAGTGGAAAAGAGCAGAGAAAGACTGTGCTTCAAGGCCGATTTACCAGCCATGGAATGCTGGACAAGTCTCTTCACCTCTGAGTCCCCGTTAATGAAAGTTAATACCTACTTTTCCAATTATAGTGATGCTAGGATAAGATGATCCCACAGGTCTACACCCTCAGGTACACTGAAAACTGTTAGAATATTTTCTCCCTCATCTCATATATTCCTTTGCTAAACTGGGGCTGATTTACTTCAAGAATTGTCACACAAGATTGCTTACAAAACTTCCCCAAGTAGAAATTCTGCAGAGGCAACATATGGCTTGTATAATACAAACTAGCATGATATTGTTTCCCATCTTCAATCTTTCTCCTGCTACTTCCTCTGACGGGAAGAGCCAAAACAAAATTCTAAAGCTCAGCCATGTGTGCCGAGAGCAAGGCCAAGGGTTAATGCAAGCCTTTCTAAATGATCCTAGTTGTTGTGCTAAATAATGGTAGCCATTATCAGTATTAATAATAAAGGCTATTCCACCAAACTGGTATGTGTATGTCTTGCTTAAATGTGAGGCAAAGAGGTCAAGGCATGAATGATGAGACTGGATTTCTTTTTTCAGAGTGACCTCAGGGCAATTTCTAAGAGGTTCAACCAACACAGGAAATAGGCACACAGCTTCTTCCTGATCTGACATCATTTCTGCAGCCTACAATAATCCCCCGGATTGAGAATTAATATGCAAATTCCCCAATTACATGGCCAAGAATTGTACAGGTCTCACTGGGAGTGGTATATGATTTCTCAGGTCTCTGCCTTCCTCAATAGAGGACTCTGGGAACCTCAAGCTTAGGATTGTCACTGAAACCATTAGTGTCACTAAATTAACCAGCCCTCAGAATTAGCTAAGAGAAAGTGTATATTGATCTGATTTAGCGATGTGAGAACAGAAGCAGTTACTTTATGATTAACCTTTTCAGAGTCTTCTTAGGCTACTCATATTTCTCAGCCAGTAGAAAGATTACTGAGGAATCATTAAAACTTCTCTAGAACCACTGAGTCTTTGTGCCATTATTTCCCTTAAAATAAGCAAATTACTTATACCTTCAACTTGTAAGCCTTGTTTAGGTTATTTAAGGCAAAGATATGGAGACACATAAATGTAAAATAATGGTCCCTAGCCTTGAGGAAACTCAGTATTTGATAGATAAAATTATTATCCTTTTCATTCATGCTGAAGTTAACAAAGTGCCTTTCATATAATTTCATTAAAATGTTCACCACTATGAGAGCTTTATCCCTGATTTATATATTAGGACAAAGACAAGTAACACAACTGCCAGGAGTCTCAAAGTATTAAGAACCCAGACGAAGGAGCAATTAGTTCTGTAAAGATGGAGTGGAAGTATGAGAGATCAGGAAAACCTATGAGCATGGTGAGGTTCTGGGTGTTGAAGGGCCAGCAAAAGTTGGATGGATCATCTAAGTACTGTATAAAATATCTACTATGAACCAAGCATTATGCTTGAGACTGAGACATACAAACACAAGGCAGATGCCATCCCTGCCCTCCAGCAACCTACACTCCCGTAGAAGACAAGACCTGTCTCAAAGACAAGGTCACCTCAAACTCCACCTGTGATCTATGGGTAAAGCACAGCTTAAATCCCCAGTGGGCACTGTATACCTCCACCCTAGCCACCAGTTCTTCTCCATCCATTAAACACGTTAGTAACCAAAAAGGAATGGCCAATAAATCATCTGAAATTTATTACCGTCAGCCTAGATCTGAAACCTAGGTTGATGAAAAGAAAGGAAGGCAGAAAGGTGGCCCACACGCTGCGGGTCAGGAACCGTCCACAGCAACCACGTGCCTAGGCAGTCCTGGGCTCCAGGGATCACGGGCTAGAAGAGAAGACAGCAGAAGAACCATCTTAGAGACAGTACTTATGGATCCGCCCAAGATGGCGGCCTTGCTCTGGAGAGGACAAGAGGCCCCTGAGACGCGCCGGCTTGGGGGAGGGGGAATGATAAACAGCAGCGGCAGAGCACCTGCTGGAGCACCGAACTTTCACTGGTTTGGATCTCAACTCCAGCGAGGGCGTGCATGACCTCGGACAAGTTATTTCGTCTCTCTGACTAAGTTTTCTCTTTGGATCTCAACTCCAGTGAGGGCCTGCATGACCTCGGACAAGTTATTTCGTCTCTCTGACTAAGTTTTCTCTTTGGATCTCAACTCCAGCGAGGGCCTGCATGACCTCGGACAAGTTATTTCGTCTCTCTGACTAAGTTTTCTCTCCTGTAAAATGAGTATGCTTAATAATAAGTAGGCTTAAAAAGCCTACTTCAGAGAGTGCTGTTAAAGATTAAAAGACTTCATTTAAAAATGCCAAGCACTCACAATAATGCCTGGTGCAAAATAAGCACCATTTCAGTGTCAGATGCTTTTATATGTCAAGGCTGAGGGTTAGAGGGACTCAATCACTCTGACCTCCTTGAAAAGCATGTCATATAATCAATTAAATTCCTTATATTTGACTCTTCAAATAATTACTTCCAATATACAATTCAAATGATCACTCCGAAGCCAGTTATTCCTCTCCTTCAAGCCTGCTAAAGCCTAACACCTTAGGAAATATGACAGCTTCCTGGTGGGCATGATAATTTTTAGCAGTATTGTCTGATATTGACTCATGATTTGCTCTGAAACCTTCCATGACCATATGCACCCAGACACACACATTTACACACACACACACACACAGCAATATAGTGTAAGGTCTTTTGTGTCTGATAAACCCAAGTTCAAATCCCCTACCATTTATAAGTGTGTGATAATGGACAAATTGTTGAATTTGCTAGCCTCATTCTCCTCATCTTAAAATGGGAGCAATAAAACCCATTTTAAATAAAATGAGTTTCTGTCTATCAGCATGTAGTCAGGGCCTGTGACAAGGAAACATTCTATAAATGGCAGCTAAAAAGCACCCATAGAGCATTACTCATCTGGAAAGGGGTCTCATAGAAATGATGCAATTTTTCTTTACAATGAGGTTATCGATTCCCTTTAAGGAGACTCTCAGCAGGATAGATGACCCTTCATTATTTCCATGGCAGACTCCTGGCATTTGGGGGTTCCAAACAAATCTGATTTACCACATCTGTGAGTCGCAAAGGTCGATAGACATTTCTTTGTAATGGCAGAAAATTATCGCATCGATAAAAATTGACCATTGTTCACATACAGAAGTTCTCCAAAGAGCATTGTCTGGGGTCTTCTGAAATGCAGAAGGCAAGGTTGATTAGGATCCACCATCTTTATCCAGAGGATTCTTTTTTTTTTTTTTAATAAATTTATTTATTTTAGTTGGGGGCTAATTATTTTACAATATTGTGGTGGTTTTTGCCATACACTGACATGAATCAGCCATGGGTTTACATATGTTCCCCATCCTGAACCCCTCTCCCACCTCCCTCCCCATCCCATCCCTCTGGGTCATCCCATTGCCCCAGCTCTGAGCATTTGTCTCATGCATCGAACATGGAATGGTGTTCTGTTTCACATATGATAATATACATGTTTCAATGCTATTCTCTCAGAATGTCCCACCCTCACCTTCTCCCTCAGAGTCCATAAGACTGTTCTATGCATCTGTGTCTCTTATTCTGTCTCGCATATAGGGTTATCATTACCATCTTTCAAATTCCATATATATGCATTAGTATACTGTATTGGTGTTTTTCTTTCTGGCTTACTTCACTCTGTATAATGGGCTCCAGTTTCACCCATCTCAATAGAACTGATTGAAATGTATTCTTTTTAATGGCTGTGTAATATTCCATTGTGTATATGTACCACAGTTTCCTTATCCATTCGTCTGCTGATGGACATCTAGGTTGCTTCCATGCCCTGGCTATTATAAACAGTGCTGTGACGAACATTGAGGTACACGTGTCTCTTTCAATATAAGGGCAAACCAAACCAGGTACAGTCACAAAATAAACCAGAGTGTAGAAAAGAACAAATGATTCCCTGCCTCTAGAAAATCATCAACCCTCAACACTGCTTCTGCAGGGATCTCTTAAGAGCCATACTTAATTATGTCACTTTCTCTTTAAGATCCTTCAGTGGCGCCCCACTTCCCATAAGCTAAAATCCACCCTAACTCACTGCTCCTCTTCAGCCTCATCCTTTGCCATTCTCCCCGACTATATCCACAACCTATACTCCAGTCCCACCAATTCTCATTGTCAACTCATCAAATCGCTCCTTAGACTCATGAAAGTTTACACGTCACTTCTTTGAGTCACTAATGTTGTTGCCAGCCATTCTGACTGTGATTCAACAGACTCTGTGATGATTTATTATTTTGTTCACCTTTCAGTCATGCCAGATCAACAAGACTCTTATAGTGCGCAATGCTTCCATGTCCTTTTTTAAGTCATAACCAATTTCCCATCAACTCTGATACAGGGCTTATTATTTAACTTTACTGAACTAACACCCAAAAAAGATTCCTTTTCATTATAGAGGACTGGAATGCAAAAGTAGGAAGTCAAGAGATACCTGGAGTAATAGGCAAGTTTGCCCTTGGAGTACAAAATGAAGCAGGGCAAAGGCTAAGAGAGTTTTGCCAAGAGAATGCACTGGTCATAGCAAACACCCTCTTCCAACAACACAAGAGAACACTCTACACACAGACATCACCAGATGGTCAACATCAAAATCAGACTGATTATATTCTTTGCAGCCAAAGACAAAGAAGCTCTATACAGTCAGCAAAAAACAAAACCAGGAGCTGACTGTGGCTCAGATCATGAACTCCTTATTGCCAAATTCAGGCTTAAACTGAAGAAAGTAGGGGAAACCACTAGAACATTCCAGTATGATCTAAATCAAATCCCTTATGATTATACAGTGGAAGTGAGAAATAGATTCAAGGGATCACATCTAATAAACAGAGTGCCTGAAGAACTATGGATGGAGGTTCATGACAATGTACAGGAGACAGTGATCAAGACCATCCCCAAGAAAAAGAAATGCAAAAAAGCAAAATGGTTGTCTGAGGAGGCCTTAAAAATAGCTGAGAAAAGAACAGAAGTAAAAGGCAAAGGAGAAAAGGAAAGATATACCCATTTAAATGCAGAGTTCCAAAGAATAACAAGGAGAGATAAGAAAGCCTTTCTGAGTGATCAATGCAAAGAAATAGAGGAAAACAATAGAATGGGAAAGACTAGAGATCTCTTTAAGAAAATTAGAGATACCAGGGGAATATTTCATGCAAAGATGGGTTCAATAAAGGACAGAAATGATATGGACCTCACAGAAGCAGAAGACATTAAGAAGAGGCGGCAAGAATACACAGAAGAACTGTACAAAAAAGATCTTCATGACCCAGATAACCATGACGGTGTGATCACTCACCTAGAACCAGACATCCTGGAATGTGAAGTCAAGTGGACCTTGGGAAGCATCCCTACGAACAAAGCTACTGGAGGTGATGGAATTCCAGTTGAGCTATTTCAAATCCTAAAAGATGATGCTGTGAAAGTGATGCACTCAATATGCCAGCAAATTTAGAAAACTCAGCAGTGGCCACAGGACTGGAAAAAGTCAGTTTTCATTCCAATCCCAAAGAAAGGCAATGCCAAAGAATGCTCAAACTACCACACAATTGCACTCATCTCACACACTAGCAAAGTAATGCTCAAAATTCTCTAAGTCAGGCTACAATAGTACGTGAACCATGAACTTTCAGATGTTCAAGTTGGATTTAGAAAAAGCAGAGGAACCAGAGATCAAATTGCAAACATCCATTGGATCATCGAAAAAGCAAAAGAGTTCCAGAAAAACATCTACTTCTTCTTTATTGACTATGCCAAAGCCTTTGACTGTGTGGATCACAACAAATTGTGGGAAATTCTCAAAGAGACAGGAATACCAGACCACCTGAGCTGCCTCTTGAGAAATCTGTATGCAGGTCAGGAAGCAACAGTTAGAACTGGACATGGAACAATGGACTGGTTCCAAATCAGGAAAGGAGTATGTCAAGGCTGTATATTGTCACCCATCTTATTTAACTTATATGCAGAATACATTAAGTGAAATGCCAGGCTGCATGAAGCACAAGCTGGAATCAAGATTGCCAGGAGAAATATCAATAACCTCAGATACGCAGATAACTCCACCCTTATGACAGAAAGTAAAGAGGAACTAAAGAGCCTCTTAATGAAAGTGAAAGAGAAGAGTAAAAAAGCTGGCTTAAAACTCAAGATTTAAAGATCATGGCATCCGGTCCCATCAGTTCAGTTCAGTCACTCAGTTGTGTCCGACTCTTTGTGACCCTATGAACCGCAGCACGCCAGGCCTCCCTGTCCATCACCAACTCCCTGAGTCCACCCAAACCCATGTCCATCGAGTCGGTGATGCCATCCAGCCATCTCATCCTCTGTCATCCCCTTCTCCTCCTGCCTTCAATCTTTCCCAGCATCAGGGTCTTTTCAAATGAGTCAGCTCTTCACATCAGGTGGCCAAAGTATTGGAGTTTCAGCTTTAACATCAGTCCTTCCAATGAACACCCAGGACTGATCTCCTTTAGGATGGACTGGTTGGATCTCCTTGTAGTCCAAGGGACTCTCAAGAGTCCTCTCCAATACCACAGTTCAAAAGCATCAATTCTTCTGTGCTCAGCTTTCTTTATAGTCCAGCTCTCATATCCATACATGACCACTGGAAAAACCATAGCCTTGACTAGACAGACCTTTGTTGGCAAAGTAATGTCTCTGCTTTTTAATATGCTGTCTAGGTTGATCATAACTTTCCTTCCAAGGACTAAGCATCTTTTAATTTCATGGCTGCAGTCACCATCTGCAGTGATTTTGGAGCCCAGAAAAATAAAGTCAGCCACTGTTTCCACTGTTTCCCTATCTATCTGCCATGAAGTGATGGGACCGGATGCCATGATCTTGGTTTTCTGAATGTTGAGCTTTAAGCCAACTTTTTCACTCTCCTCTTTCACTTTCATCAAGAGGCTCTTTAGTTCTTCTTCACTTTCTGCCATAAGGGTGGTGTCATCTGCATATGTGAGGTTATTGATATTTCTCCTGGCAATCTTGATTCCAGCTTGTGCTTCCTCCAGCCCAGCATTTCTCATCACTCCTTTGCAAACAGATGGAGACACAATGGAACCAGTGACAGACTTTATTTTCTTGAGTTCCAAAATCACTGCAGATGGTGACTGCAGCCATGAAATTAAAAGATGCTTGCTCCTTGGAAGAAAACCTATGACCAACCTAGACAGCATATTAAAAAGCAGAGACATTACTTTGCCAACAAATGTCCGTCTAGTCAAAGCTATGGTTTTTCCATTAGTCATGTATGGATGTGAGAGCTGGACTATAAAGAAAGCTGAGCACAGAAGAATTGATGCTTTTGAACTGTGGTATTGGAGAGGACCTTTGAGAGTCCCTTGGACTGCAAGGAGATCCAACCAGTCCATTCTAAAGGAAATCAGTCCTGAATATTCATTGGAAGGACTGATGCAAAAGCTGAAACTCTAATACTTTGGCCACCTGATGTGAAGAACTGACTCATTTGAAAAGACCCTGATGTTGGGAAAGATTGAAGGTGGTAGGAAAAGGGGACGACAGAGGATGAGATGGTTGGATGGCATCACCGACTCAATGCACATGGGTTTGTGTGGAATCTGGGAGTTGGTGATGGACAGGGAGGCCTGGAGTGCTGCGGTTCATGGGGTCACAGAGTCGGACAAAACTGAGCGACTGAACTGAACTGAGGTGAGTGCCACTTGGGAAGCCCCACTTTACTGTTACAAGCTGGATATTATTATACGTTCTGATGTCACATAGCTAGTTAATAACTGTTCTAATCAACACAGACATCAGAATCAGACAGAAATGGGCTAAAGTCTGATTGGGGTGTCAGTTCAGTTCAGTCACTCAGTCGTGTCTGACTCTTTGCGACCCCATGAATTGAAGCACACCAAGCCTCTCTGTCCAACACCAACTCCCAGAGTCTACCCAAACCCATGTGCATTGAGTCGGTGATGCCATCCAACCATCTCATCCTCTGTCCTCCCCTTCTCCTCCCGCCTTCAATCTTTCCCAACATCAGGGTCTTTTCCAATGAGTCAGCTCTTCACATCAGGTGGCCAAAGTATTGGAGCTTCAGCTTCAGCATCAGTCCTTCCAATGAATATTCAGGACTGATTTCCTTTACGATGGACTGATTGGACCTCCTTGCAGTCCAAGGGACTCTCAAGAGTCTTCTCCAACACCACAGTTCAAAGGCATCAATTCTGCGGCGCTCAGCTTTCTTCACTGTCCAACTCTCACATCCATACATGACCACTGGAAAAACCATAGCCTGGACTAGACGTACTTTTGTTGGCAAAGTAATGTCTCTGCTTTTAAATATGCTATCTAGGTTGGCCATAACCTTCCTTCCACGGAGTAAGCGTCTTTTAATTTCATGGCTGCAATCACCATCAGCAGTGATTTTGGAGCCCAAAAAAATAAAGTCTGACACTGTTTCCACTGTTTCCCTATCTATTTCCCATGAAGTGATGGGACCAGATGCCATGATCTTAGTTTTCTGAACGTTGAGCTTTAAGCCAACTTTTTCACTCTCCTCTTTCACCTTCATCAAGAGGCTCTTTAGTTCTTCTTCACTTTCTGCCATAAGGGTGGTGTCATCCACATATCTGAGGTTATTGATATTTCTCCTGGAAATCTTGATTCCAGCTTGTGTTTCTTCCAGCCCAGCATTTCTCATGATGTACTCTGCATAGAAGTTAAATAAGCAGGGTGACAATATACAGCCTTGACGTACTCCTTTTCCTATTTGGAACCAGTCTGTTGTTCCATGTCCAGTTCTAACTGTTGCTTCCTGACCTGCATACAGGTTACAGGTTTCTCAAGAGACAGGTCAGATGGTCTGGTATTCCCAGGTTGGGGTGTACCACCACTTATTTGCCATATGACTATTTGAAAGTAACCTGTTCGTGTTTTTACTGCTGTATCATGACTGCCCAGCAGGTGCTTAGCAAATGTTTCAAGGAATTAATCAACCTCAGCTCGCTCTGTAAGATGGGCTTGATAACGGCACCTACTTCTAATGCTGCTGCGAGGATTACATAAGATGATCCAAACACTTAGCATAGTGCCCAACTCCTGGTAGGGGGTCAAAAAATGATAGTTTTTATTATTATGTTACTTGTCCCATTCCAATCTTAACCTCAAACACCACCTCCAGTCGAAACACAATGTTACCTTTACAATACCATAAACCTCCTGCGGAGAAGGTAATGGCACCCCACTCCAGTACTCTTGCCTGGACAATCCCATGGACGGAGGAGCCTGGTAGGCTTCAGTCCATGGGGTCGCTAAGAGTCGGACACGACTGAGAGACTTCACTTTCACTTTTCACTTTCATGCACTGGAGAAGGAAATGGCAACCCACTCCAGTGTTCTTGCCTGGAGAATCCCAGGGACGGGGGAGCCTGGTGGGCTGCTATCTATGGGGTCGCACAGAGTCGGACACGACTGAAGCGACTTAGCAGCAGCAGCAGCAAACCTCCTGCTTTCCAGTGTCCACCTCGCCCAGTCTCTTCCTGGTGAAACCCTCACATCAAGGGTTAATTTCCACTTCATTGAAGCAGATATTTTCTACTCCAGAAAAACTGTTTCATACTATTCTGCACAGACACTGAACCATCTCCAAATCCTCTGCACCAGGAAAACTGGGCCACACCCGTTCCCATAAAGACACTTTACGGTCCCCCCCTCTTCCACACCAGGAGAACTAGACCCCACTCCTTCCCATACACACAGCACATGGCTCCCGCATCCTCTGTACCAGGAAGACTGGACTCTACCTTTTCTTTCATGGGCATCATCTGGTTCCACATTCTCTGCTCCAGGACACTGGGCCCCACCTCTGCCCACAGGAACACTGCAGTGCTATTCTCTGTGCCAAGAAAACAGAGGCCCATCCTTCCAGCATGGATACCACATGGCTCCTGTACCCTCAGCTCTAGGAAAACTAGACACCAGCTTTCTGTACATGGACACTATATGGTTCCTACACTTGCATCACTGCAGAGTTTGGTTATATAGTGACAAACCAACCTGGATTCAACTCTTAGGAAGTCCCTTAACATCTCTGAGCTTTGGCAATAGCTGCACAGTGTAATTCTTAGCAAATGACCCAACGAAACACGATGAACAATTAGAGTGTTCTTGGAGGAAGCCAGCAGAGATGGCTGCCCTGCTTCACTGTACCTTGCCACGGGCTGGACAGGAGCTTCACCTCCAGAATAACACTGCCATCTTTTTGCTTTATTTGGCCTTATTGTTTCTCCATTTGGGAGCCAAGTTATAGCCTCATAAAACAGCAGGAGTGCCAGAGAAATTGCTTAAATACAGTAACCATTAAAACCTCAAACTGCTGTGCTAATTAAATTGCCTTATTGCAACAAATTTTGTAATACAAGGCAAGTAAAAATGCCAGTCTCTCTCTTTGGCAAGAGGAAATAAACCCTTCTAGTTACGCTCACACTTGACTCCAAGGCAGACTGCAGCCCAGGGAAAGAGTGTACTCTCAGATCAGCTGGCTGGATTTCCCTCTACTCCAGGGAGGCTTCTACTCAGTCAGTGGCAGTTACTCAGGGCTGGTGGATGACAACAGAAAAACAACTGCCACTGAGTAAGGATTGGTTGCTGGCTGGATCCAAGAGTTCAACAGAGAAGCTCAGAGGGTTTTGTGCAAACAACTAGTCAGCAATAACTGAGCACCTGGCATCTGCATGTGATATATTAAGTTATTAAGCCCCCTGGTGTCAAGTCCTTGAATAAAACAGAAAGACTGCCCACATGAAAAGGGTACACAATGTAATTCTTAGGTCAGGAAGGTTAATAATGCAGACTCTGGAGCCAGATTGCCTGATAGGCACTCTCGTCTACCACTTACTAGCTGAATGCCCTTGAATTAGTACTTAACCTCTCTATGCCTCATATGTAAGCCAAGGCTAATACTAGTGAGTATTTAAGAAGGCCAGATGAGAATTAAATAAGTTAATATAGGAGAACAGTTTAACATGGGGTCTAGCACGTCTATTTATTTACACTAAATTTGGGGAATATTATTACAGTTACTATCAGTGATCAAAATACTGATCAGGAAATCAGAATTCCAGTCTCAGCTCTTCCTCTTATCTGAGGCCATTCTGGTCTGTGTCTTTAAATTTATTAATTTGTAAACTAGAGGAATTAGAAGGGAGACTTGAATTTTCTCTAAATCTCCTTCCAGCACTAAAATATTATGACCAATTAGAGTTGTACTCAGTGAAGTGTGATATATCATGCCACAGTGCGGCATGGTACAGGACACCAAGGAGAAGATATGAATTCAAGTGTCTACCTCATAGGTGCCAGGCATTGTGCTAGGCACTGACTATTTGCCTGGGTCAGTAAAAGGAGGACAGTGGGTTGAGTCTATGTACATCAAAACATAAGCCCTGGTGGGAGGGACGTTCAATTGGGAGGGAACATAGGTAAACCCATGGCTGATTCATATTGATGTTTGGTAGAAAACAACACAATACTGTAAAGCAATTATCCTTCAATTAAAAATAGATAATTAAAAAAAAAAACCATAATCCCCTGGCTATATGAGCCTGGCTGTCTCCCCTCTGCCTTTCACTGACTCTCAAAGTCAAGAAAACATACACAATACACCCAACAGAGTCAAAGGAGAGAGGCTGCATATCCAATAAGGTAATTCAACAAGGGTTTACTAAAAGGACTGTTTACAACGGGCAGGGCAGTGTGTACAAGGAAACTAAAGAGGCCACTCAAATATTCCTGGGATTTGGGTTTTAGTGAGGTATGGTGACCAGGAGATCATTACCAATGAAAAGATAGTTTGTTACTCAGAGTTCGCAAGGGGAAGGGGCCTGCTGCAACATGGAGGGTCACATGGGGAAGCCCCAGGGCCAGTCAGGAGGCAGAAGGAGCAGAAAGAAAATGCGGGTAAGAGGCTTCATTGTGATTTCCTCAAGAGAGAACAGGCAAGGCAGGGTAAGCAGGTTTGGCAGATTCAGAATGGACTGGTTTGAATAATTTGAATGGCCTCTCACTCCAGAAGTGGGTCCTGGCTGTCTAGCTCCTGGTGCTGGGGTGATTTAGGGCAAGAAGTGTCAGGTCTCTCCCTGCAGGAGTTCTATGTTATAAAAGAAGGCAGTGAGGGTAAGGACTCCTTATTGGTTAGTTTACTTATCAAAGGCATGCTCCAGGCAAGTCCAAGAATTATCTCTAAGAATTAGCTAACTCAGAGAGGGGCAATCTCATCCCCTCCTTGGATTCACTAGGCTCAAATATGTTAAAGCATCATAAATATAGTAAATAAGAAACATGATTAATACACACTTGTTGACCTGAAGGGACAAGAAAGGAAGTGGTTACCGGAACCCCAAAACAGAGAATCACAAGGAGAGGGACCCCCTGAAAAGACCTGCAACCCAGTCAAAGATCAGTCAATCCATGGTGACCAAGCACAGAAAGTCACCAGCAAGAGAAATAAATACCTAGCCCCTCTCCTCCTTTCCTCTGACTTCTTGTCAGGGCTCCACCTTGGCCAAATCCAGCTAAAAGCCAGAAGGCAAGGGAGACCGTTGACATGGTCCACACCGGTCTGCCTGCCACAGACAGCAAGGTGGAGAAGGATGGGGAGTGGAACTGAAGGGGCAAAGAGAAGACATTGGCACACACACGAAATACACATCCAAATCAGGACTGGAACCACACCAGAAAAAAACTGAGAATGGCTTCCAATTCAGAAAGAACCTGCAAATGGCCTACCCAAAACACCTGGGTTGAAGACTGCCTAAGGTAAAGCAACCCAAGATGAAAGGAGACCTTTATTCCTTCATTCCAGCCCTTAGCCTCTTCCTTCGTCTCAGCAGAAAACGTGGAACACCGTGGGAGAAGCAGACATGATTTCATCCATCTCTCGACAGGAATCTTCCATGAGCGCATCCTTCGGGCACTAGAGGATATTTAAAAGCCTGCTGTGCAAGACTGCTGACCTCACCTCTGCTGCCAGGAAACCTGCGGCAGACTCTTGTGCCTGAGCAATCACATCCCTGCTGTCCCCAGATGATCCAGGAGGAAGCAATGGGCCAAAGCCAATGCCTATGGTTGGAGCAGAATGAGCACCTACCAGCACAAGGAAGTATAAAGCCCAGCTCTGACCCTTAAGGAGTGTTAAAAGAAGTGGCCTAGATTGGGCTTCCCTGGTGGCTCAGACGGTAAAGAACCTGCCTGCCAATGCAGGAGACCTGGGTTCAATCCCTGGGCTGGGAAGATCCACTGGAGAAGGGAGTGGCAACCCACTCTAGTATTCTTGCCTGGAGAATTCCATGGACCGAGGAGCCTGGCGGGCTACTGTCCAGGAGGTTGAAGAGAGTCAGACACGACTGAGTGACTAGCACACACACTACAGAAGATAAGGGCTTCAGCTCTACGGGCAGACTAGAGTTTGAACCCAAAACTCACCACCTATCATCAAATCACTTACCTTCACCCAACCTCAGGCCTTCTACGAAGTGGACAGGAATAACACCTACAATGTTGATAGAGGGCCCAGCCTGGGCCAGGAGGTGCTCGTAACAGAAGAGTGAATGAAATAGTCTCCTTCTCTTTGGAACTCAGGCTCTAACAGTATATTGACAATAAATACATAAATTAACAAAAGTGTCCTAGATTGTCAAGGAGTGGTAAGTATAGAAAAGGAAGATAAAGTAGATTTTAGAATGAAGAGTGGTAAGGAGTGCTGTCAGGGTTTCCAGGCAAGGGTTCTTTGAGGAGGTGGGATTTAAGCACAGACTTGAAGTGAAGGAATAAATCCTGCAAACATCTGGGGAAGCAGTCTTCCAGGAAAAGAGAACTAAAGGCAAACATCCTGAGATGGGAACATGCTTGGCATTTGGGGAGTGTTGCCACAGTGAACAAGGGGGAGAGTGGTAGGAAATGAAGTCAGAAAGTGAGCCATGGGCCGGGCTTTTACTTAAAGTAGGACCAGGGACAAGGACAGGAGAATGACATGATCGGACCTGTGTTTCAGGAAGGTACCGCTGGCTGCCGTGTGGGGGGTGGACATGGGGGCAAGGAAAGCTGAGACAGCACTTAGGAGCCTACTGATACAGGTGAAGCACTTAACACTATAGGTGATACAACAAATTTTCAATAAATAGGACCTTAAAACATCCACTGGAAGGCAAAGCAGCATGGAGAATTTTCATATCTCCTCCTGCATTTCCTGCTGCTCACATCAGGGCTGAATTCAGGGCCAAATAAAACCAGCGGTCCCATCCAATGTGATGTCTCATAATTAACATTTTATTCAACACTTGAAAGTTCTAAAATCCTACTCATCATCAGCTTCCCAAACTCCTTTTTTTAAGGCAAGATTTTTCTAAGCCTGTGGCACAGGCACTTACATCCTGGTGGTCTATGGCATCTTTAAAAAAAAAAAAAAAAAAAAACCTTTATTTTAAAATGGTATCAACTTAAAATGACCCTAGCTGATCAAGAAGATATTTGAGAGTTTCAAGAGGTGTCCATCTCACTAAGTTTTAAGCAAATATCAGCTCCACATCCCAGAGCCTGGAATACACAGTAGGTAATAACCTGTTGAATGAATGAATGAATAAATAAATAATCTTGGAACAAACTGCACCGTGGCAACAAAGAGCCTAAAGAAAGATTATTAACGTGTTTCTCTGGGGCTGTTTATCTCACAATTAGTAGAGAGTCTCTTCATGATGGTTTATTTCTAGAATTTAGGAATCAAAGTGATACCACTGGCTATAAAACCAACACTTGGCTATACACCTTTTAAATGAATTTTAATTAATCATAGTTTCATGGATGGAGATAATTATCCAGCAAGAATACTAAGTACAGTAATACCTATACAAGGTCAAGGCCTAGATTATACCAGATGCTCAATAAATATCTGCCATCTTATTTAGAAAGCATATGAATAGAATTTTGTTTAAAAGGATGCTTGTGTCATTTTCCTCAGGTTCCAATAAATTCAACTCCTATGCAATTCCTGGCATGTAGAAAAGACAGTGACTTTTGCTTCACCTGAAACCATTTTAGGAATGTGGTGGGCAAATAAAAGAAGGTTCCTTACCCATACTTTGTTCAGTGCAGTTCAGTTGCACAGTCGTGTCTGACTCTTTGTGACCCCATGGACTGCAGCACAACGGGTTTCCCCATCCATCACCAACTCCCAGAGCTTACTCAAACTCATGTCCATAGAGTCGGTGATGCCATCCCACCATCTCATCCTCTGTCGTTCCCTTCTACCGCCTTCAATCTTTCCCAGCATCAGGGTCTTTTCCAGTGAGTCAGCTCTTTGCATCAGGTAGCCAAAGCATTGGAGTTTTAGCTTCAGCATCAGTCCTTCCAATGAATATTTAAGACTGATTTCCTTTAGGATTGACTGGTTGGTTCTCCTTGCACTCCAAGGGACTCTCAAGTTCAGTTCAGTCGCTCAGTCGTGTCCGACTCTTTGCGAGCCCATGAATTGCAGCACGCCAGGCCTCTCTGTCTCTCCAAAACCACAGTTCAAAACCATCAATTCTTCGGTGCTCAGCTTTCTTTATAGTCCAACTCTCACATCCATACATGACTACTGGAAAAACAATAGCTTTGATGAGATGGACCTTTGTTGGCAAAGTAATGTCTCTGCTTTTTAATATGCTGTGTAGGTTGGTCATAGCTTTTCTTACAAGGAGCGAGTCTCTTTCAATTTCATGGCTGCAGTCACCATCTGCAGTGATTTTGGAGCCCAAGAAAACAAAGTCTGCCACTGTTTCTATTGTTTCCCCATCTATTTGCTATGAAGTGATGGGACTGGATAACATGATTTTAGTTTTTTGAATGTTGAGTTTTAAGCCAGCTTTTCCACTCTCCTCTTTCACTTTCATCAAGAGACTCTTTAGTTCTTTGCTTTCTGCCATAAGAGTGGTGTCATCTGCATATCTGAAGTTATTGATATTTCTCCCAGAAATTCTGATTTCAGCTTGTGCTTCATCCAGCCCAGCATTTCGCATGATGTATTCTATATATAAGTTAAACAAGAAAGGTGACAATATACAGCCTTGATGTACTCCTTTCCTAATTTGGAACAAGTCCGTTGTTCCATGTCCAGATCTAACTGTTGCTTCTTGACCTGCATACAGATTCCTCAGGAGGCAGGTCAGATGGTCTGGTGTTTCCATCTCTTGAAGAATGTTCTACAGTTTGTTGTGATCCATACAGTCAAAGGCTTTGCATAGTCAATAAAGCAGAAGTAGATGTTTTTCTGGAACTCTCTTGCTTTTTCGATGATCCAACGGATGTTGGCAATTTGATCTCTGGTTCCTCTGTCTTTTCTAAATCCAGCTTGAACATCTGGAAGTTCACAGTTCACGTACTGCTGAAACCTGGCTTGGAGAATTGTGAGCATTACTTTGCTAGCGTGTGAGATGAGTGCAATTGTGTGACAGTTTGAGCATTCTTTGGCATTGCCTTTCTTTGAGATTGGAATGAAAACTGACCTTTTCCAGTCCTGTGGCCACTGCTGAGTTTTCCATATTTGCTGGCATATTGAGTGCGGCATTTTCACAGCATCATCTTTTAGGATTTGAAATAGCTCCACTGGAATTTCATCACCTCCACTAGCTTTGTTCGTAGGGATGCTTCCCAAGGTCCACTTTACTTTGCATTCCAGGATGTCTGGCTCTAGGTGAGTGATCACACCATCATGGTTATCTGGGTCATGAAGATCTTTTTTGTATAGTTCTTCTGTGTATTCTTGCCACCTCTTCTTAATATCTTCTGCTTCTATTAGGTCCACACCAGTTCTGTCCTTTATTGTGCCCATCTTTGCATGAAATGTTCCCTTGGTATCTCTAATTTTCTTAAAGAGATCTCTAGTCTTTCCCATTCTATTGTTTTCCTCTATTTCTGTGCACCGATCACTGAGGAAGGCTTTCTTATCCTTCCTTGCTATTCTTTGGAACTCTGCATTTAAATGGGTATATCTTTCCTTTTCTCTTTTGCCTTTCACTTCTCTTCTTTTCACAGCTATTTGTAAGGACTCCTCAGAGAGCCACTTTGTCTTTTTGCATTTCTTTTTCTTGGGGAGGGTCTTGATCACTGCCTCCTGTACAATGTCACAAACCTCCATCCATAGTTCATCAGGCACTCTATCTATCAGGTCTAATCCCTTGAATCTACTTCTCACTTCCACTGTATAATTTTAAGGGATTTGATTTAAGTCATACTGGAATGGTCTAGTGGTTTTCCCTACTTTCCTCAATTTAAGCCTGAATTTGGCAATAAGGACTTCATGATCTGAGCCACAGTCAGCTCCCAGTCTTGTTTTTGCTGACTGTATAGAGCTTCTCCATCTTTGGCTGCAAAGAATATAATCAATCTGATTTTGGTATTGACCATCTGGTGATGTCCATGTGTAGTCTTCTCTTGTGTTGTTGGAAGAGGGTGTTATCTATGACCAGTGCATTCTCTTGGCAAAACTCTATTAGCCTTTGCCCTGCTTCATTCTGTACTCCAAGGGCAAATTTGCCTGTTACTCCAGGTATCTCTTGCCTTCCTACTTTTGCATTCCAGTCCCCTATAATGAAAAGGACATCTTTTTTGGGTGTTAGTTCCAAAATGTCTTGAGGGCTTCATAGAACCATTCAACTTCAGTTTCTTCAGCGTTACTGTTCAGGGCATAGACTTGGATTACTGTAATAATGAATGGTTTGCCTTGAAAACGAACTGAGATCATTCTGTCGTTTTTGAGATTGCATCCAAGTATTGCATTTTGGACTCTTTTGTTGAGTATGATGACTACTCCATTTCTTCTAAGGGATTCTTGCCCACAGTAGTAGATATAATGGTCATCTGGTCATATCTACAGTAGTAGATATAATGGTCACAGTAGTAGATATAACGGTCATCATACCTTGTTCACCAGGAGTCAATTCAAAAGGTTAATTGTGAGTACATTGGCAAGCCAAGAAATTCAATAATGCCCAATGGAAAAGCCTCCTGGAGTCATTCTTATTACTCTTAATAAAGGCAGTCAATTCCAGCCCTCTCTTCCCATCACAGAGGAAGGAACAAGGATTGATGAGACAGTACCTCGGCAGAACTCTTAACCATAAAGCAACAGGCTAAAAATGGAAGAAAGACTTTTAGATACATCTGTCTTTGAGAGACATCCCGTTTCCCACTTTTTCAAACCGAAACCAGATTAACTGCCTGGGATTAGCTAATTGGGGAGTTCCCAGACATCAAGGCCATTCCAATTTACATGCCCTTCCTTGACCCTACAGTCTGCCCTCCACTGTCACCCATCTTAAGAAGAGAATGCCTTCCCCAGTCTCCAACCAGTGGAAAATGAAAAAACATCTGACTTTCACCCCATATCTTTTTCATATTTCATCTTCATTATCACCACCAAAAGTACAGAAATCATTATCTTTACCATGATGAACATCCAATTAGCATTTCCCATATAAATTTCATATTATAAAGGAGCTTGTAATGGATAATGCAAATTGCTAATAGCCTTTTTCTCCTGAGCTGAAAAATTGAGGTGCTTAACAAAGTGAAATTAAATCTGAGCCATTTTCAAACAAGTCAAGAACTTTAATTACTTGACGGCAAAAGAGAAGGAGAGACAAACTAAATTTTTAAATAGTCATATTTTAAAGCAGCAGTTTCCCTTTCCACCACACTGCTCAAGCTATCCCTCTGTATAGCTAAATGCTTGTCTTGTTGTGCTCAATAGGTTTTAAGCTATTGTGAAAATTGTTAAATGTGACTTTTTTCATTAGCAGTACTATTCAGTAAGTCGGAAACTTATTCCAAATATGCATTCTGTTTGCTCGATGACATTTTAATGGGTTTCCATCCACCATCGTTCCTCAAAAGACAGATCTCATAAGTGACACCATTCCCCCCTCTAATTAGAACATGTTGATTTAAGCAACAACAGAAGACACTGTGGTTTAATGAAGCAGAATCCTAGCATTATCCAGTCAGATCAAGCTGGCCTATGTGTTAGGCAAGATGACAGTGGTTGAACATCCGTGCTCTGAAGCCACAAACCTAGATTCAAAACTTGGCATCACCACTTATCTCTGTTAATTAATCTCCCTGAAGTGAAATGAAAGCAACCTCTGAGAAATATTGTGAGAATTATCCACACACACACACACATATTTATATATGTATGAAACACTTAGAACAATGGCTGAAAAATAATATGCTCAATAAACAGTAGAGAGAAAAGGAAACTTAATTCTGACTTTAAAACTGAGAATGAACTATCTAGCCATTCAATAAATACGCATTGAGTTCAATATGTACCAGTCACTTGAGATATATCAGAGAAGAAAAAAGACCTACCAAAAAATCTCTGGGGAAATAAACAATAAATAATAAATATAATAAAGAGGCAAATCATGTAGTAAGTATCCCTCAAAGGAAATAAAAATAGAACCAGGTAAGGGAGATTAGGAATGGGGGAGATGGAGATGGTTTGCTAGTTGCAATTTTAAAATATGGTAACCAGATTTAGTTAGGGCAATTTTAAATAGGGTAACCAGAAATAGTTCTAACCAGAACTCTAGATTTTGAAGGTAGAATCAAAAAGATTTACTGAAGGACTGAATGTGGGATGTGAGAGAAAAAGAAGTGTTAAGGATGACTCCCAAGATTTTGGCCTGACCAACGGCAAGGATTGAGTTGCCACCAGCTGAGATGGTAAGGACTGAATGCATACTGCCAATCGACGGTGAGTGTCTATGTGTGTAGATATGAGATGTGAGAAAAAGAAGAGTTAAGAATGACTCAAAGTTTTTGGCCTGAGCAACTGCAAGGATGGAGTTGCCCTCGAGATGGGAAAGCCTAGAAGTGGTACCAGTTGAATGGTGAGTGTCTGTGTGTGCTATACCACCTCCCAAGCATCCAGAGATGGCAACTGCCTTGATAAGATGTTAGGGAAACTTCCAGATCTTCCATTCTATGATGTTTTTATTTGGCTCTGAGGAATGTCTCATTTTATTACCTCAGTAAAGGTTGTGGTTTCACAAAACTTCCTACTTCTGCTTTATAATGAAGGAAGGTAAATAGGCAGGGGGTACATATGCATTAAAAATAGTCAAATATATACAGGTATCTAAAAATGTGCCTGTATTACTAACTGGCTATTGGCAGTAATAAGTACTCAATACTTTTTATTTTAATAAGTATGACCACATGATGTGAACAATGAGCAGACATTAGCAGAGGGCCTTGAATGGTGCTCTGATGAGACAATATGGTACAGCAGAAGTTACACCCCAGGGCAGTTAGGGTGCAGCCATCCTGCTTCACATGAGACTCTCCTGGGTTTAGTACCGAAAGTTTCATGGTCCATAGAACTCCCCTGTGCTGTGCTTAGTCACTCAGTCGTATCCAACTCTTTGCAACCTCATGGACTGTAGCCCACCAGGCTCCTTTGTCCATGGGGATTCTCCAGGCAAGAATATTGGAGTGGGTTGCCATGCCCTCCTCCAGGGGACCTTCCCAACCGAGGGATCAAACCCAGGTCTGCCACACTGCAGGCAAATTCTTTACCAACTGAGCTACCAGGGAAGCCCAAGAATACTGCAGTGGGTAGCCTATCCCTTCTCCAGGGGATCTTCCCAACCCAGGAATTGAACCAGGATCCTGCATTACAGGCAGATTTTTACCAGCTGAGCTACCAAGGAAGCCCACAGAACTCCCCAGCTCCAGGCAAAGTAGGACAGCTAGTTATCCTAGCATGGGATGTCAGGTACATAATGTCTATTTGACGTTCAAGTGTTGATGTCAAGTAAACAGATGAATACGTGAAACTGGAGTTAAAGAGTGAGGAGAAATAAATCTGGTTGTTGCCAGCATAAAAACGGTATTTAAAATAATGAAAATGTATCATATCACTATGAGATTTTACAGTCAGTAAAAAGTATTCTCCAGTACAGATTTGTTCAGTACATACTGAATGCCAAGTACTAGGAATACAGGTAATAGTTCAAGCCCTTTCAACAGCCACAGACAAATAACCAACCAGTTCTAGCGCATTTTGATGTGTACAATGTCAGTGGTGGTCCCAGCAGGAACAGGATGATAGTGCAAAGGCTTTGAAGAATGAATAGGAGCTTTAAAAGGCAGATGAAGTGGTAGAAAGAGGGGAAGTGAATTCAGAGCAAAAACTACAGTACATATGATAACATGGAGAAGTGAAACAGCATGGAAGGTTTCAGAAAACTCAAGTTTGATGGTTTGGGCTCATGAAATGAAAAGACAGAAGTGGTAAGAAATGAGGTTAAAAATTCCCCATTTATCACCAGCAGGTAGGCACTTGAATTTCAGCACGACCAGAAGTAGTGCAGAAACACAGGGCACACTGACCAGAAACATGGCTACTTCAAAGACCTACTAAGTAAATGCAGCATGGCATTGCTGTTCAAACTTCACAAATCATTAAAAATATAAATGTGGGAAAGTAGTTTTCTCAATTTTTAGTTCTTTCATCTAAAAACAGAGCTAACAATAATCATGAAATATTTAGCCAAGTTTCTTCATGGATTCATAGAGGTAAGCAAACTGACAGATTTACAAGGATAACAATTCTTTTGTAAAAGTGTTGACTTTACCATTCTAAACAACGATACAAATCAACCATGCCCAATAGAGAAAGGAAAGTCATAACACAAGTGCATCTGTGGAAGTAAGGGCAGGTGGAGGCCCACATGAGCTCTGTCAACCACAGTCTGGGTAACATAAATCTGTAACATTTTAGAACTAGAAGAACACGTGAATTATGAGTTTGGCAGTTTTTAAACTTATTTTAGCAATAGAACCTGTGTGTCATACAGAATCCTATAGATAATCTCAGTTTATAAGTTTACTAAAAATAGAACTGTCCCAAGTGAGTCCTGGACTGGGAGAAGGGAAGACAGTTCTTTCTGTTCAACTTCCAAGGCTCTCCTCCTAGGCCACGAAGACATCACCCAGAAACTTGGAGCTCCACAGAACAGTTTAAGACAACTGCTGTAGATAATCTAACACAATCCCCTCATTCTGTAAGACCAACAGCCAAGAGAAGATTGTCATTTACCCAGAGTCACAGAGTTCGTCAACCTCCACTGCACCATATATTTCCCCACAGCACCATGCCTAAGGGCAAACATCGGAATTCTTTTTTTTTTTTTTATAAATTTATTTATTTTAGTTGGGGGCTAATTACTTTACAATATTGTAATAGTTTTTGCCATACATTGACATGAATCAGCCATGGGTTTACATGTGTTCCCCTTCCTGGACCCCCCACCCACCTCCCTCCCCATCCCATCCCTCTGGGTCATCCCATTGCCCCGGCCCTGAGCCCTTGTCTCATGCATCGAACATGGAATGGTGCTCTGTTTCACATATGATAATATACATGTTTCAATGCTATTCTCCCAGAACGTCCCACCCTCACCTTCTCCCTCAGAGTCCATAAAATTGTTCCATGCCTCTGTGTCTCTTATTCTGTCTCGCATATAGGGTTATCGTTACCATCTTTCAAATTCCATATATATGCAAGTGAATTCTTTACCACTGAGCCACCTGGGAAGTCAATGAACCCTAGGACTTCCAGCTAAAAGAGGATTGGCCACATAACTTTAATTACTATCTCTCTCCAGACTCTCAATATTACAGTATAAGGATCAAAAAATATAAATTCATAGTGACAAAGAGAATAAGAGAGATAGCAGGAAACGTAACAGTGTAATCCATTTCTGGAAGACAGAAAGAGGAAGAGACAGGGAAGTGAGAAGCGGAAGAGGTCACAGCTTAAGCACATGCAGAAGGGAAAGGGAAGGCTAAAAGGGCTTATTTTTCACTGAAGCTCAGAGAGGCTCAGTCAGGGATGAGAGTCACAGATACAGGTGATGTTAGCAAGGGGTTGCAGGCCTGAAAACAGGAAGATTGGCTAAATGTCAGCATTTGGAATAGTCTCCCTACCACACACCCACACACCCACACACACACCCTTGCAAAGAAGATTTGTGTTTTCATATTGAAAGGGCACACTGAGTACACACAGTAATAAGTGACAGAAGACTTCCTCATGGCACGTTCATGTGAAATTTCAAAATGTCAGTCATGAAGAAATGACCCTACAAGTTTCCAGAAATATAGAGAGGAATGAAAATCAGGAAGGCATCGAACTTTCCAACAGCACAACAGATTGGTAGATGACAAGACATATTTAAGACCCTCAAGGTAAAACATTGGGTCAAAAATTGATTTTTATGTGCAGTAAAATAATTTAAGTATAAAGGTAGATAGAGAATTATTTGAACATGCAATAATTAAGAGAACATTGTTTCTGTGATCCTTTCCTGAAGAACCTCTCATGGACCAAATGACTAGAAATAAATCCAAGGTCTAAAGGTGAACACAAATTTGTATTTACCTGTAAAACTAAGATTAAATGATGTTTACACAGGAGACAATATAATGGGTATATCCCCTTACAAAGTAGACATAGTACAACTATCAAAAAGTAGGATAGGATGGAGAGAGTGTCTGAAAATAGATTAAATTCACTTATTGTCTTATAGATATTAAGCGAGAATAAAAGAATACTACTTCAAATTAGGGGCTTCCCAGGTGGCGCTAGTGGTAAAAACCCTGCCTGCCAATGCCGGAGACCCAGGAGATACAAGTTCAATCCTGGGTCGGGAAGATGCCCTGGAGGAGGGCATGTCAGGCCACTCCAGTATTCTTGCCTGGAGAATCTCATGGACAGAGGAACCTGGCGGGCTCCAGTCCATGGGGTCGCACAGAGTGGACCTGAGTGCAGTGACACAGAACACCCACAAGCTCTTCAAATTAGATGCTTGATATAAAGAGGGAGTGGAGACAAAAGTCTGCCAGCTGATTTCAATACTGCTTATAGTTGGGAACAAACCAGAAACAGACCAAAGATAAGGAGACTAAGAGTACCACAAAAATGTCTTTGAGTAAAGGTTTCCACTCAAACAAAAATACAAATCTCCCAAAATAAATGAAAAAACATAGCCCCAAGAAGAGATAAATGAGATCAAGTAAATAAAGTAGATAATAAATCACTTTATGTGTGTGTGTACTTGTTTATGTACTTACATATATGCTTATGTTAAAAATTTTACATATATGCTTATGTTAAAAAAGTTAACATTTGTAAGTAGATACAGTTTTTAAAAAATTACCTACAGAGTTGAGAAGGAACAGACTGGAAGAGATAAGATTTGAAGCTAGAATTCTTAGAAAATATCTTGTGCTATAGATTATACTTTAGAATATTGTAAAAATTTTACATAATTATAAACATAAAATTAAACTAGGAGCAATTCCTAAACTTTAATTAAATAAATTAGCCTAACTATACACGATTAGTGGCATACCCACTAAAAAATAATAAGTGACTTTATAGTAACTTGGCTGTGCATTCCTAGTAGAAACACACAAAAATAATTTTAAAAATTATTTTGAGTCTTCCTATCATTGATGGTAGTTGTGGTACCATTACTCTGAGGCTGATTTCTGTGTAGTGCAGGATAAAGCAAATAAGTTATTGTTGTTACTGAGCATCAGGATTTGCACACTGGATGATAACATACAGACACAAGATTAACAAGATTAAGCAAATACCCTGTAATCCTAAATTTGAATTAAAAGAATCAATTATAAGACTATGAAACACTTTTTCACTGAAAATTTAAAATATATACTCCTTAAGCTTCTATAAATGCCTAGAAATAATAATCCGACCAGTAGTAATGAGCACTCCTAGTACCTACATGGGCTTCCCCGATAGCTCAGTTGGTAAAGAATCCGCCTGCAATGCAGGAGACCCCAGTTCAACTCCTGGGTCAGGAAGATCCGCTGGAAAACGGATAGGCTAGCCACTCCCTATTCTTGGGCTTCCCTTGTGGCTCAGCTGGTAAAGAATCCGCCTGCAATGCGGGAGACCTAGGTTTGATCCCTGGGTTGGGAAGATCCCCTGGAGAAGAGAAAGGCTACCCACTCCACCTGGTAGCTCAGTCAGTAAAGAATCTGCCTGCAGTGCAGGAGATGCGAGTTCTATCCCTGGTTTTGGAAGATCCCCTGGAGAAGGAAATGGCAAACCACTTCAGTATCCTTGCCTGGAAAATACCACGGACAGAGGAGCCCATGTGATCGCAAAGAGTTGGGCAAGACTGAGCAACTAACACTTCACAGTAACCACACAGAGGCCCCCCAAATTTTTTCCCACTAAAAGGAAACAGGTGCCCTTGCAGAAATGGCTGAATCTAGATCTAGGACTAAAACTGCTATCTCATCATTGAAAACAAAAATCTCCATATGGAAACATGGATTTTGTCATGGACCATGTCAAAAAGATTACAGAACCAAATGTGAATAAGCTTCCACTGGCCAAAGCTGGGACCATCTGAGTATCAACAAAGATAACTGCAATTATTTTAGACACATCATACCCATTTAAATGCATCAGATATTAATTCATTGGAAGGACTGATGTTGAAGCTGAAACTCCAATACTTTGGCCACCTCATGTGACAAGCTGACTCATTGGAAAAGACTCTGATGCTGGCAAGGATTGGGGGCAGGAGGAAAAGGGGACAACAGAGGATGAGATGGCTGGATGGCATCACCAACTCGATGGACACGGGTTTGGGTAAACTCCGGGAGTTGGTGATGGACAGGGAGGCCTGGCGTGCTATGATTCATGGGGTCGCAAAGAGTCAGACACGACTGAGCGACTGAACTGAACTGAACTGAAACACACAAAAAAGTTCATGGGTAACTTTCAGAGAATGGAAGGGACCCAACTCATTCTGTTAAAAACTGGTAAATAAAAGGAAAATACTAGGCAGCTATCCTGCCTTTTCTATATAAGTCTGTGGGGAAGTTGTCAAGTTGGGAGAAGAAAACCAGTACAGAAAGAGCAACATGACTAAGACCAAGATCCAGTAAAGCTGAGAAACAGAACCAGGGATAGAGTGACCAGCTCAAACTTTTCCTTGGTTATTGATGAAAGTTCCACACCTCAGGAAACCCCTGGGTCCTAGGCATTCCGGAACAGTTGCTCACGCCACCTACAGAAAAACTCCCATGGTCAAAACCTCACATGGATAGAGCAGCTAGGTTATAACCAAACTAGCCTAACACTTGCTTGAAGGCCTAGCTTCTGCACTTAGAAATACGACTTTGTTCATTTTAAAGGGGTTACTGGTACTGTTATAACTGGTACATAATGGTCCCTTTTGATCCATAATGATAACAATAACTTCTAATTACTGAGAACCTATCTTTTGCCAGGCATAATATAAGCACTTTACAAGGAATTTCTCACTGAGTATTAATGCTAACCATATGAAATTAGTACCACTTTTATTTCCATTTACAGATGAGAAAACTCAAGTTTCCATGGTTTAAGGTATTTTTCCTAACGTGGCCCCTCTCCTAAGTGGCAGCACCTGGATTAGACCATAGGTCAGTCTTGCTCCAAAATCTTTCCTCTTTATCATTACTCCACATTATCTCTTGCTTATTCTCTCTACCAAGCAAATATTCCAATCATCAATGATCAAGAATTAGATACAGGATCTTAAAGTCACCCATCCACTTTAAGATCAAGAAATGTTTTGGATAAGCTCAAATACAGAATATTTTAATAACTCAAGAGTATTATTCTCCTAACTACCAAATCTAGGTCTAGGCTAGCCAATTTCAATTTAATTTTGCTTTATGGAAGAATCAAAGTAGGGTCTTAATAGCCTACAAATCTAATTGGTATTTGACTCATCAAAGCCCATGCGATCATATGGGAGAGGACCAAAGTTTTACTACCATACCAGATAAATAACCCCAAAATTTTAAACTCCCTGACGGAACAAAAAAGACAACTGACAAGTGAGAATCAGCAGCGAAGTAGTAATAGATTCTCTAAATTCATTCATTGTGTTGTCTTAATGGTGACTGGCAAGTCACTGCATTTATGGAGGAAGAGATGTGAGCAAGGAAACCTCTTTCAAGTTCCTGACTGACAGCTAAGGATCCAGTTTCTTAAAATACAGCCTTTACAGGAATTAATAAAATCTACCCATCATAAAACTAGAGACCATCTGCAATGAGGGAAATCAAACTCTGAGCCTAGGGCTCAACTGAGGCTCTACTACTACCAGGGTTATAGCTGTAGATAAATATGCAGAGAACACAGCCAGGATAAGATTAAAAGAAACCATTAGAAAGAAATTAGGGGGAATCCTAATTTTACAAGTATTTAAGCATCCTTTAACAAATATGTGGGAATCAGAGTATGATACATAGTATACAAAAGTATACAAACGTTAGACCCACACAGACCCAATATCTCATCTTACTCTTCCAGTTAGCAGTAATAATTACAATTTTACTATTGCTAGCATGTATTAATTGTTTAGTATATCAAGCTTCGTAATAAGTATCTGACTTATGTTCAAATTAAGGACACACAGGAAGTGAGACCTGCATTTTAATCGGTCCATTTGACTTTAAAATCTACTCCACAAGGAAGTGAGACCTGCATTTTAATCGGTCCATTTGACTTTAAAATCTACTCTTCACACCACAAAGACCTTCGAACAGACAGATGCCTGGAAGATGCCAGCACTTCCAGAGAGGCTGGATTTCTTCCTCTCTATCCTTCCCACACACAGCCCTCATCCTCACCCAATGTACTTAACAGATATGGGAATTGGGGGAATTGCTATGGACCCTCAACTTCATCTTCCAAGTGTGAATAAGCACTTGCCTCTTTGGGCTGTTAAGAGAATTACATGAAACCATAGCTCAATAGCGGAGAAGGAAATGGCAGCCCACTCCAGTATTCTTGCCTGGAGAATTCCATGCCCATAGGGTCACAAGAATCGGACACGACTTAGAGACTAAACTTCATTAGCACCACCATAGCCCAATAGAGGCTTATCTCACCATAGGATTAGCTCACCCAATAGAGGCTTATCTCACTGCAGGACTTTAGTTAAGTGTGAGCTCCCATTGTATACAGCTGTGCTAGGTAGTAATGTGAAACTCCAAAATTATAAAACCCAGCCCTTGCCCTTAAAATATTTACAATCAATTTCATGTCATCCATAAAGTGGAGCAACTATTCTCAACTTACTAGTGGTGACTTGATATCCACCTTAGGGCAATGTTCCGGGCCAGATGATGTACTGATTTGATTCGATGTAACATTTCATTTGCCCTTAGTTCTTTAGCTTGTACAATGCCCTCCCTTCAAAGGTTTCCTACCTATGAAGATGAAAAGACTGTCCAAAATCTTGCTCTAAGACTTAGTTTCGATCAATGGAAATGCAGCAAACTTCCTGTCACAACCATGACCCCCACTAGATACTGTGTGGGCTTTAAAATGCTGATAGCAGAAGTCCTGAATGCAGTATGTCCTCATTCTTGTGGGGACACAGTCACAATCCATTATCAATAACAGTTAAAATACCAAAATCATCACTGCTTTTTTTAACTAATATGAACATCATCACAACAATTAATATAGTATAACTCTTATTGTTAACTTTCTAATACATCTCGCTGAGTGAGAAAAGGGTGGGATTATGGCTGACCCACTAGAAATTATTCACATGACGATCATCCAACATAGACATTATGTCAGAAAATTAGTTTGAGAATTACTGATCTTTGGGGGTGAAAATGAAAGGGATATTTATCTTGAACAAGGATATCACGATATACATAATAGATATGACATCATTGGATATCACTAAGCACTTTTCTAACGGATTGATTCAAATTAACACATAATATTAATGGGGTGGATGCCGTGACTCATGAAAAAGGAGCAAACACCAAGTGCTGCCAATTTCCAAGCAGGGACAGGTTCATTCCGTTGAGGCGATCAAGAGGGGCCTCATGGAGAATGTGACATTCCAGCTTGGCCTGGAGACATGAGTGATGATGGACAAGGAGAAAGACCAGGAAAGGAGCACTGCAGGCAAAAGACACATCATGAATAGAAGCAAAGTAAAGGGAACGTCAGTCTTCCCTGGTGGCTCAGACGGTAAAGAATCTGCCTGCCAATGCAGGAGACACAGGAGACGTGGGTTCCGTCCCTGGGTGGGGAAGATCCCCTAGAGAAGAGAAAGGCAACCCACTCCAGGATTCTTGCCTGGGAAAGCCCATGGACAGAAGAGCCTGGCAGGTTCCAGTCCATGGGGTCGCCAAGAGTCGGACATGACCGAGCGACTAACACACACACAACACACAATAAAGGGGGTGTGAGAAGTACATTCTGGAAACACAAGCAGTGCGTCCTGACTAAAGGACAGAGACAGAAATACAGTTGGAAAGGAAGGTGCAGGTTAGCTTGTGGAGAATTTTAAACTTCAGACAAGCTAAGGGATTTAGACTTTAATTAGCAAGGACATTCAGAAGAAGCCTTGGAGTGCTTCTTAAGCGGAAGTAATCTTGTGAGTAAGGCAGAGGTCCCAGTCAAGGGTGATAGTTTAATAAATTTCTATTACTATTATCACAGAAAAATCAATAACCCTACAGTGTATTCCACGCTGGAATCATGTCTGCTACCTGTCAACAGGCCCAAGAGAAATGACTTCTGGCAACTCGAGTTGAAGGAAAATGTGTTTATCGATGCTTAGTTTAATTTATTGCTGCTTCAAGGGGTTGACAAAAAGAGAAGGCAAGCTCAGAGGAAAATTGCAAGGGTGGTAACGTTGCCCAGATCATTTTAAGGAAATACAGAAATATTGTATTCTCTCAAACTATCAAGACACAACATCGAGTTACTATTGAAGCCCTTCAAGGATTCACAAACTGAAAGGGATACATGAAATCCATCCAGAGGTTCCCAAATCAGGCTCCCCAGGAGCAGTTATTCACTCTTTCATATCACAGCTAATTAAATAAAAATATTTGAGGGTACAAAGTCAAAGAAATCTAAGACTTCATAAAGCACTGAAATTACATACAACTCTCACTTAGCTTCTTGTAATATTAGTCAGGGCTCTTGCAGCTATTAAGTGACAGAAACTTAACTCAAGCTAGCTTAAATAGAAAGAAACTAACTCACGCAGCCGCAAAGCCTAGGAATTTAGACAAACATAATTCCAGGTGTGCAAACGGTTTAACTGTCCACTTTTACCATCACTCATCTTTGCTTTTCTCTAGGTTGGCTTTATTATCTTCATAAGGAATAGGAATAGCCACAGCAATTCCAGTTTATGTTAATAATATTAACATATTACCTTTATAACTTACGATTCTCTCCAAATTAAAATACCATATCTCTGTGTCACACATCAAGTTTCCCAGAATGCTCAGATTAGTCTGCTTAAAACACATGATCACTCCTTAAATTAATCACAATGGTCAGTTAGAATATGTCCAGCCTGCCCACCTTTATTATTAAAGGTAACACCCTTGTACCAGGGTATCATAACAACCCTGAAATCTCAAAAACATGAGAAGCTTATTTCTTGACCAAGCATGAGTTCAGAGTGAAAGAAAGTGAAAGTGACTCAGTGGTCTCCAACTCTTTGTGACCCCATGGACTGTACAGTCCATGGAATTCTCTAGGTCAGAATACTAGAGTGGGTAGCCTTTCCCTTCTTCAGGGGATATTCCCAGCCCAGGGGTTGAACCCAGGTCTCCCACATTGCAGGCAGATTCTTTACCAGCTAAGTCACAAGGGAAGCCCAAGAATACTGGAGTGGGTAGCCTATCGCTTCTCCAGGGGATCTTCCTGACCCAGGAATCGAACCAGGGTCTCCTGCATTGCAGGCGGATTCTTTACCAATTGAGCTACCAGGGAAGCCCAGAATGGATGTTCCTAATTAGCACGACCCAGATAATCACGATGGTGTGATCAATCACCTAGAGCCAGACATCCTGGGATGTGAAGTCAAGTGGGCCTTAAAAACCATCACTACAAACAAAGCTACTGGAGATGATGGAATTCCAGTTGAGCTATTTCAAATCCTCAAAGATGATGCTGTGAAAGTGCTGCACTCGATATGCCAGCAAATCTGGAAAACTCAGCAGTGGCCACAGGACTGGAAAAGGTCAGTTTTCATTCCAATCTCAAAGAGAGGCAGTGCCAAAGAATGCTCAAACTACCACACAATTGCACTCATCTCACACACTAGTAAAGTAATGCTCAAAATTCTCCAAGCCAGGCTTCAGCAATACGTGAACCGTGAACTTCCAGATGTTCAAGCTGGTTTTAGAAAAGGCCAAGGAACCAGAGATCAAATTGCCAATATCCGCTGGATCATCGAAAAAGCAAGAGAGTTCCAGAAAAACATCTATTTCTGCTTTATTGACTATGCCAAAGCCTTTGACTGTGTGGATCACAATAAACTGTGGAAAATTCTGAAAGAGATGGGAATACCAGACCATCTGACCTGTTTCTTGAGAAACCTGTATGCAGGTCAGGAAGCAACAGTTAGAAGTGGATATGGAACAATAGACTGGTTCCAAATAGGAAAAGGAGTACGTCAAGGCTGTATATCGTCACCCTGCTTATTTAACTTATATGCAGAGTACATCATGAGAAATGCTAGGCTGGAAGAAACACAAGCTGGAATCAAGATTGCCAGGAGAAATATCAATAACCTCAGATACGCAGATGACACCACTCTTATGGCAGAAAGTGAAGAAGAACTAAAGAGCCTCTTGATGAAAGTGAGAGAGGAGAGTGAAAAAGTTGGCTTAAAGCTCAATGTTCAGAAAACTAAGATCATGGCATCTGGTCCCATCACTTCATGGCAAATAGATAGGGAAACAGTGGATACAGTGTCAGACTTTATTTTTGGGGGCTCCAAAATCACTGCTAATGGTGATTGCAGCCATGAAATTAAAAGACGCTTACTCCTTGGAAGGAAGGTTATGACCAACCTAGATAGCATATTTAAAAGCAGAGACATTACTTTGTCAACAAAGGTCCGTCTAGTCAAGGCTATGGCTTTTCCAGTGGTCATGTATGGATGTGAGAGGTGGACGGTGAAGAAAGCTGAGTGCAGCATATTTAAAAGCAGAGACATTACTTTGTCAACAAAGGTCCGTCTAGTCAAGGCTATGGCTTTTCCAGTGGTCATGTATGGATGTGAGAGGTGGACGGTGAAGAAAGCTGAGTGCCAAAGAATTGATGCTTTTGAACTGTGGTGTTGGAGAAGACTCTTGAGAGTCCCCTGGACTGCAAGGAGATCAAACCAGTCCATCCTAAAGGAGATCAGTCCTGGGTGTTCATTGGAAGGACTGATGTTGAAGCTGAAACTCCAATACCTTGGCCACCTCATGTGAAGAGTTGACTCATTGGAAAAGACCCTAAATGCTGGGAAGGATTAGGGGCAGGAGGAGAAGGGGACGACAGAGGATGAGATGGTTGGATGGCATCACCGACTCGATGGACATGGGTTTGGGTAAACTCTGGGAGTTGGTGATGGACAGGGAGGCCTGGCGTGCTGCAGTCCATGGGGTCACAAAGAGTCAGACACGACTGAGCAACTGAACTGAACTGAATTAGGAGAAGGGATCCCTGTTCCATGAAGTCAGTCAAGTACATGTGTATGGACTTTACATATATTGGAAAAGAAACAAGATCTGATGTCTTTGTTGTACAAATAAGGAAGGTATATCGTATGTCTCAAGGATCACAGTTCCAGACCCAGAACAGCAACTTGTTCACTGGGTACCCTAGAATACCTCTCTTCATTTGATCTGAGAGTCGCCTCTCTCATTTGTAAAATGAAAGCATCAGGCCATGTCACTACTTTGCTCCAAATCTTTAGTTTTTAAATATCAACACAGTGTATGTATACAGTACTCAGTTCTTCTTATAAAAATTAATGCATCTCTTCATAATATAAATAGTTGAGACTCACTATGACACAGTGAAGGGGATGGAGGGAGTGAAAAGACTGTGGGAGTTTGATCCTAGCCAACCTGGTATCAAAAACAGAGATGATGCTGTTCTCACAAGATAGAAATAATGTTTCCTACACCCACATCTTGACATATGGATGTGGATGTGTATGGTGTTGTGATGGGAGTGTGATAAGTTATTGTAATTTTAAAGTTTATATAATCTTGTGAAAGCCTTATTCTCTGAGTCAATCTTGGATGAAAAAATGTTACCAATAAGATCTCTTAAGATTCTATCTGCCAGAAAAGTACCTTACTCATCTTATGACTCCAATGAACTATAAATACTGGTAACAACAAGGGCTCCTGGGGCTTGAAACATCTAGACTCTAAACCAGTACATTCTATTACCTAGCATAGATGACGCGTCAATAAATGTTCAGGAAAGGAAGGAAGGCGTCAAAGGGAAGGGGGAGGGGGAAGACAGAAGGAGAGGAGGGAAAGGTTGGTGAGGTGAAGGTTATATAATGGTTGGAAAGGCTTACTTCAGTGCTCACCACACACACACTCATAGGTACTCACTCACCCTTCGCTGCAACCATAAAACATTGCCATGTGCCCAAAGAAACCGCTTTCAGCACCCTTCCCCCATCAACTGCTCTCAGAAACCTTTCCCATCAGAGATGAAAGGGAATTGTGGTGGGAAATAAAAAGGCCCATTAAATATATTCTTGTCTGGCTGTGGTGGTTTAATCCCTAAGTCATGTCCAATTATTGTGACCCCATGGACTGCAGCCCTCCAGGCTCCTCTGTCCATGGGATTTCCTAGGCAAGAATACTGGAGTGGGTTGCCATTTCCTTCTCCAGAGGATCTTCCCTACCCAGGGATCGAACTGGGTCTCCCACATTGTAGGCAGACACTTTACTGTCTGAACCACCAGGAAGCCCATAATCTTGCCTGCGTGCACCCATTTTGTGCAGATTACGTTCCCATGTGTGTCTATTATGGAGATCAGTCAGGAGGGAAATATTTTGTTTTTGATGAGCACCCCTGTAACGTTTAAATATCAGTCAAAGGGGGTTAAATGCTATAACAACTTCAAATGTAAACAACTTAACATAGTAACAGGCAAGTTTTCATATCACAGTCTAGACTGGGAGATGGCTCATTCAGCGACTCAAGCTCCTTCCATCGTGGGGATCCACAGTCCTCTAAGTCCTTGGAATCCTCCCAGTTCAGCTATAAACTTGGGACAAAGAATGGGGAATGACTCATAGGAGGTGGGCCAAGCCTAGAACTGCCCGCTGCTGCTAAATCGCTTCAGTCGTGTCTGACTCTTCGCGACCCCATGGACTGCAGCCCACCAGGCTCCCCCATCCATGCGATTTTCCAGGCAAGAGTACTGCAGTGGGTTGCCATTGCCTTCTCCCTAGAACTGCCTAGAATCTGCCAACAGTCAATTGGCCAAAACTCAGTCCCATGGCCCCACTTACCCGCAAGGAAGGCTGGGGATGTGATCCAGCTGTGCTTTGGAGAAAACAGAAAATGGTTTCACAATAGTCAGTCTCTGACACAAATTACACGTCACTTCACCACTAATTCCAGATTTGTGCTGCATTTCCATGACTTTCAAAGCCAACAGATTTTTTTTTTTATAATTTTGATGCTGGCTACAGTCAGCACTTCCACCATCCAACTCCCAATTCAGCAGGATTGTTACAAAAAACAGTAAAGAAAAGAAAACTTTTGGGTTGCCAAGGTGCACATCCCACATTGGCCAACTGGTAGATCCTGGTCTCCAACCCCATCTCCAGCCACAGTCTAGGTGGGGGCTCCAGAAACGTGAGTAGCCTTTATAACTGAGTAGCTGTTTATTTCATATTTCACAGAGCTTACGTGACTCCTCCCAGGTATTTCTGCTTGGGAGTAAAACCAACTGTCCTACCTGTCATACCTATGAGTTTGAGCAAACTCTGGGAAATACTGAAGGACAGAGAAGCCTGGCGGGCTGCTGCAGTCCATGCGGTCAGAGAGAGTCAGAAAGGACTTAGCGACTGAACAACAATCTATACTACAAAGTAAAGTCCATTTACCTGTAAGACCTCTTCAGAGAACCCGTCCAGTTATAAAGAAAAAAAATATCCTCTTGGACCAACTCAAGTAAAAGGGTAGTTGGTGGTAAATATCCTGTGATATCTCATGGAAATCCAGGGAAAGTTGAGCAACCATACCTCAAAAATAGCAGAAATTTAAGAAGCTGCAAGGAGCAGCTACTCTTGGTCTCCATCATTCCTTCACCTTCCTGTTTCCCTCTTTCTAGCCTGAAGTCTTCTCACTTCTTTCTCGATCACATTTCCCTGAGCACCATTCTCTAAATAATTGGTGTTCTTGCCTGGAGAATCCCAGGGACAGGGGAGCCTGGTGGGCTACCGTCTATGGGGTCGCAGAGAGTCAGACACGACTGAAGCGACTTAGTAGCAGCAGCAGCATACGTTCCCGTAATGACTGTCCCAACACAAATATTATGTGACCTTTAAGTACAAATGCTACTGGCAAGCCTCCCGCAGCCCTTTTTCAAATTTCCAGAGCGTAAATATTTTTTAAAGCTATTACACATACATCATGAGTCATTAGCTATATACTATAGGTTTCCCTACCTACCCCAAGAGTTTCCCACTCCTAGCTGTATTCACGGTGGCTGAGGGGTGAGGCCTTGGAGCTGGCTGTCCATTATCTGAGACACGAGAGAATCAAATCATTCCATTTCCCAAGTTCTAACCAGCTGAGACCAGCACAAGGGACAAAATCACCATTAAGTTAGAGTGTCCTCCTTATTACTGGTACACCTAGGCTGCAAATCACAGCTGGGCTTCCCCACGTCCACCTGGTCTCTAAACTTAACCACCCAATTACAAAATCAGAGAGCCTAAAGCAGAGAAAGTACAGGCCTAGGTAGAAGCATGGAGAAGGCAATGGCAACCCACTCCAGTACTTTTGCCTGAAGAATCCCATGGACGGAAGAGCCTGGTGGGCTGCAGTCCATGGGGTCGCAAACAGTCAGAGACGACTGAGCAACTTCACTTTCACACATTGGAGAAGGCAATGGCAACCCACTGCAAGGCAATGGCAACCCACTGCAGTGTTGTTGCCTGGAGAATCCCAGGAATGGCAGAGCCTGGAGGCTGCTGTCTATGGGCTCGCACAGAGTCGGACACAACTGAAGCGACTTAGCAGCAGCAGGTAGAAGCAGGCTCCTTCTGGCTAATTACCAAGTGGAGACCAGAAGGGAAACTAGCCCACCCCCTTGAGCACATGCTCTCCAAAGAAAGAGCAAAAGTGAAGTGCCTGGTTCTGGCAAACTCTTGGAGACCACACTGGCCACCGGGAACAATCTTATTAGCCATTTCTCCTCCCAAGAAGAGGGCCAAGTAAGGAAGTGAAGGAAATGAAGCAAACAAACAAACAGATTCCTCTCCAGACTTCAGAAGAACAGACGTGCTGGTTGGTAATGTGGACTGAAAAAGGGAAGAGCTCCCCTACCGACTGATCGGGGCCTGGAGGCAGGAGCTCCCTGGCTTTTGGGCTTTTTCTGCCCTGCCTTGGGCAGGCTGCAGGGTTCTCAGCAAAAGAGTTCAATTCCCTGAACACCCCCCTGCAAAAGAATTCCTTCTCTACTTATGGCCTGAGTGATTTGTCCTGGCATTTGCCCACAGTGGTGATATTACTAGTTCTAAACAGCCTCTTAACACACAGGGAGCTCTGCCTGAACAGATCACCCATGTCCACAGACGGGAGGGGTAAGGAAGTGCACCATTCAGGGTCAATATTCTCCTCCTGTACTCTGGGGTCCACTCCAGTGCACGTGTAAAGGAACAGCACACACCCCAAAATCATATGCTAAAAAGAGCACTGTGGGTCTCCGACAATGTGGGAAAAATGAAGTAATTCAGTCATTCTTTTATTTGTTCTTCATTCAACTAGTAGTTATCAAGTGTCTACTACGTGCCTCCAGATATTATAAAGTTCATATACACACCAAAAATCCTTTGTAGACTGAATAATATATTCCTTTGCATATTCATGAATGACTATTTTTAAAGTATTTAGTGGAAACAAGAGGCCACTCTTCTGCTGTCTTTTCAACTCCATCCTGCTCCAAGTCTCACATATCTTCTCTTGACATCTGTCTATTCCTTGGGTGATGTCACCTAATTTCATTGCTTTCAAAGCCATCTGTTTCAGATGCTTCCAAAATTTCTATCTCTAGCTAGGACCTCTCACTGAACTGGAGCCTCGAATATTCCATTCCCTGATTGGTATCTACATGCTTATGTCTCTGGACTAAACATGCCCCAAACTAAGCTGCTGATCATCTTCCACCAAGC
Organism: Giraffa tippelskirchi; assembly: GCF_054371585.1. NCBI lineage: Eukaryota > Metazoa > Chordata > Mammalia > Artiodactyla > Giraffidae > Giraffa > Giraffa tippelskirchi. The sequence goes on from NC_137285.1 coordinate 143,046,207, forward strand.
ATGTTCCTTCCATGGTTCTTCTTATTTGACGAATGGTTACATCATCTCTCAAAGTGCTCATCCAAAAGCTTAGGACATCTGTATACCATTTCTCTCTTAAGTTACCAGAAGTAACCAATCAACAAATTCCACCAGTATTACATTCAAACTTTTAGAAACTCCAACCACTTCCTACCCCTTTCACCACCAAACATCCCTGGACCAAGCCACCTTCAACTCTCACATGGATTATCCTGTCTCCCAACTTACCTCCCCAGGTCCTATCCTTGGTTCCAAGACAATGACCAGAGAGATCCTTTAAAAACATCAATCAGATCAGTTCACTCCTCTGTTTCAACCCTTGCAAGAGCTTCCTCTTTCATGTAGAGTTTTGGTTTCCCCAGATGTGCATAACAGATACAAACATCTCTACACAATGAGAGATACAAATAAGACCATAAATCCTTTCAGTGACCCTTAAGGCTCTCCTTGATATGAATTACAGCTGTCACACTCCACCCGACTCCTATACATTTGCTTTAATAAAGCCACAGCAGTCTCTGCTCTTCCTTGAAACAGCTAAGCAGACTTCTATCTCCAGGCCTCCACGCTTAATGTTTCCCCCTCCAGGAACACTCTCCTCTAAACCAGCAGTATGGCTCACTTCCTCACTTCCTTCTGATATGTCAGACTGCATATAACATTTTGTATGAAATAACTACTCTCCTTCAAGACTCCTTACTCCCTTCCCTTGCTTTATTCTTCCCTTTGTCGTATTTTTTCCTTATACTTTCACTATATTACGTAACAAAGTACTCTTGTTTATTTCTCTCCATAAAAGCATAACTTTGTTTCATTAACTGGTATATTCCTAGCACCTAGGACAGTCCCTGAAAAAGTGCAAGTGTTAACCACTCAGTCATGTCTGACTCTTTTCGAGCCAGGCTCCTCTGTCTATGGAATTCTCCAGGCAAGAATACTGCAGTGGGTTGCCATTTCCTTCTCCAGGGGTTCTTCCCAGCCCAGGGATCGAACCCGAGCCAACAAGAACAGTCCCTGACACATAGTAATTCCTCCGTAAGGAAAATGGTTGCATTACTTGATGCATGAATAAACTGTTTTAGGAGCTGGTAACAGTATTTCTCTTAGAAAGAGAAATGACTTTATTGGTAACCCTGATAAGTCTTTGAGACAGAAGGTGAAGCCTTGGGGTCATGGGTGTAAGTAAGAGCCAAGAGAACAAAGAAGAAACTCATGAAATAAGAAGAATCTGGTTTTTCTTCTTGAGAGAAATGGAGAGATAAAAGAAGGGACAGATAAAGTAGGGGGAGCTACAGAAATGGTGTGTATATGAGGACTAAGAGAGGTAAAACAACCAGCGGAAAAACTCTACAAAGTGAAAAACAAAACCTGTTATAAACAGAGGTATCCAATGTTCAGTTTGAAGTTGTTTCGATCAACTTCTCATGTTTCCTCAATGCACAAATCTTGTTACACGTGTATATTGCCTTATGTGCATCTTACATAGGCATGGCAACAACTCGTAACACTGAGCTCTTTCACCTGGACAGATTGAGGGAACCAGGCAAAAGGGGCAGGAGGTACAATCAAAAGACTAGAATCTGAGTCCTGGTGCCATCACTTCTTAACTATAACTCTGTGGGCATGGCTCCAAGCTTTGGTTTTTCCAGACAATAGAACTACATACACTGGAGATACAAATACAGTCACATCACTTCTATCAGCTTTATGAGCAACAAAGCCAGTATCTCCCTCTTGAATCTCCTCATTCCCATGAATTATCCAAGAAACTCAAGGGGTTTAGAAGCCCATAAAAATGTTTTTCTTACCCAGGGGAATAGAAAATAGAGTCTGATCAGCCAAAAGGCCTGCCTTCGTTTCTTTGCTGGAGCTGGTGCTTTACCAAAATTGCCGTGGATCCACTGCTGTGATATCAGCAGGGAAACACTGCTCCAGATTCCAGCACAGCCTGCAGTCATTCTTCGAAAGAAGTGAGTCTCAGTCCCTTTAAAGTTAGGCTCAACCACCAAAGCTGCAAAGTTGGAATCCTGCCAGTTACAGATCTAATGACCAACACTTGTAGTTCCCATATTTAGCCACTTTCCAAGGAACTATCCAGCCCCAGGATCACTGGATCACTCTTGTTTGTTTATCTCTGTCTCTCCAACCCAGAACCACCTGTTCACTTTCTTTCCTCACCCAGGAAACAGGATGCTTTTCTTCTGACGCTCTCAAAACTAAAAAGGTCTGATTACAGTCACTGCCTCCAAAATACGGAACTGCTCGTCTACCCGTTTTTTTAACTTGTTTTTGATGAGAAAAATACTATAATTTGAATGTGAAAATAGGCATACCTGAATCAGACAATTAACAGAGGAAATATAAGTGAAAAACAACATGGGAAAAGGTTTCAAATCATTAAAAACCAAACAAATTCAAAGTATAAAAATAACACCAAATTTTTCTCATATTACACTAATGAAAAGTAGAACAGTTAATATTCACAAGCATACAATAGTCCCATGTATTACTGGCTCAAATGTAACTTGACAAAACTCTTTTGAAAAACATTGGTTTATATGTTTGAAAGTTTTAAATATTCTTAAATTTACAACCTCCTTACATTTACAACCCCCTAGGTTTACTATTGGAGAAGGCAATGGCACCCCACTCCAGTACTCTTGCCTGGGAAACCCCATGGACGGAGGAGCCTGGTAGGCTGCAGCCCATGGGGTTGTGAAGAGTCGGACACGACTGAGTGACTTCACTTTCACTTTTCACTTTCATGCACTGGAGGAGGAAATGGCAACCCACTCCAGTATTCTTGCCTGGAGAATCCCTTGGACGGACGAGCCTGGTGGGCTGCCGTCTACGGGGTCGCACAGAGTCGAACACGACTGAAGCGACTTAGCAGCAGCAGCAGGTTTACTATTAAACAACAATTAACATTTGACTATATTTAGCTAAGAATATATCCATCAATTTATTCTTCCTCTATACATCCATCAACAAACTTTGATGCATTTTGGAATTAACTTCAAGTCTCATCTCTAAACGTTTCAGCACATATATAATTAACTAGCTTGTCTACCCTTTTAAGAGGGGCTTCCCAGGTGGCACTAATGGTAAAGTGCCTCCCAAAGCAGGAGACGTAAGAGACATGGGTTTTATCCCTGGGTCAGGAAGATACCCAGGAGGAGGGCATGGCAACCCACTCCAGCATTCGTGCCTGGAGAATCCCATGGACAGAAGAGTCTGGCGGGCTACAGTCCATGGGGTTGCAAAGAGTTGGACACAACTGAACCAACTTAGCACACACGTATGCACTCAGGTACTTGAGAAACACAAGCCCCACCATCCTAAGTAGAATAAGCCTTTATGGCTTTAAACACATCACATATGAATGTGAGAGGTGGACTATAAAGAAAGCTGAGTGCCAAAGAACTGATGTTTCTGAACTGTGGTGTTGGAGAAGACTCTAGAGAGTCCCTTGGACTGCAAGGAGATCCAACCAGTCAATCCTAAAGGAAATCAGTCCCGAATATTCATTGGAAGGACTGATGCTGAAGCTGAAACTCCAATACTTTGGCCACCTGATGCGAAGAGCTGACTCACTGGAAAAGACCCTGATGCTGGGAAAGATTGAAGGCAGTAAGTGAAGGGGACAGAGGATGAGATGATTAGATGGCATCACGGACTCTATGTACATGAATCTGACCAAGCTCAAGGAGTCAGTGATGGACAGGGAAGCCTGGCGTGCTGCAGTCCATGCGGTCACAAAGAGTTGGACACAACCGAGTGACTGAACTGGACCCTTCTAAAAGGATGCTCCCTATGTGATATTAAAGTGATCACACTGAACCAGAGGGATCTGCATGTGTTGATTCCAAACTGATTTGCTAGAAGCCAGAAAAAAAGTCTCTTGGGGGCCACAGCACTGTATGTCCAACTTTGTTTTTGGAAGGATTATATGTGATTAATGTTAAAGTGCCTCATTAACCATGGTGCATTATACTGACATTAGTTGTAGTCATAAACTCGGATGAAAAAGTCTAGCATAGAGCAAAGAATATAAGCCGCAGAGGAAAGCAGACTAGAAGAACCCAACTCTGCCATTTACTATCTGTGCAACTTTGCACAAGTTACCTACCCTCTCTGAGCATTCATTTGTGAAATGGGAATATTATATGAATATTATGGTAATAATATTCATATATAACAAATACTATAGTAATAATATTACTATATTACATCAAAAGTATTATATTGATAATTGTCTCTTGTAGTTATAAGAAATATCAATCAGAATATAAAAGAGGCAAACTATCTACATTAGATTCAGGCAGGGAGTAACAAGTTCTCAGTAAATTGTAGCCATGATTATTATATTTATAGCTCCAAATGATAACGTTCATTAAATACAAGATATAATGAAACATACTTATGCCCATACTGGGTGTGTGCACGGGAGCTAGATCACTTCAGTTGTGTTGGACTCTTTGTGACCCTATGGACCGTAGCCCACCAGGCTCCTCTGTCCATGGGATTATCCCAGGGAAGAACACTAGAGTGAGTTACCACGCCCTACTCCAGGGGATCCTCCCTACTTAGGGATCGAACTCGAGTCTCTTACGTCTCCTGCATTGACAGGTGGGTCTTTACCACTAGCACCTGGGAATCCCCCAGCTGCCGGTAACACAACTAAGGCTTGGATAACACAACTAAGGCTTGGATAACACAATTAAATAGGGTGGTATGTTGCCAGAACTGTACTAAAAGAAGGCAGCAGGGTGGATATTTGTATTCAAGTGTTCACACCAGCGACATAACAAACTACTTCCAAGCTCAGCAACTTACAACATCAGCGTTTATGCCAAAGCTCAGGAATGTGCAGGTTGGTCGACTTTGATTCAGCTGATATGCTACCCTCAGCTGCAGACCATAGATCAGCTGCATTGTCTTACTCTGGATCCCAGGCTGAAAGGAGAGTGGCTACCAGAACCATGTCCTTCTTATAATGGGTAACCAAAGCACAAGGGGGCAGACCCAAGCACACAAGCATATTTCAAGCCTCTGCTCCCATCGCCTCTGTTCCCATCATCCCTGCTACCATCCCAAAGCAGGTCACACGCAGCTAAGTTCAACACCAGTGTAGAAGGAAGTATAGAACTCTACAGAGATATACAACAAGAGAGGAATATTTTCAGAACAATAATTCAAACTGTCACATCAGGTCTCACCAGCTCCAGAATCTGAGCTCTCATTGTCCTGCAAATACCTCTCTACTGTTCTGAGCCACTACCAATCTAACCAAATAATCATTATTAAACTTCTCACGATTGATCTGCACGGATTCCCAGGTTGTTCCTTTTACTTATTACGTACAGTCACCTGGCTTGGCTCTTCCCAACAGCTGAGAGAGCCCAGCTGGAGGGTAAATGTAAAGTTGATAGCCCATCACTCCATGCTCATAGCAGAAGCCAGACTGTGCAGCCCCAATAAGCAACCTGCTGGGTCTACAAATTTGCCATGCTTCGCTCTGTTAAAACTTTATTGGGCACAGTATGGTAACTCAATTAATAGTGAGAATGACACAGGGAAGTGTCACTGGAATTGCAACCAATTATTTTTTCCTTAATATCTTTTTAAATCACAAGCTGACCAAGCTCAACAGGAGCCATGTCCTTCCACAGGGCATATTTAGTCTGTCTCTGCCTTCCTCATTAGCCTCCATTGCCAGGGTCCATCCACTATGTCACCAGCTACAAGCCTCTCTCTTCTCCCAACAGCAGTACAGCTTCCCCCCAAAGGAGCTAATTGAAAACACAAATCAGGCTGTTTGGCAGGATTTTTGTGTTGCTGGTAGATTTTTGTTTTGTTTCCTATAAATCAAAAATTTGCTGATTTTATTCCTCCTTCTTACAGTGGTCCCGATTTAGAAAACACAAACAGAAATGAACCCTGAAGTCAACCTGAATTACCACCTAAAGAAATGCATGAGGACGCATTTAAAACCACCAACATCTGCCCTGAAAAACCCATAGGTACCTTGCCTTCCTGGACTCCAGCTGTTCCATCAGACTTGACATCTTCAGTCCAGATTTGGAACTTGTTTGGCTCACAGTAGTCAGCTGGGCTGCATATCCTCATGGCTAAAGGTCAAATGATGACTAATTTTATGCATAAGCAATTGGCTTGCCCATTTATGAATTTTTTTAAAAAAATTCTACCATACATAAAGTTCAATCTAGACAAGTCTCATGACTGGGAGTTGTTCCAAACCTTTTAAGCTAAAGTCCAGATAGGCAGGGGATGACTCTATATCAAACACATATTTGCCAAGGTTGAACAAGCCCATGTCATCAGAAAAGAGAAGATATATGTACATACGAGTTTCTCCCAGAAACAAACATTCCATCTTGTCTCTTGGGATTGGATTCTGAACATTATAGACTGAAGAACAGCCACCTGAATGGATGCTGGTACACTCGTTGAAATACTGCAGGATCACCCATCCCCAATCCTGGTATTCCTTGTCCCCACTCAACAGTACAGATAGACACTCTCTGGTCAAAGCAGATTGAAACTGTCTTCCGGCCATGATCCCAATATCCTTATGGCTAGCTTTGGGGTTAATGCTGAAGTACAAAATCTCTGGACTCAGCTCACTCCTAAGCTGATGATACATCTGGTAACAGGTCACCATAAAAGCTTCAGGGAGCTCCACGTGGTCAGCAGTCAGTCCATAATCGTATACCCAGAGCCAGGGTTCCCAAGCAAAAAACACATGAAGTCATCCACCTTGGCTCGGAATTTGCCACGCACAACTTCAACCGCAAAACTCAGCTTGCTGGGCTCAGACTGCTGAAGCGGGTGCCCTTTTTATTCCTCGGTGGCTTCACGGTCTTGTAGCAACTGAATTTCTTTCCTTTCTCCTCAGCTTCACTGCGTCAGCAGCGCTCTAGTTCCAAGAAAGAAGATCCACTGGAGGGAAGACGCCACTGTTGGTCTAAATGAATATGGGCACTAACCCATCACTCTTCCCCGGCAGGGAATGCGTACACTTTGCCACTTTCATCCTTACCTCCTGAAATTTCTCACCTGTGGTGAGATGAGAGAGAGGAACTCAAACTGAAAACGCTTGTCACTTTTGACACCATATTGACATCTAAGGAGGCCTCACGAGTGACAGTGTTTATAGTCTTGGAAGCGGGGGTGGGGGTGGGCCGCTGTGTCTACATGCTATGAGGAAAATAATCATTTACCTTAACAGTCATTTCTCTTTCCCCACACTAACGCTTCCTTCTGCGGCAGCTGCCCCAACGGGGCTGGGGGCTCGGAGAAGAGAACGCTCAGCTTCCGTTTCCGTTTTTCCCTTGCAGGGAGGGGTAGGGGTGTTAAAGGCACCGCCCCAAGTCCGCCCCGCTCAGCAATGCGCCTGCGGCTCAGTTTAGCCAATGTTTAAACGGCGGCCTTCCCAGGTGGTTTCCCAGGTGGCACTGGTGGTAAAGAATCCGCCTGCAATGCAGGAGATGTGGGTTCGATTGGGGAGATACCCTGGAGGCAGGCATGGCAACACACTCCAGTATTCCTGCCTGGAGAATCCCATGGACTACAGTCCATAGGACTGCAAAGAGTTGGATAGGACTGAAGCGACTTAGCAGGCAAACTGATGGCAAAGTTTAGTTACTTGGGACTTCCCAGGTGGCTCAGTGGTAATGAATCTGCCTGCCAGTGCAGGAGACTTAAGAGACACCAGTTTGATCCCTGGGTTAGGAAGATACCCTGGAAGCAGGCATGGCTACCCACTCCAGTATTCCTGCCTGGAAAATTCTATGGACAGAGGAGCTTGGAGGGCTACAGTCCATGGGGTTGCTAAGAGTCGGACACGACTGGGCAACTAAGCACAGCACAGGGAAGAGAAGAGCCTGCATTTCTAATAGATTGCCAAGTTCTGCAGGTGCTGCTAGTTTACAGACCGCGCTTTAGGAACCACTGCTCTGATTTCGGGCAGTTCAAGAAGAAACAGGGCAAGGGAAATGGAGAATGTCAAGACTTAGGACCATCCCCCACCTCCTTCTCCTAAACAAGAACTCTGTTTTACGCATCCTGCTTTAGGATGAGATTTTGTTTGGGTGAAGTTTTCTGCACTAAAAGTGGTTGGAAAACCACTTCGTTAGGTAAAATCGACGTGTGAGATTGTGCAAACTAAAGGCAGAGAGTGACATACCTCAAGAAAATTATAAGCAGGAAAGCAAAAACTCTCTTTTCATTTATTCAGCAAAATCTGAGGGTTACTATTAATACATGCTGAAAGGTTGTGCTTGTTGCTGAGGTGAAAAGACAAACCAGAGCCTTACTCAGGGGGGACTCACGTGTATAGCAAGGTTAATATGCAAAGCCAATGAATGCAACTAATGTTACATAGGGCTTCCCTGGTGGCTCAGCTGGTAAAGAATCCGCGTGCCATGCAGGACACCCCAGTTCAATTTCTGGGTTGGGAAGATCCACTGGAGAAGGGAAAGGCTATCCACTCCAGTATTCTTGCCTGGAGAATTCCATCGACTGTATAGTCCATGGGGTCACAGAGTCAGACACAACTGAGCAACTTTCACTTTCACTGTTACATAATTGCTAGGACAGAGGTCTGTTTATGGGAAACAAAATAGTTTACATGTGGCTCACAAAGAATCTTCTCCCTTTTCATTAGGGAAAACTTTATGGATTGCTCACAGTATGCCTCCCCCAAATCCCAGATTTGACCTCAGAATCCTTGTCAGCCTATTATTCTAGCACTGAACCACAAGCAATTGATTGAAGTTAGTATTCAAATGGAAATAAGTGAGATATTACTGATTCAAGTTCCAGGTGGGAACAGTCTCACAATTCAGCCTATACAGGTGCCATAGACTGAATGTTTGCATTCCCTCAAAATCCTCATGTTGAAACCTAATCCCCAATGTGATGGTATTTGAATGACGTCTTTGGGAGGTGATTAGGTCATTAATGGGGACCCCTCATGAATAGGATTAGGGCTTGCCAGCCGGTGCTAGTCGTAAAGAATCTGCCTGCCAACAAAGGAGATGCAAGGATTGCAGGTTCGATCCCTGGGTTAGGACAATCCCCTGGGGTAGAAAATGGCAACCCACTCAGTATTTTTGTCTGGAAAATTCCTTGAACAGAGGAGCCTGGCAGGCTATAGTCCATGGGGCCACAAAGAGTCAGACACCACTGAGCACACGAATAGGATTAGTGCCCTTATAACAGAGGCTCCAGAAAGCTGTCACACCCTTTCCACCATCTGAGGACAGAAGGAACCAGGAAACTAGTCTTTATCAGTCACTGAATCCACCAGGGTCTCAATCTTGGAGTTCTCAGCCTCCAGAATGCTGAGAAATGAGTGTGTGCTCTTTCTAAGCCACCCAATCTGTGGTGTTTTGTTAGAGCAGCCTGAATCAACTAAGACAATAGGTTTAGGAAATAATTCATAGGGAAGGTGGTGCTTGATAAGATCATGAAAGATGAATATAAGATACACAGGAGGTGGTGATGGGATATTCCAGCTGGCAGAAAGGGATGAAACTCATTAAGAGGATTAAGAAGTGGATGATGGGATTTAAAACTCAATACAAATGAAAACGTCTACAAGACAGTAACAGACTCACAGACATAGAGAACAGGCTTATGGTTGCCAGGCGGAGGGGCTTGGGGAAGGGAAGGATTGGAAGTTCAGGATTAACAGATGCAAACTATTATATTTAGGATGGATAAACAGCAAGATACTACTGTGGAGCACAGGGAACTATATTCATATAGTTCAATATCCCGTGATAAACCATAATGAAAAAGAATATATATATATAACTGAATCAATTTTCTGTACAGCAGAAATTAACATGACATTGTAAATCTACTATTCTTCAATAATTTTTTTTTAAAAAGAAGAAGATGGTAAGTGGAGCCAGCATCTATAGACCATGCCTGCATAGAGCTCGTATTGGAAAGAAAACAGATTATTAGAGGTGCCTAGAAGTGCACGCAGGGTCAAGGGACAATTTTTTTCAACTTAACCAGGTCATGTTTATGAGCTATGGAGAAGGACGTAGAGAGAGAGAGAGTTTTAAAAACAGAAAAGAAAAAAAAAATAGACAAGAAAGAGAGTAACATATGGAGCATGTCCTCAGAGGATACCTGAGGCTGGTACTTCCTCCCAGCATAGCCTTGAAGTTGTCTATTCCCACTCTTAATAGGGAGGCTGTAATGAAAGCAGGACTCCACAGCCACAGAGGTGGAATACCAGCGATCATATCTGGGGGAAACCGAGGCTGGACCACAAAAACATGCCAGGAATGGCCTGGGGATGGAGTGTCCAGGGACTAGTGAAGTCAAGAATAAGAAGTATCTCCTTTGAGCTGGCAAAAAAAAAAAAAAAAAAATAGTGGTCTGGAGGATTTCTAAAATAAAGAGGGAACATGGCCATTGGAATTTTCACTGCCCCCCAACAAAGGTTTGTATAGGAAGACCAAAGAATTTTTAAAAAGCTGGGATGACACAGAAGCTTTGTTTTAAGATTGTGACCAGTCCTTAAGGAAACAAATTGCCCAACCATTTTTTAAGGTTATTTTTTTTCCTATAATGAAAGTAACTAAAATGCACCAGGCAATGTGCTAAATGCTTTATATGTGTCATCTCTTTTAACTTATTCCTTATGAGATATGAACTATCATTACTTTCATTTTACCTCCGAGGAAACAAGTTTGCAGCAGTTAAAGCACTTGACAAGCTTTTCTGAGACAGAGAGCTAGGATCTGAACCCAGATTGTTAGCTCCCAGGGCGCAGACTTCTATTCACTCTATACACTTTTATCAAAAGCACCTTCTTCCTCCACAAAAACATGACCACTTTTCACTGAACAGAGATTGTTTTAATTTTTTTCCCCTAATCATCCTTCAAGGCCCATCGACGTTGAAGGAAGCTTTAAGGTCAGTTAGTGGTACCCTGCTCTGTCCATCCCTAGAGTCCCCAAACACTTCATACTTATCTCTCTTGGAGCTCTCAAGCGTTTGATGATAGTCACATGTGAGTTTGCATCTGTCATTAGCTTGAAGCAAGGGATAGAAGAGCAGACATGGGCTTTGAAGCTAGTTAGAACTGGTTCAACGGAGAAGGCAATGGCACCCCACTCCAGTACTCTTGCCTGGAAAATCCCATGGATGGAGGAGCCTGGTAGGCTGCAGTCCATGGGGTCGCTAAGAGTCGGACGACTGAGCGACTTCACTTTCACTTTTCCCTTTCATGCACTGGAGAAGGAAATGGCAACCCACTCCGGTATTCTTGCCTGGAGAATCCCAGGGATAGCGGAGCCTGGTGGGCTGCCGTCTATGGGGTCACACAGAGTCGGACACGACTGAAGCGACTTAGCAGCAGCAGCAGCAGCAGAACTGGTTCAAATTCCCATTCTTCCATAGATATATGAACTTAGGCAAATATATTAATTTTTTTAGTGGGTTTTTTTTTTTTTTTGGCTGCACTGGGTCTTTGTTGCTATGTGTCGGCTTTCTCTAGTTGTGGAGAGCGGGATCTTCTCTTCGTTGTGGTGGACAGACTTCTCATTGCAGTGGCTACTCTTGTTGCAGAGTGATGCCTGTAGGCACGTGACCTTCAGTAATTGCAGCGCTGGCTCACTAACTGTGATGCACAGACTTTAGCTGCTCTGAGGCATGTGGCATCTTCCCAGATCAGGGATCAAACCCACATCCCCTGCATTGGTACGAGGATTCTTAACCACTAGACCACCAGGGAAGCTCCTCTATGAGTTTAAAATAAGGATAATGCCACGAGGAAATGGCGGTGAAAATTTAAATGAAATAAGATTAGGTTAAGACCTGACAGAGGGTAGATACTCAATAGATAATAGAAATTTTTATAACTACTTGCATAACTGTATAGTGAATGAAAGGCAATTTTATCTTGACCCATCATTGGCTCTACTCTGAAATTTTCAGATAGCAATATTTCCTTAAAAGATAAATTCCAAGGAGCATATTTAACCTCCTCATTCAGTTAGTAAAGCATCTGCCTGCAATGTGGGAGACCTGGGTTCGATCCCTGCTTGGGAAGATCCCCTGGAGAAGGAAATAGCAACCCACTCCAGTATTCTTGCCTGGAGAATCCCATAGATGGAGGAGCCTGGTAGGCTACAGTCCTTGGGGTCGCAAAGAGTAGGACATGACTGAGCAACTTCACTTTAAGAAAAAGGAGCTTTTTATAAGCACGTGTTTACAAACAATTAAAATATTCCTTTAAACATCTCTCTAATAGCCATCAAGATAGATCCCCTAAGACCTTGGCTTTCCAGCAGTTAACTTGAGTTACTATAAGGTTTTTAAAATCATAAAACTACAATTGTCTTGAAATGGCTGAGAAGTTCTTAACTAAATTAGATTTCAACCTCTTTCCTCTAATTTATCTCAGTGAGTAAGGTTTTATCACAATGCCAATAGAGCAAGAGTAAAACCAGGAAGACACAGAAATCTCAAATCCAAATGTTGTTGGAGAACCATAGCAAGAGTTTCTTTCAGATTAACTGTAGGATGAAGGGTTTCTAAAGGAGCCTGAGAACAATCTCTGTCTCCAGTAAACACATCATCCTCTGAGGGTATATGGAGAGTGAGACTGGCCACATGAGTGATGGGTATGTGGGGCTTCATTATATTCTCTCTATGTGTATAGGATTGTTTGAAATTTTGCATGATAAAAAAAACGTTTAACAAGAAGCCAAAAATAGCATCATTATCATCATCCTATCATTATTTGCTAAATGTATTGAGCTTTCTAGGTTCAACCTCTCTCTTAATTCATGAAATTACTATTAATACTTCCTTTTGAAGAGAAGGAAACTTAAGCTTAAAGAGATTTACATACATTTCTCAAATTCACATTCCTAGTAAGCTGCAGATTTCAGGACCCCAAATTTTAAGCAGTTCATGATATTCAAAAGGAGAAAGGGGGAAAATTGGTATTCTCCAGGGGAAAGAAATGTCTCCTTCTTCTCTGTGAAAACTGTAAGCAGCTTTCAAATAAAGATGAACCACCTCCCCCCACCCCACCACACCCCGCTTGCAGGCTAGAAGTAATGTGACAGCTGGAGATACATATGAGGCCCATGGACTCCTGGGGAGTGGAACCAGTAAAGCAGACCCCAGCAATAACTGGAAATGGAGCTGGCAGAAGTGAGAAAACAGCCCTTCCACAGGGATCTATCCGAAAGGTAGATGAATCAGAAAATTTGTTGAATCAGAAAATTAAGAATATGCTGTGGGCAAAAACTGGAAAAGGAATGAATAAGCCACCCTAATGGAGACTCATCCAGATGTTTCTTCTCCAAGAAAAAGTGTGAAGTGAGTACTTTTCTCTGAGTTTCAAGAAATGCCAACAGCAGACCCAGCTGAAGCGTGTATCCCAAGGTCTCACAGATAGAACAGGGTATCCATGTGAGTAGAGGAAGAGAGTGGCCACGTAGAGCCCCAAGTCAACCAGGAATTGTCAGCAACAAAGTGAGATACTCACATCCGTGTCTTCTGTCAATGTGCAACAAATATTTACCAAGGAAACATTATGTTCAGCTCTGTGCTAGATGCTGAAATACAATAGTGAAGAAGACAGATTCAATCCTCCCAAGTCAGTGGGGGAAGCGAACAAAATGAGTAAAAGAAAAATTAAATAAAATTTTAAAATTCTAAGTACCACTGTGTTTGTTTTCTAGGGCCGTCTTAACAAAATATCGCAAACCCTATAGATCAGTTCAGTTCAGTTCAGTTGCTCAGTCATGTCCTACTCTTTGCGACGCCATAGACTGCAGCACACCAGGCCTCCCTGTCCATCACCAACTCCCAGAGCTTGCTCAAACTTCTATCCATTGAGTCGGTGATGCCATCCAACCATCTCATCCTCTGTCATCCCCTTCTCCTCCCACCTTCAATCTTTCCCAGCATCAGTGTCTTTTCAAATGAGTCAGTTCTTAGCATCAGGTGGCCAAAGTATTGGAGCTTCAGCTTCAGCATCAGTTCTTCCAATAAATATTCAGGATTGATTTCCTTTCGGATGGACTGGTTGGATCTCCTTGCTGTCCAAGGGACTCACAATTCTGGAAGATAAAAGTCCCAAATCAAGATGTCAACAGGTGTGGTTTCTGAGGCCTCTGTCCTTGGTTTGCAGAGTGCCTTCTCTCTGTGTCCTGTGCGGTGTCCCCTTCCTCTGCGTCCCACGGCTGGCTGTGTGTTGTCTGTGTTCTAATCGCCTCCTACTAGGACATCAGCTGTATAGGATTAGAGCCCACCCATATGACTTCATTTTACCTTAATTACCTTTTTAATTACCTTTATTACCTTTGGCCCTATCTCCAAATACAGTCACATTTTGAGGAAGTAGGGTTTGGGACATGAACACACAAATTGTGCAGGAGGGGGACACAATTAAATCCATAACAGCCATGAGGCTGAAAAACAAGGTGCTGTTCTCACCTCTTTGGGGAAGTCCTGTCTATCCAGCCTGGAGGGTTAGACTCTGATTCTCTCTCATAGCACGGGACACTTCCTCTTCATGGCGCCTTCACAGTTGCAACTTTATGTTTCCCTGCATGGCTACTCCTTCGTCTTCTTTCAGCTCCTCACAGTAGGCCCCAAGAGGGCAAGAATCTTTTCTGCTTCTGCCTATCATTGTATCCTAACACTTACAAGTTAACAGTGCCTGGCATATAACAGTTGAGATATCTATGAATGCGTTCAATAAAAAGGATGAATGAATGAAGATCAAGATTGAAAGCAGTGTTGGGATGGGAGGTAGGCTCAAAACGGAGACCTGAAGCATGAGATGCACAGCTATCTCTGGGGAGAGTAAGCGGGAGAAAGACAACTCCAGCCCGAGAAGAGTATGCGTGAAAGGCCTGAAAAAAGAAAGAACCTGATGTGTCATGAAATATATGTTTGACACTGCTGGATGTTAAACAATGTGACACTGATGTAAGATTGTCTTGTGTTTCAGATATTCTTATATATGCTGAGAAAGTTTGGAAGAAAGGACCAGCAAAATCCTATAAAGCTAATCACTTTAGGGAACTCAAGCAAAATGAACCAGTGAGGAAATAGCAGGGATCAATAATTTCTAGTTTTTTCCCAATCTCAACCTAGGAAAGTATCTCTCTTAATCAGAAGTGAGCCCTCCCAGATTGCAAAACATAGCGATCATCAATCTGTAGAAATCCAACTACCATGAATACCCTGTAAGTATGAGACTTTATTATAATTTTGCAGCTAAATTTTGTGTGACTTTGGACTCAATTTATTGTTAATGTACTTTGGCTTTTTTAGAGCACTGAATCTGTTCCAGGAATTCAAATGTTGCTCCAGTGATTCTGAAACTCCTGCAGAGGAATAATTCTTTCTGTGTGTGCACGTAACTTTGAAAGACTGCTTACACAAAGCTTTATGAGTCTTCATGGAGAGCTGCAGTTGGTAAGATAAGCAATAAACATGTTTAAGCTTCTGCTCCTAAATTACACATTACTGGAAATACATAAATGTATGCATCTTTCATCAAACACATATACAATGCACTGATCACTAGGGTAGGAACAGAGTCTAATGGTCAAAATATCCCATATTTGAGTCCTAACCTTGACAGTAGTCAGCTGTATGACCTCATTACAACATCATCGTGATCTATTCATGTGTGTGTGTTTGCCTCCATTACTAGATTATGTTAATAATTCCTTAAGAGCAGAGGTTGTATTTCATTTTTTAAAATTCTATACCAGCTCTGGCACTCATCAAATGAATGTTGGGTGGCTAGATGGAATAAACAGTGCCTGTAATAGACAAGATAGCTATTATCCTGTTTTGTTGTTGTTTAATCGCTAAGTTGTGTCTGACTCTTTTGCAACTCCATGGACTGTAGCCCTCCAGGCTCCTGCATCCATGGGACTTCCCAGGTCAGAATACTGGAGTGTTCTGAATACTGGAGATCTCCAGGGGATCTTCCTGACCCAGGGATCGAAACCGCATCTCTTGCACCGCAGGGGAATTCTTCACTGCTGAACCACCAGGGACGCCCTATTTTTACCAGTGAGTTAACTGCAATAAAACAAGTGCAAAACGTATCTAATTAAGGTGAAATGATAAGATATTGATGATAAATTCAATAGAGGGGAGAGAGTAAGACAAGCTAACTTGCCTCTAACTTAGCCAAGGTGGTAGTCGACTCACTTAAGAGCACCTCCAGTTGGTGCATGTAAGTTGCCTGGCCAAGAGGCAACAAAGAATGAGTAGCCGTGTGGTCCTCCTCTCCTCCCCACTCAATCTCTTTAGAACATACCCATACCCAGATTCTGCTGTAAAAGGAAGTGATGGTGTCTCTTTTTTTTCAACTGTTACATTTTTTTCAAACCTGTTATTTTCACTTGGTTCCATCTTGGAAGATTACTAATATCTTCCTTTATTTCCATTAGTATATTTATCATACTTATGTTAAATTTTCTATCTGTTCAAATAATTTTGCTTCAGATGGTAACTGTTAACTGTCAGGACCGGCCGACGAGTCAACGTAGGCACAAACGCGGGATTCCTCGGCTGAGAAATAAGTAGATAGAGACGCAGCGGGGTTGAGAGGATCACTGCAGTCAGTGATGCTAGTGATGCTTGTTTATTTTTACGCACAGATTTTATACCCTTCTACCAGGAAATTCTTATACAATACATTCTTTGCACCAAAGATCACATAAGGAACATAAAGCGATCAATCAAGATCTTAAGACTTTGTTTCGCAGGACTTAGGTCGTAAAAGCCATTTGTCCTGCGTCAGATGCGCTCCAGGGGCTGCAAGATGTTTCCTTAAGGTTAATGAATAATAAGGGGTGGCGGGACAGAGAGCTGTGTCTGGAATTAGACCCTTGAGTCAACAAGGCAGCTCCCAAAGCAGATCCTGTTTGTTCTCAGGCTGCCCCCCACAGTTAACCAGATTTGTGTCATCTCTTTTTGGGGGAAATTCTTCTACTCTGGTGTCTGGTTATTTTGGCTGGTGAATTCATGTTCTCCTGGGGGTATCAAGCGAGTTTTTCTGGCCACACATTTTGAGAAAGGCCCAGAGACGAAGCCTTGTCTTTGTCACAATAAAGATTAAGGATGGCAAGATGTTGAGTCACAGGGTAGAGAACCCCAGCACTAGAATCACTATTATTTTTTTTTCTAAGTGAAAAGTGAAAGTCTCTCAGTTGTGTCCCACACTTTGCCACTCCATGGACTGTATAGTCCATGGAATTCTCTAGGCCAGAATACTGGAGTGGGTAGTCTTTCCCTTCTCCAGGGGATCTTCCCAACCCAAAGACTGAACCCAGGTCTTCCGCATTGCAGGCGGATTCTTTACCAACTGAGCTCTCAGGGAAGCCCCAAGGGTAAAGAATACACCTACAATGCAGAAGACCTGGGTTCAATCCCTGGGTTGGGAAGATCCACTGGAGGAAGGATAGGCTACCCACTCCAATATTCTTGCCTGGAGAATCCCATGGAGATAGGAACCTGGCGGGCTACAGTCCAAGGGGTCACAAAGAGTCAGACATGACTGAGTGACTGTGCATACATGGTTTTTTTCCCTTACTTTTTATTTTATATTGGAATATAGCCAATTAACAATTTTGTGATAGTTTTAGGTGTACAGCAGAGCTACTCAGCCATACATATACACATGTATCCATTCTCCCCTAAACTCCCCTCCCATCCAGGGTGCCACATAACACCGAGCCGAGTTCCCTGTGCCATACAGTCGATCCTTGTTGGTTATCCATTTCAAGTATAGCAGTGTGTACATAAGAAGAACCACCATTCTTGATTGCTGCCACCTCACCAGAGAACTCTGGCCAGAATTTCACCCTTAAATCCTTATTTAGGGATATTTAGTTATTTTGAAATAACTCCACCTACCCCACCCCGCCACATGCCACTTTTGGATCACCTAGAGCAGAAGTCAGTGAAAGCCCACAAGACTCTGGGAGAGATTTTTACCATAATCGTGCAGAAGAATTTAGACGAGGTCTTGTCCAGGAAGAGAACCATCACCAGAGATAATGACAAAGACTATGGCTAGGTGTAGTAAAATGTGGGGAAGCTTGGCAGGGCCTAAAGATCAGAGTCTTGGTGTCCCAATATCTCTGCCTGGCAACAGCAAACCTTAGCCCAGCACTAGAAGAATTGGACATCAATTTGTCTTAAGGCAGAGGTGGGGAGAGGGGTGTGGGGAGTTGAACCTGTCGCAGTAAAAAGGAAAAAAAGAGGAATTTTTTTCTTTCCCTTTCTTAAGAACAAAGAAGGCAAAGAGAACAGTGAGCAGGCCTGAACATCCCCAGTTTTTTAACTTTAACTGCTCCTAACCCTGTATGTCTCTAACTAAGTTTGCTTTTCTGCCCTGTAACTGTGCAGGGGCTACACTTCGCACCTATTTTCCTTTGACTTGATGCTAAATGCATCCTATATCTGGTGTTCACCCTTACAACATCCTTCCCCTTGTAGTTACATATTAGAAAGAAGGCCACAGAGCCACCAAACTGCCAGATTCAATTACCTGGTTACTGATGCCAGGCTGACTGCCTTTGAAACAATTCAAGGGAAAGAAATCAAGATCCTATCACCTTTGTTCCTCATCACCGACTCCTGACTGCAAGTGCTCATCTTGTATCAGCTCCTAGACTCCTCATGGGCGGTGGGGGTGGCGGGCATGGTTCCCGAGGCATAAGCCAACTGTGTTCCCCCTCCTCTCCGCCAGCTGAGAATTAAAGCCACTTTCTATTTCCTCCAAACTCTGTCCCCGTATTTTTTATTCAGCTTTGGGCAGAGAAAGTCAAGATTTTGGCCAGTAACAATCCCCAAGGATTTTCTCCAGTCTCCAGACCCAGTCTGGCTTCCCTGTGTCTCTGTGCACAGTCAGCTACTTCTAGCGCTCATCACTCAAGACAGTCCTCAGTCCCCTAGGGCTTCTCACACTTTGTTTCACTTGTTCCTAGATTCCACTATCCTGGATCCTTATATCTATAGATTCTCTAAGATTGATTTTGGAGTGGGCTGCTGGAAGCCCAAGCTGTTCTGCTTATTTTTAGGACCTGGAAGCCCGTTTTCTCACTGGGTTGTGTATAACAGACGTTTTGGCTAGCTTTCAGGTATGGTTAGTCAACATGCAAATTGTGTTTGAGAAGCAGTTTAGCCTCGTGAATCAAAAATGCTTCAGATGCTCTTAGCAATTCCACTTTTTCAAAAATGTATCCTAAGGAGATGAGCTGATATGAATGCAAAAGTATTTAAGATCGTCTACTGCAGTGTTATTGCTAGTAGGAACAATTTGGGAACACATGTGTACTCATCAACAGGGGATTGGATAAATACAATCTGGTATACAAATGAACATGATGCTATTTAGTCATAAAAATGATGATATTGATCTAATTTATGGGCATAAAAGATAACTCAGTGACTGTAAAATTGCATTTATAATATGATTCCATTTATGTAAAATGAAAGAGAAAAAAGGATTAAGAGGTCTGGACCACATACAGCTAAATGTTACCAATAATTATCTCTGGGCTTGGAATTTAGGATTAGAGTTGTTCTCTTCACTATGATTTTCTATATTGTTTGATATGCAAACATTTATCTTTATAATCTCTATGATCAGAAAGAAATATGTCTAAATTTTTATCTTTGAAAATTAAAAAACACTAAACATTCACCAAACATGAAGCCACAGACTAAACTTCCCTGATAACTTTAGTCCCATTCATACAGTGGCAAGAGCTTCAGAATAATATGCTTACAGGCCTTCAGCAACATTTGCTGTTTTATAACTTTTAAGCTCCTGTAACCCAAGGGTACAATAAAGTAGGAGTGCTAATTCAGTGGAGCTGAAGGAAGACTAATTGTCCAGGGAGAGGATTTCCCCAGGGCTTAGTCCCTTGTAACCTGTGGTAGGACCACCAGGGCAAAGACAGCAACTGCAAGCTGATGAATTATTCATGGTCTTGACTGCTTGGAGGGGTTCACCTAAAGCATTATTTATGCTGCTATTTCCTGCAAGCCTGAGGTGACCAGTCAGCTAATGATTCAGTGGGGGAAAGGGGTAGCAGTATACATAAACACTGTCAGAATCTGGTGATGAAAGCAGGAATCAAGAGGAAGTCAGACACCTTGCTGATGTTCCCTGCCCTTCTGACCTTGAAATTCTTGGCTTAGAATCTGGAAATTTAATTCAAATGAGCTAATGGGCTCCCCTGGAGCAAAATGGCTTTTGGTCCTGGTGAGAAATGAAGAAACAGCTAGTTTCCTAAGGCATCAGGAAAGGATCAACATTTGAGCCTAATACAATGGTTGAAGCTTCCCGGGGTGAGAGGAAAATTACTCTAGGACATCCAGATCTGGGGTCTGCTCAGTGTTTATTATTATTAATATTAAAATAAATTTATATTTATTAGGTACTTCAAGAAATTGGGTTTTCCCATTATTCAAAGAAGAGATATGGAGAATGAGACCAAGTTATCTCACAGTGTGTCTCCACCTACTATATCAGTTCAGTCGCTCAGTCGTGTCCGACTCTTTGCATCCCCATGAATCGAAGCACGCCAGGCCTCCCTGTCCATCACCAACTCCCGGAGTCTACCCAAACCCATATCCATCGAGTCGGTGATGCCATCCAGCCATCTCATCCTCTGTCGTCCCCTTCTCCTCCTGCCCCCAATCCTTCCCAGCATTAGGGTCTTTTCCAATGAGTCAACTCTTCACATGAGGTGGCCAAAGTATTGGAGTTTCAGTTTCAACATCAGTCCTTCCAATGAACACCCAGGACTGATCTCTTTTAGGATGGATTGATTGGATCTCCTTGCAGTCCAAGGGACTCTCAAGAGTCTTCTCCAACACCACAGTTCAAAAGCACCAATTCTGTGGCGCTCAGCTTTCTTTATGGTCCAATTCTCACATCTATACATGACCACTGGAAAAACCATAGCCTTGACTAGACGGACCTTTGTTGGCAAAGTAATGTCTCTGCTTTTTAATATACTGTCTAGGTTGGTCATAACTTTCCTTCCAAGGAGTAAGCGTCTTTTAATTTCATGGCTGCAATCACCATCTGCAGTGATTTTGGAGCCCAAAAAAATAAAGTCTAACACTGTTTCCACTGTTTCCCCATCTATTTCCCATGAAGTGATGGGACCAGATGCCATGATCTTAGTTTTCTGAATGTTGAGCTTTAAGCCAACTTTTTCACTCTCCTCTTTCACTTTCATTAAAAGGCTCTTTAGTTCTTCTTCGCTTTCTGCCATAAGGGTGGTGTCATCCGCATATCTGAGGTTATTGATATTTCTCCCGGCAGTCTTGATTCTAGCTTGTGTTTCTTCCAGCCCAGCGTTTCTCATGATGTAGTCTGCAGAGAAGTTAAATAAGCAGGGTGACAATATACAGCCTTGACGTACTCCTTTTCCTATTTGGAACCAGTCTGTTGTTCCATGTCCAGTTCTAACTGTTGCTTCCTGACCTGCATACAGGTTTCTCAAGAGACAGGTCAGATGGTATGGTATTCCCATCTCTTTAAGAACCTACTATATAAGGAGGGACAAAAAATCAGCCACAGTGGACTAAATGACCCAAGAAAAAGTCATTATAGTATGATTTCAGGGTCAATGTAGTGATTATAAACTAAAAGGAAACTTATCTACTCTGCACCACACATGATGCTAGGCACTTTATATGCATCATCTCATTATGTCTCACAAAATTCAACAGGAAAGAAGAATTATACCCAAGTTACAGATAAGGAAAAATGAGGGTCAAAAAGTGATTATCTTGGCCCAGATTCAAAGCCAGTTAAGAGGTTCATACCCTGATTCAACGCTCAGCTCTGTTGGCGTCAGGAACAGAATAAATGCTCTTTATACCCACTTAATCATTGGCTCCCAAACTCTTCTCATGACCTAAATAACTGCAAATCAAATATCCTGTAGTGTAGCCTCCACAATGAGTGTCGTTTGAGGCTGGATAACTTGGTGAGGTGGGCTTGGTAGGCACACTAAGGCTTCTACCATGGACTAAAACCTTGATTATTGATCCAGTATCTAATCCTCTTTCCCTTTTACTGATTATACCTCCAAGCAGGCCATGTGTTAAAACTTCAGGAAAGGTTGACTCCATCCCACAGCTCCAGGGATTAAACCTCATCTACTCAAGTCAATCAGCACGTTCTGTCATTCTGGCCAGAATGCATGGATGAGGGAAGGCACGTAATCCAAATTTGTCTATGAAGGTAAGTTTCAAGAATCTTGCTTTGAATGCTAATGGGACCTGGTGTGCAGATGCAAAGCCTGGAAGTGCCACAGCCTTTTTACCATCAGGTGCCAGGCCCAGTGTGGGATGAAGCTGACACAGTAAAGGACAGAATAAAGGAGGGAAAAAAGGAAAAAAATGAAACTGGATCCTCTATAACAGCACTAAGTTGCTAGATCAGCCACATTTGAGTCTGGATGTTGCCACTGTGTGAATCAGGAAATCACTATCTAAGACAGTGTGAGTTTTGACATTGTTTCGGTGTGAGTTTTGACATTGTTTCCTAACTGATACAGAGTATGGTACCAGAAGTGGACTAATAGAAATATCAATAATGAATCTATAAATGTGGAATTGGCTGGACAGAGAAGGTAAAGAGAAAGCGAGTAAGAACCTGTTGATCTCAAACTGGGAATATGGTGTCTTTGTTCCTTGTTTATGAAAGAATTTGTTATATGAAAGCTTACTAATAAAATTACCATATAGTTTATTGTTCAAATAGATCGTATTTGAGAATGAAACAGAGGTATCACTAATAATTATGTCAGATAATCCTTCACTGTTCAGGTTTCAACTCACTTTTTTTCCTTAACTCATGGAGCCCAATGGTGCATTCATGGTACATATTTGTGGTAATTTGTCTAGGATCTGGCATATTTTCAGTTCCCCCTCAGAACATGCAGCATGTCTTTATAGTGGATATAGAAGTTTCATACCAGTTCATTATGGTTGGACTGAAGTTACATGTGAGGAAGAAGCAAGCCAGGAGAATAGAAAATAGGCAAGAGCCAAATCACAACACACTTTTTCACTGTGCTGATTTTATCATGAAGGTGATGGGAAACCATTACAAGAGTTTAAGAAAAGTAGGGTTTCTCTGGTGGCTCAGAAGGTAAAGAATCTGCCTGCAAAATGAGAGACCCAGGTTCGATCCCTGGGTCAGGAAGATCCCCTGGAGAAGGGAATGGCTACTCACTACAGTATTGTTGCCTGGAGAATCCCATGGACAGAGGAGCCTGGAGAGCTATAGTCCATGGGGTTGCAGAATCGGACACAACTGAGCAACTAACATTTTCACTTTCTTCAGCATCCTATCAACCTTTCATTAAAAACAACTCAGTTTTGTGCAATGAGAAAGATTAAGCGGTAAGGAAGTTACATGTAGATGACTGCTCTAAGAATAACAACCATTTTTAACAGAGATAGTGGCAATGTGGAGAGGAGGGGACACGTTTGAGAGACTGAGAAGCAGAAAGGAAGCCCAGAGCAATTTGCCTGAAGCCGGTTCTCATACTATCCATTGGCCTAGAATTCTAAATAACAAACGAACATTTCAAAACTTGATATGACAGTGTCAGCCCATTTTGAGAACATTCATTCTTTTAGGTTTCTTTTTTTTCTTCTGCTTTGTTCAAGGAAATTTCCTAAATTTATCTGAGAGCATTTTCACATTTAGAGCATATGGCTCCTAAGTGTTTAGTGGATACAATGCATTTTATATACAAAATACTCTGTAGAGTCCCTTTTGTCTATTCTTTTCATTTGTTCAGCTATCTTTCCCAGTTATGCCTACCACTGAGCTTTTCAAGGATTTTTGTTCAATTAGTCTAAGGGCACATCTGTCTAAGTTTTTAAGCCATTTTTCTAATGTGTTTATCACTTTCGTAGAATTCCACATCTCTCCTAATTTATCCCTTTTGAGGATTCTTGCCTCTTTCTTGCTGGATTCTGTGTATGTTTTGCGTTTTCTGAGTACTAAATTGATTTATTAAGCAAATGAGATCATATCTAATATTTTTCCATGTTTCACCAAGTATGACCTTTTATATAGTAGAAATCAAAAGATATAATGGATATACAGAAAGTCCCTTTAGTACCACGGAATTTCATTTCATACAAAATAATACTGGATCACAAAATTCTAAGAACAAAATTACCATAATATCTCATGTCATTAGGAACTGCATACTGGTAAGCAGAGGCATTTTCATGGTATAATTTCAAGGTATCTTGGCTAGTTTAATGAGTCCAGGACATGAAGTCAGACAAACTTGAATACTAGCTGTGATACTTTTAAGCCATGTGACTATGGCCAAGTTATTTGAGTTTCCTGGGCCCTAATTTTCTTCATCTCTATAGTACTAAGATTCATTTCATAGGACTGTTGTGAATATTAAATAAAACAAAATAATACCAAAAAAAGAAAATAAATTAAATTTAAAATAATAATAAAATAAAATAAAGGACTCGGTGCATACATGCATGAGAAGCACTTTAAAAATAGTAGCTATTGTCATAGCTGGGCCCTCTGCCTTCAGTGAGTTAGGTAGAAATGCAGTAATAGGACAGCTAGCAAGCTGTGGCAGCTGGGATAGTAGTATTACCTCTTGTGTAGGGCTATAGTGATAATTAAGGGGCTTTCCAGGTGGCACTGGCAACCCACTCCAGTATTCTTGCCTGGAAAATCCAATGGACAGAGGAGCCTGGTAGGCTACAGTCCATGGGGTCACAAAGAGTCAGACACGACTGAGTGACTTCACTTCACTTCACTCCCCTTCAGGTGACACTAGTGGTAAAGAATCTGCTTGCCAACGCAGGAGACACAAGAAATGTGGGTTTGATCCCTGGCTCAGGAAGATCCCCTGAAGTAGGAAGAGGTAACCCACTCCAGGATTCTTGCCTGGAAAATTTCATGGACAGAGAGCCTGGCCGGCTACAGTCCATGGGGCTGTAAAGAGTAGGACACCACTAAATGACTGAACACAGTGAGAATTAAATGATATAATGTATACAAACATATGGCATTGTGACTGATATATGCTGGGCACTCAACTAGCCATTATCATCATTATTACTAATTTTTACTCTGATTAAATGTAAGTCAATTACATTTGTAATTAAATGAGTATCTTATTCAAATACTCATCATGAGTTGAGTTCTCAGTATCTTACATTTCAAGAACTAAAGCCAGCATTAATAAGTCCAAAACTTGGCTTTAGCTATAAAGATAACCAGTTGTGCATACACAGTGTTGAAAGGACCTCTTGTCAATTTCAGATATATTTCTTGTAACATCTCAAAATCTGTTATCTATAGAAACAGAACACTGTAGGTGTGAAGTTGATAACCAGCACCTGAATGCCAAGATTACAGTTTGTGTGCCACCACTGAAACTTCCCTTTTCAACCTCCTCTCCAAAAGAGGAGATTTTAGGAGTCTGAGGGTCCAGCAACCCAGTTAGTAGACTCAAACTATGGAATTGCAATACTGGTACTTTAATTGACATCTTATAATACTGTCTTATAATACTGGTACTTTATCGACATCTTGAAAGAACTCATGGAAACAATTGCACACACAAATGCACCTAGCATTATGGGCATCCTGGAGGTGAGATCCTAGAACCCAGCAGATCAGTTCACCAAGAGAAAAAAACCCTTTATGAATCTCTGCTTGAGATCCAGAACAGATACAGGTCACCCATAACTCCAGCCTTTTAAAGCAATGAGTTGATAGAGGGTTGTATTAAAATGTGGGTTCAGTTGCTATTGATACCCCAAATTTATTTCTCTCTCATTTAATAATGTGAATTTACATAAGCAGTCCATTGTAGCTCAATGACCCAAGTGCTTTCCGGGTTTTTGCTCCACATTCCCTACAATATTACTGTCATCTTTAAGTTCCAAGGTGGCACGCCATAATGGCCTCACTCCAGCAGAAGAGTTAAAAGAGGAGGAGGGCACACTCCTTTCTTTCAAAGGCATGACTCAGAATTTATGTATGTCACTTCCACTCATATTCCATCAGCCAGAACTCAGCCACATGAACACTTACCTGCAGAGGAGGGGGGAGCTGTTATCTCTGTTTTGGGTGGCCAAGTACCTGGCTAAAACTTGGAGTTCTGTTAATAAGGAAATTAAAAAAGAAAAGATAAGAAACAAATAGCGAATTCTACCTAAAATGCAGTTTAGATTGGTAGTTGAGACAGGCCTTGGAGGATGAGAGCCTGGCTTTGAGTCATGGAATAACAATTAAGTAGGTGGATTAGCTATCAATTTACTGGGTGACCTTGGCAAAGATACTCA
Organism: Giraffa tippelskirchi; assembly: GCF_054371585.1. Classification (NCBI taxonomy): domain Eukaryota; kingdom Metazoa; phylum Chordata; class Mammalia; order Artiodactyla; family Giraffidae; genus Giraffa; species Giraffa tippelskirchi. The sequence continues at coordinate 143,072,643 of NC_137285.1, forward strand.
TCTCACTAAGCTGCAGTTTCCCTATAATATAGTGCCTATTTCATCAGATTATTGAAAGGATTAAAACCACTAATCCAAGTAAATTTGTCAGCATAATTCTTGGCACTTGGTAAGTACTCAGTAATGCAAACTAATATCATCAGTAATTAGGAACATCATTAGGTTTCTAACAGTTCCTCATTAGGGAATTCTTTTTGGAAGGACAGAGGGCAAAAACTCTGTCTTGGATTTTCTCCTGGAGAAAGGTGAAGTCGCTCAGTTGTGTCTGACTCTTTGCGACCCCCTGGACTGTAGCCTACCATGCTCCTCATCCATGGGATTTTCCAGGCAAGAGTACTGGAGTGGGTTGCCATTTCCTTCTCCAGGGGATCTTCCCAACCCAGGGATCAAACCCAGGTCTCCCACATTGTAGGCAAATGCTTTTCCATCTGCGCCACCAGGGAAGTCTGAGTATATTTTGTCTGCAGAATCTGTAGGGACAGGAAAAGATGTTTTTACATATATGTTTTTTCCAAATAGTCTCTTTAAGTGAACTCAGTATATCTCTGTGTTAGGTGTTGAAAGAAATGTGCCAAGCTCTATAGGGTAAGCAGTGACTCCCACATGCTGCTCTTGGCATTGGCTGCCTTAAAATCATCTGACTCCTAGTAAAGCACGTGGACTCCTGAGTGTCCCACAAGCAGAATCTCCGAGATTATGGTACAGGATCTGTGTTTTTAATAAGCTCTCAGATATGCTGATACGCTGCTAAGGTTTTAGAACCATTGCTGAGTAACATTTCGAATACTAGTAAGTTTTTGTTGTCATTAACAATGACCACTACCTTTATTTAGCCTTACTCTGTGCCTGGCATGGGTCTAAGCTCTTTATGCCATAAGCTCATTTAATCTTCACAATAACCTTGTGAAAATTGTTGCTTTTATTGTCTTCATTTTACCAGTTCGAAACTGAAACACAAAAGCTTAATCATTTTCCCCAGATTAAGTGGTTGAGCCAGGATTTGACCCAGTCTTGCTCAGAGTCCATATTCTTAACCACACCATTCTGCCTCCACTGGCAGTGGAGGGGAAGTGACAACTGGAACTGGAGCCGACTGGTGGAGAGTCAGGGCTCCATCGGCCTGAGTTCCCATTTGTGTCCCACCTGCTCTCGTTCACTTGCAGAAGCACCTATGACATGCCGTTACGAACTGGAGTAAATTGACTTGAAGAACATGACCATGGAAGAAACATTTTTTCAGGGACTTCCCTGGTAGACCAGTGGTTAAGAATCTGCCTGACAATGCAGGGGACATAGGTTCGATCCCTTGACTGGGAACTAAGATCCCACACACCATGGAACAACTAAGCTTGTGCACAGCAGGTACTGGGGCCCACCTGCCCTAACGGCCATGCTCTGCAACAAGAGAAGCCCGTGCAATGAGAAGCCCAAGCGCTGCAACTAGAGAAAGCAACAAAGACCCTGCACAGCCAAAAATAGAGAATTTTTCTAAAGAAACATTTTTCCAATCATGCCAAGAGACAGCTGAACTTGATCTGGGGCTGTTAAATATCCCAAGTAGATAGAAACTACCTTGAGCCATGCTTGGCACTTTCTGGCCATAAAGTTGATTTTGAGTTTCCTGAAGCAGATGTCTAGCTGAGCTTCCAGCTGTGCCAGGTTCCTCAAGGGGAGGGTGTGGGGCAAAGATGCAGGAGTGATGCAAAGTGTTACTCGGAAAAAGACGGAGAATTTCCAGGCTAGATCACCACCGCCATGAAAGCTTCTCCCCACTGAATCTGCCTAGTACCCAGGCAGTCCAGGACTTGTACTGGCTCTTCTCTCAAGGTAATTTCTCGTGCTTGAGGGAACTGCCAAGCTCCGTGCTCCCCAGAGCACTTTAGACACCAATGAAATAAGTAGTCTTCATGTGCTTAGCTGTTCAGTCATGCTCCACTCTTTGCGACCCCATGGACTGTAGCCCTCAGGCTCCTCTGTTCATGGGGATTCTGCAGGCAAGAATACCGGAGTGGGTTGCCTCGCCTTCCTCCAGGAAGCAGTCTTCATATTTATAACCAATTCTCAAAATACCCCTTCACTTTCCTGTTTACCTATCTCTCTACCTCACCAAACTGAGTGACCTAGCAGCAAATAAGTGTGCTGCTGCTGCTGTTGCTAAGTCGCTTCAGTCGTGTCCAATTCTGTGCGACCCCATAGACGTTAGCCCACCAGGCTCCTCTGTCCCTGGGATTCTCCAGGCAAGAATACTGGAGTGGGTTGCCATTTCCTTCTCCAATGCATGCATGCATGCTAAGTCGCTTCAGTCTTGTCTGACTCTGTGCAACCCTATGGACAGCAGCCCACCAGGCTCCTCTGTCCACGGGATTCTCTAGGCAAGAATACTGGAGTGGGTTGCCACTTCCTCCTCCAAAATAAGTGTGGTGGACTGCAAAATTGGGTACTAATACTTACCCCACCACCAAGTGGTGGAATCCAGTTTCCATCCCAGAATCTGGGTTAGCCGTGTGACTTGCTTTGGTCAAGAGGACACTGGCTAATGGGGAGGCAGGAAGAGGGTAAACAGAGGCTTGAGCAGCGATGGTGCTTGGGGGCTTGCTCTCTTGCTGTGCTCAGAACCCTGAGACCACCATGGGAACAAGCCCAGAATGGCTGCTGAATGGTGAGAAGCCAGGGAGACAACTAGGGAGCCTCAGAAAAATGGCCAGTCAACCTTCAGACATGTAACTGAGACCATCCTAGATCCTGCAGTTCCCAGCCACCCACCAGCTGACCACAGACGCATAGGAGGGCACATATGTGCTGATACGGCTAAGACCAGAAAAATCTCCCAGCTGACACACAAAATCGTGAGCTAAGTAAAATGGTTATTGTATTAAACCTCTAAGTTTCAGAATGGTTTGTTACCCAGCAAATGCTAACTGATGCAAGGAGGTAAATTATTAAAGGCAGAGGCTTTCGAATCAAAAAATGCCTGGGCTCAAAGCCTAGCTTTTCCTTTTACTGGATGTGTGGCTCTAGACAACTAATTTAATTCCTTTGACTCTCCATTTCTTCATCTGTAAAATTAGGAAGATAAATATAGCAATATCCTAGATTCTTCTGAAGAGTCGGTGAGAAATGTAGGCAGCATTGTGTTTGCTACATGGCATTATTATCCTTATCATTACTATTATCATCATCATTATTATGATACTTCTTTGAATGGAGCTATATGCTAGAACAGAGCTATTGCCAGTTTCTGGAGATAAAGAAATGAATGTAACAATATATTGGTCTGAGCAAGGAGTGAATAACTATCTACAGACAAGAATTACGTTGTATAACCACAATCTAAGGTTGCACAGGGTTCCCCAAAAACATCACTAAAGCTCCAATTCTCAAGTTTTAAGGAGAGGGGGAGGAGAGGAGAGAAAGCAGCAGCAATCAAATAGGAATGGGGGCATCCTGTTCCTACAGAATAGAATCTGGGGGAGTGGATGGAGCATTGGCTTTAAAGAGAGAGAGATTTCCAATAGGAAGCCCCACTGACCTTCAAAATCCTTACGAAATAGAAACAAGAACCAAATACCCAGAAGGAGCTTGGCATAATGAGAAACAACACAAATTCTGGAATCTGAAACCACTAGTTCAAATCTCAAATGGGTCTCAGTTTGCTCATCCATAAATTGGGACTATAGCACCAATATGATTTATATGTTTGTTCGTACGGTAGTTGTGAGAATTTGACAAAATACCAATATAAAATGCTTCCCATAGTACCTAGCACATGGTAGGTGATCAACCAGCATAATTTCTTTCCCCATTTATTCCATATTCTTAAAGCTACTTTGCTGTTCTTCTCCTGACATAACTAGTGTCCTATAACCTGGGGACATAGTAATATCTGAAGGCCAGTTCATGACCACAAATATTTCTGGCCTTGTGACCTTGAACCAATCACTTAGCATTTCTGTTTATCAGCTTCTCACTGGTAAAATGAGACTAATACTTCCTGTCCCTGATGCAGTTCTCAAGGATAGCAGGATGATTCATTCAATTTTAAAACCTAACTCGGGACTTGATGACGCTGTGTAGAAAATAAAACACAAAAGGAAAGTCAAATGACTAATATTTAAAGTCCTGAGGCACTACTGCATAGTCAGTGACATTTCCATCACTGCCAATTCCTTTTTGTCTCTCTCTTTTTTTAATCCTAGACCTCACAGTGAGATACCCTCCTTAGCCTGGCTTTGCTGTCTCTTTTTCCCACTTCTCCCCAACCCAAGCCCGCAGCTCTTCAAAATGGTCAGAAAGCCAAAAGTGAGTGATGAATAGGCGAGCAGGAAGCAGAGGTAGAAACAGGCTTGAGGAAATAACACATTAATAACGTACTGAGCACTTACTCTGTGCTAAGGGCCCTGCTAGGTACTTTACATGTGCTATCTCATCGAATCTTAACAATTCAGTGAATGAGACGCTGTTTAATCTGGTCAGGCAGTTAATAGTAATAGCAGAGCTGGGATTTAGATCCAAGCTGGCTGACCTCTAAGCTCTCTAGAGGTTTGCCCTTTAGAGTATAAAATATATTCAAAATCAGTATGGCATAATAGTTGAGTCTATATGTTCTGGAGTCAGATGCTTGATTTGAATCCTAGATCTGCCTTTACAGAATGACTGAGCAATCACTTTGTAGTATCCAAGATATATGATATATGTACAGTAGATTAGATATATGTATATAATATGACTTCTCTGGTGGCTCAGACAGTAAAGTGTCTGCCTACAATGTGGGAGACCTGGGTTCAATCCCTGGGTTGGAAAGATCTCCTGGAGAAGGAAATGACAATCCACTCCAGTATTCTTGCTTGGAAAACTTCACCAGATTTGTTAATAATCACAACCCCTGGAGGAAGGTAATAGTATTACCCCACTTTACTAATGGGGAAAGGGAGACACAAAAAGTCGAGAAACTTGTTCAAGATTACATTCCTAGTAAATGGCAGAGACAAGATTCAAACTTGGGCAGTTTATGTCCAGAGTCTACAGCCCTGACCACCACACCATACAGCTTCCACTGTGTGTGGACACTCTACTTCTGCTTTGGCTCCTTGCCATGGCCTTGAGAACTGTGGCTGCTTTCTGGCTTCTTGATCCCCAACAAAATCTAGGAGGCACAAATCGTCTCCAGAACTCACACCACACTCCACTCTGGCCCAGCGGCAGCATCAGGAGAACCCAGGAGCTCTTTCAGTTCAGCAAGAATCCCACGAGGCTAGGGCAGAGATACAAGAGAAGCCAGGCTCCCCACATACAGGAAGCCCCAGTCTCCATGACTGGTTCTCCGGGGCCCCTTTTCTGGCCTGCAGTGCTGTGATGGGGAGAGGAAGTTTGATCCCACAAGTTCCCTTCCGAAGAGACACCGCTTCTGCCACTGCACTAAGTCCCTCGGGATCTCTTTTATCAGCTCATCCTCCAACTTCAGCAATGCTTTGCTGCTAACAGGGCACCTGGGACATTCAAGGGTGGCCTCGAGCCCCGAGAGCTAAGAGCAGACCCTCTGTGGGAGAACAGAAAGCCAGCTCCTCTGCCTCCTGACAGAGCAAACCCTGAGGTGCAACTTCCACTCCCAAGTTCCTCTGGGATCAGCCTGATCCAGGGACCTCAGCTGAAATAGCACCCTCCTGGGTCTTCATCCTCATTGCTCATCCTCCCTTTTCATTGCTGCTTTCTCCAGGAAACACTTTCTTAATAAATTACTCATACCTGAGTCTTTGGCTCAAGGTTGGCTTCTGAAAGAATCCAACCTAAGAGAGAACTTTTGTCTTATTTTGTCTTAATGTCTTCCTAGGCTCTTCTTAAATGCACTTGCTAAGTATGACCAGAGTTGATGGGCACCTCTTAGCAGGTCTTGCATGGATTGATTGACAATTGTCTTAGCAGAAGGGGTGTGTGTGTGTGTGTGTGTGTGTGTGTGTGTTCAGTCACTCAGTCATTTCCAACTCTTTGTGACCCTACGAATTAAAGCCCACCAGGCTTCTCTGTCCATGGGATTCTTCAGACAAAAGTACTGGAGTGAGTTGACATTTCCTACTCCGGGGGATCTTCCCAACTCAGGGATCAAACCCAGATCTGTTGCGTCAGCAGGCAGAATCTTTACCGCTGGGCCGCCTGGGAAACCCAGTAGGAGGTGTGAGCATTTATCAATCAATGTCCTCAGCTTCAGGGGCTCAGTTGAAGCTCCAGAGAGAGCAGGACATTTTCTATTTAACACCTGTGATTTTTTTCCCTCTTAGTATTGTCCGGACTCTGTGATAAGAGAGAACCTGTTTCTTTTCTTCCTTTCATGCCTGTTTTAGAGGGAAACTTTCTCCTCAGTTCTGACACATTCACTGGGGCTCTTATGCTTCAGCTGCCACAGTGATGAGTTGGCCTCCATTTGGAGAACTGACAGGCAGGAAAAAATATTTCTAAAACAAAAATCAAAACCAAGACACCTGGCTGCCAGCCGGGAGCCTGATAGTGTCACATGAAGGTTTTCTCCTCCACAGACTCTTGCCAGAATCTCTCATCTAACAGGCTGCACAAAAGGCCTCCCGATCGTCTCTTAGGGTCATTCTCCAGAAGCCAGCAAATTCCTTCCTTGTGACGAAAGCCATGTCCTGGGAGATCATAGCCTTCAAGTCATGAAGTCATGATTCATGCTGGGGTAAATGGATGAGGTTGCTAAGAGCTGGAGGTGACCTTCCTGGGACTTCGGCTGGCCCTGACCCATCCCAGGCAGAGCTATAAATTCGAATAGCAGCTAATGTTAGAGTGTTAGGCCTATACTCTAATAGCAGGCAAGGAAGTCCTGGTTTAGGGATTAATGAAAGGTAAAAAAGGATTTGGGGGTCCAAATTTGCCTGGGGCAGTCCTGTGTGAAATCTCTTACTTTATTACATCAGTGACATCAATTTCCATAAGAGTAGCACAGACAGATGCTTAGAGGGAAATCAGCAGATAGTGTCACCAGAGAGTAAGAGAGTCCCTTGGACAGCAAGATCAAACCAGTCCATCCTAAGAAAAATCAACCCTGAATATTCATTGGAAGGACTGATGCTGAAGCTGAAGCTCCAATACTTCGGCCACTTGATGCAAAGAGCTGACTCATTGGAAAAGCCCCTAATGCTGGGAAAGATTGAAGGCAGGAGAATTGGACGACAGAGGATGAGATGGTTGGAGGATGAGTCGGCATCACCGATTCGATGGACATGAGTTTGAGCAAGCTCCAGGGGTTGGTGATGGACAGGGAAGCCTGGCGCGCTGCAGTCCGTGGAGTCGCAGAACAACAAAAAAACAAGTAAGAGCGCAGGCTTAAAGACACCCAGCTCTGTGTTCAAAACACTTATTGGAGTTGTACCTTAAGGTAGTTTGTACCTTTAAAAAATTATGTAACTTCTTGGGACTGGCAGTCCAGTGGTTAAGGCTTCTTCCAGTGCAGGGGTGTGGTTTCAGTCCCTTGTCGGGGAGATAAGATTCCACATGCCTTGTGGCCCAAAAACCAAAACATAAAACAGAAACAATATTGTAGCAAGTACAATAAAGACTTTTTAAATGGTCCATATAAAAAAAAAAATCTTGGACTTCCCCGGTGGTCCAGTGGTTAAGAATCCACCTACCAATACAGAGGACATGGGTTCGATCCCTGGTCTAGGAAGATTCCACATGCTGTGGGGCAACCAAGCCCGTGTGCCAAAACTGCTGAGCCAGTGCTCTAGGGCTACAACTACTGAAGTTCGTGCGCTCGAGAGACCATGCTCCACTGCAACAAGAGAAGCCACCGCAATGAGAAGGCCCAGACACCACCACGAGAGAGTAGCCTCAGCTCTCTGCAGCTAGATGAGGCTCATACACAGCAACAAAGACCCAGCACAGCCAAAAATAAATTGATTAATTTTAAAAATCTTCTAGAAGAAAAATTGTCACTTCTGAAAATTTGGTTTCCCCATCTGCAAACTGGAGGTCCTGCCTTAGAAGGATGCTTTGAAAATAAACTCACAACGTATGCAAAACGATTTTCACAGTGCATGGTGGTTTTGTACAGTCAGTTCAGCCCAGCTACAACTACGTTTCTCAGAATTCCCTTCCCTGCCTGATCCTGGATTAGGGTGTGTGAGATTTAGAAGGTAAAAGTGAGGTAGGAATGACATGGTGGTCCGGTGGTTAGGAGTCCACTTCTGGGGGCCATGGGTTTGATTCCTGGTTCGGGAATTAAGACCTCACAAGCCCCACGGTGCAGCCATAAAAAAAAGAAGTGAAGCAGCAGCAATTGTCCCTAAAACAACTAGGTGCCAGGCATCACTGTAGCCGACCCACGTGGACACTAATCTGTTGGCACCCTTGTTGGGTGTTCTAGTCTGGGCTCGCTCTTCAGTTTCTTTGAGTCTCAGGCCAGGTTTGTCTTCTCTCTCCCCACTTTACAGCTGGTTCTTCTCTCCAACTGCCCACTCTGCCCACTCACAGTGGCTTCAGGCTCACCACCAGCAGTGGTACCAACAGCCTCCCATGCCCTTCTCCACCTCCACAAGCATGCAAAGCCTAAACAGGAATAAACAGTTGATTGCCTATGACTCATAGAAGTTCTGCTACCCAAGCAAACCTAATGCTCACAAAAGGAAACATTGACCTAGTTTAAGTACAGACAGGTGTTGAGGGTATTATCTTCTGGTTCCAATCCAAGCTCCACTGTGAACAAATCACTTAGTCCTTCTGAGACTCAGTTGTCTCAGCTATAAAATGGTGGTAATAAGATGATTTATTTCATTGCCCTATGGAAATAGTTAAATGAGATTCGGCACATAAGCATGATGCTTGACATTAAAAGTAACAGGGAGAAAACCTTTATTTCCCATTTCATGGGTTTAACATTTGGAAATCCCTCACCAATAAATAAAAGCGTCATCCTTCAAAGGATCTTTGTCAACAGTGAAATAATATTTCCATCCTCCAACTGTTTTATGTTATTTATCAATTAGTTTAGAACATAGCCATGAAAACAGGATGCTGCTTATTAGACCCCTTCAAAGACACCCCTCTCCGCCATTGTCGCTCAACTGTTGGAACTTAATAAATGATAATAAAAACCCTTTGCTTTTGTAAGAATTCAGTAAGGGCTGTTTCATCAGCATTATCTCATTTGCTCCCTCAACAAGGCTATGACACAGACAGCATTAAATTGCTGGATGCTACAGACACTGGACCTGAACTCAAAGGACCAAGGTTTTTCATCCTGGTTCTGCCAACAAGCATTGATCTCCTCACTTGTCTGAGCTTCAGTTTCATCTGCAAAAGGGAGAGGGTTGAATTCATAAAGTCCTTCAAATCTTGGCAGACCCTAAGTGTATTATTATTTTCACTTTACTTATGGGGCAGGGAGGGCTTACAAGAGATTAAATAGCTTAAATGCTTTTCATAGTATGATTCTGGGACCACAACCAGTAGCATCACCCCAAAATTATTAGGAATACAAATTATCAGACCTCATTCTAGACCCCCAGCATCAGAAACTCTGGGGGTCTATGTTTAGCAAGACCTTCAGGTAATTCCACTGCATGCTCACGTTTGTGAGTCACTGGCTCTATCGAAGTTTCACAGCAAAAAGCAAGTGGCTTAGCCAGGACTCAAACCCAGGTCTACAACTTCTTTCTAGTTGTCTTACAGATCCGGAGAAAAGCACCCAATCAGAACAAGTTCATTTGAAGACAAGGAAAGTCCAAAAATATAAGCAAAAGAGCAGAATTAAATTGTGAGCAATATTCTAAAAACTCTCGGGGGCCTACAATTGAGGACCTTTGGTCGCTGTCCCTAGACTGGACAGAAGCTGAGCTTTGTGCCCTCTCTGACACAGCCATCTGAACTTTTCAGTGGATTCTTCCACTGAGCTGGTCAGCTGGCCACCAAGGAGCATGCAACTAGTAGGCAGGCATGGTGCCACAGAGAAGAAGGAGGGCATTCACTATCCAAATTCAGCATCTGAGATTTTTCATTTCTTTCAACATATGCACACATACATTAAAAAATGCACAAACATGATAAATTCATGGATATCCTGGATATTTTTAGCTCCATATTTTACTTCTGCTGTTCCTTTTTCTTTTCTTGATTCCTACCTTCCTCTTCTTCTCCACACCCACTCAGATAATATATGTTAATTACCTAGTATATTTTTCTCCATGGTGAGATAATCAAATGCACATACTTTCACACACATATCTTGTTTTACTCATACTTCACGTCAATTCTTCCACAATGAGAGATATAGTACAGCTCTCATTTAGGCTTCTCAAAAGCTACATAATGGCCCCATAACGTGAACCGACAATAATTTACATGGGGGAGCACCTGTCTCATGGGAATTCACTAGGTTTCCAATTCTTCACCACCTCAAGTATTGTTGCAATAAGTAATTTTATGCATATGTACTTGTGAAGTGGTGATTTTATTTGTATAAGATAGATTTCCAAGAATAGAATATTGGACTCAAAGGCTTTCTGCATTTTTAATTTAATAGATGTTGTCATGGCTCTTCGAAAATGTCATAGCAAGGTACCTTTTCAGAGCCATGTATGGGAATGCCCATTTCTTGCATCGCAGCCAACAGTAAATCTTATGTCTTTCACATTGGAAAGTGATATCCAATTGTTAGCACTTTCCTAATTTACATTTGAATTTGACCTTTTCATGTCAAAGGACTTGCTTCTCCAGGCCAGCTATTTCAACTTAAAAGTGGTCATTTTGCCTGAACTCATCAGTAGCTGTAGGAAATGATTTTTTAGCGCTAAGACGTCCTTTCAAACTGTACTTAAATGTTTTTAAATATACTTACTTTTCTGTCCATCTTGTCACGTTTCCTTCAACAGCTCTACTTCTGACTGAATTCTGCATGCTCTGCTGGATCTGGCTATCTCTGACTTGGACATATAGTGATTTTTATTGGTGGCTTAGACTCAGGTGCTGTTGATGGAATATCCTACCAGGTAGCAGTCCACAAGTGGAGAGAGGCAAAATGGTCCTTCCTGTTCCTCACAGGCAGGGATGACTTAGCCTGTACTTCAGGCTGCTTCTCAGCATCTCAGGTATCATGGAGATCATGGCGGGATAGGGGCAGGGAGGCATCAAACTTCTTCCCAAAATCCACAAATCCCTTTGGGCCAAACTCTTCGTAGCATCACCATCTTATAATCCCATCCTCAGGGCTCTCTGTCACCAGAAGCTAGACATTTGCCCAAACTGCAGAGCAGAAAACCTTGTACCAATTCTTTCTGTTGGGACTGCCACAGAGTCCATGGCCTCATTTCTACTTAGAAAGCTCCAAGCCCCAGTTGCCTCAAAGGAGGGAAATATAATGGAGTCGATTGAAACTGAATGGAAAAGAGAGTTAGGTTGCTATCTTTCCAGAAGCCCCTCTAGAATCAGCATCTTCATTCAACCCCACATCCCAGTGAACCTGTTTCTTCCATCCCAAAGCAACAAGTCCAACTGAAAGATCAACTTTGGGGTCAGGGATTTGTGTTCGGATCTGGCCCTTACAAGAGCAATCTTGTGCATGTTACAGAATCAGTATTTCAGAATCTCAATTCATTGTTTATAAAATGGTATTAATTGTGAGGAATAAATGAAATAATATACTTAAAACACTACCCCTAGTGTAGCACTGATAGCTTTTGTAGAAATGTTAGTCCGTTTACCATGTGATTTGATTTTCAGGAAGTTATAGTTGACCTGTTGGCCTTCCTCTTGGTTTGACATTTCAGCAAAAACAGTTCTCAGTTGCCATTCCTTATACTTGCTCTTGAAGGCTTCCCAGGTGGTACTGGTGGTAAAGAACCCACTGGCCAACGCAGGGGACATAAGAGATGCAGGTTTGATTCCTGGGTCAGAAAAATCCCCTGGAGGAGGAAATAGCAACCCACTCCAGTATTCTGGCCTGGAGAATCACATAGACAGAGGAGTCTGGCGGGCTACAGTCCATAGGGCCACAAAGAGTCAGACACAACTGAAGCGGCTTAGCACACACCACACACATGTATCACAAAAAGGGAATCACCACTGACCTCGGACACACAGTTAGAGGCCAAACTGGAAAGGAATGTTCAGAAATCAGCTCTGACAACAAAAGATGAAGAGCTTGAGAACATAATTATCCTTTCAAAGGTTATCATGTAATTGAATCTCTAATTTTGCTTGAATGTAGATTAATTCACTCCACTGAGATCTCTAAGAAAAAGCAATATCCCTGGAGCTCTGCAGGAAAGCCAGAAGAATTTTTAATTGCAACCAATTATATGAAGAGATTCTGCTTTATGAAGGGAAAATATATGGAAAACCTTTTGGGGGTAATTGATGTAAAAGCTATCAAAACCTGTTAATAAGGACCCTAAAACCCACACAGGGCTTCCCAGGTGGTGCAGTAGGAAAGAATCCACCTGCCAATGCAGGAGATACAAGAGACTTCAGGTTTGATCCTTGGGTTGCGAAGATCCCCTGGAGTAGGAAATGGCAACCCATTCCAGTATTCTTGTCTAAAAAATTGCATGGACAAAGGAACCTGGCAGGCTCTAGACTACGGGGTCACAAAGAGTCGGACATGACTGAGCACATGAAATCCACACGAGTATGTGTGCTCGGTCACTCAGTTGTGTCCGACTCTTTGTGACCCCACGGACTGTAGCCCACCAGGCTCCTCTGTCCATGGAATTCTCCAGGGGAAGCAAGGCTTTTTTGATTCCTCGTGCTAACAGCCTTGAAAAGAACTGTGTAAAGCTAAGTAAGAGGGGGTTACAAAGAAATAGAAAAGTGTGAAAGTGTTAGTCACTCCATCCTGTCTGACTCTTTGTGACTCTATGGACCCCACCATGCTCCTCTGTCCATGGAGTTCTCCAAGCAGGAATAGTGGAGTGGGTTGCCATTCCCTTCTTCAGGGGATCTTCCCAACCCAGAGATCAAACCTGGGTTTTCTGCATTGCAGATTCTTTACCGTCTGAGCCACCACGAAAGAAACAGGAAATAAGAACCCAAATAGAGAAGGAAAGAAACAACTAACTTAGAAAATCTGTAGTTTGTGCATACAAACCCATTTCCCTCCTTACCTCTACCCTAAACACACACATGCATGCGCACAGGCACAGACACTTCACACACTTTATTAGATGTCTTACAACAAAAATCGAAAGAGAGGAGCAATGATATAGGGAAGTCATTTCCTAAGGTTACCGATAATGTCATCCTGGGAGAGCAGCTGGAGGGTTCCCTGGACGATGCAGCTGAGGATGTTGCTCTGCCCTCCCAGAGGTGGCATCGGATATCTGCGTCAGTGCTTTAACCCCATCAAATCTTTCCTTGTTTGTCACTAACTTGGGTCACTTATGATTCTTCAAGTGCTCTGTGCAAATGTACAAAAGAACTTCTGCACCTGACAATGAAAACACTACCATAGGGAAATTATAGACCAGGGACATTTGTAGATTCCTTTCTTTGTTTTCTTAGAGGGTAATTTGAACTGTTGTCAGAATGACAAATAAAGGGATGAAAAAGCAGGAGGCAAACATGGAAGTCTGCTGGGAGGCATCACTTTGAAGATGAATAACATGCACTGACAAGGAGAAGGGAGAGAATAAACAAGAGTGGTATCAGCCCTAAAAATAAATGCAAGAGTCACATGTGAGTACACAGTTGAGCATTAATATAAACGTGCTGAGAATGGGTGGTACATATAACTCATAAAAAAGAAACTATGGATACACACAAAAATCTTCAGGGTATTATGCTGATTGAAAACAGCCAATCTCAAAAAGATACAACTATATAATTCCATTTCTTCAAACTGCTTGAAATCACAAAATCAGAGAAATGGACAACAGATTAGTGGTGGCCAGAGGTTAAGGAGAGGGTGCAGACAGGAGCAAAGAAGCTGTGGCTATAAAAGGGCAACAGGAGGGATCTTTCCATGATGGGAATGTTCTGTATCTTAACTACATCTGTAACAGTATTCTAATCCTGATGTTGTACTATTGTTTGGGGAAACCAGGTAAGGGGTACATAGGACCTCTCTATGCTAATTATTATAACTGCATGTGAATCTACATTTACCTCAAAATTAAAAGTTTAACTTAAAAAAATAAGGAAGTAAAGTCCTAGACAATAACTAGCCAATAGAATTGAAAGTGCTTGAGTCTTAGAAGCAGATATCGAGGGTGAAGAAGGATAAGGGAAGGGGCTACTCATTTTCATTAAAAACCTTGTAAAGTGCAAGTCGCTCAGTCATGTCCGACTCTTTGGAACCCCATGGACTATACAGTGCATGGAATTCTCCAGGCCAGAATACTGGAGTGGGTAGCCTTTCCCCTCTCCAGAGGATCTTCCCAACCCAGGTATGCAACCCAGGTCTTCCGCATTGCGGGTGGATTCTTTACCAGCTGAGCCACAAGGCAAGCCCTAAAAAAAGAACCTTGTAGAACTATCTAAACTTATTGAATTGTGTGATGATAATTTGTTAACGTGCTGAGAGATACTATCATAAGAAAGAGACTAAAATGAAATGGATTTATGAAGTCTCACCTTTTTTAATGGAAAAAAAAAAATTACCCACAGTAATTGAGCACCTGTTATTTGCCGCATGCTAAGCATTTTGACATACACAGTCTCATTTAATCCTCAGGGAAATCTGGGAAGTGAGTGCTTCTTTCCCTCCATTTCCATTCATAGACAACTGAGGTTCAAAGGGTTGAGGGACTTCTCAGAGTCACCTGGCTAGTAAGTAGCACAACCCAGCCAAGCATTCAGACTTTAGGGCCCATGTTCTTAATGACAGTGAAATGGAGCAAAATCTTATGATCCTTGCCCCCACCCACATCCTCAGCCTGCCTTTTGTCTGCAGAAAAACTTCAGTCAAAGAATAGGTTTAATCACAGAAGTGAGAAAATGTAGAAACAAAGGAAAGCAGTCAGGTGGAAGAAGTAAATGACATGATAACCAGTCTGCAGCCACGACACATAAGCTGCCACAATTCCAAGAACTGAACTCAAGAAATGGGAGCACTAATGACTGTTTTAGTTCTGTATTTTGTTTCAAATGGTGTCTACATGCGTCATATCTTACATTTATTACAATTGTGTTTGCAAAAGACCAATACTATTTCCATGTGTCTATGTATGTTCTGATCTAATTGATGTCTTCCCTCACCCCATTTATCATGTCAGATCAACTAAGTCTCCAGTCTGGTTTAAACATAATCTGTTGATCAAACCATTGAATTTTTAAAAAATGTTTTCCAAGGCTTTTTAAAAAATATTTAATTTAATTAATTTAATTTTATTAAGAACTGACCCTGGAACTAAAAGCTAACTGTACTTAGGACAACCAAGATGACACTGTTCAGACCAATTCAATGTTCAAGACCACCGATGACTATCAGAGCTTACTGTGCAGTCTCTACATGTAGCCCCCTCCCTCTGCCTGTAAAAGCTCCAACCCACTGATGTCAGTGGGGGGTGTCAGCCTTTGGACAGGTGTCTGCCCCCACAAATCCCCGGTGGCCAGCTCCCAAAATAAAGCAAACTTTCCCTCCACAAATCTTTCCTCTCTATTTATTGGCTTTTGAGTGGTGAGCAGTCAGACTCCACTTCCAGTTACAAAACTCCTCGGGGAGGGGAATAACAGCCACCAAAGTCTCTTGGTGCCCAGACCTAATCCTGAGTAAAGAGAGGGGGTGAGACAGACCTTGGAATCAGACAGATCAAGATTAAAAACCAAGTTCTGGGGGACTTTTCTGGTGGCCCAGCAGCTAAGACTCCATGCCCCCAAAGCAGGGTGCCTGGGTTTGATCCCTGATCAAAGAACTAAGATCCCATATGCCACAACCAAGACCTGGCACAGCCAAATAAATTTATTAAATAAATAAAAAGAATTAAAAAAAAAAAACAAGCTCTACAAATTTCAGTTATGTGACCTTGTATGAATGATTTAACCAGTGTGAGCCTCTTTTTCCTCATCTACAGTGTAGGCGCAACAGTATTACTCATCTCAGAGGGCTATTGGGAGAATCAAATGAGATACTGTATACTAGGTGCTTGGCACAGTATCTGAGAAGTAGTTCTCAATAAAGAATGGCTATTATTACTATGATCATTGTAATGCCGGACATTGTTATTTCTCAAGACAAATTTCAGGTAAAGCTCTTTCTCCAGACCATATCCAGAGGCCATTGAACTTTCCTCTGAGATGGCTCTAAACTTTATGTTTTTAATCATATGAGAGAGCAGGAAGGAAGGCTTGATTTTCATGAATGACATTAGTCAGAAAACCATCAGAAATTCTGTGATTGCTGAGCTATCCTTTGGTATCCAGGAGACTCAGAGGGGGGAAAAAGAAAAAAAAAAAAACAACACTGTCTGGCTAAGTAGCTACTGCTTTTTGCTTTCTTCTGTTGTTTTGTTGTTTTCAAATGAAATACATCAGACATGCAGAAAAAGGCAAAGACTGTTATAACACCCAAGTTCCCATCTCTCAGATTTAACCAATCTGAACATCTTTCTATATTTTCTTCAAATATATCTTTCTTGTTGAAAAATAAAACATTGCAAATGCATATGAAGGCTTCTCCCACTCCCATTCATCTTATTCTCCCTCTCTCCCTCCCCGAATGCTCACTTTTCAAGATAGCTTTGAATGGGTCTAAGTTCCTCACGCAGATCACTTTCTAGGCTTAAGGGCTGACATCACATCTCACTCCATTTCAAAGTCATTTTCAAGCTTCTGCCCACTGTTAAGCATAAATGAGGGATCCAATATCATCCTCCCAAAAAGAGCTTACCATCAAAATGGGATGATAGACATTGAGATAGACATATGCCCTAATTTCTCCCTGGAGAACCCCTTGGCCCCATGGCTTGACTACGGCTAACTCTCCACTCCGTCTCCAGGGCCTGGACAGTGAGGATCTCCCTTGTTCACTAGTAGACATGTAATCTGAGTTGGGCTGATTAAAGCAAGCCTGGAATTTTACTGGAGCTAACAGAAAAGAGGTGCTACCTAACTGTTGAGTGGAAGGATGTAAACCTAATGCTGGAGGCAGCACCATAAATAGAGCAGTTCAGTTCAGTTCAGTCATTCAGTTACGTCCGACTCTTTGCGACCCCATGAATTGCAGCACGCCAGGCCTCTCTGTCCATCACCAACTTCCGGAGTCTACGCAAACCCATGTCCATTGAGTCAGTGATGCCATCCAACCATCTCATCCTCTGTTGTCCCCTTCTCCTCCTGCCCCCAATCCTACCCAGCATTAGGGTCTTTTCCAATGAGTCAACTCTTCGCATCAGGCGGCCAAAGTATTGGAGTTTCAGCTTCAACATCAGTCCTTCCAATGAACACCCAGGATTGATCTCCTTTAGGATGGATTGATTGGATCTCCTTGCAGTCCAAGGGACTCTCAAGAGTCTTCTCCAACACCACAGTTCAAAAGCATCAATTCTGTGGCACTCAGCTTTCTTCACCGTCCAACTCTCACATCCATACATGACCACTGGAAAAACCATACCTTGACTAGATGGACTTTTGTTGGCAAAGTAATGTCTCTGCTTTTAAATATGCTATCTAGGTTGGCCATAACCTTCCTTCCAAGGAGTAAGCGTCTTTTAATTTCATGGCTGCAGTCACCATCAGCAGTGATTTTGGAGCCCAAAAAAATAAAGTCTGACACTGTTTCCACTGTTTACCTATCTATTTCCCATGAAGTGATGGGACCAGATGCCATGATCTTAGTTTTCTGAACGTTGAGCTTTAAGCCAACTTTTTCACTCTCCTCTTTCACTTTCATCAAGAGGCTCTTTAGTTCTTCTTCACTTTCTGCCATAAGGGTGGTGTCATCTGCATATCTGAGATTATTGATATTTCTCCCAGCAATCTTGATTCCAGCTTGTGTTTCTTCCAGCCCAGCGTTTCTCATGATGTACTCTGCATAGAAGTTAAATAAGCAGGGTGACAATATACAGCCTTGACGTACTCCTTTTCCTATTTGGAACCAGTCTGTTGTTCCATGTCCAGTTCTAACTGTTGCTTCCTGACCTGCATACAGGTTACAGGTTTCTCAAGAGACAGGTCAGATGGTCTGGTATTCCCATCTCTTTCAGAATTTTCCACAGTTTATTGTGATCCACACAGTCAAAGGCTTTGGCATAGTCAATAAAGCAGAAATAGATGTTTTTCTGGAACTCTCTTGCTTTTTCGATGATCCAGTGGATGTTGGCAATTTGATCTCTGGTTCCTCGGCCTTTTCTAAAACCAGCTTGAACATCTGGAAGTTCACGGTTCATGTATTGCTGAAGCCTGGCTTGGAGAATTTTGAGCATTACCTTACTAGCATGTGAGATGAGTGCAAGTGTGCAGTAGTTTGAGCATTCTTTGGCATTGCCTTTCTTTGGGATTGGAACGAAAACTGACCTCTTCCAGTCCTGTGGCCACTGCTGAGTTTTCCAGATTTGCTGGCATATCGAGTGCAGCACTTTCACAGCATCATCTTTGAGGATTTGAAATAGCTCAACTGGAATTCCATCACCTCCACTAGCTTTGTTCGTAGTGATGCTTTCTAAGGCCCACTTGACTTCACATCCCAGGATGTCTGGCTCTAGGTGAGTGATCACACCATCGTGATTATCTGGGTCGTGAAGATCCTTTTTGTACAGTTCTTCTGTGTATTCTTGCCACCTCTTCTTAATTTCTTCTGCTCTGTTAGGTCCATACCATTTCTGTCCTTTATCGAGCCTATCTTTGCATGAAATATTCCTTTGGTATCTCTAATTTTCTTAAAGAGATCTCTAGTCTTTCCCAATCTGTTGTTTTCCTCTATTTCTTTGCATTGATCAGTGAAGAAGGCTTTCTTATCTCTCCTTGCTATTCTTTGGAACTCTGCATTCAGATTGGAATATCTTTCCTTTTCTCCTTTGCTTTTCACTTCTCTTCTCTTCCCAGCTATCTGTAAGGCCTCTTCAGACAGCCATTTTGCCTTTTTGCATTTCTTTTCCATGGGGATTGTCTTGATCCCTGTCTCCTGTACAATGTCATGAACCTCTGTCTATAGTTCATCAGGCACTCTGTCTATCAGATCTAGTCCCTTAAATCTATTTTTCACTTCCACTGTGTATTCATAAGGGATTTGATCTAGGTCATACCTGAATGGACTAGTGGTTTTCCCTACTTTCTTCAATTTAAGTCTGAATTTGGCAATAAGCAGTTCATGATCTGAGCCACAGCCTGCTCCCAGTCTTGTTTCTGCTGACTGTATAGAGCTCTCCATCTTTGGCTGCAAAGAATATAATCAATCTGATTTCGGTGTTGACCGTCTGGTGATGTCCACGTGTAGCGTCTTCTCTTGTATTGTTGGAAGAGGGTATTTGCTATTACCAGTGCGTTCTCTTGGCAAAACTCTATTAGCCTTTGTCCTGCTTCATTCTGTACTCCAAGGCCAAATTTGCCTGTTACGCCAGGTGTTTCTTGACTTCCTACTTTTGCATTCCAGTCCCCTGTAATGAAAAGGACATCTTTTTTGGGTGTTAGTTCTAGAAGGTCTTGTAGGTCTTCATAGAACCGTTCAACTTCAGCTTCTTCAGTGTTACTGGTCGGGGCATAGACTTGGATTACTGTGATATTGAATGGTTTGCCTTGGAAATGAACAGAGATCATTCTATCGTTTTTGAGATTGCATCCAAGCACTGCCTTTCAGACTCTTTTGTTGACCATGATGGCTACTCCATTTCTTCTAAGGGATTCTTGCCCACAGTAGTAGATATAATGGTTTTCTGAGTTAAATTCACCCATTCCAGTCCATCTTAGTTGGCTGATTCCTAGAATGTTGACGTTCACTCTTGCCATCTCCTGTTTGACCACTTCCAATTTGCCTTGATTCATGGACTTAACATTCCAGGTTCCTATGCAATATTGCTCTTTACAGCATCGGACTTTGCTTCTATCACCAGTCACATTCACAGCTGGGTATAGTTTTTGCTTTGGCTCCATCCCATCATTCTTTCTGGAGTTATTTCTCCACTGATTTCCAGTAGCATATTGGGCACTTACTGACCTGGGGAGTTCATCTTTCAGTGTCCTATCTTTTTGCCTTTTCATACTGTTCATGGGGTTCTCAAGGCAAGAATACTGAAGTGGTTTGCCATGCCCTTCTCCAGTGGACCACATTCTGTCAGACCTCTCCACCATGACCCATCCATCTTGGGTGGCCCCACACAGCATGGCTTCGTTTCATTGAGATAGACAAGGCTGTGGTCCATGTGATCAGATTAGCTAGTTTTCTGTAATTTTAGTTTCAGTGTGTCTGCCCTCTGATGCCCTCTCGCAACACCTACCATCTTACTTGGGTTTCTCTTACCTTGGACGTGGGGTATTTCTTCATGGCTGCTCCAGCAAAGTGCAGCCATTGCTCCTTACCTTGGACAAGGGGTATCTACTCACGATAAATAGAGCATCTGCCCGGAAATCAAAGTAGCCCAGAGAAACAAACATTGTTAAGTGATACCACCGAGTCCCAGGATCAAGTTGATGCCAGTGTTAGGTCTATCACTGAACTTCCCAGTTAATGGGCCAATAAATTCCTTTGCCATGCTTACATGGGTTTGAGTTGAACTTCTGTCCTGCATAATATAAAGCAAAACAATGAACGAGCAAGACAGGACATAACAAGTACTTATGTAGTTCTCACTATGAACACTGCATTCTTCTAGGCATTTTACTTGTAGAAACTCATTTAGTCCTCACCAGAACAGTCTAAGGTGCAGTTTCTATGATGGTCCCCAGTTACAGAAGAGGAAATTGAGCACAGAGAAGTAACTCACTCAGGAACACTGACCTATTCAACGGCAGAGCTGAGATTCAAATCCAGGAAACCAAAGTGGGAATCTAAATTGTTAACCATTACTGCACAATTCAGAAAATGAATGGTTACAGGAATTCATGACAAAAGAAAAAATGGGAACCATAGTTATTGAAAGTAAAAAAGATACCTTTCATAAAGGATATCGTGTTTTTAACTGGACTTTAAAGGATGAGAAGCATAAAAGGATAGACATGGAAAGAGAGGGAGAATCCCAGCAGAGAAAAGACAGGAGCAAAGGGAAAGAAGTGAACACAGTAGGACTATATTGAGGGAGGGTGAGTAAAAACTTCACACTGATTTTTTTAAAAACTCTAGGGAAAGTGTACATAAGATTTAATGTGTACCATGAACTTTTACTCTGTAATTACTATTTCAGAAATCTAACGGGAAGAGCATGAGTTCAGCTAAATACATGAGAGTGTCTGAGTTCTAGAGGCTAACCAGGGAGAACCAAGTTACCTTCTCTCCGAATCCCCCAGACTCTCTAACCAAGTTGGAGCCTCACAGAGCATATGGTGGTATCTGGCTAATGTTTAAGAGCTTTTCAATTAGATAAGCTGGGTTTGAAAAAGCTTTGCAACTTACAAGTTATTTAATATCCTTGAGGCTCTTTCCTCATCTGTAAATGGGGTTCAGAAGCTCAACCTCCCGGCATTGCTTTACAGTTGAAATGAGATCACATGCATGTGTACTTAGCAGAGTGTTTGGTGCAAGTAAATTCCAAATAAATGGTTGACACTGTCAGTAATATTTGTAAGAGTAAGAATGGGGACTTCCCTGGTGGTTCAGTGGTTAAGATTTCGCCTTCCAATGCAGAAGGTGAGAGTTCCATCCTTGGTCAGGGAGCTCAGATCTCACATGCCTTGCAGTCAAAAAGGCAATACATAAAACAGAAGCAATATTGTATGATAAATAAAATGACCTTCATTTAAAATAAATAAATAAATAAAATGGTCCTCTTTTTTTAAAAATATAGATTTTTTTTATATAGGTCCTCATTTAAAAAAAAAAATAGATTAAGAATGAAGGAAAAGGCTATTCCTTGCTGCTGCAAAGATCCAGGCCATGTGGCTGGATCAGCTGAGCTGTCTGTCCTCCTGGGAGGTGGGAAAAGGAGCCCTCGAGGTCAAAAGAAAGCATCTATCACTTTCCCATTTTAAGCCAGCCAGAGTAATTTTTCACCCACCAAAATAACAAAAAAGATGTTCAATCTGCTGATAATTTGATTCTAATTAGAACTTCCATCCACAATGCTGGAATTGCAAAGAGGAAAAAAAAGCAGAAATGAAACAGCAATTAACCTTTGGTTCTGAGCTTTATTTGCTCCTACCCAGCATGGGTCAGTTGCCATAGAGATTGTCCCTACGTGATCTGCAGATGTGGCCAAAGCTGCCTGGAGCCTCTGGACCAGCCTCCTCTCAGTGTGGCTTTGGGATAATTAAAAATCTGCTAAAAGAGAAGTGAAAGTTGATCTGAAACTCTAATCCAAGACTGACTTGAATGGAAGTTTGAAGGGAAGCAGGGAATAGCAAGGTAAACATGGAGTCACGAAGTAAATGAACACAAAACGACTTGGCCTGACTTTTCATTTAAAAAGTTGGTTTCTTTCATCCACAACTTTCCAGAGTCTGTCTTTGGCTTGGGAGAGACTGTGATGATGAGTTGGAGGAAATGAGGGATATGAAAAGTTGTCACTTCTATTAGAGGGAGACCTCCTAACTTCGGGCTGTGATCAAGCCTCTCTGAGCCAAGGAAGCTAAAGGGCAGAAGAGCTTAGCTACAGTTGGTCTCTAGAGAAGAGCAGGCGCAACGGGGCTACCAAACAAACCCAATCAGTGCCGTGAAGATTTCCTGGTCCAGGTCAAGCCCGCAATAGCCGGGCAGTGGCTGTCTGAGCCATGACTTCTAGCGTAAAAAAAGGAGAAGCCAACAAGCCGGTCCCTGGAATCTCACCTCCCTTCAAGGTGTCCATTCCCCACGTGCCCAGTGAATTCTTTCACAGCCAGGTCAAGCTTGGACTACACCTGTCTCCACCACCCAGCTAGATCCTGGCCCCTTTCATACCTTTTGACTCAGCACTCACAACATCAAGGTCAGGCAGATAATTAAGTTATTTTCCCCTCCAAATCTAAGAGCTGTTAACTACCCAAGACAGTGCTAATCACTATTAGGGAACAAACTAGCATCTGACTTAAGTGGATTCTAATTAAAACTTAAGTAGTATCTTCTAGAGCAGTGACTTTGAAAGTTTTTTTTGTACACACCAGGATATTTGATTTCCATATAGGAGGCCACATTCCCTGGGGTCCTCCATAAATGGCCCCTCCTCTGTGAAGCTTTCCCTGACAACACACTCGACACCCCTCACTAATTCTTGACCACATAATCCTGTTACAAATAACTTCATAGAAGGTATTGCCTGCTGGAATAATTGTGTTTATTTGTTTGCTAACATTTGCTAAAAGCTTCATAAGAGCAGGGAACTTGATGCCTTCCTTTTACCTGGATTTTCAGCACCTAGGAACAACGTCATGACAGAGGAAATATTCTACATGCATTTGTCAACTGAAAAAAGGAAGGTTCCCACAGGCTTACTCAGTTTATGTGCAACTTGCAATAAACCAGTTATCATCCCCCCCTCCTTCTTTCCCTCTCTAGAAAGTTTTTCAGAATGTGTGAGTGAGAGTGACAGAATTATCAAACTGTTCAGTCTTTCTCTCAACAAATATTTATTGCATGTTTACCACATGTCAGGTACTATGCTAGGTGCTGGAAATAAAATGGTAAATAAGTTAGACAGGGCGCCATCCTCATGGCAGCTCAATTATACTAGTGAGAATAGCAACTGTGTGTTGATATACCAATAAAAAGTAAGATTTAATTGTTAACAGTGGTGATCATTCTTCTGGGGGAGACCAACAGGTAAGGTGATAGAAAGTGACCCAGATAGCAAGTGTGGGGGCGATTTCAGCTCAGGCTGTCAGGGAAGGCCTTTTCCATGAAGGAGTGTTCAAGACTCCATTACCTGAAGGGCTTGGTTAAAGGAATTCTAGGCAGAGGAAATGGAAACACAAAGCCCCTCAGGTAGGAGAGAACTCCGCACTCTCTAGAACTCCAGGGTAGTAGTCTAGGGGGAGAGAAAGAGAAGTCAGCAGAGAAGTGTGTCCATTTAGTGCAGGGTTTTGAGGCTTGGGGAAGGGCTTTGCATTTTATTTTGCAGTGGAAGGAACAGATTTAAGCAGGAGAATGACACAATCTGATTTACATGTAAAGAAAATTAGTCTGGCCGCTGCATGGAGAAGGAAAGGAAGGGCAAGACTCGACATGTCAGAGCAGTAAGGGGGCCAGTGCGGTGAGATGCTGGCTCATGCTTTGTCCTTGGCTGGTTACAAAGGCAGAAAAGTAGAGATATCCTCAGCTCATTCTAATACATATTATTATGACATTTTAAAATAAATCACTTGCAAATCTGTGTTCTTCCTTACAGCAACAAAATGTATCATACTGATCAGGACACAGAAGCGTGCCATGACATGATGACTGCCAACAATTATTCTAGAGAAATTTACTTTGATGGGGCAGCTGAGAAGAGACCTAGGAAGCCAGAGTTTATACACAGGTACTCTGTGTCCTGTAGGTGTGACTGCTTTACTGGCCTCTCCCAGCATGTTATTGAATTTGTCACCTCTTGCCACCACACATCGACCTGGGGTCTGACACCAGCAATGCCATATGGATCATGTTGCTTTGAAGCAGAGTCCATGGTTACTGGGTTAGTTAGCACTCTCACTCCCCTGTCAGCACTCTCTCTCTCCTGATCAATATTCCCCAACAGTGACCGTGGCAAGACACTCACTGGTGACCCACTATCTGGGAACTAAGTCACACTGAGACAGAGATGGGGATGGACAGTGTTTCACCATCAAAAATATCTGTCTCCTAGGATCGCCCGGTCCAGTGATTCTCAACTGAGTGGCACAGTTAGAATCATTGGTAGCTTTTTAAAAACTAAGGTTGCAGAGGTAAGAATCTCTGCGTCTAGAGTTCAGAGACATTTATGCTTTTACATCTCCCCCAAAGGATGCTAATGGCAGCCAGGGCTGAGAATCACAGCTGTCTCACCTACCACAGCATACTTTGTTTACAACCCCCTGGGACCTTCTGTTTACCATCCTCACTCCTATGCTGGGCTTTGACAAAGGAATACATACCTTCTAGCAGACTCTAATTGTTATTGTTTAATTAATACTCACCATACACCCAGCAAGGTTATCGGTACCTTGCCAATGTTTCTTCATTTTATACTTATAATTACCCTCTAATACAGCAGCATCCAGAGAGGCTGAGAAAACTCAGACTCAAAAAAATTAGGTAAGTTGCCCAAAGTTGGAAGGCTAATGGGAGACAGGTCAGGGTCTGTACCCAGGTCTTATGATTCCACAGCCCATGTTCTTTATCACTAAGCAATTGTAACACTGTCTCTTAGAAAAACCAGGATTTCAAACCCAGTCCTGTCTGTACAAGCTGCATGACTTGGGATGAGTCATTTAACTTCCCTGAATCCCAGGCCCCTCTCTATAAAAAGTCTTTTGTCCACCCAGCTCTCCCCTCCCCCATACTTTTTTCCACAAAGAGTTATTAATTCTCAAAACCATTGATTGCATCTCCCTGCTACCTGCCTTGGTCTTTATCTGCCACCACCGTCTTACCATGGGCCTCTTCCAATCTTAGCCAGAGACCCTCAGCACCTAGGTCAGAATTTAGACCAAAGCAAGCAGTCAATGTCCACTGAACCGAACAATATGGCCTCCCAGTGGGAAGTGTCACATAATTTGGGAATTTTGGCTGTGCTCTGCAATGCAGCCAATACCCCCTCCCCTGACAGGAGCCACATTGACCCTAGTGATCTCTCCTATCAGGTGACCGGGGGTTCTCAGAGGAAAACTGCAAAGATCAAGCTGTCTGTGTGACCCCAGTGACTCATTTAAGAGGACTGACTACATTTGCATAACTTTGCATATGTTATTCATCAATCTATGATATATGTTTTTCCAGGCGAAGAAGAAGCAGTTGTATAATACCAAAGATAAGTGAATTCCCACAACATGTTATGCAATTCTACACCCCTCCTCCCATCACAGCCAAAACTGGGGTGTCCATACTAACAAAAGGTGACCCTTGTCGGAGTGAGAAGGAGGATGAGCCAAAGTCAGAGTAGAAAATCAAAAACCAAGAAACTTAATCAGCATCCTTTGTCTCTACTCCTCCCCTTTGACTCCCATGAACCTGAAGGCTAGAGACAGGAAGATATGGGGCTCACTTGTATACTCCGAAACCCCTGCAAAGCACCAAGAGGCTATTTGTAGTTTGAAGATTTTTGCATTAAACAGAATCAACCATTCCTTCAATGATAGAAATGATTTAGCTTTAAAAGATCTTTGTGAAATAACAAGTGCTTAACATAATAATAGTTTATGTGTATTAATTCTTATCTTTGTTCATTTATTCATTCAACAAATATTTGTTGAGCATGTACTCAGCACCCTTATCCCCTTTACTGTGCTACTAGGGTTACAGGGGAGAATATAATGGGATCCTTATTGATACAAACTCACAATCCAAAGAGACAAAAAGCAACAAAATACCACATGAACTTGAGCAGCTTTGTTCATTGAGCCTCAATTTCTTTGTCTGAACAATGGAGACTAAAATGCAATTTTTCACGGTTATTGTAGGAGAATATACTAGTCTCAGTGGGTTGCTGACACACAGTAGGTCCTCAATGAATGAAAGTTATCATCATAACTATTATTGCAATAATTATGGACAGCAAGGAGATCAAACCAGTCAATCCTAAAGGAAATCAACCCTGAAGGACTGATGCTGAAGCTCAGTTCAGTTCAGTTGCTCAGTCATGTCTGACTCTTTGCAACCCTGTGGATTGCAGCACCCCAGGCTTCCCTGAACATCACCAGCTCCCGGAGTTTACCCAAACTCATGTCCATTGAGTCAGTGATGCCATCCAACCCTCTCATCCTCTGTTGTCCCCTTCTCCTTCTGCCTTCAATCTTTCCTGCATCAGGGTCTTTTCCAATGAGTCAGTTCTTTGCATCTGGTGGCCAAAGTATAGGAGTTTCAGCTTCAGCATCAGTCCTTCCAATGAATATTCAAGACTGATTTCTTTTAGAATTGACTGGTTGGTTTGCCTTGCAGTCCAAGAGACTCTCAAGAGTCCTCTCCAACACCACAGTTCAAAAGCATCAATTCTTCAGCGCTCAGCTTTCTTTATAGTCTAGCTCTCACATCCATACATGACTACTGGAAAAACCATAGTTTGACTAGATGGAGCTTTGTTGGCAAAGTAATGTCTCTGCTTTTTAATATGCCATCTAGTTTGGTCATAGCTTTTCTTTCAAGGAGCAAGCGTCTTTTAACTTCACGGCTGCAGTCACCATTGGCAGTGATTTTGGAGCCCCCCAAAAATAAAGCCTCTCACTGTTTCCATCGTGTCTGACTCTTTGTGACCCCATGAATTATACAGTCCATGGAATTGTCCAGGCCAGAATACTTGAATGGGTAGCCTTTCTCTTCTTCAGGGGATCTTCCCAACCCAGGGATCAAGCCCAGGTCTCCCTCATTGCAGGCGGATTCTTTACCAGCTGAGCCACAAGGGAAGCCCGATGCTGCAGCTGAAGCTCCAATATTTAGACCACCTGATGCAAAAACTACATCAAGGTCTTCTCAACTCACTGGAAAAGACACTGATGTTGGGAAAGATTAAGGACAGGTGGAGAATGGGGGAGACAGAGGATGAGATGATTGGATGGCATCACCAACTCAATGGACATGCTGCTGCTAAGTCGCTTCAGTCGTGTCCGACTCTGTGCGGCCCCATAGACGGCAGCCCACCAGGCTCCGCCATCCCTGGGATTCTCCAGGCAAGAATACTGGAGTGGGTTGCCATTTCCTTCTCCAGTGCAAGAAAGGGAAAAGTGAAAGTGAAGTCGCTCAGTCGTGTCCAACTCCTAGCGACCCCATGGACTGCAGCCTACCAGGCTCCTCCGTCCATGGGATGTTCCAGGCAAGAGTACTGGAGTGGGGTGCCATTGCCTTCTCCGCAATGGACATGAGTTTTGAGCTAACTCCCAGAGATAGTAAAGGACAGGGAAGGCTGGATGCAGTCCATGGGGTTGCAAAGAGTTAGACGTGACTTAGCGACTGAACATTATTGCAAAAAGGAATATCATGAAGTTACCGTGGAATCACAGAGGAGGGAATATCTAACTCTGGGAACTATTCAGTGGGGAAAAAAATGCATCATGTCACCAAGTCCATATCATATTTTGGAGTTTTACAGCATCACTGCTTATGACCACTTAGCAACTCCCAAATGCCTATTAACTTGTCATTTGGAGACCTCATCTCAGGGTTCTGTGTCTGACATCAGATCTCTAACTCTTCACTTTCCTGATGGACCTTGGGAGTCTACAGAGGAGAAAAATAGAGAAATTGAGGGCAGGTAACCATTAAAATTAATTGCTCACAAACATTAGAACCCAGACACCCACTGCAGTCATGAAATATGGATAAAGATTTGCTGAAAGCCATTTATATTAAATTACTTTTATAATAATATTTAACTTTTAAGCATTAAATATTCAGTGCTCCTCTTTGTCATTTGCAAAGAAGCTTCCAGCTGTTTCATAGCTGGAGGAAAGTATGCCCATTCTGTCTTGAAAGCCTACAGGTCTGAACATCAGAGCAGTAGCTCTGAGAGCTGAGGCCAGCAGATGTCAGTGACTCAGTCTCAGCCAACTCTCATTCATTCAACAAAAACTTACTGAAGCCTCTGGGGTTGCAGACACCAGGTTATAAAGATACATAAAGCATGATCCCTAAACTCAAAAACTAGTAAGATGGACACAAAAATTCAGTAATTACAAAGTGCTGCCTATATTTCCTCCACTTTCATGGCCAATAAAATTATTTAAGTCCATAGGAGAACTGAGAGTTGGCAGGGTAGAGGGTGCCAGTTTAAGGCACTGGGATTAGCATGGGCAAAGACGGGAAGGTAAAAAAAAGCAAGATCCATTTCAAAAACTATTAAGTAATTTTGTTGGCAATGAGAGTGGAGGATATCCATCCCTTGGCAAGTACACAGGCCTTGTTTCCATCTGCAGATCCCTTTGAACCATTTCCCACCTGAATTTGGAACACCCCTGCTGGGTCTTCTTGAAATTTTAAGATAATAGCATTGGCATTCCATATTATATGGGTAACCAAAAAATGTAAAAATAGGCCCAGAATGTATGATAGTTAAACATAAAAGAAACATACATGCTGTTTACACAACAGTATAGGGAGATAAATGGACTGTGGGGTGGGGCTGGGGAGAGAGGTTAAAGTTCTGCTTCGCACAGTCATTCAGGGAACTATGCTAACAGACTTCCATCTTTTGCATGTAGTTCCCATCACCCCAAAGAAAATCTCCACAACCACAAGCTACCCAGGAGAAGAGCACTTGGAAATAGGCGCATTGCTTATGCTCGTCTTCCATTGGTCAGAACTCAGTCACGTGGCTGCATCTACCTGCAAGGGATGCTGGGAAACATAGTCTACAGTGTGCTCAAGGAGACAGGAACACAGATATTGCTAAGCAGAGTGCTGGGGGAACTAGCCATCAATTCATTCCATGATCTCCTCTATCTCAGCACTTGCTTCCTGCAGCCCCAACTCCTCTTGCACGGGAATTCTTAGCCTTTGATAAGAGGTGAAACTTCCAGTCCCTACTCTGAGAGTGCTCCCATTCAGCCTTTAACTATAACCCAGACAAACCACCAGGATCATTCTGCCTGTCACAGCACAGAAAACTCCAACCTTTATACACCGATGACGTTGCACCCACTACCGGGTGCTCGAATCCGTGCTGGCTGAAAGGAGGTCTGATTGCCCAGCAAGTCCATTTGTTCCTGCTTTAAAGCGATCAATCATTTACTCAGATTTCAGTGAAATGGCCTGAAAAGGGTAAGGAAGAAAGAGCCCAGAGTTTGGGCACGGGAGATTAGAGGTGAGTCTCAGCAGAGGCACTGAGCAGGTAGCCACATCAAGAAGAACAAAGCCTCAGGGCTCCAGACTTCTCACCAGGAGTTGAGGGGTTGCTGCGCAATTGAGGCTCAGTAGGGTTCTGTTGCTGCAGCTTCTGCTAAACTTCAGCCACAGTCCCTTCACTGCCCCAGTAATTAGAGGCTTCTCAGTTCAAGGTCATTCCTGGAGCCCCTCCTTGAGCACCTGGAGCACCAGCCCCCTCTAGTTCATTTCAGACAGCTCTTCTTCTGTAACCACCAATAAATATACACCCCAAAGATTTCACCCATTCAGATCCTCTGACCCAGCTATTCTACCTTTAGGAATCCATCCTAATAAAATAGTCCTGAATCTGGAAATAGCCTTATATACAAAAATGCTCCAAAGAATTGATGCTTTCGTACTGTGGTTCTAGAGAAGACTCTTGAGAGTCCCTTGGACAGCAAGGAGATCAAACCAGTCAATCCTCAAGGAAATCAACCCTGAATATTCATTGGAAGGGCTCATGCTGAAGCTGAAGCTCCAATACTTTGGCCACCTGATCGAAGAGCCAACTCATTGGAAAAAGCCCTGATGCTGGGAAAGATTGAGGGCAGGAAGAGAAAGGGGAGACAGAGGATGAGATGGTTGGATGACATCACCGATTCAATGGACATAAATTTGAGCAAACTCCAGGAGACAGTAAAGGACAAGGAAGCCTGGCATAGTGCAGTCCAAGGGGTTGCAAAGACTTGGACATGACTTGGCAACTAAACAACAACAAAGATGCTCACCAGCGATACCATAACAAAACAGCAGCAACAACCTATATGATTGCTTGGAATATCATCACCAGTCCAATATTAGGAAAACTATTTAAATTAGAGGGTGAAATATCAAGACATTGAAATACATGTTTATCATGAATTTATTATGAAGTGTCTAGACAATTATATTGAGAGAGGAGTAAGAAACAATAGTAGTATAAGTACAGTTCCGTATAAAAAAAGTTAATAATTAACAGAACCATGATTATATAAGATACTATCATAGGGTGAAACTGGGTGGAAAGTACACAGAAACTATACCATTTTTGAAACTTCTGCTGAGTCAAACTATTTCAAAATTAAAATTATTTTTTGAAGAAAGAAACTTGTGAGTGAGGAGACAGCCTAGAATAATAGCTAATAACACATGCTTTAGAAAACTAAATGTAGGAGATCAGTTATGAAAGGGATTTTAAATCCAATCTGCTTTTTTCATTTAATCTCTCCTCATAAAAGGCTCCCATAAGAATTCTTTCTGACAAACCCCTCTTCTTGCAGCTGACCATCCTATCACTTAAGTCTTTTTAGCAGAACAGGCCAGAAACCACAGCTGACAGACAAAGCTGGTTTCTTACAACTGTAATCATCAGAACAGTAGTAACATTTATTCATAATTTACCACTGTGGACCAAGCACTGTGCTACATGTTTTACAAAGATTAATCCTCTCCATGACTTTCAAAGGCAAATATTAATAATTCCGTTTTAAAGATGAGAAAATAAGATTGAGAGGTCAAATGAGTTGTGCACCATATCATGTGGCAGAATTTAAAACAGAGCCACATAACTTTAAATCTCAGGCTCCTTCCAACACAAAGCATTTATCATTTATTTAATTTTTTCAAGTTCCCTTATCTAATGTCACAGCAAATGCCCCTTAAGGGCCTCAGTTGCTCATCTGTAAAACTGAGCTTTTGGACTAAATAAGGGTTCTGCCTAAGACCTAAGGATTCCCCAGAAATTTCAGTTCTCTCTCTCCCTGAGATGTTTCTGCCACCAGACAATAGTCTCTTAGTTCAGTGATGCCCAATCACTTAGAGAACTTTGAATCGCATGGGTGGGACCGCAAACCCAGAACCTCTGATTTACCTAGCCTGGGCTGAGAGCTACTCTCCTGACATGCTGACCTTTCTCCTTCTCCAATGTGTATGCCATCCCATGACCCCACCAAACCCCTCTAGTCTGCCTTTCCCAATCATGTCTCTCACCGGAACCAGAATGATCTTCCTAAAAGAGACGTGACATGCATGGAACTCCTTCTTTATACAACTTCGCTAGCTCCCCAGAATTTACCAGGTAGAGTCCTTAAGATGGCTCACAAGGCCATTCCCAACCTGGCCCCAGGCCATCCTTCCAGCATCTTCTTCAGCCACTCCAGACCAGCACCCCACACTGAACACTTACATTTCCCAACATACCATGCATGACCACAACACCCAGCCCAAGCTCTCCCCATTTCCCCTTATCTGGAAGGCCCTCCCAACACCCCATACCTACTTTATCTTTTGAGCCAGGCTGCAAATCCATTGCCCCGTCCTGCCTTGCTGTTACTTTCACAACCCCCTGCATTTTCTGAGGATGCTTTCCTCGTTCCCTCAGGCAGAGCTTAGAATTCTGTCATCCATGTTCCTGTGTGTCTCAAAGATGGTTATTAAAGCCCGACCAGGCTGAATTATTAAGAGAACCAATGTTGCTTACTTCTCCTCTGAGACTGTGAGTTCCCTGAAAGCAGTGCCATGCTCACTGCTGCACCCCTAGAGCAGAGTTCAAGTCTAAAATATCCTATCAGATACCCTTGGTGCTCCAGTGGTTAAGAATCCACC
Source organism: Giraffa tippelskirchi (assembly GCF_054371585.1). NCBI lineage: Eukaryota > Metazoa > Chordata > Mammalia > Artiodactyla > Giraffidae > Giraffa > Giraffa tippelskirchi. Next base: position 143,105,251 of record NC_137285.1, read on the forward strand.
TGCCAGTGCAGGGGACGTGGGTTCAATCCCTGGTCCAGGAAGATCCCACACGTCTTACAACTAAGCCCGTGTGCCGCAGCTACTGAGCCTGCAAGCCTAGAGCTTGTGCTCTGCAACAAGAGAAGCCACCACAATGAGAAGCTCCTGCACAGCAACCAAGAGTAGCTAGCCCCCGCTTGCCACTACTAGAAAAAGCCCACGTGCGGCAACAAAACCTAGCCCAGACAAAAATAAAATCATAAATATTTTTTAAAAAAAGAAAAAAAATTTTTAATTTTAATTTAAAAATAAAATATCCCTTCGATATTTGTTGAATAATGATTGAGTGAAAGAAGAGACTCAAAGGACAAGCATCCACTGCGTTCAGGTTTCACTGAGAAAGGTCCAAACACTTTCCACATAGTTTCTTTCTCAGCTCAACAAGGTCTCCCGGTTGACAGCCACTTCGATTGAAATCAGACCGGGTGGAGTGACAAGGAGAAGTGCAGAAAAAGTAGCCAAAGCAAGGACTTTTCCTCACAGTTGAAATCAGGGTTCTTATACCATGCTAAACAAGGTTCTTATACCATACACATGCTAAACAAGCCCACAGAAGCATTTTGTTTGCCTCAGAGTATCTCAAAAATTGGGAAATTTCACCCAAAATCCAGCTCCACACTTTCTCCCGGGCTTCCTCGATGGCACAGTGATAAAGAATCCCCCTGTCAATGCAGGAAACACAAGAGGCGCAGGTTCTATCCCTGGGTCAGGAAGATCCCCTGGAGTAGGAAATGGCAACTCACTCCAGTATTCTTGCCCGGAAAATTTCATGGACCGGGGAACCTGGCGGGCTACGATCCATAGGGTCACAAAGAGTCAGACACGGCTGAGCATGCACGCATTCTTTCTGCTGTACTATCTGAGGATCAGGCAAGCTTCGACCTGCATTCCCACCAGGCTGCAGTGACATGTGTGTATGTGTTGCTCAGTCCTGTCTGACTCTTTGCCACCCCCTGGACTGTAACTTCCAGGCTCCTCTCTCCATGGAATTTCCCAGGCAAGAATACTGGAGTGGGTTGCCATTTCCTACTCCAGGGGATCTTCCCAATCCAGGATCTAACCCAAGTCTCCCACGTTGAAGGCAGATGCTTTACTGTCTGAACCACCAGGCTACAATGACTGGAGCTGGGTAACTACAGAAAAAGCTCAAGCACTTTCCAATCTGCCACAGTCCCCACCCATCCCTATTGTCTTCACTCAGCTCACCTCTCTCAGTGATGTTTCCTGCCTGGCGCCCACAGGCATTTGAGTTTACAACCACCAGTTTAAACAAATCTGCTCAGCTTCAGTCAGTCAGTCAGTTCAGTCGCTCAGTTGTGTCCGACTCTTTGAGACCCCATGGACTGCAGCACGCCAGGCCTCCCTGTCCATCACCAACTCCCGGAGTTTACTCAAACTCATGTCCATTGAGTTGGTGATGCCATCCAATCATCTCATCCTCTGTCGTCCCCTTCTCCTCCTGCCTTCAATCTGTCTCAGCATCAGGGTCTTTTCAAATGAGTCAGCTCTTCGCATCAGGTGGCCAAAGTATTGGCGTTTCAGCTTCAACATCAGTCCTTCCAATGAACACCCAGGACTGATCTCCTTTAGGATGGACTAGTTGGATCTCCTTGCAGTCAGCTTAAGGAGTTAACATGCCTGTGTGTGCTCATTCCTTGCTCCAAGAATAAGAGAAAGGATCTTTTCAGCTCCATTTCTCTCCAGGCTAAGGAGTTTAATAAAACCCAGCAGATACTGCATGGATTTAGCCCCGAGAATGCCAGGGGCCAGGGCTGAGAAAAGAGATCCGGGTGGGGGAGGAGTGGGCACAAAGAGGCTATCAGGAAGTGTGACCCTCGCTCCACTGGGCTGAGATAAGCTGCTCAGCGGGACTGTTTGACGGGAGGTGAGGAAGGAGTTGGACACACACAGAGGAAACAGTCAGGCAGGAATTCCCCCGCAGTTCTGGGGACTAACAGCTTCTCACGAAGCTTTAGCTCCACTCACTGGCTGGCTATAAATTAAGCTCCAGAAAATCCACAAAGCTCAGCAAAGCCTCAGACAGCCCCCAAGGCACTGCTGGGAAAGGGAACTTTGATTCACACTTTAGCAGAGCCTGGTGATGGGAGTCGCAACCTGTGCTAGGAAGAGGGTCAGCCAAGAAAAGGGTTAACATTTCCTCACTCCTGACTACCCCTTCCCAGGGGTCCAGGTCACCTCATCTTCTTTCTCCTGCTCTGAGACTCCACCCTCTAGGAGAGAAGGCAGCTCACTTATTTTAAGTACCACCTCTGCTAGGCTCGGGATTACCTGGTGACTCAGCTGTGAAGAATCCACCTGCCAATGCAGGAGACACCGGTTCAATCCCTGGGTGGGAAAGATTCCCTGGAGAAGGAAATGACAACCCACCCCATTATTCTTACCTGGGCAATCCCTTGGACAGAGGAGCCTGATGGGCTACAGTCCACGGGCTCGCAAAGAGTTGGACAGGACTTAGTGACTAAAACACAGTAACAACAAGCTGATAGGCTCAAGGAAGACACGGGTTTGGGCTTCTCTGATTTCAGATGTCCCTTTTCTTAAATATTTTTTTTTTAATCAGAGGATAATTGATTTACAATGTTGTGTTAGTTTCTGCCATATAGAAATGTGAATCAGTCATAAATATACATCCGTTCCCTCTCTCTTGAGCCTCCCTCCCACCCCCGTCTCATCCCAGCCCTCTAGGTTGTTTGTCACAGAGTACCAGGTTGAGCTCTCTGTGTTATAAGACAACTTCCCATTAACTATCTGTTTTACATATGGTAATATATATGTTGCAATGCAATGCTCTCAATTCATCCCATCCTCTCCTCCTCTGTGTCCAAAGCCTGTTCTCTATGTCAGATGCCCTTTTTAAAAAAAGTGTTACAAAATTATGATTAGAGTGGAAATGAAATATGAGTAGACTCAGGGCCTCTAAAGGGCAAGCTTCTAGTTAATCCCACTCTGGTCAGGGGTTTTTCCATGTGCTTTCTCAGAGCACAGAGGCTGGGCTCATATTCTGATGCTGCTACCTCCTGGTTGGCAGGTAAATAACCTCTCTGTGCCTCAGTTTTCTCCTCTGAGAAATGGGAATAACACTAGACTCACCCAAGCTGTTGTTGGGAGGAAGGGGGTAATACATCTAGATGGTATTTGTTTATTTAATAAATGTGAGCTATTACTGTTAGCTCATTTATCTTCACAACAGCCCTGTAGAGCAGACATTATTCTCTAGATTTTACAGTAGGAAGTCTGCCTCCTCCCTACCCACTGAAGATTACACCCAAGCCTGCCATTGCTGAGTGGGATCCCAGAGTGCCTGGACTTTCTTCTATCTCTCCAGCTGCAACCAGGACCAGTTAGCTGTCTTCTGTTCTGCAAGGGAGGATCTGGGGCATCTGACAACCCAACATAACCCATTGAACAAGAAGCTGTGATGTGTTCATAGGTGATAAGGTAGAGAAGGTAACTAACTCCTCCTTGATAGACATTTCTGCAGGGGTCTTTCAAAAGATAAGCTTTTACTCAAGAGATGGAAATGTCAGGCACCCAGGAATAGGCCTCTTAGAGGTACATGAATCAAAAAGGAAGCCATGGTAACATGGAAGAGCACGTACTTGAAGGATGAAGACCTGCTAACCTTGTGACCTGCTCAAATCAGTTTAATTCTTTTAGCCAAGGGGCCTCCTGAGACGGTAACAGGCAGGAAGGCCAGGGGTCTCCAAATGGAGGAAATAGGCTGCAAGTGTCAGACATTTTTTATCTCTCTCTTAAGCTGCAGGAGGAGACAAACTAGTGATATATTTTTTTTCCCCTTCTCTATACAAATTTAAAAAGAGGTTTATCTTAAAATACTGTATTGCCATAATGACACCTGGTTCCACGTGAACTTAACTTTTCTCAAATCTTGAGTTAACCAACGCATTTTTCTTATAGAAATGTTTGTCTTAAGCTATGTTAATATACTACTATGCATTTACCCCAGATTCTGTCTTCAAGTCAGTTCCACCTAATGGCTCAGAACCAACTTAACAAGCCAGTATGTTATACTCAGACATTGTTCCCCTAATTTATGTAAACGAAACTATTTGTATGATAATCTGCCTCTATACAAGATTCAAGTCAATCGTTTTATGGCCCAGGATAACTCGTCTGGTGCCAAGATTATCCCAAAACACCTCTTATGGATGAGGGGCCTGGTGCCATTCTCTGAGTTTTAAGACATTTCTTTCTTTCATTAACAGACTGCTAGTAACTATATAACATCCAGCTATAAACTAGCAGGTGGGTATTCTTTCTGCCCCCTTCTGATGTCTATGTCAGAAGCTTTCTCTATCTTCTTTATACTTTAATAAAACTTTGTTACACAAAAGCTCTGAGCGATCAAGCCTCGTTTCTCGCCCTGGAGTGAACACTTCTCCTCTGGAGGCCAAGAATGCCAGCGTATTTCGTGGCTCAACAACAACCTTTCACTCCTTTGTAAAACAGGAAGAATAAAAAATAATATAGGGTTATTGTATAGCACAAATGAGGCTATATGTGTATGAAAACACTTTTGTTGCAGTAACAATAAAAAAGTAGTTTTTAAATGTTTATAATTGTTTTAATTTTTCAATAGAAATAACAGTTATCTGAGCTATTACTTCACACCAGACACTGAGTGCTTCATATACATTAAGATTCTCATTTAATGTGCCCAAAAGCTCTATTAGATACGATTATGTTGTCCTTTCTCAGGGGAGGATACTGACTGAGGCTGGGGAGACTTTGACCAGTCTTAGGTAGAGGAACTGTTAGGGGAAGCACACTGGTTGAAACCGTCCACCCTGGCCAGGCACCCTAGTAACCATTTGAATGAGTTGTTTTACGACAGGAGGTCCTGCTAAGGGACATGGAACTAATAAGCCACCACCAACCGGAAGAGTTCAAGAAAGGTCAAAAGGAGACACCACATGTCCAACCACCTCCCAGAATCCTTCTCTCTGGCATCCATCTTGGCTGAACAAGGCGTGCACCACCAGGAAGGACTCTGAGTCAGAATGACTGACTAAGGACAACCTGGAAACTAATCCCATCACCATAAAACCCGAGACTGCAGCCACGTGGCAGAGCTGTTCTCCTGGGTTCCCTTACCCTGCTGCTCTCCGCCCAGGTGCCCTTTCCCAATAAAATCTCTTGCTTTGTCAGCACATGTGTCTCCTCGGACAATTCATTTCCGAGTGTTAGACAAGAGCCCCGTTTCAGGCCCTGGAAGGGTCCCCCTTCCTGCAACAGAACCAGTAATAAATATGGTGCTTTAGAAAGCGTCCTCTGTGTAACTGAATTAGTAAATGAATAAGTGAGTGAACATTACCAAAGCTCATCCACCTAGGTTTTGATTTCTGCAAGCTAGGTGAATGTCCCTCCCCTCCCCAACCCCCCAACCACCCCCCATCCCCACCGCTGTCTCATACAGTCATTCTGGAGGAGGAAATGGCAACCCACCCTAGTATTCCTGCCTGGAAAAAATCCCATGGACAAAGGGACCTAGTGGGTACAGTCCATGGGGTCACAAAAGAGTTGGACACAACTGAGCAGCTAAGCATGCATGGACATGTAATCATAAAAAATAGGTAATTATATTACTTAATTGGATAACAGATTTTTAGTGCAGTAGAGATATAAATCAATTAACATTTTTGAGGGATTTCTCTGTGCCGTATGCTGTAGCTGTATTATCATGCAAAGTGAGACTCCTTACCCCATTTACAGATGAAGAAACTGAGGGTAAGCGATATCAAACAATTTACATCAGACAACCAAGACATCAGTAAGGAAACGTCTGTATTTGGATTCAGGCCTGTTTGACAACAAAGCCCATCTCTTTCCTCTACTCTACAACCTACATTCTATGAACAAAAATATTTATTTTGTTTGAGTAAAGACTACCATTTTCAAAGAGAAGGCAATTGCCTAATTAATTCAGTCATGTTTCAATATACGAGTTCTCCAAGGAAACCAACATATTTTAACTTACACTATTATGTCAGCATTCATCACGTGTGCGTGCTCAGTTGTATCTGACTCTTTGTGACCCCATGGACTGTAGCCCGCCAGGCTCCATGGGGTTCCCCAGGCAAGAATACTGCAGTGGGTTGCCCTTTCTTCCTCCAGAGGATCTTCCCAACCCAGGGATCAAATCCATGTCTCCTGCATTGGCAGGTAGAATTTTTACCACTGAGTCACCTGGGAAGCCCTATCAGATTCATACTAATTAAAAAAAAAAAAAAAACTTGTCCATCATGTAAAGTTTCTTACTTAGAAAACAGAATGTAAACGGTTCAAGTGAAGGTGCATCTGAACTGGAAAAACTACCTGAAAGGATACTACTGAACGCTGACAGCACTGCAGCCTCTGAGACTTCTTTAACAAGTGTTTGTTTTGATGCACACACTTCCTAAAAGCATGTAATCAAGGAGAATAAAAATAAAACCTTATCCTCATCAGTAGGGGATAGAGGGAAAAGTCTTAAATGTACAGACAAAAAAAAATGAGTTCAAGCTCTTAATTGCTGGTTAATGTGGGTCAACACAGTGATCTTTTTTTAACTGAAGTATAGTTGATTTACAATATTATGTTAGTCTCAGGTATACTGCATCAGTTCAGTTCAGTTCAGTCGCTCAGTCGTGTCTGACTCTTTGCGACCCTATGTATCACAGCACGCCATAGTGACTCAGTATTTTTGCAGATTATACTTCATTATAGGTTATAACAAAATAACAGCTAGAATTCCCTGTGCTACTCAGTATATCCTTTTTACGTATTTTATACATAGTATTATATATTTTATACATAGTTTGCTGAAGCTGAAACTCCAATACTTGGCCACCTGATGCGAAGAACTGACTCATTGGAAAAGACCCTGATGCTGGGAAAGATTGAAGGCAGGAGGAGAATCGGATGACAGAGGATGAGATGGTTGGATTGGCATCACCAACTTGATGGACATGAGTTTGAGTAAGCTCTGGGAGTTGGTGATGGACAGGGAAGCCTGGTGTGCTGCAGTTCATGGAGTCGCAAAGAGTCAGACACGACTGAGCGACTGAACTGAACTGATACATAATAGCTTGTATTTATTCATTTTATACCCCTAATTCTTCCCTCCCACATTCCCTCTCTCCTTTGGTAACCACAGGTTGTCTTCTATATCTGTGAGAGACAGTGATCTGTTTTGAGCCTCAGTTTGTTCATACGTAAATCGGGAATAGTAATACCTACATCACAGAAGGCAAGGTGAAGACAGTTTGAAAACTGTAACCCCCTATTCTATATGAATAATCAATCCTTAACACATTAGAGAAAAACAGTTTAAGAGCTTAGAATAGTTTCTTGTTCCTAAGAGTATGTGCATTATAAAGAGAGCCTAGAGAAGATAATGTTATATTAAAGAAATAGGTCACAAACTGGTTTGGTTTTATTTTATTTCAGCGTTTGGCCCGTCATGAAAGGGCAGTATTTGGGGGCTGTTCTAGCATCCTTTACATCTTCTTAGAAAGATGGCCTCCTGATTGAGATAGCACCTCTTTGAAGATATACAGGTTCACCACACACAGTCACCCAGCCAGGGTATTTGCCCAAGAGCTAGGGGTGCCATTCACCTAAACTGGCACTTCATGGGGTTGGATTCCAGGGCACAATCTGTAAAACTGTTGACCACAGAACTGGTTGGGAGTTAGCAAGAGGCTTATTGAATCAAAATGGGATTTCCCCATGAATTGTCAAATGGGAAGATGCCATTGTCAGAGTCAGGAATTTCATACACATCAGCTTCTAACACACCTTGCTGTGAACCTCTCTTCTAAACAACAGCACAGAAAGCTACCTGCTTCCATGCAGGGTTAGGTAAGAACCCAGTTTTCTCATTTTGTGAATGAGGTTAGTAATCACTGACCTCATGGGGCTGTTGTAAAAATCAAGTGGCATCAAGACAGGGCAAAACTTGCGCAGAGGTAAAGAATTGCCATGAGTAAGGTGAAGGGGCTCATGCAGGGAACAGCTGAGACTTGGATTTCTGTTTCCAATGTTAACAAACATGATCTGCCTGGAAATACAATCTCCCTTCATCTCTATAGTCCAAGAAAATGTCACTGCTACAAAACAAAAGTGTGACATCACCAGGGCTGTGGCTCTCTACCTTTGTATAGATCAGGATAACTTCAGTTCAGTTCAGTTGCTCAGTCATGTCTGACTCTTTGTGACCCCATAGACTGCAGCATGCCAGGCTTCCCTGTCCATCACCAACTCCCGGAGCTTACTCAAACTCAGGTCCATTGAGTCGGTGATCAGCTTTAAAAATACATTAGTGATGGGGCTCCTTCCCCTTGAAACTCTGAGTTAACTGGTCTAGGGATAGTTCCAGGTGTAAGAAGACCATGCTCACAAGATAATAGAACAAATGTCGCCAAGTTAGGAAGAAAACTTCTGTGAGATGCTAGGAAGAGCCAAGAGGAGTCAGAAGACCTATGTCTAGTTTTGCCAGTTTGATCTTGGGCAAGTCACATGTCTTCTGTGGGGCTCTTAGCATATTATAATATAAAGGGTCTGACCTCCTGAGCTCTAAGCTCCCACCCACTGGCACATTACAAAACAAGACCCCAGGTTTGTCATTAAAGTGTGACTTTCAAAATGTTAGCTTCTCTGAGCTTCAAATTCTCTACCTGTCAGATCAAAAGTCAATGGATTAAAAGAACAAGATCATGGAGTGTTGTGAAAACCTTGTGCTCCATCTCCCTATGATTTTGCCAGCCAATAAAATACCTCTCAGGTATATTTGGCAGAAAGCGTTGGTCCCTACACTCCCGCTGGTTTCTCCTCAGAGGAGATTGAGTGATTCATCTAACAGGGGAGATGGTAAGAAGCAGGCATCCCAACATCCATATACTTCCACTGGGGAAAGGTGAATTCTGCTACAGGTCCTGTGCGTGGAAGAGCTTCCCGTCCCAGGCTCCCTGCACTCACGTGGTATGAGGCACCTGGTTACACACCCAGTGAAAGAGAAAGTGTTAGTCACTCAGTCATGTCCAGCTCTTTGCAACTTCATGGGCTGTAACTCTCCAGGCTCCTCTGTCCATGGAATTCTCCAGGCAGGAATACTGGAGTGGGTAGCCATTCCCTTCTCCAAGGAATCTTCCTGACCTAGGGAACAAACCTGGGTCTCCTGCACTACAGGCAGATTCTTTACCATCTGAGCCACCAGGCAAGCCTGGTTAGAAGCCCAACCCTTCCCAAATGTGGATCCCAAGATCTAGCTGCAGCAAGGGTTGGGGTAGTAGAGAACGAGGAAGGGCATTTGGCCACAGACACAAGATATGAGATCCAATCCAACCAATAAACCTGAAACTAGGATCCCTGACTATCGCATATATTCTACAGATGATCCAGTATTCAAAAGCAGGATGAATCTGATTAACTGGCCAATAAAACCCCAATACAAATTTCCCCCATGTATCTCCAAAGGGTTGTTGTAAGCATCCAAAGAGATAATGGATGAAGGAATCCTTGCTTCCGCATCAGTTCTCCAGTAAAAGAAGATGAATTTATTAGACACTGAACAAGCAGGCTCCAAGGCAAAATGAAGAGTACCACTTATCCCGGGATTCTCTTAGAAAGGCAGCTTCATGTTTTAATCATGAGTTTCAGTAATTGCTTAATGAGCATGGCCTTTTTTTCCTCCCTGGTGCCACTGCTGTACACTTAGCCTCAGAATTCTAATGGGAATGTCTCCTCCAGCCAAGTCCACTCCTGGACTTTCAAGAAAATACGCAAAATGGTTTTGTCATTCTCTCTGTTTTTTGGTAAAGCGAGGAGAAATGCAGAACTGGAGTGAAGCTGTCCGCATAGAGCACCGTGGGGAGAAGAAAGGTAACATTTTTACAGACTATCAGCTTTGGGGCCAAGCATCTGGACTTTCCACGTGGCACAGTGGTAAAGAATCTGCTTGCCATTGAAGGAGATGCAAGAGACATGGGTTCAATCCCTGGGTTGGGAATACTGCTGGAGTAGGAAATGGCAACCTACTCCAGTGTTCTCGCCTGGAAAATTCCATGGACTGAGGAGCCTGGTGAGCTACAGTTCACGGGATCAGAAAGAGTCGGACACAACTGAGCAGCTAAGCACACACAGGCTGGGCATGAATCCTTGCTCTGCACCTGTTGTCTCGGGCAACTCAGACTGCTACAGCAGAATACCATAGACAGGGGGTCTATGAAAAGCTGAAATGTACTTCCCACAGTTATGGAGGCTGGGAAGTTGAGCCCACATCCTGGCTCACAGATGGCTGACTTCATACTGCATCTTCACCTAGCATAAAAAGGCAAGAGAACAAACTGGAGGCTATAGTACAGGTGTTAGTCACTCAGTCATGTCCTACTCTTTGCGACCCCATGGACTGTAGCCTGTGAGGCTCCTCTGTCCATGGGGATTCTCTAGGCAAGAATATTGCAGTGGGTAGCCATTCCCTTCGCCAGGGGATCTTCCTGACCCAGGGATCGAACCTGCATCTCCTGCATTGGAGGCAGATTCTTTACCATCTGAGCCACTAGGGAAGCTCTAACCATCTCCCAAAGGCCCCTACCTTTTAATACCAGCACATTGGGGGATAGGATTTCAACACATGAATTTGGGGAGGACACAAGCATTCAGTCCATAACACCAACTGTGAGACTCAGGATGATCTGTTGAATTTTACTGGGCCTGTTTTCCGGACCATAAAACGAGGATAACAGCGGCATTTCTCCTCTCAAGTGTTGAGAGGACTTCATAAGATGCTGTGTGTTCAGGGTCTAGAGCAATGCCTAGAACATGCTACCCACTCAATTAATTTAGCAACCATTTGTATTTTCAATCAGCCACTTACTAGTAGCTGGGCAATATACTTAGCCTCTCCGAGCTTCACTTTCCTCCTTAGCAAACAGAGATAATAAAATGCCTCCATTAAAGGGCTGTCATGAGAACTGTAAAAAGACTAACATATCTATCACTTAGAAGATACTCAATAAATATCTCTATTATTAGAGTTATTATGAAACTGGGGAAATTGAATGTAAGTATTTATCAGAAGATATTTTAGGATGAGTTTTTTAAAAGCTTCTGCTCAAAAATAAACTATTCAAGAGAAGAAATTGCATCTCCTTTCATCTTTGCACTCCCAGTGCCTGATACCTGCAACACAGCAGGAACTCAGAAAAATTCTGGTTGTGTGGACTAGAAAAATTCCCCAGCCTATCCCTCAGGCTTGACTTCATGGGTCAACTATGGCAAATTTTCAGCCCCTGATGAAACATTCATTAAGATTGTTGTTGTTGTTGCTGTTGTTTAGTCACTAAGTTGTGTCCAACTCTTTTGTGACCCCATGGACTGAGTCCACCAGGCGCCTCTGTTCATGGAATTCTCCAGGCAAGAATACTGGAGTGGGTTGCATTTTCTTCTCCAGGGGATCTTCCCAACCCAGGGATTGAACCTGCATCTCGTGGATTGACAGATGGATTCTTTACCACTGAGCCACTTGGGAAGCCCATTCATCAAGATATTGGTCTTTAAACTTTAACCTCCTTCTAAATGTGGTTAGAGATAAAACAGTTTTCTCCTGCAATATATGGTCAAGAAAAAGCTCAAGACTTTTCATTAATCTCACAGTATTCCCACTGCCAGGAGCTCCCACCTCCCTTCCTTCTTCTGTCCCATCTCTGCTCCTTCTTTCACACCTAAACCTCAGCAAATGCTTTCCTGGTCAGTTTATGAGCCTATGCGTGCTCCCTCTCCTAAGGACTCACAGAATCAAAGCATCATAAAGTCATGTGAGTATTTTAAAGATCATCTCAGAGAAAAACTCAGCAGGTGCAATAATACCATCTACAAATACTCTGGCTAAGTGCTTATTCAGACTAGCTTAAATACCTTGCAAAACATGAAACTCACCTCTACATGGTCCAACCTATCTTTGATCAGTTCTGTCAGAAACTTACATTTAACTCAGACCCTTTTCTCTGTAGTTTCTACCACTTTCCTGGCAGTAGCTTTGCCTTTTGCAGGTTCCCAGTATGAGATGCCCCACTCCAGTACCCTTGCCTGGAAAATCCCATGGATGGAGGAGCCTGGTAGGCTACAGTCCATGGAGTCGCTAAGAGTCGGACACGACTGAGCGACTTCACTTTCACTTTTCCCTTTCATGCACCAGAGAAGGAAATGGCAACCCACTCCAGTGTTCTTGCCTGGAGAATCCCAGGGACGGCGGAGCCTGGTGGGCTGCCGTCCATGGGGTCGCACAGAGTCGGACACGACTGAAGCGACTTAGCAGCAGCAGCAGCAGCAGTATGAGATGATTCTGCCTTCAATATTACAAATTGAATTTAATTTATGGGGCATGTATCCTATCCTCACAACCAGATTAAAAGTATCTAGCAGGCAGTCACCACATTTCATGTTCTTGATGCCCAATAGGTGCTTAATAAATATAAACTAAATAAACATTGGAAATGCTTCCTTGCTACGTTGCCTTCTTTCTCCTGGTCAGGCTCATCCCACTGGGACCACCATAAACAATTCCTTTTTCTTCTCAGGTGCTTAACAGCAGGGTCACGTAATGCTGAGTAAATGGAAAGAGAAAAGGAAGAAGGAAAAAACGTTTTTTAAAATTCTACCTTCAGGTAGTACATCGGGAGGCAATTTTCTTTCGCAGGCACATTATTTGCAACCCTGACAGTCACATATCAAAGTAAGGAACAATCTAAGTGCTGTCCACTTCCCAATATGCATGGGAGCTCAGGTTATGTCCTGGTGAGCTGTAAACAAATGGAAAGAAGTAGAATATATCTCTAATTGCTGTTTGCTTGGATTATTTTGAAAGTGGTCAGAGGGCTTTCCACTTTGCTGAATGCTTTATACATCACATTCAAATTTTCCACTGACTATTTAAATGTTTGGTACACATTCAAGCGTTTGACAGCTAGTTGTGTTTTTTTCCAAACAAAAAGAAGATAAAGGGCTCCACACTTGCCATAAAATATTGAGGTAGGAGTTGTTTGACTAACTGAATACTGTCTAGGGTAAAGGAACTCAAATCTGCTCCAATTTAGAAAACATTCTGATTTTTAAATATAAGAACGATTAGTGTTTTGTTTGTTTTACATGGGGGATGGGGAAGTGATGTGACTGGAGACTATATTCATAAAATTGTGTGAATAATAACCATCTAACCATATATATCACTTTGTAAGAGAATATCAAAATGGCACTTTTTCTACTGTGTGTCTGGACTGAAGCCCCCAGAATAAGAGTAATAGATGTCAGTTACATTCACACTGTAGCACAAGGTGCTAGGTTTGCAAAGATGATAGTCCAAAATAAGGCTTGCAATAAGCCCAATAGGTTGATCAGCCAACTGAGGAGTGATTAGGAAATCTTTGGTGTGGGGAAGCTTCAGAGAAAGTGTATGGGGACTTCCCTGGTGGTCCAGTGGTTTAGAATCTGCCTTGCAATGAAGGGGACATGTGTTTGATCCCTGGTCAGGCAACTAGTATCTCGCACGCCACAGAGCAATGAAGTCTGCATGCCGTAACTACTGAAGCCCACACACTCTGGAGTCAGTGAGCCACAACTAGAGAGTCCATGCACTGCAACAAAAGTTCCTGTATGCCACAACTAAGACCCAACATAGTCTAATTAATTAATTATTGGAAAAGAAGCATTTGGAGAGCTTGGCAATGGCCCCTGGAATTTGGGAAAACACAAAAGCAGTTCTTTGAACTATCCCTGAAAAAAGTCTAAACGCAAGAGTTTGGTCAGCCTAATGGCAGAGTGAAAAGGAGTTGAGATTGTCTGAAAAATGATTACACTCTTGTTGGAGCCAAGTGACACAGGGACACAGTGCCTCCTCCTGCAGATTCCCTGTCTCAGCCACCCCTAGAGTCTCCTGGAGAAGGACCACTTGGGGGTGACGGTAAGCCCGGAAGAAAGAAGCTGTATGAGAACTGGCAGAGATTAGGGACTGAAAGCAGAGGAATGGGGGAGATCGTGAATCTCCAGCAAGAGAAGCACTGCGGGCAGTAAGGAAATCGCAGGTATGTTAAAGAAGTCTCCCAGGAAAGGGTTAGCCTCATGCCTTCCTACCTGCCACCCTAGAGGAGTCAGAGATAGCCCATTCAGTGGGAGAGAGGGAGGAGAAAAGCCATGTGGAGAAGCAGGTAATCACATCCTTCCTGGAAAGTGAGTTTGAAGCCCACGTTAGGCTTTGGCTAAGGGCGAGAGAGAATTTTGTAATTGGATGAAAATGTAAAGCTCTGATATTAGACTGAACCATGTATTTCATAACCTAAAACAGATAGATATTTGTTCATATCTAAGAAGAATCAGAAAAGTAATGCTACCTAGCTGTCATCCATAATCTAGGAAGAAATGACTTAATGGACAAGTTTAACAGAAAGTGATAAGAAAGAATAAATGTCTGGTTTTACCCCACCGAGTCCAGCTGCCAAACCACATTAGTTGTAAACATCTTGCTTTACAAAAATAAAATGAAGACAATAACAAAATATTACTCTGAGATAAAGCCCCAAATCCTCACACAGCTTGTGTTTGTGTATCTGGCCCCTATCAAGCTTCTGAACTTCACTGCATGTCCCTCTCCATCTCAGTGGCTCCAGCCATATGGCTTTCTCAAAACACCTCAAAAATACCAGTAGCTTATTAACTCAGGTACACACTCTGCCCTCTGCCTTGGAATTATTTGCCTCCTCTTCACATGACTTCATTCCTCCTTGTTCTTAGAGTGCTTTGGTTGTAAGCAACAGACATTTGCAGAAACTTTAGCAGGAAATTAATTTACTGGAAAGGTAGGAAGTAGCTCACACAATCAAAGACTATTAAAATAAATAGCTAGTTTAAAGATTCAGAATGGGAACAAGAGAGATTCCCCAAATAGAAGAAGAAATGGGTCAGGTGATGGAAAACCATAAAGGACAGATGAATACATAATACAGTCTCATACCCAAAGCTTACAGTAAACTTATTTTCAAGCATCAGACTTGAACAAGAATTCACAAAACCAGAATGTGTAGTCATGCATCTAATGACCTCCTGTGTTCAATCACTTCTAAATTCAAATTAAAGCAGGTAACAAAATATGGAAGCCATTGAGGTTAAATATGCCTTCTTTGATCTCTAATCTGATCATTAAATTAAATGAAAATGCCTTAAGGAATTTTTAAAGACCAATTTCCTTGGCCAGGTCACCAAATAGCATGAAGAAATGCTTAGTTTTATCTCTCCATCACATTGTCCCATTAGATTTAACTGAAGTCATATCAATTACCTGTCAAAAAAAAATAAAGAATACCTTATTTGTGGCTCAGATCATGAACTGCTTATTTCAAATCCTCAAAGGTGATGCTGTGAAAGTGCTGCACTCGATATGCCAGCAAATTTGGAAAACTCAGCAGTGGCCACGGGACTGGAAAAGGTCAGTTTTCGTTCCAATCCCAAAGAAAGGCAATGCCAAAGAATGCTCAAACTACTGCACAATTGCACTCATCTCACATGCTACTAAAGTAATGTTCAAAATTCTCCAAGCCAGGCTTCAGCAATACATGAACCGTGAACTTCCAGATGTTCAAGCTGGTTTTAGAAAAGGCAGAGGAACCAGAGATCAAATTGCCAATATCCGCTGGATCATCGAAAAAGCAAGAGAGTTCCAGAAAAACATCTATTTCTGCTTTATTGACTATGCCAAAGCCTTTGACTGTGTGGATCACAATAAACTGTGGAAAATTCTGAAAGAGATGGGAATACCAGACCATCTGACCTGTCTCTTGAGAAACCTGTATGCAGGTCAGGAAGCAACAGTTAGAACTGGACATGGAACAACAGACTGGTTCCAAATAGGAAAAGGAGTACGTCAAGGCTGTATATTGTCACCCTGCTTATTTAACTTACATGCAGAGTACATCATGAGAAACGCTGGGCTGGAAGAAACACAAGCTGGAATCAAGATTGCCGGGAGAAATATCAATAACCTCAGATATGCGGATGACACCACCCTTATGGCAGAAAGTGAAGAAGAACTAAAGAGCCTCTTGATGAAAGTGAAAGAGGAGAGTGAAAAAGTTGGCTTAAAGCTCAACGTTCAGAAAACTAAGATCATGGCATCTGGTCCCATCACTTCATGGGAAATAGATAGGGAAACAGTGGAAACAGTGTCAGACTTTATTTTTGGGGGCTCCAGAATCACTGCTGATGGTGACTGCAGCCATGAAATTAAAAGACGCTTACTCCTTGGAAGGAAGGTTATGGCCAACCTAGATAGCATATTTCAAAGCAGAGACATTACTTTGCCAACAAAGATCCATCTAGTCAAGATATGGTTTTTCCAGTGGTCATGTATGGATGTGAGAGTTGGACAGTGAAGAAAGCTGAGCGCCGAAGAATTGATGCTTTTGAACTGTGGTGTTGGAGAAGACTCTTGAGAGTCCCTTGGACTGCAAGGAGATCCAATCAATCCAACCTAAAGGAGATCAATCCTGGGTGTTCATTGGAAGGTCTGATGTTAAAGCTGAAACTCCAATACTTTGGCCACCTCATGCGAAGGGTAGACTCATTGGAAAAGACCCTAATGCTGGGAAGGATTGGGGGCGGGAGGAGAAGGGGACGACAGAGGATGAGATGGTTGGATGGCATCACTGACTCGATGGACATGGGTTTGTGTGGACTCCGGGAGTTGGTGATGGACAGGGAGGCCTGGCGTGCTGCAGTTCATGGGGTCGCAAAGAGTCGGACACGACTGAGCGACTGAACTGAACTGAACTGAACTATTTGTGGCAACCAAATAACTAGAGTTTGGAGTAAATATTAATGTCATTACAATAAAGAGAGAATAAAAGTCCCAGACTTTAGCTTATCAGAGTCTACCATTCAAAATAGCCATACAACTAGTATTTTGCCTTCTTTTGTATATCTCCAAACTCAAGTTGTATGCATATATTAAATATGTACATATTTTTATGTCAATCATACTTCAGTAAGAGGTTTAAAAAATAAAATCTGAAGGGTCCCTCACTCTACCAGCCTCAGCAAATAACCAGAAATGATACAATAATTATTAATATATGACCACACAAAATGCAAAATGTTGACTTAGTATATCTTTAATGATTATAAATTAAGTATTCTTGATGAGAGACTATAGTCTCACACTCAATCATGAAGAACATTTTCATAATCTGGAAAATTTAGTTAATGGAGTAGAGTTCTCAAAACACATTCTAAGTTACAAAATGTTTAGCACAAATGTCTATAGATTGTTCTTTCATTAATTCCACAAATATTTATTGAGAGAAGCTTTATGCTAGGCATTGACCATTAGGCATTGCCAAGTTAGAAAGATACATTAGTTATATGCTAAATGGAAACATAGTTTTTTACAGAATGTATATGTCAATTCTAAAATTCATATGCAAGAGTAAAGGGTCAAGAATAATCATAATTATTCTGGAAGAAAGAATGGGAGACTTACCTTACTGGAGCTTAAGATATATTGGGTTAGCCAAAAAGTTTGTAAGTTTGTTTGGGCTTTTTGGCCAATCCAGTATAAAGCCATAGTAAGGAAGACAGTACTGTTTTGCTTCAAAAAGGACCAATATACTAAAAAAACAAAATAAAAATGCTAGAAGCAGATATATGTGTGTGTGTGTGTGTGTGTGTGTATGAAAATGTCATATAAGACAAAACTAGTATTTCTGATTCCTAGAAAAGAAATAGGCATCCAATAAATTGTGTTAGAACTGTTGGCTTTCTATATAAAATTACATCCCCTTATCACATCATGTATGAAATTGTTATCAGTTCCAGATAGATGGGAGACCTAAATGTAAAGAGCAAACTTTTTACAGCTATCAGTGAAAATACATAGAGGAATGCCTCTATGACTTTATGGAGGTATTTCTTAGATAACATATAAACTTGACCACATCAGAATTAAAACTTCTGCAAGATCAGCGCCACAATAAATGAAATTTATAAATGAAAGTCAACTCACAGTTTGAGTATAGACCTTTACAGCAGTATATAACAAACAAAGAATTAATTATATGAAAGGATGATGTTAGGAAAATCAAGACTAGGCTGAGAAAAACAGATCCAGAACCACACAGTAAAGATCACAAAACTCCAGCTGTCAGTCCCGTCAGAGCTTCCTGAGAGATGCAGTTTCAATAGAACTGACACTACCATAACCCCTAAACCTCTGATTTATCTGTAGCTGGAAGGTAGTTACATATAAATTGCCATTTGTTTGTAAACAGTAGCTATTTCCCTTTTTTCCCCCTCTCTCTGAGGGAAGGAAAGGAGAGGTTTCCTCTCCCTCAAACCAAAGGAACACTCAAGACAATGACTGGTAGTCTGATGATGGCTGTGAGAAGGTCACATTGATAGGTGCTTCTGGCAGGCTGCTTGATTAGCCACTGAACTTGATGGTCTCCCTTGCACTGAGGGAGTCAAATAGAGGACTGGGAGGGATGGCATGATGGCAGATCACAGGGCAAAGAGAAGGAAGGCCGGGATTCCTGGGTCCCAAACCTGTACTTCAGTTTCCTCAGATGTGGGACTACAGTCTTGCCAGTGATGGCTACATCATAAAGCAAAGGGGCACTCGATTCAAAGAAATATTCTGTAAAGCTCTCAATTGAGGATCAGTGGGAGATATAGCCAATGATGAAAGGAACCCACAGTGCCTTCAGAGGCTGCTTGAGAGGAGATTATCACCAGCTGAATCTGTTGGAACCATTATCTTGCCCCCTGGAGCCCGCAGACATCCAGTTCAAACACCGTTAGAAAGGAACTAAGATTCAGCACTTTAGGAGCAGTGGAGCCCAGCAGATTCTTTCTCACATCACTGCCACCGCCCAGTGTCCCACGTGTCTAGAGATTAGACATGTACCATATGCACCCACACATACCATTCCGAACTCCTAGTCCTGCAAGCCCCACCTATTTAGGAGAGAAATCTAGAGGAGCTTTTTAAATCAGAGTACAGGTGTTTCACAACGCAGTGTTAGTTCCTACCGTACAGCAAAGTGAATCAGCCCTATGTATACATATATCCAGGAGAAGGCGATGGCACCCCACTCCAGTACTCTTGCCTGGAAAATCCCACGGATGGAGGAGCCTGGTAGGCTGCAGACCATGGGGTCGCTAAGAGTCAGAAACGACTGAGCGACTTCACTTTCCCTTTTCACTTTCATACATCGGAGAAGGAAATGGCAGCCCACTCCAGTGTTCTTGCCTGGAGAATCCCAGGGACGGGGGAGCCTGGTGGGCTGCCGTCTATGGGGTCGCACAGAGTCGGACACGACTGAAGCGATTTAGCAGCAGCGGCAGCATACATATATCCCTTCCTTTCTGGATTCCCTTCCCGTTTGGGCGCTGTGTGTGCTTGGTCACTCAGTCATGCCCAACTCTTTGGGACCCCATGGACTGTAGCCCACCAGGCTCCTCTGTCCATTGGGATTCTCCAGGCAAGAATACTGGCGTGGGTTGCCACGCCCTCCTCCATGGGATCTTCCCAACCCAGGGATCGAACTCAGGTCTCTCTCACGGCAGGTGGATTCTTTAGCATCTGAGCCACCGGGGAAGCCCCTCCTTCCCATTAGGTCACCAAAAAGCACTGAGTCGAGTTCCCTGTGTCATACAGTAGGCCCTCCTTAGTTATCTATTTTATACATAGTATCAAGAGTGTATATATGTCAGTCCCAGTCTCCCAATTTATCCCATCCCCCTCTTTCCTCCTTGGTATCCACAGTTGTTCTCTACATCTGTGTCTCTATTTCTGCTTTGTAAATAAGATCACCTATACCAATTTTCCAGATTCCACATATATGTGTTAATATGTAGTATTTGGTTTTCTCTTTTTCTCTTTCTGACTTAATCAAATAAGAGACCTAGATTTTTAAACACACAGGAATAAAACTTAGTAAAAATACGATGAGCCTGTTCTAATTACAGAATGTGGCTCAAAAGTAATGAAGATGCTGAGATATTGTCCTAGTGGAAAAGGGGGCTTCAACATAGTACAGTTGGTAGCAATTAATGGAAAAAAAATAAAAGCACTCGAGTTTATACCTTGATGAGTCAAGATTCCTCATCAAGACACTAGGAATTGGTATCCATAATATAAAAAGGATACTTTCTAATTGACACTAGAAAAGATCAACACAAGAAAAATGGGTATTTTCATTATCTAAACTTGGTGGTTCAAAACCACAATCATCATTTCTTTGCTTTTGAGTGAGTCTGCAGTTTTGGCAGGGCCCCAGTGGGAACAGCTTGTCTCTGCTCCCTGTGACATTTGCCACGGCTGGAATGTCCAAGGTGACTTCTTCACACATATGTCTGGTGCTTCAGCTAGGCTGGCTGGAATAGCAGGGAGAGAGGAGTCCTTTCTCTCTCCTCATGGCCTCTCCATGTGGCTGGATTGGACTTCCTCACAGCATGGCAGGCTCAGAGTAGCTGGGTCTCTTCCATAGTATTTGGCTTCCTCCAAAGAACAAACGTAGAGCTTGCTATGTCTTCTCAGGCCCAGACTGGCACCACATCAATCCTGCCACATTCTACCAGTCTTCCTAGAGAAATGCGCCCTCCTTGCACCAGGACATAAAGATGCTCATCACAGCATCATTTACAATATCAAAATACTGGAAATGGGGTGGGGGAAAGATAAATGTATAAGTAGAGCTGACTCACTTTTCTGTACAGTAGAAACTAACACAACATTGTAAAGCAACTATATGCCACTGAAAATTAATTTTTAAAAATTCCAGTTCTCACAGGATGATACAAAGAAGACTGCATTGTAAGTGATTAACATTGAGCTGTGTTGCTGTTGTTTAGTCACTAAGTCATTTCCAACTCTTTTGTGACCCCATGGACCCCTCTGTCCATGGGATTTCCCAGGGAAGACTACTGGAGTGGGTTTCCATTTTCTTCTCTAAATCTTCCCGACTGAATTCTTTACCCCTGAGCCACCCATGAACTGTGAAATTCCAGATGTTCAAGCTGGATTTAGAAAAGGCAGAGGAACCAGAGATCAAATTGCCAACATCCACTGGATCATTGAAAAAGCAAGAGATTTCCAGAAAAGCATCTACTTCTGCTTTATTGATTACATCAAAGTCTTTGTGTGGATTACAACAAACTGTGGAAAATCCTTCAAGAGATGGGAATACTAGACCACTTTACCTGCCTCCTGAGAAATATGTATGCAGGTCAAGAAGCAACAGTTAGAATCGAACATGGAACAATGGACTGGTTTGAAATCGGGAAAGGAGTACGTCAAGGCTCTATACTGTCACCCTGCTTATTTAACTTATATGCAGAGTACATCATGAGAAACGCTGGGCTGGAGGAAGCACAAGCTGGAATCAAGATTTCTGGGAGAGATATCAATAACCTCAGATATGCAGATGACACCACCCTGATGGCAGAAAGCGAAGAGGAACTAAAGAGCCTCTTGATGAAAGTGAAAGAGGAGAGTGAAAAAGTTGGCTTAAAGCTCAACATTCAGAAAACTAAGATCATGGCATCTGGTCCATTACTTCATGGCAAATAGATGGAGAAACAATGAGAGACTTTTCTTGGGCTCCAAAATCACTGCAGATGGTGACTGCAGCCATGAAATTAAAAGACACTTGTTCCTTGGAAGAAAAGTCATGACCAACCTAGACAACATATTAAAAAGCAGAGACATTACTTTGCCAACAAAGGTCAGTCTAGTCAAGGCTATGATTTTTCCAGTAATCATGTATAGATGTGAGAGTTGGACCATAAAGAAAGCTGAGTGCCAAAAAATTGATGCTTTTGAATTGTCGTGTTGGAGGAGACTCTTGAGAGTCCCTTGGACTGCAAGGAGATCCAACCAGTCCATCCTATAGGAGATCAGTCCTGGGTGTTCATTGGAAGGACTGATGTTGAAGCTGAAACTCCCATACTTTGGCCACCTGATGCGAAGAACTGACTCATTGGAAAGACCCTGATGCTGGGAAAGATTGAAGGTGGGAGGAGAATTGAACGACAGAGGATGAGATGGTTGCATGGCATCACCGACTCAATGGACATGACTGAAGAAACACAAAGACATACACTTAAAGTTTTTAAATTTGATGTAGTACTTAGCTAATTATTACTATAAACCCCTGTGTTGGGGGAGGTCATTGAGATATGACTGCTGGTTGACTGGAGAGCTGGATCCAGGTCATTGGAAATTCCTCCTCACCCACACCCCTATCCTTGGGAGGTACGCTCTGCCCACCACACCCATAGCCAGAGCCGTTTAAAGGATGCAGCCTTGAGAGAATAAGGTGTTTTTGAGACCATCTGAACCTAATATGTGACTGAACTCAGATAAGGCCCCTATATAAACTTTTAAGATGATGATAGGCGGATGCAGAGATCTACTTGTCTTGCAGACATCCAAGACAAGCCTCGTAAGTAATTTCCCTTCCTCATTAAAACTGCCACCAGGCTTCCCTGGTGGCCCAGTGGTTAAGACTCTGCACTTTCAGTGCAGGGAGCAATGGTTCAATTCCTGGTTGGGGAACTGAGATCCCACATGCCACGTGGTATGGCCAAAATAGAAAAAGATAATTTAATTTAAATTTTTTTAAAAAACTGCCACCTATCAATCTGGAGTGGTCTGCCCCTTTCTTCAGTCTCTCCTTTCCCCTGTGTATAGGGGAGACTTTGCAAACCAACACTCCACAAGCTAAAAACTAAGAATTATGAAAAAAGCCAACTTGTAACAAAATAATAAAACAGCTTGCACCTCAAATACAGTGTTTCTTAAAATATTAAATGTCATTTTAAAATTTTATCAGGAAGGAAATAAACAACTACATAAGACCATATTATTTAAAGGTATTCTAACCCATAAATATACTATACTATAAACAAAGTGCCATAGCATAAAATAAAAAGAGCCCTAGATATGCTTTAGAATTAACTTCAGTACACATTATGATGCATAATAGCTGCTGGAATCTTTAAACAACTTATAATGTATGTTTTACTCTTTCTGTTAGTATGAAAAAAATTCAAAATGCTGTACAAAGTTTTTCTAAAGGCCTACATTGAAATTCTAAGAAAGTCAACCTGAATTCTGTCATAAGGATAATGGATAGTTCTATAAAACTTTTCAGTCTATAAAACACATAAAATGATTTTACATGCAAAATATTAAAATGCTAATTCCCATACAACTTAGAAGCAAAAAATTATTCAGATATATACCACTTCTCTGTCAGTGTGCTAAGGACTTTTTAATACACTGTGGATACTGGTTAAAATGCGATTATTGTAGTACACAGGGACTGGACAGGAGCTGGAGACAGTGTGAAAAAGCACAAGCTTTAAAGGCCAACTTTGCCAGCTTTGAATGCCAACTTTGCCACTTTATAGCTTTGTGACCTTTAAGCAAGTCACAAATTCCATAATAGTCAGTTTCTTCAACAGCAAAATGAAGAGAATAATATCTAAATTATATTTCAAATGGGCTGCTCAAATGTCTGGCACATAAGTCTCAATATTAGTTCATTAAGTTCTAAAGTATTTCTGCTGTAATCTTAAGTAAGAAGATTAAAAAGTACAAGTCAGGGCTTCTGTGTTGGCTCAATGGTAAAGAATCTGCCTGCCAGTGCAGAGACATGAGTTTGATCCGTGATCCAGGAAGATCCCAAATGCCAGGCAGCAACTAAGCCCTTGCATCGTAACAGTTGAGTTTGTGCTCTAGAACCTAGGAGCCACAACTCTTGAGCCCACAAGCTGCAGCTACTGAAGCCCCCTCACCCTAGAGCCTGTGCTCAACCATGAGAGAAGCCATCTCAATGAGAAGCCACAACTAGAGAGTAGCTCCCACTCTTCGCAACGAGAGAAAAGTCCTTGTAGCAATGAAGACCCAGCACAGCCAAAAATAAATTGATCAATAAAATTTTTTTAAAAAATTACAAGAGAGTGTAGCTTTTAATTGCAATTTACTATATGCCAGTAATCTTACTCCATAACTGAAGATCATCCAGAAAGGGGCATGGTTGATTGATTCTTATTCAGGGAAACATTTAAACGTACTGTCTTTTACTTAAGTTCCAGGAGAAACTCTTGCCTTCTGTAAGTTAAGCCGTTCTATCAAAACATCCAACAAATACAAAGAAAGCATGTTGCGTTTAACTTTTCTATAAGGAATGAGACAAAAACCAGGAAGGAAAGAGTTGACTTTTAATTGTCAGAATAGCCAAGTCCTTCAAGAGAGAGTTAATATCAGAGCACAGTCTTCATTATGTGCTGATAAAATTGCTCTGGATAAAATGGTACAGAGTGAATCATTCTGCCTTTTATTAAGCAGGAATGCATCCTCATTCCACACATTTCACAAAAGAGTCATTAACCGCAAAAGAACTAATCAAATGCATATAAACCAAGTTCCCTGCTCTTCCAAGCTGTCGTACAAAGGTGTATCCTACTCTAAAAGGCCCTGGCGTGGAGGGCCATCACACAGAGCTGCACAAGCTGTGTGCTACACAGCCCTGGGGATGCTATTCACCTGTTAACTTATGTGAATGGCACTGCGTGGCGCTGCAGAGTGTGGCAACCCTGCTGACACACCCTGTTCAATCTCGCCTTCTTTCCATGTTCCTCACACCTAATGGGTACTTGAAAAATAATTGAAGTGCCCAACCAAGTGACTGGGAAGCACAATAGAAGCTGAACGTATTCATACACAATACATGTTCTCACACACCTACACACACACACACAGGCCCACGTGATCATAATGGCACACTGATTGTGTTTAACCATTTCCCTATTCCGTGTACTTATGTAAGAGATGGACCAAAGGCCATCTTCAGTGACAATACCACCTGGTATTGTCCAAATACCATACTCTAAAAAGGTGTCATTAAAAAAAAAACCTTATCTAGAATCTCAAGATTATTCTGGTGTCTAACCAGTCAGGACAAATTGAGAAAGTTTCTCAGGAATGTAGAGTCACACAAAGCAGTGAGAGCTTTGAATCAATCTTGCGGCCAGTAAATGTAGTATCTCAACTGCCAAGTTTATCTGTCACTTTACTAAGTGTTTACTCTGTGACTGGTATTGTGCTGAGTGCCTTATATCTATTATTTTGTTTAATATTTTTTGGACATGTGACATATGTGTATGATACTGATGGAAAATTTGGAGCTCCAAGGAGGTAGCAAATTGCAGTGTATACTGTTGGTCATCTCTCTCTTCTTTCCTAAAAGGGCATCAGTTTTGTTCAGGTATCCACTCCTCCCCCAAATTATTCAGTGTGATCCTCATCTCAAGCTCCCAGACTAGAAATTCTTTAGGCTAGGTTTCTCACAGTAATCTTGTTTGCCTGTCATGACTGGCTTAGAAATGGGCCTATTAGCCTATTCTGTCCAGTGAAAAGCGAGGAAAGGTTTGCCTTGAGGCTTTTAGGAAAGGTATTATCACTCCTACAGAATAGACAGAGAAATAAACTAGTTGGGCTTATTCTTGAGATTCTCTTGTCTAGACGTGGTACCCAGAATCACCGCTGCTATCCTTCTGCTCTCGCAAATTAAGCCAACTCCTTGCGAAGGACAGAACCAAGAGAGTCACGGGGTAGAGCCAGAGTCCTGACAAACTAGCCTTGCAGCTACCTTGCCTCTGGATTTCTTGATGTGTGAGACAACAAATAGTCTTATCTAAAAATTCAATCTAAGGTGGGTTTCCTATTAAGTGCGTTTGACAAAACCAATGGTAGAGCTGAGGTTTGAACACAAATATATCCATCTCCTTTTCATACTGTCCATGGGGTTCTCAAGGCAAGCATACTGGAGTGGTTTGCTATTCCCTTCTCTAGTGGACCACCATTTGTCAGAACTCTCCACAGTGACTCATCCGTCTTGGGTGGCTCTGCACCACATTGCTCATAGCTTCATTGAGTTACACAAGGCTGTGATCCACATGATCATTTTGGTTAGCTTTCTGTGATTGTAGTGTTGATCCATATAGTCAAAGCTATGGTTTCTCCAGTAGTCATGTATAGATGTGAGAGTTGGACCAGAAAGAAGGCTGACTGATGAAGAATTGATGCTTTCAAATAGTGGTGCTGGAGAAGAGTCTTAAGAGTCCCTTGGACAGCAAGGAGATAAAACCAGTCAATCCTAAAGGAAATCAACCCGGAATGGTCACTGAAAGGACTGATGTTGAAGCTGAAGCTGCAATACTTTGGCCACCTGATGTGAAGAGCCGACTCATTGGAGAAGACCCTGATACTGGGAAAGACTGATGGCAAAAAGAAAAGAAGGCGACAGAGGAAGAGATGGTTGGATGGCATCACTGACTCAATGGACATGAACTTTGGCAAACTCCAGGAGATAGTAAGGGACAGGGAAGCCTGGTGTGCTGCAGTTCATGGGGTTGCAAAGAGTTGGACATGACTTAGTGACTGAACAACAGCAACATATCCATCTCCAATGCTTGAGCCCTTAACCAGGGCACTGTATTTACAGTGAGGGCTGAATATTTCTCTAATGCTTGAGGCATAAGCATAAGCATTTCTTCACATCCTTCCCAGCACTTCCACGTGCACACACCTTTGTCCAAGTCTATGAAACTCAGCTTTTGACTTGTTTTCCCCCACCCCCAGCCAGCACTCACACTCATGACCACTTGAGCTCATCCAGAAGTTAGCCTATTTGGTGGAGACAGAAATTGATTTAGGCCTAGTTCAAAGCGCAAGCTCCATCTCAGCTTGCTCAGTCACTGGAAGAGCTTCTTCTTAGGAACACCACCAATACCACACCAAGGACTACTCATTACAATCTCAGATGTATTTACACTGTTGAGCATATGCAGAAATCATTTAGCTTGTATCTGCTGCCACTGTTTGAATGATCTGCTATGTCTCACCTTGTCTCTCAACCCAGGTGATAGAGAGCTTTTTCCCAAATAAAAAATTTCCCTCACTCCTATACAATGTCTTTAGGAAACCCACATATCAAATCTTATATCTGCTGTGTCGTTGCTTTTGTTTAGTCACTAAGTCATGTCCAGCTCTTTTGTGACTCCATGGACTGTAGCCCACTAGGAGCCCCTGTCCTTGGTGTTTCTCAGGCAAGAATACTGGAGTGCGTAACAATTTTCTTCTCCAGGGGATCTTCTCAACCCAGGGATTGAACCCACATCTTCTCTATTGGCAAGAGGATTCTTTACCACTGAGCCACCAGGGAAACCCATATCTGCTTTAACTTGAAATAATTTCATTTTTAAAATACAAGAAAAGAACCTAGACTCCTAACTTTGTAATCAAAAATTGTCAGTGTCCTTCAGGAGCATTGAGACACCATCCACTGCTATTCAAAGAAGAAAAATAAACCAGCATCAATTGAGAATCTATGTCAGGTTCTGTGTTAAATATTTTATATTATCTCAGATTATACTCAGAACAATCCGATGAGATAGCTATTACTAGTCCCTCAAACGGCAGATAAGCAAATGAAGTAGTAAGATTAACTAATTGTGTTTAGACACAATAACTAGTAAATTTAGAGTGAGGATTGGAACCCATGTCCAGCTAAGGCTGGTCTCTGCAGAGAAGGAGGTCATCCATGAGCATTCTGAACCATCCCAGGAATACTTCTCTGATTAAATAAGTGCACAGACTGGGTCCCAGCTCTAGCCTTTGATGTTATTTTAGCCAGAGATATGCCTGTGGTTTTCCTGCCAGATACATTGCCCAATGCATTGATGATGGGGAAGCATAATAAGAAATTAGATATGACTGTTGTAAAAGATTTAATAATAGTCATGACTGCAGAGAAAGAAGTAAACTGTGTCATTATCTACCTCAAAAGAAAGTATGGGCCAGGAAATAGCTAAGGTTAAACTAAGTCTGGGTCTCATCATAATTCAGTACCATGGGCTGCGAAAGAGGTTCAATAAAACTGAAATATGAGACAGACAGGAGATAAAGGGAGAAGAAAGAAAATGCTTAACTCCCAGGTTCCTCCAAAGGAATTTCAAACTGTCGAGGGTTTTATTCACCCTTTCTTTCAGGGCTATTTATCTTCCTTATGCTATCCAACTCCTTCCTGCAGGAGAGCCATTTTCCCTCTTCCTTGACAGGGCAGATCACTTCCTCAGTGGGCCTCAAATCAGTCTGTTTAAACTTCACAGCGGCTTTACCAGCTCGGGAGTCAAGCAGCTTCCTAAAAATCATTTTGAGGAGCATGAGGTGGGGGCCAACCACTTCTTCCTCCGTGAAAAAGTCAAGCAGCACCTAAGACCAGGAAGGATATGGCACCAGATACATCTGTATTAGTTATGCAAGCAAAAATTGTTTCCATTTTCCAATTTCCATCTGTGTTTTCCAAAACCACAAAGAGCATCTAGTAAAGTGAAGACTCTGATAAAAAGTTGTGACTCTACATCCTTCATAAACTACAGAAATGACTCATCAGGTCTGACGAAGGGTGTTGGGAACAAAAATGAGGTTAAATAGGGGTATATTGTGAAGACGAACAGGGGTACACATGAAAGACAAAGATAGAAACTTCTGGAAAAGAATAGTGCATTATATGAATTTAACCAAGTGATTTGTAAATACATTCATTCAACTTGTGAAGCCAAGCTACAAATTTGTAGGAATATACCCATTGCAGTCTTAAAAGAATTTCTCTAGTGTTCACGTGCTAATGGATTCCCAACTTCACTATGGCCAGCAGATCTTTACTGGATCATAACGCCCTGTGCTTATACTATTCTTTGAGAATTGTACTATTATTATATTATAACTATACCATTACACTACACAGTATGATACTATTACACTATATATGCATGTGTGCTTGCTAAGTCACTTCAGTCGTGTCTGATTCTTTTTTTTTTGTGACCCCATGGACTATAGCCTGCCAGGCTCTTCTGTCCATGGGATTCTCCAGGTAAGAATACTGGAGTAGGTTGCCATGCCCTTCTCCAGGGGATCTTCCTGACCCAGAGATCGAACCCTGAGTCTCTTGTGGCTCCTGCACTGCAGGCAGATTCTTCATCACTGAGCCACCAGGGGAAGCCAATTAGATTATATAGATAGATAGATACAGATATATATAGATATACACACACATACCATATATGTATATATATACACACACATTATATATACTATACATTATATATAGTGTAATAGTATAGCACATATTATTATGTTTTTGCTATATCAATAATACAATGTAATACTATTATACTATTCTTTGAGCTTTATTGGGCAAGGATATCACAGCTTTTCATTCCTAACAAGCTGTTTCTCCCAAAATGAGCCTAATAACATATTCAGATTTTAATAGGAAAAGAGAACTACTTTATGCTTTTTTCCAAAGAAATGCTTTCTTCTGTCTAAGAAAGTTGTCCTTGCCACTGGAATAGAAAGCTGAACCTGAAACACTGCAGAAAGAATAGAATATCTACATAAGCTATCAGATCAACCAAACAAACCACGACGGAAGTCATTCATGGAGTCACATATATCATGAGCTGACATACACCTCCATTCCCAGAATTAAATGCCAAGTTGATTTATGAGCGTTTGAAGAACCTATATTCAACAGCTTGGACTAAAGGGCAACTCCCATGTTGTTGTTCAGTCACCTAGTCATGTTTGACTCTTCACGACCCCATGGACTGCAGTACAGCAGGCCTCCCTGTCCCTCACCATCTCCCGAAGTTTGCCCAATTTCATGTCCATTGCATTGGTGATGCCACCCAGCCATCTCGCCCTCTGATGCTCTCTTCTCCTTCTTCCCTCAATCTTTCCTAGCATTAGGGTCTTTTCCAATGAGTTGGCTATTTGCATCAGATGACCAAAATACTGGAGCTTCAGCTTCAGCATCAGTCCTTCCAATGAGAATTCAGGGTTGATCTCCTTTAGGATGGACTGGTTGGATCTCCTTGCAGTCCAAGGGACTCTCAAGGGTCTTCTCCAGCTCCACAGTTCAAAAGCATCAATTCTTTGGCATTCTACCTTCTTTACAGTCCAGATCTCACAACTGT
Organism: Giraffa tippelskirchi; assembly: GCF_054371585.1. Lineage (NCBI taxonomy): Eukaryota > Metazoa > Chordata > Mammalia > Artiodactyla > Giraffidae > Giraffa > Giraffa tippelskirchi. The sequence continues at coordinate 143,135,401 of NC_137285.1, forward strand.
ACATGAGCACTGGAGAGACCATAGCCTGGACTATATGGATCTTTGTCAGCAAAGTGATATCTTTGCTTTTCAATACACTGTCTAGGTTTGTCATAGCTTTCCTGCCAAGCAGCAACTGTCTTCAGATTTCATGGCTTCAGTCACCATCCACAGTGATATTAGAGACCAAGAAGAGGAAATATGTCACTGCTTCCACATTTTCCCCCTCTATTTGCACTGAAATGATGGGCCGGATGCCATGATCTTAGTTTTTTTTAATATTTAGTTTAGAGCCGGCTTTTCACTCTCCTCCTTCACCCTCATCAAGAAGTTCTTTAGTTCCTCCTTGGTTTCTGCCATTAGCGTGGTACCATCTGCACATCTGAGGTTGTTGATGTTTCTCCTGTCAGTCTTGATTCCAGCTTGTAACTCATCCAGCATGGCATTTCTCATGATGTGCTCAGCATATAGGTTAAGTGAACAAGGTGACAACAAACAGCCTTGTCATTCTCATTTCTCAATCCTGAACCAGTCTGTTGTTCCATACAGAGTCTTAACTGTTGCTTCTTGACCCACACACAGATTTCTCAGGAGACAGGGAAGATGGTCTGGTATTCCCATCTCTTTAAAGAGTTTTCCACAGTTTGTTATGGTCCACACAAAGGCGTTAGTGTAGTCGATGAAACAGAGATAAATGTTTTTCTGGAATTCCCTTGCTTCCTCTATGATCCAGTGAATGTTGGCAATTTGATCTCTGGTTCCGCTGTCTTTTATAAACCCAGCTTGGATGTCTGGAAATTCTTGGTTCACGTAATGCTAAAGCCTAGCATGTAAGATTTTGAGCAACTTCCCATAGTGGGATACTACTTGGTATTACTGAAAGTGATTCAAGAAGTCAACTTAGTTTGGGAAATTTTGGCTTAATTTTTTTTTTTTTTTTTTGCTGACACACCTCTTGTAGACTAACCTCTTCATCTGTATTAAGAATTTCCAAGAGTGGTGGTATCTTATGGCGGAATTTTCCATAATAAAAAAAAACTTTTGGTTGGAAATTATTTTAACATGGACACCTTTCTATCCTATTGTTCTGAGGAAACACTGGGAAATAATTGTACATGATTTAAAGAGAATACTATCTTGAAGCTTGCATTTAATCATGGATGTAATAACCAGATGATAGAATCTTCACTGACACAAAAAGAAAGAAGAAAAAGGGGGAGGGGAACTAAAAAGTCTCTCATGTTTATGATTTCTATGACTCTGATAATGTTTGTTGATGTGTCAAGTGGAGATCGGATAATATTTAAAAAGAAGATAATTTCACTGAGAGAACAGACTCAAAGACTGTGACTATAACGTGAAATTATCTGAGATTGACTAACATGTGTAGATGATTATATCCCTTAATAAAGATGAGGAACTTGGGCTTCTTTTTGTAAAACTCACTGGAAGGAAGGCCTCTTTTGATAAGAGACTACTGCATGCAGTTCAAGAATTAGACAAAAGAGGTGATCCCTGATGGCTCAGATGGTAAAGAACCTGCCTGCCATTTCAGGAGACGTAAGAGATGTGGGTTTGATCCCTGGGTCAGGAAGATCTCCTGGAGAAGGAAATAGCAACCCACTCCAGTATTCTTGCCTGGGAAATTCCATGGACAGAGGGCCTGGCAGGTTACAGTCCATGAGATTGCAAAGAGTCAGACACAACTGAGCAACTAATAGAACACACACATCATAAAGCTACTTCTGTGCAAATTATCCTTTCCTAAGTAGTGATGAGGGGGGACACTCATACCCTAAGCCATATTTTTCTTCCCTACAATTTTGAAACTCTACTTTTAGATTGATGTTATAAAGTTACCAATCTGGCATAACATGGTACCCTACATGAATGACCAATCCTGTGACAACTTAGGGGAGAGAATTAGATATGACTTGTATTTTTTAAAGGTTCCTCTGGCTCACTGTGTAACATAGATTGTTGGAAAGGAAAGAGGGGGTGCAAGATTCCAGCCATTACCTGACTTTTCTATTGAAGATTAGCTCAAAAAGTTCTATGTCATAACTGAGATGCTCTTAGCAAGTTGACTGGGTGATTTTATGGGAACCAGGAAAATCCTCTTGCCCAGAAAACCCCTAATCTGTGATTTCTGAAATCGTGTTAAACACAAAAAGGCCTTTAATTTCACAATTCAAGGGACTCTTTCAAATTCAAACATTCCTTGGAAGACTGATTTAACAAAGGAGAGTGAAGAGAACTGGGGGCTTCCCTGGTGGCTCAGCAGTAAAGAATCTGCCTGTGATGTGGAAGATACAGGAGGCCCTGGGTTCGATCCCTGGGTTGGGAAGATCCCCTGGAGGAGGGCATGGCAACCCACTCCAGTGTTCTTGCCTGGAGAATCCTATGGACAGAGGAGCCTGGTGGGGTACAGTCCATAGGGTCACAAAGAGTCTGACACAACTGAGGCGACCGAGTACACAAGCACGAAGAGAACCGAGGACGGCTGCAATGCTCCCCTGGAAGGAGAGAGGCACTAAAGCACACTGCTAGGGGCTTCCCTGATGGTCCAGTGGATAGGACTCTACACTTTCATTGCTGAGGGCCTGGGTTCAAGCCCTGGTCAGGGAATAAAGGTCTCTCAAGCCATGCAGAGTGGCAAAAAATAAATAAATAAATAAATTTTTAAACACACACACACACACACACACACACACACACACACACACACACTTGTACTTCTTCACCCTGGTGCCTTTACCACATACATTTCTCTGTATTAAAAGAGAATGGCACTAATAGTGGTCTGAGAACCAAAATCAAGCACCCTGACATGACAAAACTCTCATCTCTTCCAAGGTTCAAAATATGTTTTCTCTGATCCCGTATCTGTTTGCTTCCTTTTATGAGTTAAGACAGCTTCACTACTTCTGAAATTACATTGTTCTAAACACAATAAAACACATTTCTACATGAAGGGAAAATTAATAAGCCAACTTTCACGTAAGTTAATTTCCTATTTTTCCTTCAGCTTTTCAATGTTTCTATTGCTTTCATAAAAATAATGTAGAGAGACCTCCAAAGGATAATTAAATACATTCTTTTAGTTTTTACCCAGGGACTATGTAGCCTACAAATAATTTCTCTTTAGTATCTTGTGAATTACGCTAGCCTGTTCACCACGTATACAGAGTACTACTGATAGTCTCACTTGTAAGTCTTAAACTACAAAAACATCCTTTTAATACAGGATGATCTATTTGATACAGGCTCAATTAAACCTGGAATTTGTTTTAAATGAGCTATGAGCACTTTAGGCAATTGATCATTTGATTGTGTTACAGTTCAGCAAGTGGCTTCTACTCTTGGCAACAGAACAAGACTGCTTCAGTACCACAGACAGTACCTGGCCCCCACCTTTGGCTGTATATCCTAATCTCTAGCTTTCTTAGGTCACCACAACTTCTAGCAATAAATACAGAAACTCAATACTAAGTGTTATAATAATAATGTTTAGGTGTGAATAAGAAGTTGAAGAACCAAGAGAGTACTTGATTTGTGCTTAAAAAAAAAAATGCAGCTTTTCTTTAAAAAAGAGATACCAAAAGCTGAGTCAAGTATATAAAAGCTCTGCAGAAATTATACTTTCTCAGACAGATGTCTAACTGAAGGATATTCACAGGAGCTGTGAGCCTAAATTTCTAACCAAATTTCTAATGAAATTTCAAAATAAATTTCATTCATCCAACTACTGTCATACTATCATAAAGTTCATAAGGTTCAGGCATATTTGGGGGGATTTCAACTCTTCTCAATAGCATTTACTAAGCAACTACTATAGCTAATGTGAAAGGGCCTTAATAACTCAGTCAAACAAAACCAGAGTATGGAATATTTTTTATCTTATCATAAGACCCACTGAGTTCTAGGTATTAAGGTCTTTGTCATGTCTGAACTCTGGGGTAGTTACCAGAGGTTATAATCATAAATCTTAGCTCAGATAGTATGAAAATAACCCTTCAAAAAATAGACAAAATACTAGAAATTATTTTACCAAAATGACTACATGAGATATCAACTAGAATAGGCCAATATAAAGAAATTTTTTTCATATTAATTCATTCAGAAAGCAGGAAATAAATATAGGCATAAAACCCTTTATCAGAAATCTCTGGGGCCATGAACATTTCAGAAATCAGGAAATTTTAAAAAGATATTAAATTGTACATTTTGTACCTCCCCTAGAATGGCCTGAGACAGCACAAGTCATCAAACACTAATATTTATGCAGTAAAACATATGAATATTCACCTTGAGGAGGATAAAGACCATAAATAGTTTCACATGATTGGTAAAAATTTCTACCAAGTGAAATCCATTGAGATTTTGCCACCAAGGGGATTCCAAGAAAATAATTTTACAACTTCTAGATTTCAAGATTTTGAATATGAGGTTGTTGTTGGCTTAGATTTGTTGAAGAGTAGGCCTTACCAGTATATTAACATTTGATATTTACAATAAACCTCTAAGGGACATTAGTTAGTCATTTGGGGCAGCGCTGTGTCTTCATTGCTATGAGGGCTTTCTCTGGTTGCATCGAGTAGTGGCTACTCTCCAGGGTAGCAGGGTGCAGGCTTCTTATTGTGGTGGCTCCTATAGTTGCAGCGCACGGGCTCTATGGTACACGGGCTTCAGTCCTGGTGGCTTGCAGGCTCAGTAGTTGTGGCACATGGGCTTACTTGCTCCGCGACATGTGGAATCTTTTGGAACAGGGATCGAACCTATGTCCCCTGCATTGGCAGGCGCGCTTTTAGCTACTGGGCACCAGGGAAGTCCTCTGAGGACCATTTTATTATTTCCATTTTATAGATAAGAACATGTAGGCTCAAAGAAATTGTGAAAGTTGTTCAACTGTGTCCAACTCTTGGAGAATTCTCCAGGCCAGACTGCTAGAGTGGGTTGCTTTTCCCTTTTCCAGAGGATCTTCCCAACCCAGGGATCAAACCCAGGTCTCCCAAATTGCAGGCAGATTCTTTGTCAGCTGAGCCACAAGGGAAGCTCAAGAGTACTGGAGTGGGTAACCTATCTCTTCTCCAGTGGATCTTCCTGACCCAGGAATCGAACTGGGGTCTCCTGCATTGCAGGTGGATTCTTTACCAACTGAACTATCAGGGTAAAGAAATTAAGTAACATGATTAAGCTCACACACAAGTAAGAGGGGTGATCAAGAATCAAAGAAGTCTCTTGTGCTTCCACTACCAGCACATTTCCTTCCATACCTTCTCAAAGGAGCACCACTGTGGCAGGTAATTGGACAGTCATTATTCTGTCTACTTTCCACTAGGCTCAGAGAGTAGCGGAAAGGGGTGCAATATTATTTTTATAAGTCAAAATTGTAACTGGAGGTTTCTTATACTTCACTGAACATGTTTGTGGCAGAGAACTTCATTTCACTTTACTCCACTTCAAGCATGAGAAATAGGGCCCAGTTTCTAAACTCGTGTCATTTTGCTGTCTTTACGAAGTCCACTCTCCTTCTGATTTCAATGTGTCAGGAATATTATCTGACACTCATCAGTTTATGAAAATCACAAATTCTGCTCTCTACAGCTGGCAGGAAATGAATGAGCAACATTTCCTGGAATACACTCAAATTTGCTGAAAAAAAAAAATTGTTAACATGATCCCAGGTCCCGAAACTTCTTCCATTGTTGTGACTAATGGAAAGTTCAAGGAACCTGAAAGGTGGAAAAGTCTTTAGTGATCATCTAGCCTAATCCTTAATATAGTGGATGAAGGGTCTGAAGCCCTGATACATATTTTCACTATTACTTTAGGGGCTTACTTTGAACTTAATTGCAAATTAAAACTTGAAGTAAACCAATATTTATCAAGGAAACAAATGTGATGATGTACTTATGCAGGCATCACCTTAAAGTATGTGTGTGCACCCATTCATGTCTGATTCTTTGCAGCCCCATGGACTATAGCCCACCAGGCTCCTCTGTCCATGGCAGTTTCCAGGCAAGAATACTGGAGTGGTTGCCACTTCCTACTCCAGGAGATCTTCCGATCCAGGGATCAAACCCATGTCTCCTGTGTCTCCTGCATTGCAGGCGGATTCTTTACCACCAGTGCCATCTGGGAAGCCCTGTCTTAAAGCATAGGGCTTTATGCTCAACAAAGCAAACAAACACTCCCATCAATAGAAGTAGAGTTTGAGGAAACACAACTTAGAGAAGAGGTGACCTGGGACCACCCATGGCCAAACAGTGTGCCAAAAATTACCAATTTGCATATAATGTGACAGCATTGCCATCAAGCTAGACGTAAATTTTCCAATGACTTCTTGTGGTTGTTGTTGTTCAGTTGCTAAGTAGTGTCCGACTCTTTGCGACCCCATGGAGAGCAGCACGCCAGGCCTCCCTGTCCCTCACTATTTCCCAGAGTTTGCCCGAGTTCATGTCCATTGAGTCAGTGATGCTATCCAATCATCTCGTCCTCTGTCACCCACTTCTCCTCCTGCCCTCAATCTTTCCCAGCATCAAATTCTTTTCCAATTAGTCGGCTCTTCACATCAGGTCACCAAAGTATTGGTGTTTCAGCTTCCAATCACTAGATAGTCTCTAAAAGAGATCAGTTTATCACATATGGACATCAATTCCATTTGCCTCACTGGCTTTTCCAGTTACATTTGCTATCATGAGGATGTTACTACTCTCCCCAAATTGGGCTTCCCTGGTGGCTTAGATGGCAAAGAATCTGCCCGCAATGTGAGAGACCCAGGTTCAGTCCCTGGGTTGGGAAGATCTCCTAGAGAAGGGAATGGAAATCCACTCTAATATCCTTGCCTGGAGAATTCCATGATCAGAGGAGCCTGGCTGACTATAGTCCATGGGGTCGCAAAAGAGTCGGGCACAATTTAGTGACTAAATGACAAGAGCAACAGTGATATAGCAGATAAGAGGTAGAATTTAAATTTGAAACTTAGTGAGACAGCAAAAGAGACACAGATGTAAAGAACAGACTTTTGGACTCTGTGGGAGAAGGCGAGGGTGGGATGATTTGAGAGAATAGCATTGAATCATGTATATTATCATATGTGAAATAGATCACCAGTCTGGTTCGATGCATGAGACAGGGTGCTCAGAGCTGGTCCCCTGGGACGACCCTGAAGGATGGGATGGGGAAGGAGGTGGGAGGGAGGGTTAGGATGGGGAACACATGTACACTCATGGCTGATTCATGTCAATGTATGGCAAAACCACCACAATATTGTAAAGTAACTAGCCTCCAATTAAAATTTTTTTAATGGCTAAATAAATAAATAAACAAAACCATATCTTTATCTACAGGAAAAAAAAAAAAAAGAAAAAAGAAAGAAACTTAGCAATCTGGCTCCCAAGCATTTGCTCTTACAGTCCATGGAGTCGCAAAGAGTCAGACATGACTGAGCAACATGCACTTTCATGTGGCCAAGACAAGTTCCATATTGTTAAACCCATGTTAAAGACAGATGGAACTGTGCAAAGCAAACAAATGCCCTGAACTGAGATGTGCCAGTGTGTTAAATAGTAATGAATTTGACCCTGAGCATGAATCAGCCAAAGAAGGCCAACACAGGGAAATGGTTTCATACAAAACTGTGGCTGAGAACATATATACCCAAGAAAGATTAAGCCTCGACTGTGCCACTTGTTAGATCGGCATGACCTTAGGCAAGTTATAATTCTATTGTTTCAAACTTTTGTATATTGATTATGTATTACTTTCATAGTAAGGAAATAATTAAATATGTTAACTGGAAAAAGCTGCCTTACTGTCTATGACTGAGTTGTGCTTCACACACGTGTTTAGGGCATCTGGAGGTCAGAAGAAAAGTTCAAACTAATATATTAGAGAAAACTGTGTCAGAGAAAGAGCATGAGCTAGTACTACTCCCCTTTGTAAATGTCTCAATTCTGTTCATTTTAGTTTCCTCATATTCCCTCAACAGAATATTTATCTAGCAAGATAATAAAAATATTTGTATTTTTTAAAAATCCAGCGTTATACTTAGTAAATAGTATCTGTTCAAAAAAATGATAGCTCTCAGTTTTATGATGCATATAAGGCCTACGTATTTTCTTTAAACTCTAATCCAAATAAGTTCTTCACAAAGATTGTTAGGAGTGATGTTTTCCTTTTATCCAATTTATTTTTCTGAGCAACTTAAACCCCCAACTCTCTCCTCCTGTAGGGTTCACAGTCTGTTAACTTTGGATTCAGTTGAATTGAAACAGCCTGTATTCAGGTAATACCCAGGATATCTACTCAGGAGGAACCCAGACACTGAGGAAAGCCCAATCTGGTGCTTGGGAATAACTTGGCAGGCGCAGTAATATATAAGGAGGAAAAGAACTACAGAAAATGCAGCATAGTGTCCAGCTATAGTGGTCAGCCACTGAAGGAAGGGGGACCAGAATTAGACGATGGTAATGAGGAGGATGAAGATAAGGATGCTGGTGATGATGATGGAGAAGATATCAACAATGGTAATGAGAAAACAGAGTCACAGAGAAGTAAAGGGAATTGGGCAAGTTTATACAGCAGGTAGGGCTTCCCTGGTGGCTCAGCGGTAGAGAATCCACTTGCCAACACAGGAGACACAAGTTCCATCCCTGGGTTGGGAAGATCCCCTGGAGAAGGAAATAGCAACCCACTCCAATATTCTTGCCAGGGGAAACCCACAGACAGAGGAGCCTGGCGGGCTACAGTCTATAGAGTCGCGAAAGAGTCAGACACAACTTAGTGGCTAAACGCCAAGAGCAACAATAATACAGCAGGTAAGATGTAGAATTTAAATTCAAAATTTAGCAATCTGGCTCCCAAGCATTTGCTCTTAAATTCAAAGCAATGAGATAAGTACAACTCCTAGTTCTTGAAAATGGAAGATAACCCACCTCACTCCCACGAGAGCAGATCCAGCTATTTCTATAACAAACCTGCCTCGTGTCTACCACTCAGAGGTTGGTTTTCAAACACTGTTCCTCACTCAAAGCCATTTTTTTCCTGACTCTGTGCAAAGGAATCAGCCCTGTTTGTAATGATTTAAGTAAAGTACTTCCTGGACGTGGGATAACCTGTTAAGTCTCCCTTCATCCCTATAATCCTAAGACTTGGACAACATTAAAAGGGAAATACAAAGCAGGCCTGGTTTTATTTCATTGATAGTCATTCTGAAGTGGTTTAGGTGAACAACATCCTTGACTCATTTCCAGTATAATTATAGCCTACAGCTTTGATGAAACAGAATTTGAGGAGCAAAATGATCTTTTCTTAACAACCGATGGGGAAACATGCATGTGAACATACAAGAGCTGATGGGTGTGTCTGCTTATGTGTAGAGAGATAGAGGCAGAGAGGTTTTCACAGAAAACTCGAAGGATTTCAGCAAAGCATCTTTAGAGGCAAAGTGAGGAGGGTCGTGCACAATTCTCTGATTGGTTGATGTTGAGGTGGCAGGGCAGTTAACATTATCAATCCTCAGGCACCAGAGGATCTGAGGGCTACTACATGTTCATAATCATCAAGTAGTTAATTTCGTTGGAGCAGGCAGAAAGCTAGAGATGAGCAGAGAAAGGAGGGCATGAAAATGGCTGGAAACCATACATCTTGTAAACAACAAGGGTCCTTGGGCAGACAACAAAAAAGCAGAAATCTCTGAACTGACAAGAAACCACACATTTTGGGGTGACAAGTGTCCTGGAGGCAGACAAAGAAAATGAGGAAATGGAAGGAATCTCTGGTTTTTGCAAGTAACTTTTGCTCATTATGCTCTCATTACAATAAAATTAGCCTTGCAAATAAGAAGAAACCATCATGCACCAAGGCTGTGACACTTCCTATCAAGGCTAAATAAGGACCAAAATCCCTTTTCCTCTAGGGAAATTACACCCTTCCAGGATCAATAGAGAAGCACCTTTCTGATTCTCCCTACCCACTCCATATCCCTCTCTGGATCAGTGCCTTTCCCCCAAGTTTATGCCCTGTCTAGCATTTCAATGCCAGGTAAGCTCTTAGAATACGATTTCTACCTTATAGCCCTGCCATGAAATCATAAAGATGGGAAGGTGAGGGCATCAAAATCTCTACTGCTTCCAGGAAAAAGTAGTCCATTCCTACCAAATGGTAGTAACAGTGACTCAGCAGTCAAGGGCCATTATCCCATTAAGAATTCCATTGTACGGGAATTTGCTCTAGGACTCAGGGAACTGAAACCAGGGCTCTTTTACAACCTAAAGGGGTGGGAAGGGGTGGGAGGTGGGAGGGAAATTAACGAGGGAGGGGACACATACGTACCTATGGCTGACTCATGTTGATGTATGGCAGAGGCCAACATAATATTGTTGTCCCTCACTTGGTCAGTGATTTATAATCTGATTTATAATCCAAATAGATTAGAGTTTCATAAAGCACAATAAAGCAATTTTCCTTCAATTAAAAATAAATAGGTTTGGAGAAAAAAAGGAATCCCACTGTATGATGCAAAGAACTAGCTCTGTAGTCTGGCTGACCTTGGTTCCAAGTCTGGTTTAGTGGCATAAGGATTCCATGCTCTTCTAAACAACTTACTTTACTGCTGTGAATGTTTCCTTATACATAAAATAGGAATGATCCAACCTACATGGAAAGGTTACAGTGAGAATAATTTATTTATGTATTCATGTATTTAAAGTGCCAAGGTAGTGCTTGTCTCATAGTAGGCTCTTATTAGTAGATTAACTCTTAAGCCCCACCCACAGTGTACTTTCAAGGCATTACCATTTTAATACCTACTACATTTTGAGTCCTGCAGGAAGCTGCCTTCAAAAAGGAGAAGATTTATAATCTGAATAGATTAGAGTTTCATAAAGCACAATGAAGCATGCAAAGGGCTCTATCAAAAACCATAAATAAACCAACATGCATGAATTATGCAGTCAACTCTCAATATACATGTAAGGAAAGAAAGCAGATGGGGACAGTCCAAAAAGAGTGAGCAATCTAAAAAAACTCTTTTAGATTTGTCTTGACATTTGCAGTGAATTCAGATGTTTGTGATATTCAAGGAAAGGGATTTTTAACGTATTTTCCATACAGAATCCTGACTCAGGACCATCAGCCTGACCATGGCATTTTCCTACATCTCTTCCCACCCAAGAACTAAACAGCTCCTCGATGAGGCTGATTCAAAAAGAGCAATGGAAGCCAGCCTTCACTCACTCAAACTTCCCCAACTGAAGAGACAGCTTCATTCCCAGGATAAAATCTGCACGTACAATAAGTGCAAATAGAACTGCCAAAGATTAAAAAAAAAAAAAAAAAAAGGCCCAAAATGACATCACTTGTGCTAAATCCCAGGATACCAAACCTAGACTTAATAACACCTAACCTAATATCCCTGGAGAAGGGCACAGCAATCCACTCCAGTATCCCATGGACAGAAGAGCCTGGTAGGCTACAGTCCATGGAGTCAGACAAAACTGAAGCAACTTAGCACACAAGCACACAACCTAACTGCAGTTTCAACCTTCCCCAGAAAAGTAATGTTTAAGGTTTTCCTTTTTTTCTGTTTATTTTATTTTATTGGAGTATAATTGCTTTCAATGTTGCGTTAGTTTCTGCTAATGAAGTGAATCAGCTATATGTATACATATTTCCCCTCCCTCTTGGACCTCTCTCCCACCCACCCTCATCCCACCCATCTAGGTCAGCACCAGACCACCTGACCTGCCTCTTGAGAAACCTGTATGCAGGTCAGGAAGCAACAGTTAGAACTGGACATGGAACAACAGATTGGTTCCAAATAGGAAAAAGAGTACATCAAGGCTGTATATTGTCACCCTGCTTATTTAACTTATATGCAGAGTACATCATAAGAAATGCTGGGCTGGAAGAAGTACAAGCTGGAATCAAGATTGCCGGGAAAAATATCAATAACCTTAGATATGCAGATGACACCACACTTATGGCAGAAAGCAAAGAAGAACTAAAGAGCATCTTGATGAAAGTGAGAGAGGAGAGTGAAAAAGTTGGCTTAAAGCTCAACATTCAGAAAACTAAGATCATGGCATCTGGTCCCATCACTTCATGGGAAATAGATGGGGAAACAGTGGAAACAGTGGCTGACTTTATTTTTCTGGGCTCCAAAATCACTGCTGATGGTGCTTGCAGCCATGAAATTAAAAGACGCTTACACCTTGGAAGGAAAGTTATGACCAACCTAGATAGCATATTTAAAAGCAGAGACATTCCTTTGCCAACAAAGGTCCATTTAGTCAAGGCTATGGTTTTTCCAGTAGTCATGTATGGATATGAGAGTTGGACGGTGAAGAAAGCTGAGCACTAAAGAGTTGATGCTTTTGAACTGTGGTGTTGGAGAAGACTCTTGAGAGTCCCTTGGACTGCAAGGAAATCCAACCAGTCCATCCTATAGGAGATCAGTCCTGGGTGTTCATTGGAAGGACTGATGTTGAAGCTGAAACTCCAATACTTTGGCCACCTCATGCGGAGAGTTGACTCATTGGAAAAGACCCTAATGCTGGGAAGGATTGGGAGCAGGAGGAGGGGACGACAGAGGATGAGATGGCTGGATGGCATCACCGACTCAATGGGCATGGGTTTGGGTAGACTCCAGGAGTTGGTGATGGACCGGGAGGCCTGGCGTGCTGTGATTCATGGGGTCGCAAAGAGTCGGACACGACTGAGCGACTGAATTGAACTGAACTGAACTGAGGTCATCACAGAACACCGAGTTGAACTCCCTATGCTGTACAGGGAGGTTCTCACTCTATACAGCTATACAGCAGGTTCTCACTAGCTATCTATTTTATACATGGTAGAGTATATGTCATACAGATGGCCAAGAGGTACATGAAAAGATGCTCGACATCACTAATTAGTTGTTGTTCAGTCAGTAAGTCGTGTCCCACTCTTTGCAACCCCATGGACTGCAGCACGTCAGGCTGCACTAATTATTAGAAAAATATAGATTAAAACTACAATGAGGTATCACCTCATACCAGTCAGAATGGCCATCATCAAAAAGTCTACAAACAATGAATGATGGTGAGGGTGTGAAAAAAAGGAAACCTTCTTGCACTGCTGGTGGGAATGTAAATTGGTACAGCCACTATCAATGGAGAACAGTATAAAGGTTCCTTAAAAGACTAAAAGTAGAATTACCATATGACCCAGCAATCCCACTACTGGGCATATATCCTGAGAAAACCATAATTCAAAACGATATATGTACCCCAACGTTCATTGCATCATTATTTACAACAGCCAAGGCATGGAAGCAACCTAAATGTCCATTGACAGGTGAATGGATACATATATTCAATGGAATATTACTCAGCCAGAAATGTAATCTTAATCAACCAGTTTGGAATTTTCTGGCCAGCACCAGTAAAGTAACAACACTTGCACCCTCTCCATCCCTCAGTGGAAGAAGAGGTAATCTGCCTGATCAAACTCTTGCATTCCTTTCCCCAAAAAAATGTCCTGGCCTAAAAAAAATCTTTTCTTTCCTCTTGCTAACAGCTCCTTTGCCCCACACTTCTTCCTATAAACCCTTCCATTTTAAACAACCCCTGGAGTACCCTACTAATTGCTGGATGGATGCTACCCAATCCATGAATCACTTAATAAAGTCAAGTAGATCTTCAAATTTACTTGGTTGAATTTTATGTGTGTGCATTAATATATGATATTTGTCTTTCTCTTTCTGACTTACTCCATTCTGTATAATAAGCTCTAGGTCCATTCACCTCATTAGAACTGACTCAGATTCGTTCCTTTTCATAGCTGAGTAATATTCCCTTTTGTATATGTACCACCACTTCCTTAGCAATATTGTAATTATCCTCCAATTAAAAAATTCTATGATTTCCAGCAAAGTGGCTTCTCCTAGTTCTATGGTGCTTCACAGGCTCATAGAACTTGTCCGGAGAAAGACCCAACTGAAGGCCTCTGAGTCTCTCTTACATCGAGACTAATTTCCACACTCTCCTGATCTGATGGCAACAATTGTTGGAAATATCTGAGGACCAAGAATTGCCTTTGGGAATTGGTCCAAAATGACCAAACCACTTCCATCTTTACTTAAATCTTCATCTGTAGGTTCCCTCAAGAAAATGAGATTTAGTTTGACAGCAATAGCGCTTCCCAGAGCCATTTGTTAAAGCAATTTATTTCAGTCTTTATGAGTTACAATTAAAGAAGAATCAAAAGAGGCCAACCATATTAAGCCTTCACAACTTTTTATAGGCAGCAGACCACACAAAGTTACAGCATATTGCTTCTGCTCCTTTAAAAAGCAAGTTTCTCTGGACCCATGGAGAATGCTGGGCTTAATGTTCAGTCACAGACAACTCAGGCTAAAACAGGGAATCACCTGTATCTGCAAAGTTGTGTTGTTTAGTTGCTAAGTCGTGTCTGACTCTTCTGTGACTCCATGGACTGTAGCCTGCCAGGCGCCTCTGTCCATGGGATTCTCCGGGCAAGAATACTACTAGTGTGGGTTGCCATTTCCTCCTCCAGGGGATCTTCCCAACCCAAAGATAGAACCCACATTGCCTGCACTGGCAGGTGTATTCTTCACCACTGAGCCACCAGGGAAGCCCTATCTATAAAATGGGTACCCCTTATTAACCTGGGAGGCGAGGGTGAAATCCATTTTGGTTTAGAAGCCATCTTTCTGGGAAAAACAGAAGTTTGGGGGAAAGTTTTAAATGGAGCAAATGCCCAAGAGGATCAGCTTGGGGAAGAAAAAGAGAACACAAGAATGTGTAGAATGAGGCACAATTCTTGGAACAAAAATAAGTTCCGACAGATGCTCTGGGTTGGTCGTTTCTGCTCTATGGATTAGTAACAGGGGAGAGAAAAAAATGACCTGAAGGAAGACATAAAGCTCTCCTCCTCCAGTCCTGAAAAAAAGACATCGCGTTCCTTTCCCCTCCTCCATGACAGTGTTGAGGCTTGGATCCCCTTTCTCTGGTCTTCAGAGACAAGAGACTGACAAGAGCCACTGTTTCCAAAGGTAGCTGCAACCTCCCAGCCCACTCTAATCCTGGCCCTACCAGGAATGGAAGAGCTTGGCACTAATGGCTCTTGGATAAATGCAGCTCAGAGGACAGGAAAACCATGCGAGAGCTGTGTAGTCAATATCAGGCTCTCCGAGACACAAGGACAAGGAGCATTTTGACCTTCTGAGAGGCTGCCTCACAGCTCATCTCTCATCTGCACCCGGGGTCTCACCTGCTCTCTCAGAGTTAATGTATCATAAGAGCTCTCTGCTCAGGCAGACAGAATAAAAACAGTCATCTTCTCTTGACAGCCTCCTCTCTATCTCGTGCTCTTTCTGTCTCTTCTCTCCTGCTGCTTCCTCTGAGGCTCGAGAGATTCATATGTAGGGCCTGAATGGAGGAATTACTATTATATGGAAATATCTGCACAGAATCCCAGGCCAGTTCTGTTGGTTAGCGTAGCTCTGCGGTTAAATCCCAGAGGCCAAGAGATGGAAGGTGGGACTTTCCTGGTGGCCCAGTGGTTAAGAATCTGCCTGCCAGTGTAGGGGACATGGGTTTGATTCCTGGTCTGAGAAGATCCCACATGCTGCAGGGCAGCTAAGCCCATGCGCCACCACTACTGAAGCCTGACCACCCTAGAGCCTGTGCTTCGCAACAAGAGAAGCCACCGCAGTGCATCGCAAGGCGAGAAGAGTCCCGCTGCAACTAGAGAAAGCAGCATCAAAGACGCAGGGCAGCCAAAAATAAAAATAAAGCAAGAAATTTTTAAAAAGAGTTGGAGGGTGGTTCTTGGGACAGACTGTCACACACCATCTCTCCAGCAGCCTTCTTGGGAGTGCTGATGTGAGAGACTCAGCGCTGATCCAGTCCAACAATGAGGAAACAAACAGATCAACCAGCACACCGGGGGTGAGCAGGTCAGGCATGCCATCGTCAACTTAAACAAGGAACAGCTTCTTATTGCAAAGCATTGTATTTCTTTTCCCCCATTCAGAAATCATACCCTTCTTCACCTGTGAGAAAGTTGTAAGACTTTATTCCATTGAAGTGTTGGTTTATTCCTGCTTATTCCTTTGAAAATTTCCCCTAGAAGGCTTAGGAACATGTCTACAAAGGGCAAACCTTCAAAACAACCAAGGAGGAACTAACCTCTCTTGCAAGTTTTTCCGTATCCAACATGAAAAGTTCACGGGAACAGGTCTCCTTGGGGACTTTCTCTTGGCAGTGAAGTTGAAGAACCTGCCTTGGGTCCCTTCATTCCAGAGCAAGCCGCATGGTCTTGGCGACAGCACTAAATGCCCAGGTGTGTAGGTGTGGATGTGTTTGGAGATGAAATCCTGCCTGTATTTTGGCAGATGAATCTTTTTAAAAAAATTCATAGTTCTATGTCCATTGGCTACTTGTCTTCAGCTCTCCTCTCCGTGATTTCACACTGGGGAAGTCGGTAGCAATTTTGTTGATTGCACAGTGCCAGACCTCCCTGGTGCTCTCTCCACCCAATCAACAATTCCCATTATCAACACTGATTGTATACCTGGTAGTGCAATCAAGCTTTACTTACAGTATCCCATCTAATTCTCAATTCTATATAGCATATGTAATTATCCACTTTTTACTGATCATAAAAGAACTCAGAGAAGATGAGTGGTCATAAAACTAAGAAATAGCAGAGGTCAGAATTCAGAATCTGGTCTAACCGGCTCCAGAGCCAAATTCTTAATGACAGTGTTCTATCATCCTTGAACTCATTCACCTGCTGATTGACTCAACCCTCTCCATGAAGGCTTCCTGAGTCCGTCGCCTGACTCAGGCAGGACCAGTTCTTGACATCCAGGAAATCGTAATAGGAGTGCTTGCCAAAGGGCAGTGCATCTCACTAAAGATGTCATCAGCTCTTCTGATCACAAAGTCCAGGACCAGAATTCACACAAGTCCTCTCTCCTAAGGCCCACCAGTCTCCTGTGAGGTCACTAGCAACAGTGCTCCACTTGGAGTCTCCATCATTCAGTGGTCAACTGTGCCTGCCTGGAGGGAGTCACCTCTGGATTAGAATAGCAGTTCCACCTTTGAGCACGTTCCTTTATTGCATTAAACTCAGTTTCCTCACATGTAAAAGAGGAAAAAAATCACATTGCCCTGCCTCCCATAGGATAGTGTGAATGATCAAAGGAAATAATAGAGATGAAGTGCTTTGTTGGCATATCATCTGACACTAAGGTTTGAAGTGAAGTGAAGTCACTCAGTCGTGTCTGACTCTTCGCGACCCCATGGACTGTAGCCCACTGGGCTCCTCCATCCATGGGATTTTCCAGGCAAGAGTACTGGAGTGGGGTGCCATTTCCTTCTCCAGGGGATCTTCCTGATCCAGGTATCGAACTGCATTGTAGGCAGAAGCTTTACCGTCTGAGCCACCAGTAGGTGGAAATCAGGTATGTTGGTATTGGAGATATGGGTTAACATTTTCACACAGTGAAAATCAGATGTGCAGGGGAAAAAAATTAGCTTGCTTTCCTTTATTGGACATTAAGTAGCATCATATTAGGTGACCCCATGCCATTAATGATTGAAGAAATAGTGGAGTGGAAGAGCCTCTCCTCTCTGCTCTGTCCTCTCTGATCTCTGCAAGAAATGTCTCTACCTTCACTTCTTGTTGGGTAGAAATTACTTGTACATCATACCTTCCTTCATTCTTACTCTGGGGACATCATTGCCCAGGCGGCCCCTCCTCTTCTCCCACGGCTCTTCCTAAATGGCAGACAGGAAGTAAGGAAAGATGTGGACATTCCAATAGTGCTATGAAGATTAAAGGATACTTCACAAACTCCTTAAGCTAAGAAATTCCATAGTAGAATGGAGATGAGATCTATTTCATATTTATCAGATTTGAAAAATTATATAGTCTGGGTAATACCAGTGTTATGGAAGATGTAGAAATTCCCCTCAAATGGCTGAAAAAAAATAAAAATTGTTACAATTGCCCTGAAGAGTAACCCTCTACCATGTGATTCCAACCTACCTCTTTCCCAACTCTGAGAATCATTGATCTTCAATACTTAGAATGTGCCTGGAGCTCCCATATATATGTATATGTGTGTGTGTGTGTATATATATATATATATTGCACTTCACAGATACTGTGTTTTCTACAAATTAAAGGTTTGTGGCAACCCTAGTCATTGAGCAAGTCTAGTGGTGCCATTTTTTCCAACAGTATTATTTTTAAGTATGTGTATTGTTTTCTTAGACATAAAGCTATTTCACACTTAGTAGAACACAGTGTGGTGTAAACATAACTTTTACATGCACTGGAAAACCAAAAAAATTCATGTGGCTCACTTTATTGCAATTATCACTTTATTGCAGTGGTCTGGAACTGAATCTGCAGTGTCTTCGGTCAGTTCAGTCACTCAGTCGTGTCCAACTCTTTGAGACCCCAAGAACTGCAGCATGCCGGGCTTCCCTGTCCATCACCAGCTACCGAAGCCTGCTCAAACTCATGTCCATCAAGTTGGTGATGCCATCCAACCATCTCATCTCTGTTGTCCCTTTCTCCTCCTGCCTTCAATCTTTCCCAGCATCAGGGTCTTTTCCAATGAGTCAGTTCTTCGCATCAGGTGGCCAATTGGAACTTCAGCTTCAGCATCAGTCCTTCCGTTGAATATTCAGGACTGATTTCCTTTAGGATGGACTGGTTGGATCTCCTTGCTGCCCAAGGGACTCTCAAGAGTCTTCTCCAGCACCACAGTTCAAAAGCATCAATTCTTCGGTGCTCAGCTTTCTTTATGGTCCAACTCTCACATCCATACATGACTACTGGAAAAACCATAGCCTTGACTGGATGGACCTTTGTTAGCAAAGTAATGTCTCTGCTTTTTAATATGCTATCTAGGTTGGTCATGGCTTTTCTTCCAAACAGCAAGTGTCTTTTAATTTCATGGCTACAGTCACCATCTGCAGTGATTTTGGAGCCCAAGAAAATAAAGTCTGTCACTGTTTCCATTGTTTCCCCATCTATTTGCCATGATATGATGGGACTGGATGCCATGATCAATGTCTTCAAGATATGCCTGTGTATATATATATATATATATATATATATATACACCTTATATATGTGTGTGCATTTGTATCTTATATATATATAAATACGTTTTTACCTTTTATATATAAATATAAATGAAGTGTATATATATATATATATGTGTGTGTATGTGTGTGCGTGTGTGTGTGTGTATACACACTTTCTTCCTGCTATTTTTCTGAGGAAAGGGACTGCTTATGAAGCAAGCTGGCCTGAAATCAGAGCCTGCAGAATTGAAATAGCTGAGCACTTGCTTAAGAAGAGCTTGTTCTTGTCTTAGACCTACTATTGTTGCCTTCTGTATGCCCCTGGATGAACTGCTTCACCCCTGGGAACCTCAGCTGTCTCATCTAGGACACGAGAACAATAATAATCCATGTCCTACATACCACACATGTGTGCATATGTATGTATAGTTGGTTGTTGTGCAGATAAAAGAGGCATTGTGTGGAGAAGCTTACTGGATTACAAAATGCTATGCAGTTTGAGTTATTCGTCCGATTACTCTTAGAATAATCTTTCTTTATGTGAGTTACCCTATAAAAGAATCTAAAGCAAAAGTTCATTATGTATGCACAGTTTATTTGGAAACGTTATACCTGGGAGCTGGAAGAAGTAAGGGACAGGGGGAGTGAAACAGGAAAAAAGGAATGACCAATACAAGGATGTATTTTTTTTTCACAGTTTTCTGTGATTTATTTAAGGCCCCATTTGACAGTTTTTCACAGAATATAACACAAGTGACTGATCTCTCTCATGCTTTCTGCATCTTTAACTTAAATTCCACCTCAATCTAGTTCTAATGGGTTTTTTCCAGTAAGCTAGGAGATACCCAGAAAGATTATCCTCCCAGAAAAAAAACCGAGCACACAAGCAGAAGACCTCTTTGCTCCTTTCCTCCTTCTAGCTGTAGACAGTTTGGTGGGTACATAGCTAGATGCTCTATGCGAGCTTTTTGAATGAATGAATGAATTATTTTTGAGACACCACATTGATCAGTTGGTTGTAGGTAGTCAAGAAAAGATTCAGTCCCAAAACAATCCTTTGGTATTCTCACAAGGACGTGTTTTGAGTTGGCCACCACGATGGGCTACTGGTTACTGGCTTCCCCAGACCCTTCCTGGACACATACCGAAGTGCATATCAGAAGCCATCCTCCAGGAAAGTAAAAGAGGAGTGTTTTATGTATCAGTTTCTGTCTCATCATCAGGGGCACCACGGAGTCACTGACTTCTTTGCATTTGAGGGGTGCCTCTACTCCCATAGGTGGCTGACATCATTAAGTCAGAGGGGTCTTTGGTGAGAAGTAGGAGAGGGGAGCACTTGGGTGGGCCCTCCATGAAGCTGGAGAACCGATTGCCACACAATAGCTGGAGTAAATGCCTTGAGATGATCTGAAGCAGACAAGGAATGTCCTGCAGAGCCCTGCTGAAAGATTATCAACTTTATTATCCCTCATCGGGATAACAAAGAAATGCAAGCACAAAGTCATTACAGTTTAGAGAAGGACAGGGTTCTAAATTACCTTTTTCTTGTCCTGCAGGCAAACAGATGGTCACATGATCCCATTTTCCCAAACCTCTGCCATTCACCCCCAGCCCTTCCTCTCCCCTTGACCCATCCTTCAGTTACAAGATGTAGCTTAATGTAAAAGCCACAGTTCAAAGATTTTTCAAGAGAGCTCAAGGTTGGCTGGATATTTTTCTCTTTTTTCTTGTGGGATGAAGTGAAAAACTATAATTGGAAACCTTGATGGCTGCATGAGCACAATTTGCTGTCTTCCCAACTGCAGCAGGGAGGTAATTCAGCCCTTTTGAACTGCCATTCTGATGCAGT